>NC_136428.1:162715821-163915821 GCF_052849685.1 Lactuca virosa
AGTTAATTTGTTATTCATATATGAATAAGTAGTATAAATGATACTTAAACTGTAAAAAAATTAATTATATATTTTTATTCATAAGTGAATAACGAATGTACTGTAGCAAAAATCTGATGCATTTTTATTCACTTATGAATAACGATAACTGAAAATATTAAAAAAATATATTTTATCTTAAAAGTATATCAATATGGATGTCTATTTGTAGAGAATAAAAAATCATGAATTTTGGTATATTTAAAATCATTTTTCGATAAAAATAGCTTCTTAAAAATTAAAAAAACGAAAAAAACTATGTTTTTGTATATATATTAAGGTAATGATTAGTATAGTTTAAGGAATCATGTTTTCTTGGAAACACATTTGTATTCTTTATCCATTTCCGTTGGTACAACGAAGGCTTTTGCGGCAAAAATAAATGAGTGGCTGAGAATGATTCCCTCATTCTCAACTTTTTTTATTTTCTCAATTGAACTTACCTATATATATATATATATATATATATATATATATATATATATATATATATATATATATATATATATATATATATATATATATATATATATATATATATATATATATATATTCAACTTATTCTTGAAAATAAAAAGTTAGATTTGATGATTCATATGATGTAATTGAGATTGTGGAAAATGGAGATAAATTTTCACGTGATTGTGATTCCAATTCGTCAAGCAAAAGCCATCGCCACTACCTACTAACACCACCCTACATTATCACGCTTCTTTTTATTTCTTGTTTTCTTAATTTTATTTAAGCCGTTTATCACCTCTTAACCGTATCTAGTTTTTAAAGATAATTATATATTTTTTGCAATAAAAGGTTTAAGGAATTTTAAGTCCTCCCCCGTCATTTAATCTAAGAAATGATATAATTCATTAGATGCGGATTTTTGGACAATATAATTGTGTCCATACAATAACCAAACGCATCGCTCAGTTGAATCTCACATTCAATTCATTTGGATTTCAATGGAATTGGCCAGTAAAACACGTTCAGTCGGTCGATAGCAAAAAACTCAAAGAAACAGGTTAAAAATTTGAATATGTTTATTATGTTTAATTTTTTTAGTTGTCATAATTTTAAATTCGTATATATGAACATGAAATAGATTACAAGTTACGTTTTTTTCTACTATGTTTGACAGATCTTTCAAAGATCAAATCTGTTTGCTTTTTGCATTTGCATGTCCTTTACTTCAACATTTCCAACTTGAAATTTAATTGAATTCTACACATTAATATTACGAGGACTTGACCTATTATGCATCTTATACGCATACATCTTTTATAATTCGAACTCGCTTTTAATTGTTGCACCCTTTGATCTATTGTTCATAGGATATTAGAACCTCCTTCAAAGTTTTACGTTCATTAAGTATTTAAACTACGCTTAGAGCATGTGATATCTAAAGTAAAACGTTGTTTATCATGATATAATGCTTTAAGTATCGTGAAATATCATAGATAATTAAAAAGGGATATGGGGTCCCCCCATGAGGTTCCAAAACGCAATTGCACAAGTAATTTATAGCAAGGTACAACCTCTACAGCAGAGGAATCATGTGAAGAAGGTAGAGTGGGTTCGATGGATAGGTGGTGTGGTGTTGGCGTGCAATGTAAAGAATAAAGATGTGAGTGGATGGCAACATCGATTTTAAGACCCTCCTCAACACACATTTGCCTCGCTTTCAAAGTAAATTTAAAAAACCGTTTTTTTTTTCTTAAATTAAAATTATTTGTTTGGTTTTTATCTAAAAAACATAAATAAGTTGAGTGCATTCTAAAACTTATTTATTTCATCAATAATTTTATATTTCTACCATTATTTTGTCGCCAATAATTCCTGCAACCAAAAGGAAGTAATATATCCAAAAATAGTAAAAACGGAAACCACATGTCGACAATTAAGGAAGATTGTAACAATTTTAAGTTTGTACGTATAAGTACTCCTTTACCTCCTTGAAATCACAACAACAGTCAGCAAAGTGTCACACCCTAGTATGAGATAACTAAATGCACGACCATAGCAAGATAGCATGTCGACTAGATGGTATAACAGCAAGTACATCAAGCACAATCCATGACATGCAATATCAACAACATTGTACATATGATATACCATGTAAACACTCAGCACATAATACATATAGTAGACAGCCAACATATGAAAAACAATAGCATAATACATATAATAATATACTATATAAATAGTCAGCACATAATATACATGTGGGTTCAGAAAATAACTATATATACATGAACATAATTAAGCAATGTAATTATCTTTAATTAACCTCAAATATAATAATTAGGGTTGTGGAACTTAATTAACTTCTTTTTACCCTTAAATCTTCATAACACGACCTTAAGTAATCATTATAATAATCTAAAAGGCATTACGGCCAAATTTAAACAAAATATCATGTCTAAAATAAGACATAACATTACACGACATTTGTGAATTTACTCAGTGTTTTGGTCAAAAATCGACTAAATGGATATCAACAAAGATGTATGAGAGGCTGTGATGTTGTAAATAAATGTGAGTACTGAATTGAGATAAAAATAAAAAGAGTGGTTTACAAGGAAAGCTTTTCATCCTTGCTAGGATTTTCGGTATAAAACCTTGGGAGATGATAATGATCCCTTACTTTGTATGATCTTATTGATTTGAATGTAAATTACAAACATGATGATAGAAATACGATTACAAGTGTTTGCCTAGCTCTAGGTCTGTAAGGTGTCAAAAGATTGTGCTCGTTGTGTGTGTTTTATAGGTGTATATATAGTCTATGTTAAATAAATAAAAGTCTGATATTTTTTGGGATCCTGTTGAACTGGTATTTGCAACGTACATTGACTTGGTATTCCTGAGTTTTAAGCCTGGTTGAAGTGATTATTCGTTGTGAATTAGTCTTATGTTGACCATTTCTACACATGTGAAATAAATTTAAACTTGTTAGGAAATAATAATGGCGATGTTCAGGATCATGATGTATGTTCGGGATCCTAAGACTCTTTTAAGATTTGGGATCATGTATAGGTTTAAGGATCCTTAGTTATCTTTAAGATTGGCGATCCTGGATAGGATTGATGATCTCGGCCCTAACAATTGCCCCCAAATTATACCTGCAACATATTTGAATTAATTTCAAATATTTAAAATGTATAATTTAATTAATTAGAAATAAAGGATTATAAATTCAAACTCTAATGGATAGAATTGTATCCGTTCAAAAGATATGATTATGTTTTCAAATCTCTTTCTAGCATCTGCGATCCGCATAAATAGGGTTAATGGTTATCGATCATCTATTACTTCTTTTAGCTCTCTTTCAAGCGTTATCAATTATCTTGAAGGTAAATTTATTGTTCATTTCATCTCATTTTTCGTGTTTATTGATCATGGGTAAAAAAGCACTCCGTTCTTGCTCGAGCATCCTTACTCTTCCTGACGAGGGGTTCCTTGATCAAAATATTCTGTCTTACGAGGGGACTTGCTCTTTTGATGATAACGAAACTGAGTCCTTGAAATCGATCGTAGATTTTCATGCCGACGTCATTTACAAGCCTTTTGATGCTAAGGCCAAATATGGCTTCGTCTTTCCTACTTGCGTTTGTTTTCTTGAATATCCTTTCTCCTTGAGCTTGACATACCCTTTTTCTGTCATCATCTCAAAGTTCTTTGAAGTTACAAAAATTTCTTATTCTCAAACTATGCTTGTGAGCCGGAGGATCCTTTTTTGGATCAATTAAATGAATCAGTCTAAAAACATTGACATGGTATTAGCTGAATTGGCCAATGTTTATGATCTTCAAACTTTTGGATCTTCTCATTTCCTGCTCAAAGTCAAAACCAACAAATCACATTTAATTTTGAAAACAAAAAGATGGTGCCTGGAAAGAAAGGTTTTTCTTTGTGAAACACAACTCTATCCAACGACGACCTCCTTCCAATAAAATGGGTTAAAAATGGTAGGATTTTATTTAATTATGATAAGGTTCCTAAAATTCGCACTTCCTTATTTTGTTTGTTTTGACGCAACTTTCACGTTCGAGGAAGTTGTTCCAGCTACTGAAGATACCGATGAGAGGATTGAAAGCTTTCTCGCTTTTCCTGAGGCTGAAAGATCTTGTAAGTTTGACCATTCCAACTTTTAATAAGTTTCTTCCACCACTTCTCTGATGTCTATTGTTAAGGATCATTCTTTTTATTTTTTTCATTTCGAGGACCTTGAACCGATGAGGGTTCTTTACAATTTTTAGGATCCAAGGTAACATATTTTAGCGCTCCCTTCTCCCTCTCAGAACTTGATGAGACCATGTCTAGAGGTTAGCTCCTGGCCAAGAAGGCGAAGACATCCTCCAGGAGCATGCCTTGGAGATCAAGGAGGCGATTGTTGAGATAAAGAGGAGTGTCGCCGAAGTTATCTGGGAGACGAAGATTAAGTTGGCGAAGGATGTGGCGAACGTAGGATCTTGGAATGCGGCTGTTTGGCGTGAAGCTCTGGCCAAGTTGACTAGTAGGCATGTTAATGCTATTCAGGATCCTGCAGAGAAGAATAAGAGAAGGTAGGAATAGAATAAGGAGACAGAGGATACCCCGGTTGGGGGGGGGGGATCAAACCTTGAATTAGGTTTGAGTAATTATTAAAACAATTTTTAGTTTTTGGTATGTAAAACAATATTTTCTTTTGTTGGGTTGGAGCACAACTACTTTTAAATTTGATTCTTTGGTTTTTCTCTTTTCTTGCGTTGTTACTTTGGTTGTAGAAATAGAATAATGAATTTTTCAAAAGATTTCGGATAATTAAGATCTTAAGAAGTTAGAGTTTATACAAACTATTAGAATCTTAATAATCTAAAATGAATAACCATCTGATTCGGATCCTGTAATATCCGGGATCCTTAAATTGTATTTAAAAAATCTTGAAAGTTGTTGAAGAACTTTTTCAAAGAAAAAGAACTGTAAATGACAATGATAGGTGTAAGGATAGATAAAACCTAATTTCAGCTTAAACTCCAATTGATCTTTTGCTCATCTCTCTGAGCATTACTTTGGATAGGTTTTATCATCTTGAAGAGAGTTCTTCCGAATATGTTTTTGAGAGATGGTCCCAACTTTAGAATTTACTGGGAAAAGTCCCAACTCAGGTAATATTAGGAAAGATGCCATATAGTAATTCATTGGGGGAAGATCCCAACTGTAACACCCAAAAATTTCATGCCAAATTAAAACTTTTTCAAAACATTTAAAACACATGATTATTACAAACTTGTTTTCAAAATAGTATATTGTCAGGGTATCCCATAATCAAATCATAAAATCATCAAATGTGAGGAGCGGTACGATCACGCCTTTGCCTTCCCGCGATCATCAGAAGTACTTGAAACAATAATCGATAAATGTAAGCTCGAAGGCTTAGTGAGTTACCCCCAAAATACCAACGCCATACAAATATAACCATATCATATAATCATATAAGCAAAGAACGTGCATAATGAGCCTTCAGCCTGACTGGACCGCCTCGCAGGCCTTCAGTCTATCTGGACCGCTCCCCGCGCCTTCGGCACGTCTAGACCACCTCGCAGGGCCTACAGTCTATCCGGACCGCTTGCCGGGCCTTCGGTCTGACTAGCATACCCTCCTGGGTCTGTAGTATATCCGGACCGCCCTGGGTATGTTGGCCTTCAGCACAAAGCAGGACCGCCTCAACCCAACCCCCAATCAAACAAACATGTGCACATATATATCATATGCTATCATAATAACAGTCAAACCGATCTAGCAGATCAAATAGCATAGCAACATCCTATAACCAGGACACCGACCTACCCAAGTCACTAACATAGCATAATCCTATAACCAGGATACCGACCTAACCAGGTCACTAACATAGCATCATCACCATCCTAACTACCAGGATGCAAAACAATAAACATATCATGAAATAATCCGAATACAAATCCATAAACGGCCGACCTTGGTGCCTTAGACCTTGTTGGTATAGTGAGGATAACTCACCTTTCAAGTGTCGCACTGAAGTGATAAGCTTAACTCTCGGATCACCAACACGAACTCCTCCACCTAAAGTTACCACAAAACCCTTTTTCATAAATTTCCAAATTACCAAAATACCCCAGAATTCAATTGGTCAACCCTTGGTCCAAGTCCACGTCCATAGTCAAAGTCAACAGTCCGTGTTGACCCAACTCGTCGAGTCCTTCCTGGACTCGAGAAGTCGTGTAGGTTGACTCGTCGAGTTCCCCTATAACTCGTCGAGTTCATACGTTTCCAAAGGTTGAGAGAAACCCTAGCTGACTCGCCGAGTCATTCGACTGACTCGCCGAGTCCAAGGCAATATTCATCGGACTCGCCGAATTGTTCATCCAACTCGTCGGGTACATGACCATCTTCATGTGGCTCGTCGACTTGACTATGCAACTCGCCGAGTCTCTTCAGACCTTCATCCATACATGTACTTTTTAAGCCATGTAGCGGCTCCATATTGCAGATCCAAGCTTCTAAGGCATGTGTATCACGTAAAGTTGCAAACTTTACGTGCATGCAAGGCCCTAGAGACTCTAAATTACCAATCTAAGCTTCTAATGGAGCTTTACACCTTAGGAGAGTCTCATTCTTGCAAGAGTTGGAAGCTTTATGGACTTGAAGGCCCAAGAGAGTTCAGATCTGAAGTTACAACTTCAGATCTTAGCTTATACCCAAGAAAAGCTTCCAAGCATACTAGAAAAGCCCTAAAATTTACCAAAAAGGGATCTAGAAATGAAATGAGGTCAAGATAGTGATTTGATACCTTCCAGAAGATGCCAACTAAGATAGATTTCAGATCCCACGCGTTCCTTGCTTCTGGATACTTTCTCTCCAAGCTCTTTTCTCCAAAAATCCTCTTCCAAAGCTTAAGAATACACAAATGGAACACACACACTCGATTAGGGTTTGAGAGGGACAAGAAGCAGTAAAAGGGGAGGCTGGGAAAGGCCAATAATCCTTTAAATAGAGTGCAATTACCCGAAATTTAGGGTTTCATCTACCAGCTCCTACTCGTCGAGTCCCTTCTTGGACTCGGCAAGTAGGTCACTAAAACGCGTGGACCAACCCGCTGCTACTCGACGAGTAGGGCAACCAACTCGTCGAGTAGCCCTTGAAATCAAGAAAACTCTTATATTAAATCAATACCTGAGAATCGAGGCGTTACAATTCTCCCCCACTTGAACTAGACTTCGTCCTCGAAGTATGCCGCGGAGAACAGCTCCGGATAATGCTCCCGTATCTCTTCCTCTGGCTCCCACGTCCACTCGGACCCCCTCCGATGCTCCCACTATACCTTTACCAAAGGTATCTCCTTGTTTCGAAGAACTTTCATTTTTCTTTCCAGTATGGCCACAGGCCTCTCTACATAATTCAGGCGCTCATCGACCTGAATATCATCCAATGACACCACTGACTCCTGATCCATAATGCACTTTCGCAACTGCGACATGTGGAAAGTGCTGTGGATCCAACTAAGCTCCTCTGGTAGCTCTAACCTATAAGCCACCTTGCCAACCCTGGCAATGATCCTGAACGGCCCAATATATCGGTGGCCCAATTTTCCCCTCTTCCTGAAGCGGATCACACCCTACCAGGGCGAGACCTTCAGGAGTACCATATCACCGACCTGAAATTCTAACTCGGATTGGCGCCGGTCGGCGTAACTCTTCTGCCGACTCTGAGCAGTCTACAGCCGCTTCCTAATCTGCCGAATCTTCTCGGTAATCTGCAAGACTACCTCCGTCCGACCCATCACCCTATGTCCAACCTCACCCCAACCAACCGGGGTGCGACATCTCCGCCCGTACAACAGCTCGAATGGCGGAGCGCCAATGCTAGAATGGTAGTTGTTGTTGTAGGCGAACTCCGCAAGCGGTAGGTGAGAATCCCAACTCCCACCAAAATCAATGACACACACCCTCAACATGTCCTCTAGGGTCTGAATAGTTCGCTTGCTCTGACCGTCTGTTTGGGGGTGAAATGTTGTGCTGAAGTGCAACCGCGTGCGTAGCTCCTCGTGGAACTTCTGCCAGAAACGGGAGGTAAACCGAACATCCCGGTCGGAAATAATGGAGACCGGAACCCCATGGCGAGACACGATCTCGTGGATGTACACGTCGGCCAATTTCTCGGCCGATGAGCTTTCCCGAATGGCCAAGAAATGGGCACTCTTGGTCAATCGATCCACGATGACCCATATGGCATCAAGCCCCTTCGCCGTTCTCGGCAACTTGGTAATAAAATCCTTTGTGATATGTTCCCATTTCCACATGGGGACCTCCAGGGGCTGCAGCTTGCTATGCGGCCTCTAATGCTCGGCCTTGACCATCCTACAGGTCAAGCAACTCTCGACGTACCAAGCGACCTCTCGCTTCATGCACGGCCACCAGTAGCTCAAACTCAAATCCCGGTAAATCTTGGTGGCCCCCGGGGGAATGGAGAAGTGAGACTTATGAGTCTCCTCCATGACCGTCTGTCTGATCCCACCAATCATCGGAACCCACACCCGACCGCATCGGGTTAACAATCCTTGGCTATCCTGCACAAACCGGGTGTTCTCATCCCTAATCCTCTCCAGCTTCCAGTTCTCTGGCTGCATGCCCTCGACCTGAGCATCTCTGATCAAACCCACAAGCGGAGAATCCACCGATATCCTCATACATATCGTTGGGGTGGAAGTCCCAGCTGACTTGCGGCTCAGAGCGTCCGCCACCACATTCGCTTTACCGTGGTGGTAAAGGATCTTGCAGTCGTAGTCCTTGACTACATCCAGCCACCTGTGCTGCCTCATGTTCAGGTTCGGCTGATCCATGATATGTCTCAAGCTCTTGTGATCCGTGTATATGGTACAACGGACCCCAAATAGATAATGCCTCCAAATTTTGAGAGCGAAGACCACCGCTCCTAACTCTAGATCATGAGTAGGATATCTCGTCTCATGCGGCTTCAACTGCCGCAATGCATAAGCTATCACCCGTCCCCTTTGCATGAGGACCGCTCCTAGTCCCGTGATGGACGCATCGCAGAATACCACAAAATCCTCAACTCCCTCCGGAAGAGTCAAAACTGGAGCCTCGCATAAACGATGTCGGAGGGTCTCAAACGCCCTTTGCTGCTCAGGGCCCCACCGGAAATCCACCCCCTTCCTCGTCAGACGAGTGAGGGGTACTAAAATCTTGGAGAAATCTTGTATGAATCTCTGGTAGTACCCTGCCAATCCCAGAAAACTCCTGATATCTGAGGGAGACTTCGAAACCCTTCACTGCATGACCGCCTCGATTTTGGCCGGGTCGACCAAAATTCCATCCTGGTTAACGAGGTGCCCCAGGAACTGGACCTCTCGTAACCAAAACTCGCATTTCAAGAACTTCGCATAAAGCTGTTCTCGCCTCAGAACGCCCAATAACTCCTGCAGATGCTCCTCATGCTGCTCTCGGGTCTTGGAATACACCAAGATATCGTCGATAAACACTATGACCGAGCGATCGAGCATCTGTCTGCAGACCCGATTCATCAGGTCCATGAATACTGCCGGTGCATTGGTGAGCCCAAACGGCATCACCACGAACTCGTAATGTCCATATTGCGTCCGAAACGCGGTCTTCTCCACGTCCTCCTCCCTTACTCTAACCTGATGATACCCAGATCTCAAATCGATCTTGGAAAACCAAGATTCACCCTGCAACTGATCAAAAAGGTCATCTATCCTCGGGAGTGGGTAACGGTTTTTCACCGTTAACTTGTTCAACTCCCGGTAATCAATGCACATCCGGTGCGAGCCATCCTTCTTCCTAACGAAGTGGATCGGTGCTCCCCATGGGGAACTACTAGGTCGAATGAACTGCTTGCCCAGCAGTTCCTGCAGCTGTGACGAGAGCTCCTGCATCTCTGGTGGTGCCAACCGGTACGGTGCCTTGGCGATAGGAGCCGCACCTGGCACTAGGTCGATCCTGAACTCGACCTGCCTCTCTGGAGGTACTCCGGGTAACTCCTCCGGGAACACATCTGAAAATGAAACCTGCTCTCTGGCCCGCGTATCTACCACGTATGCTAGATAACCCGCACATCCTTGCTGAAGGTATTTTCGAGCCCTAGCAGCTGAACAAAACCCGAATCCCAACCTGGTGCCCTCGCCATAAACAATCAGTTCTCTTCCACTTGGGGTTCGAACTACAACTCGCTGACCCTCGCAATCTATCATGGCACCAAAACGGCTAAGCCAATCCATTCCTACGATCACGCACACTTCCCCCATGGGAATCGGTATCAAATCAATCAGAAAGGAAACTTCGAAGATCTCCAACTCGCACCCTCGATAGACAGAAGAAGCAGAAACTATGTGTTCGTTGGCGATAGAGACTTGCAACGGACACTCTAGCTCGCCTATTGGCACTCTGAACTCCCTACTAAATGTATGAGATACAAAATACCGACTCGCCCCCGAGTCAAATAAAACCAAAGCAGGCAAGGAGTTCACTAAGAACGTACCTAACCATAGGTACAAAGGATAAGCATAAGACATATATAATAAATGAGATGAAGGATAGAAACATACCCGCAACCACATCTGGTGCTGCCCTAGCCTCCTCTGCTGTAAGCTGGAAGGCACGCCCCTGGGCCTTCAGAGGCTCTGCCCTAACTGGCCTCCTATCGGTAATCCTCAATGTAGCCGGCACTGGAACCTGCGCCGGCCCGGCTGCGAGCTGCGGATAGTTGGTCTTCACATGACCAACCTGATGATAATGATAGCATATCCTCATATCCGATGCAGGGGCGGACTGGCGACAATCCCTCGCATAGTGCCCTTCCCTACCACACTTTGTGGCACCCACTACTCGCTCAAAAGACTCTCGAATGACCCTTGTCGTACTTTACACAAGCGCGGCCCTGCTGGCCTCCAACCCTAGAATCAGCGGTCTCAGACCACTTTGGTGTCAGTTGCGTCTGTGCCGGGGCCCGACCTTGCTCTCTCAGCTGTAACTCAATCTCAAGCTCCCGCCGCCTGGCGGCCTCCTGTAACTCCAGAAGCGTATCACAACACTGAGTCGCCACAAACTGTCGAATATTCGTCTTGAGCATTCTCAGATAACGAGTCATCTGAGCTTGCTCATAAGCAAACTCCGGGCAGAACATTGCCCTCTCAGTGAACATACAGGTGATCTCTGTCACCGTCTCCCGATCCTGTCTCAACTCCAAAAACTCCTGAGCTAACCGTTCCCGCTCGACTCGAGGAACGTAGCGAGCGCGGCACATATCCCTGAATTGCTCCGAAGTAACAGCAGCTCTCAGCTCGTCTGAATATGACCCAGTCATCAACCTCCATCAGTCCTTTGCCCCGGACCTCAGCAAGTTCAGGGCACATCTGACCTTCTGGTCAACAGGACATAAGCATGTGAAGAAACATCCCTCCACGTCAGACAACCACCTCATGGCTTTGATGGGGTCCTGAGTCCCATCAAAAGTAAGGAGCTTAGTGTTGTCAAAGTCCCGATACTGAAAAGCCCGACCGGCTCCCAACTAAGCCCTAGGGGTTGTGACTTCCTTGCTACGCGTATGGGTCTTGTGCTTTCAGTAGTACGGGCCCATACTACCTTCCATACCTACCCATATTTATCTCAAGTGTCACCACAACACCCTAACAATATACATAAACATAGCGAGCGCTCAATCCTCATTCTTAGAGAAGGGCTAACTGCCTCACAACTGACCGACCGGTCTCACACAACCCACCCATCCATGAAACTTCCACCAACCCTGCAGCACTAGTGTATGCTAGCCATACATAACGCTGGACCCTATAGACTTTCGAATATCCAATCCTACCCTAAGCTCCAAATCAAACAAGAACAGAACATAAGGCCAAATAAAACATTCTTAGGCTATAAGATATTAATTATGTATAACCGTGATGCATACACTAAGCAACTATAGTAATGATGTCAATCTCATATAAAGGAAACCCTAGGCTAGCAGGCATCATGAAATTAGGCAATTCTATCATGCAATTCCTAAAGATCCCTAGCCTAGTACTAGCATGCTGCTCTAACATATCACAATATCAAATAACTGTATGGTATTTTGGGGTCTACTTACTGGCTCCAGCTGATCGTACACCCTGCATCCTCCTTTACTTATTTTGAAAACCATTTTAGAAATCATTTTGAAAACCTTTCCTTGATTTGAGACTGGATTCACACGAATGTTCCTCCAATTCACTCAAACCAAGGCTCTGATACCAACTTGTAACAACCAAAAATTTCATGCCAAATTAAAACTTTTTCAAAACATTTAAAACACATGATTATTACAAACTTGTTTTCAAAATAGTATATTGTCAGGGTATCCCAGAATCAAATCATAAAATCATAAAATGTGAGGAGCAGTACGATCACACCTTTTCCTTCTGGCGATCATCAGAAGTACCTGAAACAATCATCGATAAATGTAAGCTCAAAGGCTTAGTGAGTTACCCCCAAAATACCAACACCATACAGATATAACCATCTCATATAATCATATAAGCAAACAGCGTGCATAATGAGCCTTCAGCCTGACTGGACCGCCTCGTAGGCCTTCAGTCTATCTGGACCGCTCTCCGAGCCTTCGGCACGTCTGGACCGCCTGGCAGGGCCGACTTTTCTATCCGGACCGCTCGTCGGGCATTCGGTCTGACTAGCATACCCTCCTGGGTCTGTAGTATATCCGGACCGCCCTGGGTATGTTGGCCTTCAGCACAAAGCAGGACGGCCTCAACCCAACCCCCAATCAAACAAACATGTGCACATACATATCATATGCTATCATAATAACAGTCAAATTGATCTAGCTGATCAAATAGCATTGCAACATCCTATAACCAGGACACCGACCTACCCAGCTCACTAACATAGCATAATCCTATAACTAGGATACCGACCTAACCAAGTCACTAACATAGCATCATCACCATCCTAACTACCAGGATACAAAACAATAAACATATCATGTAATAATCCGAATACAAATCCATAAAGGGCCGGCCTTGGTGCCTTAGACCCTATTGGTATAGTGAGGATAACTCACCTCTCAAGTGTCGCACTGAAGTGATAAGCTCAACTCTCGGATCACCAACACGAACTCCTCCACCTAAAGTTACCACAAAACCCTTTTTCATAAATTTCCAAATTACCAAAATACCCCAGAGGTCAACTAGTCAACCCTTGGTCCAAGTCCACGTCCACAGTTAAAAGTCAACAATCCATGTTGACCCAACTCGTCGAGTGTAGTTCACCAACTCGTCGAGTCCTTCCTGGACACGAGAAGTCGTGAAATTCTAGTTTGACTCGTCAAGTTCCCCTATAACTCGTCGAGTTCATTTGTGTCCAAAGGTTGAGAGAAACCCTAGCCGACTCGCCGAGTCCAAGGCAATATTCATCGGACTCGCCGAGTTGTTCATCCAACTCGTCGGGTACAGGACCATCTTCATGTGGCTCTTCGAGTTAACTATGCAACTCACCGAGTCTCTTCAGACCTTCATCCATACAGGTACTTTTTAAGCCATGCAGCGGCTCCATATTGCAGATCCAAGAGTCTAAGTCATGTTTATCACGTAAAGTTGCAAACTTTACGTGCATGCAAGGCCCTAGAGACTCTAAATGGCCAATCTAAGCTTCTAATGGAGCTTTACACCTTAAGAGAGTCTCATTATTGCAAGAGTTGGAAGCTTTATGGACTTGAAGGTCCAAGAGAGTTCAGATCTGAAGTTACAACTTCAGAACTTAGCTTATACCCAAGAAAAGCATCCAAACATACTAGAAAAGCCCTAAAATTTACCCAAAAGGGATCTAGAAATTAAATGAGGTCAAGATAGCAATTTGATACCTTCCAGAAGATGCCAACTAAGATAGATTTCAGATCCCACACGTTCCTTGCTTCTGGATACTTGCTCTCCAAGCTCTTTTCTCCAAAAATCCTCTTCCAAAGCTTAAGAATACACAAATGGAACAGACACACTCGATTAGGGTTTGAGAGGGACAAGAAGCAGTAAAAGGGGAGGCTGCGGAAGGCCAATGATCCTTTAAATAGGGTGCAATACCCCGGAATTTAGGGTTTCATCTGCCATCTCCTACTCGTCGAGTCCCTGCTTGGACTCGGCGAGTAGGTCACTAAAACGCGTAGACCAACCCGCTGCTCGTAGACCAACACGGAATTTAGTTGCCCTACTCGTCGAGTAGCCCTTGAAATCAAGAAAACTCTTATATTAAATAAATACCTGAGAATCGGGGCGTTACAACAACTTAGAGTTTTACTGGGGAAAATCCCAACTTAAGAAATATTGGGGAAGATCTCTGTTGTGACATGTTCTTCAGGGGGTTAGGATGCTTGATGATGTAACTGCTTTGGGTGCTTTCCAGAGAACACAATCACAGAAGAACCGCTAGAGGACGGCCGAGTGTTCTCCCGGGACGTCACTCCGACGATAAAGTTAGTTTTCTGAGAAAGAGAATTAGGGTAAATTCAGTGAAAGAGAGAATGGATCCCTTCCTTGAGACGGAAAAGAACCTTTTATACCTGTTACTAACGTATTTTTGGGACCTCGTCCAATGAGTGTGATACGTGGCCTCCTCTAACTGGGAGAATTATGCCCACGTTAACTAACTTCCTGGTGACGTTAGTTTTGGGCGTCACCAAGGCTTCTTGTCACGTCCTGATTGGTCGTGAGTGAATGAGAAGATCACGGGGAATATTCGTCCCTCGTGGAAGGAAGCGAACTGTTGCCCCGGTGTTGGATTACTTGGGCCAAGGCCGAGCATTGGCCTAGGTTTTGACGAGATAACGTCGCGTTTGTATTGCTGTTACATTTAACATGACCGTTCATGGTAACGTTAGCAATCTCAACTTAAGAAATACTGGGGAAGATCCCAACTTGAGAAATACTAGCGAAAATACTTGGGAAGATCCCAAATTAGATTTTACTAGGGAAGATCCCAACTTAGATTATACTGGTAAAATCCCAACTTTAGATAATTGATGAGAATTAAATTCTCTAAGATCGTTTAGATTCGTAACAGATTTAGACAAACACAATAAAAGCAAAGAACACACGATGAATCAAACAAGAGCTGAATGATTAATATGCTCCACCTCAGAAGAGCTCGATAAAGAACTTCGACTGTAGAGGTGTGCTTGGGTTACGATACAATAAAAGGAATAATACTAACCAAGCTTCCACAGAATGATGCATGCATGCATCTTATATACTAAACCCTAATGACATAAACACGGCTGGACAGGCCCAAAACCGTGATAACAATGGACCGAGGTAACAGGCCCAATGACGCAACTCCTAGACTCAACAATCTCCCCCTCTACGTCAATTGAGGCGAGAGATCATTTCGGTTGAGTGAGAGTAGATTTCTTCACAATCTTGAATAACTTCGGTATGATGGAGAGAAGAGTTTGATGGAAGTCAATGTACCATCGAAGCATATCCGAAAATTTTTCCTTATCAACATCACTATTTTCCCTACACCTGTGAATGATGTCAAGAATGTGCTCCAGACAAGAAGCGGAGAACAAGTGTTTATCATCAAGAGCGAACAAGCACTTTTGCCCTTCGACTCTGGTGAACATAATTGTGTGATACTTCGGGTCAATCCTACCCATCTACATCTTGTTAACATCGCTTGCCTTCCCAATTGGTTTGATTGTAGGCTTCTTCCTTAAGGCAGAGACGATTTCTTGATCCATCTTGGCACCCTCATGAATGTAAGAAACTAACATTCACTTGATGTGATCGATGATAGGCTCATACTATTGTTGATCAGTTAGCAAAATGTTGTTCAGAAGGATCCAGTCGTGTGTGTTTAAGTTCGGCAGATCAGCAAGGGAGATCATATGAACCGAGTTATCAGATCCTCGGGTCACTTTGAACTTCACATTAATAAAATTCCCCGTTGAAGTTGGTTTCAATACCTTGACCGTTGTGATCGTTTGTGCGCTCCATGTCAAGTATTGTGGTTGAGAGAATGTGAGATAGTAGTCAATTAATTCTCGGTCAACCTTCGGGTCAGGGGAAGGAACAGAGGCGATTGGTTCAAAGCAATGAAACACAAGTGACTTTTGGTTGATAGGCATGTCGAACTGAGAGTCTCTCAAATTCTCACGATCAAACGAGACAACCGGTTCAAGCCAATGAGTGCTGGGAGACTTGATTGCTTCTTTTAGGAGTTTCTCCAATGACCACAAAGGCGATTAGGGTTTAGGCGAGGCGATTTCTTGATCCATCTTGGCAACCTCATGAATGTAAGAAACTAACATTCGCTTGATGTTATCGATGATAGGCTCATATTGTTGTTGATCAGTTAGCAAAATGTTATTCAGAACGATCCAGTCGTATGGGTTTAAGTTCGGCAGATTAGCAAGGGAGATCATATGAACCGAGCTATCAGAGCCTCGGGTCACTTTGAACTTCACATTAATAAAATTCCCCGCTGAAGTTGGTTTCAATACCTTGACTGTTGTGATCTTTTGTGCGCTCCATGTCAAGTATTGTGGTTGAGAGAATGCGAGATAGTAGTCAATTAATTCTCGGTCAACCTTCGGGTTAGGGGAAGGAACAGAGGCGATTGGTTCAAAGCAATGAAACACAAATGCCTTTCGGGTGATAGGCATGTCGAACTGAGAGTCTCTCAAATTCTCACGATCAAACGAGAGGACCGGTTCAAGCCAATGAGTGCTGGGAGACTCAATTGCTTCTTTTAAGAGTTTCTCCAATGACCACAAAGGAAATAGAGTTTTTCTACAATCCAATGCGTCATGAGCTTCTTTTCGTTTTCTTTCCCTCTCTTCTTCTTCTCTTGCGATGTGAAGATTTTCATCAAGCTCTCGGTCACGTTGCTTTCTTTTGAGAGCATCTTCTTCGGATTCTTCCTCATCACTATCACCGATTATCTTTTTGTTTTTGTCCTTAACACTAGAACCCGAAGCTTCATTAACCTTCGGTTCAGTGGTGACTTTCGGTTGTGAAGAGATTTCAATAGGTTTGCTTGTTGGAGGTTTCGGGGGTTGACCCTGACTTGCTTCTCCCCCTTGTTTCGGAGGGACACTAGTCTCCGGAACACCTTCTATACGGCTCAACATGTCAAGAGCAGGTCTCAGCTTCTCAGCCAAGTGTCGTCGAACGGTTAGAGTAAGAACCGAATCATGTGCCTCTAGGAGATTGGATAAAAGAGAGTGCACATCACCAACACAGCTTTTGATAACTGCTCTCTCAGACTTGAGATCATCAATTTCCTTGGTCGCCTGTTTGAGCTTCAAGTTCTGAGTTTTGAGCTGAGAAGTGCGAAGATCCAGTTCATCCATGATTTTGTTTTCCACAGCTAACTCGGTCTGGAGTTGATCAAGACGATACTTGACTGAAGATACGAACTCTGCGTTATCAGCTTTAATCCCCTTTATAATGCTTTTAAAATGCTTCTTCTCAGCTTAAAGCGATTTGTTGAGATTCTCCACAGTGGCATTAACAGTTGCAGCGTTCTTTTGAGCAGCCGCCTGAAGAGAATCTAGAAATATATTAGCATCAGAAATTGGTTTTTTGACGTTTTTGGTCGCTTTCTTGCATTCGTTTGTAGATTCTTCAACAGCGATGGTGGCTTTCTGGCAAGAGGAGGTGGAATCTTCAATGGATTTGGTAGCTTTTGAAATAGAGGAGTCATTCTCCTTGACAAAATTTGCCAACAAATTTTTGAGAGCAGCCTCTGAGTAAGTCTCGCTTGGAGTGGAAGATGAAGAGGAAATCAGCTTGTCAAGTTTCTCGTTAAGGTCCTTTAGATGCCGTTTTGTTACAGGAGCATCATCATCATCATCGCTCTGAGCTCTGTAGGGGCTATAGTAGAAGGAATCAAATTCAACATTCTCCCCACCGAGAACGGTGTCAGATTCGTCTGAGATAGGTGGAGAAAGAGGTTTAGAGGTAATCGGGGTTTCGGTCCCTGAAGTAGGTGCCCCCTTATCATATACGTTGACACGAACTTGAGGTTTGTTTGTAATAGTGGTGGTGGTGGTAATTTTGGTGAATAAGGGGGTTGGTATTGGTATAGAAGTTGCAGTTTGAGAAGAGATTGGAGGAGGAAATGGAGCAATTGTGATAGGAACAGAGTGGGTAGGAGAGGAAGGAGGTGTGTTTCGGTTACCCTGAAGAGTTGGAGAAGGTGGACGCGAAGCTCCTCGGAGCGAACTATCCTCTTGAGAATGTTCACTATCACTTGATTCTCATTCTGGTTGTTGATTAGAGGGAACATAGTCTGAATCACTTGAAGACTGAGCCTTTGGCTTGGGCGCCTTCTTCTTGATCTTTCGCTTCTTATGAGCGGAAGTAGCTGCTTGTTCTGAATTTCGCTTTTTAGGCGTAGCAGCTTTAGATGATGCTCCTTCCTTCTCGCTTTTTCGTTGATGAGCTTGCTTTCCCCAGAAACACACTTGTACATAGATTTAGGAACTGAATCGACGAACATAAATTTGGTTGGATCGGCGACAATAATCTTCGTCGTGTGAAAAGTGGCGATTGATGACATCAAAGAGTCTGCCATTACCAGAACGTGAAATTTCTCCATTGCCCATTGAGTAACTAAGGTCCAAAACCTGCCATATGAGATTTCAGAATAACGAGAAGTTGAGTTTAGGCTTTGTACCAGTTGAGTCCAGAGAATAGACCCATAGTCCATGTTAATCCCATGGTAAAGACCATACAGAAGAGTCATGAATGCTTTGCTTGCCCCGTCAGACCCTACAACCCTCTCCGATAAACCCTTGAAAAGAAGAGTAAATAGACCATTCCATTTTGGAGGAAGGCATGACTTCTTGAATTTCGTCACTGTTGTAAGAACTTTTGTGTACCCCATATCATAAAACATGGTGAAAAGCTGAGTCGTGCTGATCGATTCTGGGTTGATCAGGGAGTCGTTGATGATTAGCCTTAGCAACGAGCAAAACCTAACCTTTGAAATCGAAGTCTTCTGATCAAAAATCTCAAAGAATATCCTTTCCCTAGCTTTGTTGTATGAAGCCGATGAATAAATTTGAGACAAGAGAGACATCGGAAAAGATTCAACCTTGGTGAGGGTAATCACGAATGGTGAGTATTTCAGGCATTCAACCACCTGAAGCATGTAAGGATCATACTGAAAAGGAGAGAGTTCGATGATCAGGTTTTGATTCGGCTTGATGGTGAGAAGGGAGGACTGTGCGCTTTGTTCTTAAATAGAGGATGAGTCAGCCATTGTTGAAGCTTGAAGTGAAGAATATGAACAGTAGAGAGAAATCGCCATTTAATGCTCGAGAAGATTTTGTAAGTGGTAAAGAGGTAAAGGTGAGGTGAGAAAACCCTTTATACGATTACCATGAGAGAGAAAAATCCGGAGTGATGATTGCACGATTTTCTGAAGCGTCGCCTAAAAAAGTGTGATTTGAAAACTGTTACCCCGAAAAGTGTGTCAATCGTGTCAGGCGGCGTGAGAAAAGGAAACGATTCAAATTCACGGGCCTTTTACAGTCTTATCCATTCACCGCCTCTTTAATTTCAATACTATTCAAATTCCCTTTCAAATGTGGACTCACCCTTTCGCTTTCATTGGTATTGACTAGCCTTCGCTCCCAAACATAGTCTAACAATAGAACGTATTGAACCGAAACCATAGATCTGAGAAATAACCATTAGTACCATGATTAAGACTTGTGAAAAATCATAAAGATCTTCGTGCGAGAGTGTGCCAAAGAAAAATAAATAAAACAAAGTATTTGTGGGATATAACTGATGTCAATTAAGACACAAAACTATGGATCCCGGACATGAATCTCTTACTTCAAAGTCAAGAGAAACTTAGAAGTGTCTGTGTGTTTTCCCGTTCAAATACGATCAAATTCATATTAAGAAGCATTGAAAGGAATCTTTTCAGTATGAGTTCATTAGGGTGGCTTTCGCTTAAATCAAACTACGAAACTTGACATAATATCGAAAGTTGGATGAAGTACTTGCGAGACCGGTGTAGCCTATAAAAACAAGTAGGTTTGATTGATTTTCATTGACTTGGTGATATTTGTAGAAATCTCAAAAGCAAAAATAAACTGGATCTTTTGGGCAGAAAAGTCTTGGTGTTAGACAATTTCATAAAGATCGCTCAAAAATAAAAAGAGATTTATTGGTACCTTCCACTAAAGTGGTTTCGTTAATACTTGGGTGAAAACTAGAACGTTTGATTGCTCACCGTCAATTCATTATAGGTGTTGGATTTTGGGTTTCACATAGTACGTGGTGAAACGAAACTATGATCATGAACACAGATGCTGTGTAACCGTAAACCTCAGTGGTAAATTCTGAGAGTCTTGAGGGTTACATTTATGGACCGAAATGTGATGGAGAAAAGTGTGAAGGTGGTTAAAGAACCGAAAGTACCTCTGCTATATAGTCAGGACCGAGCAGAAAACTCTTAACTCAATATGAGAAGAGTAAGGTAGCTCATAACTTGAGTGATTTTAGCAGCCTTATTGGGAAGAAACAATTTGTATATATTGAATCAGTAAGGCTTCACTTAGAGTCGTCGAGGCTGAGGACAGCATGCAGCAGCATGCTTCTAGGGACACTTAGACCCCGTTTGATAGTTGCTGGCAGAAAAAGTGCTGACAGGGAAATGTCTGTATGGGTAAGAAATCCTGACTGAGTAAGAAATCCTGTTGTTTGATTGTACATCTGACTGAATGTGTTGAGTGATGAAAATGACAATTTTACCCTTCTGTTATATATATAAATGGATTAAGTTGCTGAATAATTATAAAAACATACATATTGTCATACAAAATGTAAATTACACACAAATAAAAAATGTCATACAAAATGTAAATTAAACATAAATCATTTAATATCCAAAAAAAACATAAAGAAATTTAAAATAACATAATAATTTAACGTAAAGTAGGTGAAAGTAATTGATTTGCAATCTGATCACGCAAAACACACATATATTCAACGGCTTCTGGACCCCATTCTATGCCTTGTATGTTTTCTCTATCAATTCCCCCACCTTGGACGTCAAGAGTAACCATAGTGTCCTCCTCAAAATTTCTAAACAAGTCATCTTCTATATTGCACTTCCTTATAAAATTATGGACCGCGACACAAGCAATGACTATGTCTCTTTGCACTGTAAAAGGATAAGGGGCCATTTGTTTTAAGATTGGGAATCTCGCCTTCAATACACCATAAGCACGCTCAATAACATTTCTAAGTTGTGCATGAGCATAATTGAACCTTTCTTCTCTAGTTAAAGGTCTGCCTCTTCGAAAATCGGCTAACCAATACCTAGTATTGCGGTATGGAGCCATAAACCCACGAGTGTTTGTATATGCGGCATCACAAAGGTAATATTTATCTGCAAATGAATGTGAAACATATTATATAATGACACATATTATATAAAGAAGATAGATAATAAAAGTTATATAAAGATTACAAACCTGGTGGAGGAAATGGAAATCCAGAAGTCGAATTGAATGCAACTTCTTTCAAAACTCTTGAATCATGTGCTATACCTTCCCATCCAGCCCAAACAAAGGTGAATATCATATCAAAATCACAAATTCCTATTACATTTTGAAAACATTCTCCTTTTCCTCTTCCCCTAGAACGAGTTTGTTGATCAACGGGTACAACCGCATGTACAAGAGTTTCATCTAATGCACCTATTGCTCCGGAAAAAATATTTTTTAACCGTCTATGTCGTTCCGAGTTATGTCTTGTTTGATTAGGAGTTGTTGGTACTATAATTTCTTTTGCAAAACACATCATTGCAGTTAGGACCTCGTGAAAACATTGATGAATCGTTTGTGTGGAGTGATGAAATCTTCCCTTAACCGCACGAAAACGTTCATTATGTCCTATAACATGTAAGAACATAGCCATCTTCTCTTCAATGCTAATTGTCCTACTAGCTTGCAACCAATTTTTTTGGGTAAAATGGTTGCATAACAATGCAAATGCCTCTTGTGTAAGACGCATCATATCGAAACATTATGTGGGGTCTCCGTACATCAAATCTTGCGTATACGCATACCCGCTTGAATCGTTATCTCTAATTCTATGGATTCTGATTAGTCTGCGCCGGTTTGACCTCAACAAATAAAACACAAGTAAAAGAAAAGGTACAACTTCACCATCAGAAACCATACTTGACCTGTTACAAACAATTAGGTAACATGTTAAACTAAAAACAAAATCATGCACCAAAAAAATTAGTAAACATCATCCAAAGTAACAAAAGGCATATTCAATATCCAATAACATATCATCCAAAGCAACAAAAGTCATATAACAAAAAACCAGTAAACATCATCCAAAGTAACATCCAAAAAAGTCATCAAACATAGGATCCAAAAGTCATGCAGATAACAAAAAGTCATGCAACAAAAAAACTAGTAACCAAACTTTTCTACCCGCTCCCATCAAAGGTAACCATACTTTCTACCCACACCCATCACCCACGATTCACAACTAGTATGCGAAAGTCGTAACCAAACTTTTCGAACATCATCACTTTCACCAAATAGCAAAAGAGCGGTCTTGTATCTTTCATCTTCTTCTCCCCATTCCATTTTGTTCAATTTCTCCATACACGCATCAACATCCTTATCCATTTCACTTTTTTTAATTCTTTCATTTTTTTCCACTAACGACCTTGCAAGCTTGACAATCTCCTCTTCAACTTCTAATGCCCTTGCATCTCTTTTTTTCCCACCAACTCTTTTGTTTCCACCAACTTCTGTATTTTTTGAACGCCCCGAAGATTCTTGACTTACACCTACGTGTTGTTTTGAGGTTTCCATTGGAACATCATCATCAAAATCATGGGCACTAAACTCTTCTACAGGACGAGGGACTGTAGAAGATGGCCCCCAACTTTGAAAGCCGGTTGAGGTCGATCCTTCAAATAGTTGTGTGCAAAGATCAAGAAACAGCAGGGGTCTAGTTTTCAATGACAACACGTACTTGTTCAACTGTTTACAATTTTTATGATTATTAGTATTTTTTATAAAAATAATCATAATAGTATTTGTTATAAAAATATTACCTTCCCCTCTTCCTTCCATTGTTCATCGGTCAGATTAAATTTATTTTTTATAGGATCATATATATTGCCGGTTTTGTTTTTCAGTTTCACCCAAGCAACATATTTTGATTTGTAGTAGTCAAAGTGGTTTCTCATTTGCTTCTGATCAACCTCTTTACCGTGTTCGTTTATCAATTTTTCGCGTACTATCTTCCATGAACTAGCCTTAAGCCCAGAACCCTCACGACCATTAGTGGTTAGTTCATGGATACATGCATCAAGAAAAGTTTTGTCCTCACTTTCGGTCCAAACCAACATCCTAAAACATTAATATTTAAAGTAATTTATCATAACTTTTATCATAACTTCTACCAATGAATCAACATCATCCTAAATAATAATAGAACAATTAAGGTCAACATAGCTTATAAACAAAAAAAAAAACAGCTTTCATAGCTTATAAACAAAAAAAAATCACAACATTGCCTATACATAAAAAAAGATTCAAGATGTCAGAGCTTATAGACAAAAAAAATTCACAGCATTGTCAATAGCTTTTAGATTTCACAGCTTATAAACAAAAAAAAATCACAACATTGCCAATATCTTTCAGATTTCACAGCTTATAAAAAAAATCACAGCATTGCCAATAGCTTTCAGATTTCACAGCTTATAAACAAAAAAAAATTCACAGCATTGCCAATAGTTTTCATATTTCACAGCTTATAAACAAAAAAAAAATTCACAGCATTGCCAATAGCTTTCATATTTCACAGCTTATACACAAGAAAAAATTTCAGATATTGTTCCAAACCAACATTGCCATCATAACTTTCAATTTCACAGCTTATAAACAACAAAAAAATCAGATTTCATAACAGATTTTATAACATTACACGAAATTCTGATTTCATAGCATTAGAACAAGAATAATTTTTGATTTCATAACATTAAACAAAAAAAGAAAAAAAAAATCAGATTTCATAACATTACAGGAAATTCTGATCTCATAGCATTAGAACAAGAATAATTTTTGATTTCATAGCATTAAACAAATAATTTCATAGCATTTAAACAAAGATGATTTGCTGATTTCATAACCAATTTAAGATTTCATAACCAATTTTGGATTTCTGATTTCACAAATCATATGATCGAAGTACCTATTTTCACAGAAAAAGCCGAGGATCGAACCTGTTTTGATGTGTTTCTCGTCGAAGCTCGAACGGAGGGAAGGTATGTGGTTGGTAGTCGGACTAGGGGAGGGAAAACGACGATGGAAAGATTCGATGGCGGCCAATTTCCTTGCTGTCTCTCTATTAGGTCACGATAGGAAGCAAGAATGGAGAGGGCATGAAGGTAATTTTTTGAGTCAACGATGTTTTATGGTCTGACCGAGAACCTTATGATCCAGATGTTTCTGATTGAGAAAGCTATTCACCAAACGGGTTTCGTCTGACCGAGTCAGCCCAAATCGCTGACTCGGTCCCAGTAAGACAAAAACAAACAGGCCCTTAGCTAGTACAAAGATAAAGAGAGTTATACATGTCCCAGTTCCATCAGTAGAAGTCTTCCAAGAGTCCTTTCAGTGTGATATTTTTGGTATTTTGCTTTTATATGTGAAAAAAGAAAAGTAATAAAACTAAACACAAAATAAAATATTTTTGAACATTTTGATTTTTCTGAAAAATAACAATAAAAAACAGAAAAGAAAACATTTTTGGATTTTATGATTTTTCTGAAAAGAAATAAAAACAGAAAAGAAAATATTTTTGGATTTTATGAAAAGAAATGAAAAACACAAAATGAATTGAGAAAAAGTATACATAGTGTACAAAGTATACAACCGAAACTTCACCTTTGGAGTGATGAAGCGAAATGGACCGAGCGTTCGGTTCATTTCGGTTCCCGAAAAATCTGGAACCGAAATAGACCGAGCGTTCGCTCTATTTCGCTTGCCCAATTTTAATGAGGCGAAAGTGGTTTCGGTACTAACTCAGCTTCCATCATTCCTAAGCCTTGGAGTATTTTATTAAAACTTGCTTCTGGTAAGGCTTTCGTGAAGATGTCAACTAACTGATCAGCGAATCGAACAAAGTGGATTTCAACATTACCATCTTCTACGAGATCCTTGATGAAGTGGTATCTCAGTGCTATATGTTTTGTTTTTTAGTGTTGCACTGGGTTGTGACATATCCGAACAGCGCTTTCTGAGTCACAATAGAGCGGAATTTTCTTCATGTTTAGGCCATAGTCTCTAAGTTGACTTTGTATCCATATGACCTGTGAAGTGCAAGAGGCTGCGGCGATGTATTCAGCTTCGGCCGTAGAAAGAGACATGAACGTTTGTTTCTTGGATTTCCAGCTAACGAGTTTTCCATCAAGGAATTGACACCCGCCAGTTGTGCTCTTTCGGTCTAGACCACATCCTCCAAGATCGGCATCGGAGAATGCTTGAACAAAGAAGCCTGATTTCGCAGGGTACCAAAGACCGAGAGATGAGGTTCACTTCAAATATCTAAAGATATTTTTTACAGCCACCATATGAGGTTCACGTGGATTAGCTTGGAACCTGGCACAATAACAGACTGAAAACATAATATCTGGTCTACTAGCTGTTAGATACATTAGAGACCCTATCATTTGACGATAGAGGGTCATATCAGCAGCTGGTTTCTCCAGAGATGGTGTTAGCTTTGTTCCGAATGCCATTGGAACCTTTACTTTAGAATCTCCCGTCATGCCGAACTTCGCCAGTAATGTCTTCGTGTAAGCCTCCTGATTAATGAATATTCCTTCTGGTCCCTGTCTTATGTTCAGTCCAAGGAAAAAGTTAATCGGACCCATTGAGCTCATCTCAAATTTAGTCTCCATCAACTTCTGGAATTCAGCTGTTAAGCTAGGATTCGTAGAACCGAAGATGATGTAATCGACATAGATTTGGACGATCATGAAATGGTTACCCTCTTTCTTGCGAAAGAAGGTTGGGTCAACCGAACCTTGTTTGAATTTTGACATTTTAAGAAAGCGAGTTAATGTTTCATACTAGGCTCTAGGATCTTGCTTTAGACCATAAACCGCTTTGTCCAAAATATAGCAATGATCAGGATACTTCTCGTTCACAAAACCCGGTGGTTGCTCCACATATACAGTCTCTTCTAGTTCTCCATTCAAGAATGCACACTTGACGTCCATTTGAAAAACTTCAAAATTCTTGTGAGCAGCGTATGCCAGAAAGATCCGAACTGATTCCAACCTTGCTACAGGAGCGAAGGTTTCTTCATAATCTATACCTTCTTCCTGACAATATCCCTTAACCACTATCCTTGCCTTGTTGTGTATCACGTTCCCTTTTTTGTCCATCTTGTTCCGGAATACCCATTTAATCCAACCACAGATGCATCCATTGGTGTAGGAATCAGTGTGCAGACTCAGTTTCGTTCCCACTCATTGAGTTCGTCTTGCATAGCCTGTACCCAATCAGAG
The DNA here is from genome assembly GCF_052849685.1 of Lactuca virosa. Lineage (NCBI taxonomy): Eukaryota > Viridiplantae > Streptophyta > Magnoliopsida > Asterales > Asteraceae > Lactuca > Lactuca virosa. Next base: position 162,742,467 of record NC_136428.1, read on the forward strand.
TGATCAAGTTCAGTGTTAACTGTTTTTGGCTCAATCTTGGAGACAAACGAATTAAACATGCAGAATTCTACATAAGAGAATAGAGCTGTTTGCTTCGCTTTCAGTTGAGAGCATGTAAGAACTCCCTCAGAAGATTCACCAATTACTTGAGTTTTCGGATGATCTTTTGTCCATTTTGTGAGAGGAGGGTAGTTAGGATCATAAGCAGGATCCAATTCGGCATTGACTTCTTCTTCAAGTTCTAACTGAATGTCGTCATCATTCATATTACTATTCTCCCCCTCGAATGATGAAACAATTTTAACATCAGGATCAGAGTTCTCCCCCTCGATTAGACTTTCATAGTTCATTGTTGGAGATGGGTTCTCCCCTGGAAAGTCAGATCAGGTTGCTTTGATGTAGACGAACCCTCCCCCTGGAAAGTGGTGCGGTCATTTGTGGGTTCGCTTGGACCTTTGGGTTCGCTAGGAGCTTGAGGTTCGCTTGGACCTTTGGGTTCGCTAGGAGCTTGAGGTTCGCTTGGACGTTTAGGTTCGCTTTCCATGGCTTTTGCAGCTTTGTTGATTATCTCCTTCAGGTTGTAAACCTTGTTATCAGCTGCTTTCGCTTCAGAGAGAATTGCATTCTCCGGTTCATCAAAGAGCAACATGTACTCTTCAAACAGATTTGATATAGGAGCCGTGACTAGACCTGTTTGTGGAAAGATCTCCTCCATTGGACTTTCTCTTGATTGAAGTTTCTTCACGTAATTGTCATCAAATGTGACATAATAGGTTTCTTCTATCTTCTTTGATCTTTTATTCAGAACCCTATATGCCTTGGTGGTAAGAGAGTAGCCAAGAAAAATCCCTTCGCCTGCCTTCACATCAAACTTGTTTTGGTTCTCTTTAGAGTTAAAGATGAAGCACCTGGAACCGAAGGCATGGAAGAATTTAACATTAGGCTTGCGATTATTCAGAATTTCATACGGTGTGATAGAGAATCGATTATTGAGGAAGGTTTGATTCTAGGTATAGCAAGCGGCAGAAGCTGAGCATAGTTCGGGCGGCTTCACATAACGAACAGTTTCTCCTTTAAACAACACCATTTTGTTGTGGAGTATAGGGAGCGGAGAAGTTGTGAGTTGCTCCCTTTTCGGCCAGAAATTCTTCAAATTCGTTGTTTTTGAACTCTAACCCATTCTCACTTCGGACATTTCTCACTATCTTTCTCAGCTTTACTTCCACCTGTTTTATGAAGTTTTTGAGCTGTGAAGTTGCTTCTGATTTCTGTTTAAGAAAGAAAACCCAAGTGAAACGTGAAAAATCATCGACAATAACAAGAATGTACTTATTACCACCAATACTTTCTCTGGCCGATGCACCGCATAGATCGATGTGTAGAAGCTCAAGAGGCTCGATGATCTTTGTGTTAACATGTGTGGGATTACTTTTCCGGCTTTGCTTTCCCATTTCGCATGCAACACATAGATGTTCCTTGTCAAACTTTAGAAGTGGCAGTCCTCGCACATGATCACCAAGAACCAGCCTGTTGATGTCTTTGAAGTTAAGGTGCGAGAGTCTTCGATGCCATAGGCAACTTTCATCATAAAGAGCTTTCGTTAGAAGACATACAGCAGGCTTCCCTCATATCGGGTTTAGATTTAATGGATACAGAACTGTCTTAGTTTTCTTTTCAATGATCTCAGATCCTTCATCATCAAATGAGACCTTGAGGCCAGTCCCTACAACCAATTGCGAGACACTTATGAGATTATGTTGCAATCCTTCCACGTAGGCCACCTTTCGAATGGAAAAATCTCCGTTCGTTATCATTCCATAGCCTTTTATTGTGCCATATGAGTTGTTTCCATACTTGACACATCCACCATCTTTTAGAGCCCGAAACTCCCTCAACTCTTCCCGTCTCCCTGTCATGTGACGCGAGCAGCCACTATCAATATACCATTCGTCGTTGAACTGCTCGTCACTGATAACATGCAAAAATTAAGCAGATTTAGGAACCCAAAGTTGCTTGCGTCCACGTGAGCCTTTTACAGAACAGGGAATAGCAATAGAAAAATCAACCATATATGTTCGTTTTATTAAAGTGGTTTCGTCTTTCCTTTTGATGGTGAAAACTTTAATTCGGTTAACTTTTGATTTGTTTGAATCAGATTGTGGATTGTTATTTTGATTCTTAACAAACTTGTTCTCTTGATTCCTAGTGTTAGCTGTCGTCTTCTTCGTTTGCGTTTCGTATTCTGAGACGAGCTTTCCTTTTCCCTTGATATCCTTGTTAGGATTTTGCTTTGGTTGAGAATGAGGATGATGGGATTTAGGACCGAAACTATTCTTTCAGTTCTTGTCACTGCTAGATTTGGGACCGAAACTGCTCCTTCGGTTCGTCTGACTGCAGGATTGGCAATGAGTGCATGGATCAGAGTTAGACTTTGATCTTTCTTTCACCTTGTGATTGGACGCCTTTTCTGTGCGAACAAAATTGGAGTTTTGGGAGTGCCAAAACTGCTTCCTTTCATTGAGATTCTTTTGATATCTCCTGTTTCGCTGGCGTTTTTGTTCAGCAAGCTGCTTTTGAGACTTGTAAATGTTTACTCTCGGCTTTGATCTCTCAGCATGAGTTTCACTCTTCATTGAAGAGGTTTCACTTTCCACCTTCGTAGGTTCGCTTGGAATTTATTTAGTACCACTTGTGCTTGGTACATCAAAGCTTGTTGGCTTGTTGAGTGGTTCTGCCACGTATCTGCCTTTGACTCGCCATGAAGTTCTTTCCGATAAAACGATAGTTTCGTCTGCATTGTCAATTGGAGCAGACCAAAAATAATCATCACAGCCGCCTGCGTTGTCTTCGTTTACTATGGCTATAAGTTCGGCGGTGTGTTTTTGAGTAACTCCTATTGTGGTGTACAGCTGATTCGGTACTGTTTGTACCTTTTGATATACCACAACCTTCTCTTTCAGAACTTTGACTTTGTCCTGGGATATCCGAGCGAACTCAACTGAGTTTTCAGATATAAGACTTTTGGTGGGTTCGCTTTTGACAAATTTTGAACAGTCAACCACATCCTCTACAGATATTTCACTCATATCACTGTCCTCGTCAAATTCAGAAGTGTTTTCCACATTTATCTTGTTTTCTGAACTCAACTTGGTACTCAATGAGTCAAATTTCTGCATTGTTTCGGTCTTGATTTTTAATTTATCATTTTCGTCCAATAGCTTTTTAAGCATGTCCTTATGGTCTTTGGACTTGATAAAGGACTCGATTTTTTCCAGACCGAATCTGTAGGCGTCAGAAGTTTCTTCTGATGAGACAATTGATTCACACTTATAGCAATCAGCATCTATTTCGTCTTCCTTTAATTCAAGGAAAGGCAAAATCATTTTGAGAATTTTATCTCCAATCTCACAATTTAAATACAACTGAGTAATATTGAAATAAAGACGTTTAGTAATTAAGCAAAAAATGTTCCTTTGTTTCAAAAGCTTCAAATTATCACGTTGTAAATAAATTATTTCATCTTTTTCCCTAACTAACTCAACTTCCTTCTGCTCTATCCATATCCTCCTTTACTCACTCTTTGAAGACACCCTGCTGATTTGATCAGTTAGGTTAGAATTTGGTAGGCAATTTTGTTTTAGACTACCACTTAAACTAGAAATTTTGAATTTTAATTTATTTATTCATTTTCATGGTTATTAACTGGTATTTTCAGTGATTCGAGGATAGATTGTACCTTCTTGATCAATTGATCACATTCGTTGATCTGCTCTCCCATTAGTTTGGCAGCAAAGCATCTGTCTTCTCTTTCCTTCACCTCATCAGACCCGCCATCCGTTGTGTAGCCTGTCATTTGTGATACTCCAGCAGTCACCATTAAGCACCTTCCATCAAACTCAACATTATCTTCCTTCGCCACAAAATCCCTACCATGCGTAGGTTTGCGAACTTCTTCATCTTCAGAGTCGGTAGACCAGACCTCTACTCCTTCGAACTCATCATCAACTAAGTTCTCCTGCACAATCAAAGCATCATTAGAATTGTTAGAGGTTTTCTTCTTCTTTATTTCTTCCAGTTTGCGTAGGTGATACGCTTCATCATCTTCTCCATCCTTCTTCTCGGACAACTTTCTCAACATACAATCTTTGGCAAAGTGATTTTTGCCGTGGCAGAAATTGCAGTCATATCTGGAGTCACCTACAAGCTTGTTCTCCTTCTTCACTTCTTCTTGCTGAGGAGCGTTTTTAACCTCCTCTTTCGCCTTTTCGGAACTGTAGCTCCCTTGCCGGTTTCGGTTCTTGGAGGTGGGAAACTTTTTGCGAGCAAACTTCTTGGGATTAGAGATCATTAATGCATATTCATTATTTGTCAGATCACATTCAGAGAGATCCAACTCTTCTTCTTCTTCAGCCACATTCTTGCCCTTTGATAGAAGAGCCAAAGATCCCATACTAGACACCATCTTCGTTTCCTTAGTCACTACACTTTCATGTGACTTGAGTATTCCCACAAGCTTCGCCAACGAATAGGTTTTGAACTGTTCATGAGCTTTCACAGTCGAAACCACAGCCATCCATTCGGGTCTTAGGCTATTCATGAAAGTGACCTTCTGCTCGATTACTTCTTTACCAATTCCATGCTGGATCATCTTGCTGAGAAGATGATTGAAACGATCGAACGTCTGAATGAGGTTTTCTTCTGACTTTTGCTTGAAGTCACCGAACTCAGAGAGCAAAAGAGTTTGTATTAAATGCTCTAGATCCTCATCTGTGAAATACAGCTCCTTAAGCTTATCCCAGATTTGTTTTGTCGTTGTGCATGAACTAACCAGACGAAAAGTATCTGATTGCAAGGCAAATCTGATCATCCTCATAGCTTTAATGCTGCTCATCAGCTTGTCCTTCTCGTCTTGAGGAACTTTCTTCACGTCGATCATCAGCTTATTGTACTCCTTTTGAGTTGTGATGATTTTATTTGTTCCAGAGTGAGCAAACGGACCCAATGTGATAGCCTCCCAGATTAGATACCCATTATCCTCTGAACCAAGAACATAGTCTTCAAAGTGATGTGTCCAGACTTCAAAATCTTGAGTATATAAAATTAGGATTCTCGTAGTAGATCCGATGCTGTTGGATATGTTGATGGGGTTTGTTTGTGAATCTTCGTGATACATGATGACCTATTTTGAATATCTGTCAAGAACCAGACTTGTAAAGATTGAATTAGGGTTTTACCAAAAACGCTAAACAACGTCAATAATGAGATGACGGCTCCAACAATTTCAACAAAAGCGGAAACCCTAAAGAGATTCTTCCAACAGAAGAGATGTGTATGAATTACACAGTCTCCTATTCTGATACCAATTGATGAGAATTAAATTCTCTAAGATCGTTTAGATTCGTAACAGATTTAGACAAACACAATAAAAGCAAAGAACACACGATGAATCAAACAAGATCTAAATGATTAATATGCTCCACCTCAGAAGAGCTCGATAAAGAACTTCGACTGTAGAGGTGTGCTAGGGTTATAGTACAATAAAAGGAATAATAATAATCAAGCTTCCAGAGAACGATGCATGCATGCATCTTATATACTAAACTCTAATGACATAAACACGGCTGGACAGGCCCAAAACCGTGATAACAATGGATCGTGGTAACAGGCCCAATGACGCAACTCCTAGACTCAACAATAATAGTTGGGAAAAATCCCAACTTCAGATAATAACTGGGAAAAATCCCAACTTCAGATAATAATTGGGGAAAATCCCAACTTTAGATAATAATTGGTGAAAATCCAAACTTTAGATAACAATTGGGGAATATCCCATTTCGTAAGATAACATGATAATCTTATAACCTTAGAAATTTAGTGGGGAGGATCCCAAATTGTAAGAATACATGATAATGTTAAAACCGTAGATTGTACTTTAGGATCTTAACATATGTTCAGAAATAAGAGGATTGCCAAGTCACTAAAGTGTGAAATGATCCCCTTATTCACATCCCATAGTTAGATATTCTTTTGGTCAAAAAATTAACAATCAATAATCAACAAAATTGTATGAGAGGCTGTGATGTTTGAGGTAAAACAAGTATGAAATGGTAGACAATGTGACACAACGGTTTACAAGGAAAGCCCTTGATCCTTGCTAGGATCTCCGACACAAAACCTTGGGAGGTGATAATGATCACCTGCCTTGATGATTTTATTGATGTAAAATGTTGATTACTAAGATGAATGTGTAAATGTAAGTACAAGTGTCGTGCATGAGATAATCGTGTGTCTAGTGTGTATAATACAAGTGTTATTTATAGTCTAATGCTAATAACAAGAAGTATGATAATTTCGGGATCCTCTGAGAATCAGCATCTGAATGTTGTTTGACTTGGTATTCAGAGTCTTTTGTCTGGTTGAGATGATTCTCCGTTGAGAACAAGTCCTTAGTTGACTAATTATGCATATGTGAGAAAAAGAAAGTAGAATATAACCATTGTAAGTGTTAGTAAATATTAACGATAATAATCAGGATCCTGAGCCTGTAGCAATATTAAGGATCCTGGATATGATTTAAGGATCCTGCCCCTAACAATTTCCCCCAAATTATTCCTGCGAAATATTCAGGTTAGTTATCTAATATTTAAAGGTATAATTTTAAACAAAATAAAAAGGAGATAAGATTTTGAAGTTTAATGGATAGGGTAATTTAAATTTCAACGAATAGATTTCTAGCCGTTGGAATAGTTCAAATCACCCTTTTACCTCTCCGTGATTTCTATATAAATAGGACGTTCAACTCTTTAGTTTTATCTTACTCTTTTAGCTCTTATTTCCGACGTTCATCACGTATTATCGAAGGTACTCTTCTTTTTTCCTTTTCTTTTCATCTCTATTTGACCTGATCATGGGCAAGAAAGGAACTCGATCTCGTGCAAGCATCATTTCTATACCCGATGATGATTTCATGGATCGGAAGATCTTTTCTTATGAGGAAACTTGTACCTTCACCGATGATGACATTAAGATCTTGAAGTCGGCTATAACTTCACCTGCCGGTACCCTTTTTAGGGCTTTCGATGCTAGGATTCAGTCTGATTTCAGTTCTTCTACTTGGGTTTGTCTTCCTGACTATCCTTTCACCCTAGGACTCTCTTACCCCTTCTCCAGAATCATTTCTGAATTTTTTGAGATCACAAAAATCTCGTACATTCAAGTCATGCCAAGGATTTGGAGGATCCTCTATTGGATTGATCATTTGAATCGTTCCATGGATCTTTCCATTGGCATAAATGAGCTAGCCTATATTTATGATCTTACGACTTTTGGGAACTCATGTTTCCTGTTGAAGGTCAAAACTGATAGATTTCCCCTTGTTTTTATTGGATAAGGTGTCTAAGTCCATAACTATTTCTGGTATGTACTTGACCCGGTTGGCATGGTCCATTTGGGTTGCATGGCATCATGACATTTGGATAGACAAAATGAGAAAAGGACACTTATGGTTTATTAATATATAATAAGTTCTAATATATTAATAATATTAATTAATTAGTATTGATCAAGAATTAATTTGGAATTAATTTTATGATCAAAATTGAGACTAATTAAATATATGGGGTTGATTGTTTAAATCATCCATTCTTATATAGTGGGCTAATGATCCATGGTTTATTGACTTCGGCTAAAACCCATAGGGTGCTCCATGGATGTTAAAACCCATGGATCATGGAGGAAATGAAAAGCCATGTCAATTAGGGTTTACATGGTGTAACCCTACTTGTGACACAACTATAAAAGGACCCCATGGGCTACCAAAATCAGCACTAAGTGAAGAACTAGAGGGCTAGCCGATTTTGAGTGTGTGTGTGTGTACTTCTCTTAAAGTTATTCCAAGAGTTGTGGTGTTGTGTGAAACACTTGAGGCATCATATTTGGGGTGCTAGGCTCACAAAGTTCTCAAGGAATCCAAGCAACAAGAAATGTATGTTCTTCTACTAGCTTTTATGTTTCAAGTTCCCCATGCCATGCTAGTTAGGTTAAGAAACTTGGAAAAATCAAATTTGCATCTATCTTAGTAAAACATAGATCCAAGGTTTCTAGGGTTGCATGTACACTTTAGGAGTGTTAGAATTCTCAAAACCCTTTAGTTATGAAGTCCACGCATATTGATGGTTCTTGGAAAGGAAAATATTTCTTCGTAAGAGATGACTCGATTCCTGACGGGAATCTTTTACCACAATACTGGATAATGAAGGGTAGGATTTCATATTTTTACATTAAGGATCCTGACATTCACTTTTCTTATCTTATTTGATGTTTTTCTACCTTCAAGTTCGACGAGTTGGTTCCTCCCGCTGGAGATACAGAAAACAGGATCAAAATCTTTTTCACTATGTCTGAATCAGAGAGGTCATTCAAACTCAGCCAATCCAATCATCAAGGAACTTCGTCTACCACTATCTCCATGTCGAAAGGTAAGGAGCCTAACTTCTCCATGTATGCATCTTATATACTAAACCCTAATGACATAAACACGGCTGGACAGGCGCAGAACCGGGATAACAATGGATCGAGGTAACATGCCCAATGACGCAACTCCTAGACTCAACAATAATAGTTGGGAAAAATCCCAACTTCAGATAATAACTAGGAAAAATCCCAACTTCAGATAATAATGTGGGAAAATCCCAACTTTAGATAATAATTGGTGAAAATCCCAACTTTAGATAACAATTGGGGAATATCCCATTTTGTAAGATAACATGATAATGTGATAAACCTTAGAAATTTAGTGGGGAGGATCCCAAATTGTAAGATAACATGATAATGTTAAAACCGTACATTGTACTTTAGGATCTTAACATATGTTCAGAAATAAGAGGATTGCCAAGTCACTAAAGTGTGAAATAATCCCCTTATTCACATCCCATAGTTAGATATTCTTTTTTTTATCAAAAAATTAACAATCAACAATCAACCAAATTGTATGAGAGGCTGTGATGTTTGAGGTAAAACAAGTATGAAATGGTAGACAATGTGACACAACAGTTTACAAGGAAAGCCCTTGATCCTTGCTAGGATCTCTGACACAAAACCTTGGGAGGTGATAATGAGCACCTGCCTTGATGATTTTATTGATGTAAAATGTTGATTACAAAGATGAATGTGTAAATGTAAGTACAAGTGTCGTGGATGAGATAATCGTGTGTCTAGTGTGTGTAATACAAGTGTTATTTATAGTCTAATGCTAATAACAAGAAGTATGTTAATTCCGGGATCCTCTGAGAATCAGCATATGAATGTTGTTTGACTTGTTATTCAGAGTCTTTTGTCTGGTTGAGATGATTGTCCGTTGAGAACAAGTCATTAGTTGACTAATTCTGCATATGTGAGAAAAAGAAAGTAGAATATAGCCATTGTAAGTGTTAGTAAATATTAACGATAATAATCAGGATCCTAAGATGTGTTTAAGGATCCTGAGCCTGTAGCAATATTAAGGATCCTGGATATGATTTAAGGATCCTGCCCTCAACAATTTCCCCCAAATTATTCCTGCAAAATATTCAGGTTAGTTATCTAATATTTAAAGGTACAATTTTAAACAAAATAAAAAGGATATAAGATTTTGAAGTTTAATGGATAGGGTAATTTAAATTTCAACGAATAGATTTCTAGCCGTTGGAATAGGTCAAATCACCCTTTTACCTCTTCGTGATTTCTATATAAATAGGACGTTCAGCTCTGTAGTTTTATCTTACTCTTTTAGCTCGGATTTCCGACGTTCATCACGTATTATCGAAGGTACTCTTCTTTTTTCCTTTTCTTTTCATCTCTATTCGATCTGATCATGGGCAAGAAAGGAACTCGATCTCGTGCAAGCATCATTTCTATACCCGATGATGATTTCATGGATCAGAAGATCTTTTCTTATGAGGAAACTTGTACCTTCACCGATGATGACATTAAGATCTTGAAGTCGGCCAGAACTTCACCTTCCGGTACCGTTTTTAGGGCTTTCGATGCTAGGATTCAGTTTGATTTCAGTTCTTCTACTTGGGTTTGTCTTCCCGACTATCCTTTCACCCTAGGACTCTCTTACCCCTTCTCCAGAATCATTTCTGAATTTTTTGAGATCACAAAAATCTCGTACATTCAAGTCATACCAACGACTTGGAGGATCCTCTATTGGATTGATCATTTGAATCGTTCCATGGATCTTTCCATTGGCATAAATGAGCTAGCCTATATTTACGATCTTACGAATTTTGGGAACTCCTGTTTCCTGTTGAAGGTCAAAACTGAAGAGCTTCCTTTCGTATTATAGGCATACATAAGCACTTCCAAGATTGTTATGGACCAAACCCCTTACTCCTTACTGTTTGGAACAGAAGCAATTATCGCCACTGACGTGGTAATTCCCACAGCAAGATACTTACTTCAAAACCAAGAGGACAACAATAGAATCCTGGCCCAGGATTTCGACACAATAGATGAACTCAGGGATCTTGCCAAGATCTGAATTGCTACTCATCAACAAAGGGTTACTTATAATTTACTAAGAGATTTTTTAGGATTGTTTGCAGGAACCAAGTTCTTCAGGATCCTAGTGATCTAAGGATTCTATTATCGTAATAATTATGCAGGATGATCAAAAGAAAAATATGAAAAGAAAATACAACCATTGTATTCAAAAAAGGGGTTGCAAACCAACCCACTAAAAGATTAGTTGTTCTACATCCCAAATAAACTAAAAATTATTTAAACTGATCTACGTAGGCCTAGACCTTAGCCTGGTAATCATCGGTTGTGTCTTTCTTCTCCCCTCCTTCGGTCAACTGTAGCACAAGATCCTGATTGGCAGTAGAATGCTTGCCATTCAACTTGGACAGTGGCTCGCGCCAACGGTCCATGTCCCTGGAACCTGCATTCTCCAGATCTTCCGCAAGATGGATCTTGGCCTCTTAAACAGCCACTGCAGCGCTAACCTTCGCATCATAGATCACCTCATCCATCTTATGCAAGTGCTCCTCCACCTTTTCAGCCTTCTCCATACTAAGCAGCTCCACTATCCTCAATAGATCCTCTTTGGTCGCTTTCCACATCCTCTCCTATCCCTGAAGGGCTTGTTCAGCCCTCTCCGATCAGATCCTTAGATCAGCGGAAACATGATCATAGACCTGAAACAAAGACATAGTGGGTCAGTAAAAAGTAGAATATACGATGAGAATAAAACCAACACTTACAGCTTAGGAGAATATATGACATCCCAGTCACCTTAAGTTCAGAAAGACCTATATCAAGGTCAGTTTAGAAAGAACTATATCAAGGTCTTTTGACGGATTCACTTGGTCGATCCAATATAGGATCCTCCAAACGAATGGCATGGCCTAAATATATGACATCCCAGTCACCTTAAGTAACTCAAAGACAATTCCAGGAAAGGGTATTTCAACCCCAGGAAGAAGGGATACTCTGTGAAGCATACCCAGGTAGGACAAAACAAAGTTAAGTTAGATGAGAGGATCGAAGGGTCTAAAAACGGCTTCAGAAGAGAAGGCTCCACTGAGTCTCTAAGACTCGATGTCATCATCACCAAAGGAACATGTCTCCTCATAGGAAAGAATTCCTTGGTCGACGAAAACATATTCAGGAAGAGCCAATATATTTTTGCGAGAAACGGTGATTTTTCTACCCATGACAGAAGAAGTAAAAATATAGAAGAAAAAAGAGAGAATTAACTTCAAATAAATCACCGATAATTGAAAGATAGATAGGAGAAGTAAAGAAAATTGAAGAGCTAATCATCCCTATTTATACTGCAGGAATAGCTTATTTGACTGCTTGTAACGGCTAGTAATTCACCCGTTGAAATTTGAATTATCCTAGCTGTTTTGGTCAAAAATCGACTAAGTGAAAATTAATCAAAGTGTCTGAGAGGCTGTGGTGTTGTTGATGAATCGATTAGTGAAATCAAAACAATATTACATGAGTGGTTTACAATGAAAGCCCTTGATCCTTGTTAGGATCTCCGGCATAAATTTAGGAGGTGATAATGATCACCTGCCTTGATGATTTTATAGATTGAAATGTATGTTTACAGAGAAAATAGAATGAGTATGAGTATAAGTGATAGTATTCTGCTAAGTCTTATGGGTAGTGTGATGATTACAAGTGTTCTATATAGTCAAACCCTAACAACTAGAGCTCCGAGAATTCTGAGATCCTCCGAGATTACTTATAGTCATTTGCTTGAATTGGTCCTCCGGGTCTTTTGCATGGTTCTGATGACTATCCATTGAGTATATGAATTTGACTACTTATTTTTCAACATGTGAGAAAGACAAAATAATATATGTATGTTATAAATAATAAAAATATTAGTCAGGTTCCTAGAGTATATTCGAGATCCTGAGCTTCGAGGATCCTGAGCCTTTGAGGATCCTTAGACTTCAGAATCTCAATGTAGTTCCGATATCCTAGCCCTAACAATTCCCCCCAAGTTATTCCTGAAAATAAGTGACTTAGTTTCGATAATATTAAAGGAATAACTTAAAGTAAATAAATAAATGCAGAAAGAGATAAGGGTAATTTTTGAATTTAATCCCTAACGGATAGGATTTATCCATTCGAGAGTCATCATAGCCGGTCTAATCAATCATTCTCTTTCTTCTGCCGTTAGCTTAAATAGAGGCAATCGATTAGGGCTACCCTTCCGTGCGTCTTTAAGCATCCATCTAGTTGTCTTCGAAGGTATATTTTTCTCTTCTTCTCTTTAGTCTCTCCTTTCACTAACAATGGGCAAGAAAATGACCATATCGCGCAAGAATATCATCACGTCTCCTGAGGAAGACTTTGTTGACCAGAACATCCTATCATACGAGGAGATCATCTCGTTCGACGACGATGATATCAAATCGTTAAAGACCATTGGCACTTTTTCCAACGAGGCTGTTTTCAAACCCTTTGATCCGAAACGCCAACCTGACTTTGCTTCCTCGTCTTGGTTCTGCTTTCCCGGATATCCCTTTGGCTTAGGTCTGGAATACCCTTTCGCTAGGATTATCTCCAAGTTTTTTGAGGTCCCCCAAATTTCTTATATCCAAGTTATGCCCATTGTTTGGAGAATTTTGTTTTGTATAGAGAAATTGAACCACTCCAAAGGTTTGGATATAGGTTTAGTTGAGTTGGCTCATGTGTATGATCTCGCTACCTTTGGGAATTCCCGCTTTCTTCTTAGGCATAAAACCCACAAATCCCCTTTAGTTCTAAAAACGAAACATAACTATGGTGCTTGGAATGAGAAGTACTTTTTTGTGAGACGTGATTCGATCCCTGGTGGTGAATCCCTACCGAACTCTTGGGTTAAAAAGGGTATGAAGAACCATCCCTCATTAAGTGCAAGTAAGCCCTTTGTAATAAGGCATAAAGTATGAAAGAAATTCAAACACACAATCCCCCATTAAGGAGGAGATGTGAAGAGTGGTTTGATATGTACTCTAACTCCAGCTACTTAGTTATGTATCATAACTAAATGGGTGTCAAAGTGGCCACTTATTTGTACATGAAATTTATATTCATACCACATGAATATAACTATTTTTTGTTCTCTTTTATTATTATTTCCTAGAAATAACAATTTCGTAATTAGTTAGTAAAATATTATTTTCATAAAATAATAATTCGTCAATTAAATACAAGAGTTGATATATTATTAATAGTTAAATCACTTTAATAAATAATCAATTTAACAGTAACCTGATATAAGGTGTGACCCTATAGGATCATATGTTATTAGAAAATATCATTTTATAATGACTCTTGAGTGTAAAGATCTTTCAGAAAGCAAGTTAAGTACCAGGTCAATGGCTAACTCCTTTGGAAACTCGACACCCAAGTTGCCAAATCTATTAATGTACGACTTCATATTCTGAACGTGCGCACATACAGAGTTCCCATCTTGATGTTTACAAGACATCAACGATTTAACGACCATGAACCTTTCTTGTCGAGCCTGGTCTTGGAACATTTCCTTGAGATTCTCATTAATGTCGAACCCCCCCCAACGCTCTCGAAACTCTTTTGGAGTTCAGAACACATGGTCGCCAACATTACGCAAGAGGCTTTCGTTAATTCATCGTAATACTTGTTATAAGAAACCACTTCCTCTTCAGAGGAGTCATCATCCAGTAAGGGGAGATATTGGTTGAGGACATACTCTTTGCCCTCGTACCGTAAGGCAATCCTCAAAATACGAATCTAGTCCAAATAGATTTGACAGGTGAGTTTCTTCGTTGAAAGGTTGGATGTGGGAGAGCAGTTGGAGTTCGAGGGAGGTGGATGAGGAGGAGGAGGGTTGTTGTTGTCATTCAATATCTACAAGATAAAAAGTTTATTTATTTTGAATTTATCCTTAAAATAATTATTAATAAGGCTAGCAGCCATATTTGGCTTTGTGATATGTAAAGGGATGTCGTAAACTCACACCAAAGTTATTTAGGTAGGCAATGCACTTTACCAGTTTGAGTCTTTTGAAACTCCTAAATCATTTGAGATTCATTGACATTCAATTGCATGTTAATCTCGGATTGTGTGCATCTCTATTCAATGGTTGGGGTTTTGTGTATCATTGAATACATGGTGAATCAACCATGAAAAACTTTGTGACCCTCAATATAAAATTATTCTCATATCGACGTGCCACTTAACCACGCACGCTCCATCAATAGAATGATTTCACAAGTGATATGTCATATTAACTTATATTTTCGCAATGACATGTTGGTTAACTACACATACACCATCATCAAAATATAAACAATATGTGTGTTTTCATGGTTAACACATGACTCACGTTTTTAATATATAAAATGGGAATTTTGTTTTATTATTTGATTAATACTTTTTATATTGTAACAAAGTCCAGTCGAACCCTTTTGGTAATTCCACTCTGAAAATACAAAAAGGCGGTGAGGATGCTAAGCATCGATGCTTATAAAAACTGACCTCATTTAGAATCATAGAGAACTATTTAAACATTTCTTAAACTATTACAGTCGGTGAGCCTAGTCTTGATTCTACAATAATGTTTTAATTAAACAAGTGAGGATACATGTTGTATAATTCTTATACATATAGTAATCATACCATATATTAATTTTAAACCTTTTAAACTTATATTCTTTTCTTTTTAAATATTATTATTTAATTCTCTTATTAAATAGTATTCAAGGATAAATATTCCAATTTTAAATTCAAGTTTAAATAATATTCAGATTTAATTAAATAAATATTCAAAGTAAAATTCTTATTAAATAATATTTCAAATTAATGTAGGATTTGAATTTTCAGATTTAAACAATTAAAATGATATTTTAATCAAGATGTTTATCCACAAAAATCAAATTTTTGGAAAAATCCGAAAATTTGGAAATCGCCCGGTCGCGCCGTGATTGCTGCCGATCTAGATTTATAATTTTCAGTTTTACAAAGCTGTGAAAATAACTAAAACTTAATGGCTATGATATTACTATTGGATTTTATTCGTATCAATACACATAATCATCATAGCGGAAACAAACAAAAATACCTAAGTATGCATGTACCCTAAGATCTAGGTTTTATTAGTTATAGCAACAAAATTGAAGAATGAACTAAGTAAGAATATTAACATCTTGTTGTTTCTTCGACTAGACATTGTGAATGCTAGAACTTGTAGTGGATCAAGTATCCAAAGTAGAATGCCTTTAATCTAGTTAGACCCACAAACTCCAAAAGTTATCAAGGATTAACCCCAAACTAGGCTTTTGCAAAAAAAAAATTAACCCTATGAGTGGGTTATAATTTTATAGAGAAGAGAAAAGGAGAGAGAGAGCGAGAGAGAGAGAGAGAGAGAGAGAGTTTGAATGAAAATATGAGTGGACTCAGCAGATGGGGTTTAACCCATACTAGTCTATTTATAGGTAGTAGATAAATCCATAAGGGATTCAAACTCTTCGGGGATAATCCTTATCCGATTCAAAAGTTGCCTTATGTATATCTAGGGCTTCTTAAAACCATCCATATCAGGTCTCCAGGAGCTTATGGAATATCCCAATTAATTTCTAGGAATTAATTAATATTTAAGCTCTTGAATTATTTAAAACAATTTAATTAATTTCCAAAATAATTTCTAATTATTTTATTAATTACTTAATAAATTAATAACTTATTCTCCCCATTTCTTTCTAACTAGTTGAGATATGAGGCCAACCCAAAAGGGAACTACTACTATTAGAAATATTACTAAAACCATTAATGATATTGGATACTATTCTTTGTTGGATTAAGGTGTCTAAGGTCCTAACTAAACTAGTATAATGTTAATGAATAAAAATAAAGACATTTTTGGGTTGCCCACATATCTAAGAAATTGCTTAGATTGATTAAATGAGAGAAATAAATGATTTATTAATATATTATATGACTAATATATTAAATACAAATAGTTACAATTAATTTAGAATTAATCATAATTAATTTGGAGTTAGTTCTGGGTTAATTAGAATTAATTAAAAGTTAAAGGACTATAGCTATAATTGTTCAAAAGTTGAGCAGAGGACAGGTTCCAGAACCTTCCTATGGTTGACCGTTTGGAGGCTCCTCTTGGAGTCTTCTGGAAGACTTCATGTAGATAATTAAGTAACTAGATAATTACCTTATTTTAAATAATATCATTTTTGTTCAAATTAGGGTTCCTAGGTGTTTCCTAATCAGCTATAAATAAGGCCATGTACTTGGACTTTTCGGGGGAATGCAACCAAGACATACCATAGCCTAAAATTCCCTACCTCTCCCCTCTCCCCTAAATCTTCTAGGATTCTTGTGTTGTTGGTGTGAACCATTAGAGGCGTGCACACAATTGAAGCTAGTTTTCAAGAGACTATTGGATTGATCAAAATGGTTTGTTTACAATAACAAATCAGAGGTATGTTATCTCTTTGTGAATTTTGATTTACATTAGGGTTTAAAAGTTTTGTTGTTCAATAGTATCTTGCTTCAATAGAGTTATGACATATATTAAACTAGGTTGCATGTACTATTAAGATTTTAAGGTATTTTCCACATTATCACATGTAAAACCTATCAGTGGTATATGAGCATTAGGTTGTCTAACAATTGAATATGCATAAATTGAACCTGAACAATTGAAGGATAACAAAATCATCATTATGTTTTGTCGCCACATCATGACCAATGTCTGGTCCGTGTATTTTTCTTCTTCTGCCACGACGTGGAGATTTATCTGCCACGTCGCGGGGGACCTCCTGTTTAGCGAAATATTTAGATAATTAATATTTTTGATTAGGATAATTACATTTGTTGATATTGTTTTAATTGGATAAAATCTGAATATTTAAATTGGTAATCTGATCTTCTAATATCCAAAATCTTTGAATTATCCTCATGATTTAATTATATTTAATTATTTGATTAATTAAAAAGATTAATTTTGAAATCATTAATAGAAATTTCTGACCTTTATTTTAAATGTTTAAAATAAACCCTTATAATTATATATATTAAAAGTTTAATACTATATGTGTAACATGAGTCACTTAAATAGCTAGTAGGCCTCATTCACGAATCCATGCTATAAAGAGGGTATAAGGAAGCGACCTATAAAATGGTTGTTGATTGAGTGTCTATTCTCACCCACCAATCTCTTATGTGGTTGAGGGTAGTTAGTAGGACGGGTTCAATAGGACATAACGTCATTAAACGTATAATGTTATAAAGTAATAGAACCTTTTAAAAAATTTCTCACTCTAGTTACTTTAAGAAAAATGTGAAAGTGTATGTTAATCAATGAAAACACACATCAATCTTTATGATTCGTTAGTGGAGCGTGTGTAGTTAACGAGCACACTAATTAGAGACTATAAACTTGAAATGATGGCACAACTCAAAAATTATCATTAATTAATGGAGCATGAATGGTTTACCGACACATTAATTTGAGTTGGTAAAAGACATTGAGGTTGTCAAGCGAGTTTGGATGGTTATTCATATCTTTTTTTGTGATCCTCGGCATCCCAGTCACAAATTGAAGAACGTAATCGAGATTAAACATGCCACTGATAAGATTCAATGAATCTGAAGCGATCTAGGAATTTCATATAGATTGAATCTGGTAAAATGCATTACCTACCTTAAATGAATTCGTGATTAGATTATGGTATCCCTTTTCTTAATTTCGAATTGCACTATTGGATCATATCCTTGAACATTAATTTGGGTTAAAATATCAAGGAATGAACTTTCTCCTCCTCCTCCTCTTTCATCAAGCCAAAACTTCACTCTGCTATCGGTCCTTGCTAAGGACAAGCTTGTCGGTCCAAACTACATGGAATAGATGAGGAATCTGAAAATGATGCTTTGCTACGAGAACAAAGAGTATGTTCTCACTACTCCAATGCCAGAAATCAACAAAGAAACTTCCATTCATGAGGAGATT
Organism: Lactuca virosa; assembly: GCF_052849685.1. Classification (NCBI taxonomy): domain Eukaryota; kingdom Viridiplantae; phylum Streptophyta; class Magnoliopsida; order Asterales; family Asteraceae; genus Lactuca; species Lactuca virosa. The sequence continues at coordinate 162,760,963 of NC_136428.1, forward strand.
GTTCACTATGATCAACACGTGCATGATGCCACAAAGGTCTCTTGCATTACGATTAGAACTATGGCACCTGAGCTCCAAAACACATATGAGGATTACTGGTGTTACGCGTGTCAAACCCAACAAATAATAGGGGTACAATGGACTCCAAATACATTGTTTTAATGCACTAAAAAGTAGTATAAGGCAAGCAGGGTCGAACCACAAAGACACGGGATAAAAGTTTGTACCTCTTTGCACTAGGTAATTTGATCACAAAAGGGGGTTTTGTTTGCAGAAGTAAAATAATAAAATAACAATCTACTTTAAAAAAATGCAGAAAATGAAATAAACTTGTAAACAATTTGACTGAATGGTTCTAGTTCTAGTTCTAGTTCTAAATGTTGTTCAGCTTGATTATGACTTGATGTAATTCATGATTGCTATTCTAAGTTGGTACTGAAAACTATTAACACGCTCTAATACCTCCCGCTTGCCAAATTATCTAACCAAAACTCGCTCTTTGACTTGACCTAGCTTTACTAATTCAACCTAAACAAGCTCTTATATTGTATTGAAAAGCTTAATTAAGTTTTGTACAAGCTTCCCAACAATGTTCATTTCTTCTCATACGATCAGAAGTGTGAAAACATGTGATATATGTTTTACAATAAGAAAACGTACTATTTGTTACCAATTATTAACTTAATAGAACGATTAGGTGCCCTAAAAGTTAATTAACTACACAAAAATTCAATTCATGAAACTGGCCAATCAAACACAAATCAAATTCAAGGGTTCTAGTTTTAACAAAAACATAATCACTAGAATATAATCACAAATCAAACATCAAATCATACGCTTCAAGTCAAGCAATTAACATGTTTTGAACAAGAACTAAAAATTAGGGTTTCTTAGCCACACATGGCTAAGAACAAATCAATCAAAAAGAAAGATGGAATTGGAAATGTTTAATGCTTAAAAAAGGAAGTCAAAAGTGTTTGCAATGATTAGTAGCCTTCAAGAATTCCCTAAAATATCCCCAAAATCGCCAGAGAAAGCTCCCAAAACCGTCTGAATGAAAAATTGCTACATCCCATTTTTTTAATAACTGCTCACGTGCCTAACTCAAGGGCATATGCACTTAACACGACCTTGTCTCAAATGTTCCGCAAGAAAGCAAGATAAGAGTGTTATGAAGTGGTCAAGTGCCTAATGGTGTGCAAATTGAAAGAAGGGGAATCTATGTGCGCTCATGTGCAGAAAATGCAGAGGCGTGTGGAAAGATTGGAAAAACTAAATATGTACTTTGATAAGGATCTTGCCATTGACATGGTCCTCAACTCTCTGCCCAGTAGTTATGATCAATTCATATTTCCCTATCTTTTGAACAATACAAAGACCACGTTGATTGAGCTTCACAGTCTGTTGCAAACGGCTGAAGGAGGAATGAAGAAGTCTCATTCTAACAGTTCTGCAAGAGCCCCTTTCATGGCTGTCCATCAAAGCAAAGGAAAGAAAAGAAATGCCTTTATCCAATCCAAATGGAAAGGGAAGGTGCATCGTGGAGAGTCCAGTGGAACAAAAGCAAAGCCCAACTTTGACACCCGTCCTGTTGTTGATCCAAAGGAATCTGTGTGCTTTCATTATGGGTAAAAGGGCCATTAGAGAAAAAGCTGCCCCAAGTACTTGCAAGAAATAAAAGATGCCAAGGCTAAAGTAGTTGGATGTTCTTCTAGTATGTATTCTATTCAATTCAATAATACTAATATTTAAAATTATGGGGTTATTGATACATGATGTAGTTTCCATATTTGTTCTGATATGCAGAGACTAAAGGAAAGTGTAGAGGTCGAGCATGGGAAGCAGAACCTAATCATGGGGTCAAATGAAGATCGATTGTTACCAAAATATAGACTTATGAGCTTATGTTTGATAGTATTAGGGTTGATTTGGATAATTGTTGCTATTCGCCATAAATGGATCGAAACATTATCTCTTTTCATGCTTTATATAGACAAAGATATTGTTATGGTTTTGATAATAATGATGGTACTGTTTTAGTGAATTTTGATGGTGCATTTATTTTCAAAGATTATCCTTTTGAAGGTGTATATGAAACTATTGTTTAAGTGAATGAATTAGGCAACAATATGTATAATATTGGTTCTTATAATAGTTTAGACAAGTCATGCCTATGGAATTGTCATCTTGGGCACATCAACAAGAAACGCATCGCCGAACTCCAAAAGGATGGGGTGTTGGAATTGTTTGACTTAAAACCGGACGATAAATGTGAATATTGTTTGCTAGGAAAGATGACTAAAACACCTTTCACTGACACATGTGAAAGAGGTGAATAGTTGTTGTCCTAAATCCAGACAGATGTGTGGACCATTCAGATTTACCACAAAGGATGCAAATTGTTACTACATTACATTTATTGATGATTATAGTAGATATGGTTATATTTACTTGATCAAACAAAAATCAGAAATTTTTGAAAGGTTCAAAGAGTTTAAGAACGAAATGGAGAACCAATTAGGCAAAAAGATAAAGATGCTATGATCTGATAGGGGTGGTGAGTATCTTAGTATCGATTTTAACGACTATTTGAATGAATGTAGAATTGTTTCACAATTAACACCTCCTAGCACACCACAACTGAATGGTATAGCTGAGAGGCGTAATCAGACCTTACTTGATATGGTTCGTTCCATGATGAGTCGTGCTTCTATTCCAATATCATTCTTGGGGTATGCCTTAGAAATAGACGCCCATATCGTCAATCGTTTTCCACCTAAGAAAGTTGCCAAGACATCTCATGAAATGTGGACAGGGAAACCTCCCTCACTGGCACATATCAAGGTCTGGGGTTGTGAGGTTCTAGTTAGGCAAGAAACCTCAGACAAACTTGAACCCATAGCCAAGAAGTGTTTTTTCATCGGTTACCCACAAAAATCCTTTGGATACTTGTTTTATAGACCCAGTGAAAACATGGGGTTTCTAGCTCGAAAATTAGTCTTTCGTGAGAGAGAGCTCATTTCCAAAGAGGGTAGTGGGATCACGATTGATCTTGAAGAGATTAAAGAGTAATCTGATGAAGCAACTTTTGAAGATACTAGCTCTCAACCTGAGAATGAAACTGTTGAGCCCATTTAGAATTTGTTGCCCCTTCTTCGATCCAGTAGGGTTAGCATGCCACCTTCATTCTATGGTTTCCATATAACTGCAGAAGGTGATACATTTATTAGTGATGCAACACTGGTAAATTTGTATGAGCATGCTAACTACAAGGAAGCGATGGCAGGCCCTAAGGTTGTTCAAGGGGAAAAGGAAATGGATAGCGAGATCCAATCCATGTATGATACCCAAGTGTGGACCTTGGTTAATCAAGCACCTGGTCGAAAGACAGTGGGGTGTAAATGGATCTTCAAAAAGAAGACTATCATGGATGGTAATTTACAGACTTATAAATCGAGGATGGTTGCAAAAGGCTTTACTCAAACCCAAGAGATTGACTATGATGAAACCTTTTCACCCGTTGCTAAGATAAGTCAGTTAGGGTAATGCTTGCCATAGTTGCTCACTATGACTATGAAGTATGGCAAATGGATGTCAAAACCGCTTTTCGTAATGGGAAACTGGCCAAGGATGTTTACATGGCTCAACCAGAGGGTTTTGTACATGCAAAATTCCCTAATAACGTGTGCAAGCTTGAGAAGTCCATCTATGGACTAAAACAAGCATCACGTAGCTGGAATCTTTTCTTCCATGAAAAGGTCAAAGAGTTTGCATTTCCTAGAAGTGAAGATGAATCTTACTTGTATGTCAAAAGCTAGTGGTAGCATAGTAACTTTTCTAGTTTTGTATGTTGATGACATACTCCTAATAGGGAAAAATATTCCAACCTTGCAAGAAGTCAAGTCTTGGGTTGGGAAATGTTTCGTTGTGAAGAATCTAGGAGAAGCTACATATATTCTTGGTAAAAGAATATACTATAAGAGGCAAGAACGATCACTGAGATTAACTCAGTGTACATACTTGTATAAAATATTGAAAAGATTCAATATTGAACATTCTAAGAAGGGAGACTTACCTATACATTATATTGTTAAGTCGATAAAGACTGAATGTTCCAGTAGTGATAAGAAGATAGATACTATGAGTCAAATTCTGTATGCTTCGGTTATAGAATAGATCATGTATGCTATGACATGTACTCGACCTGATGTAGCTTATGCTTTGAGCATGGTTAGAAGATATCAGGGAATCCTGGTTTAACTCATTAGATGGCAGTGAAGAACATTCTTAAGTATTTGCGAAAAACAAAAGATATGATCTTAGTTTTTGGAGGCAAAGACAAACTTAAGATGAGTGGGTATAGTGATGCCAGTTTTCAAACAGATCGATATTAAAGTTATTCTCAATCTGGATGGGTTTTCTTGTTAAATAATGGAGCGGTAACTTGGAAAAGGTCCAAGCAAAAAACGGTAGCTTTGACAAAAGAGCCTAAAGATCATTGTAGATCTAGGAACATCGAGAGGAAATATCACTATATTATATATAAGGTTGAAGAGGGTGCACTCATGGTGAATCGTGTATCATCAGAAGAGAATCATGCTGACCCTCTCACGAAGGGTCTGAGCAAGGTCAAGCACTTTGAGCATGCTAGGAGCATTAGACTGAGAGACGATATTAGATTTTAGATGTTAGCGTTGATGTTATTTTGAAATTGAATAGTGATTAATTAAATAGAGATTTATTTATATTCAATGTGTGTGATGTTATTTATCAATTAATTTATTATTATGTTTCGCTTTGCATGTTTTACTTCTTGAATATTAAGTTATTTGTAGTATCATAGTCGGTCATACTTCGGAACTAAGCATTAATTTAAGATTGTCATGAATTGTTTGTAGAATGTTATAGAGACTGGACATTGCATTGCGATTGCTGCATAATTCATGAGTACTTAGAAATAGAGATTTTGAGTATTGGTTAAACCTGCGCTTAGAGATTACTTCATGGATTTATTCATGAGTAATTCTAAACGATAATACCCTCTATTATTAAAATTGATATATGTAAGTCATATTTTACGAATCAGTTGTACATTGGTTTACTCTAAAGCATCTCGTAACTAGGTGTTATAAAGTGTAGTTCCATGTATGACTCGATGAGTAAAATTGTGTGATTATATAGTTGAAGTTTATTCGTTCCTTTTGCCTTACAAGGAAAAGTTATATCCTTGGGTCCCTCGGTGTTTTGATGTTGACATTATAGTGTTGGGCCTAGCCATGACTAAATTGATGTATTCGATTGGTAGTCTAATGATATCATCACAAAACAAGATTATCGAGAATCATAATTTTGGACAAGAGATTGAGTGTAATCTCGGTGTTTTGATGTTGACATTATAGTGTTGGGCCTAGCCATGACTAAATTGATGTATTCAATTGGTAGTCTAATGATATCATCACAACACAAGAATATCGAGAATCATAATTTTGGACAAGAGATTGAGTGTAATCTATGTATCATGTTCATACGATATCAGGAAGAACGAAGGAATAGGTGATCACTTATCTTCGGACACACAAAGTCTGGTAGTGTCTTGAAAACACTCTTTACTGGAAATTCAAAATTGAACGAGCAATTATAGTTAGTGACGAATCTAGTTAGTGACTAATCCAAGTGGTAGACTGTTGGATTAAGGTGTCTAAGGTCCTAACTAAATTGGTATAATGTTGATGAATAAAAATAAAGTTCTTTCTGGGATGCCCTCATAACCAAGAAATTGCTTAGATTGATTATATGAGAGAGATAAATGATTTATTAATATATTATATGACTAATATATTAATTAGAAATAGTTATAATTAACTTAGAATTAATTGTAATTAATTTGGAATTAATTATGGGTTAATTAGAATTAATTAAAAGTTATTTGAAATAAACTATAAATAGGGCCTTGGACAAGCTCCTCTTAGAGTCTTCTGGAAGCCTTCATGTAGATAATTAAGTAATTAGATAATTACCTTATTTGAAATAATATTATTTTATGTTCAAATTAGGGTTTCTATGTGTTTCCTAATCAACTATAAATAGGGCCTTGGACTTGAAATTTTTGGGGGAATGCAATCAAGACATACCATAGCCAAACATTTCCTACCTTTCTCCTCTCTCCTAAATCTTTTAGGGTTCTTATGTTGTAGGTATGAACCATTACAGGCATGTACACAATTGAAGCTAGTTTTCAACAGACTATTGGATTGATCAAAAGGGTTTGTTTACAATAACAAATCAGAGGTATGTTATCTCTTTATGAATTTCGATTTACATTAGCGTTTAAAAGTTTTGTTGTTCAATAGTATGTTGCTTCAATAGAGTTATAACATACATCAAATTAGGTTGCATGTAGCCTTAATAGTTTAAGGTATTTTCCACATTATTACATGTAAAACCCATCATTCCTAACATCAACTCACCTAATAGAACTCTTGTATGGACTACCATCTCCACACACATTATTTTGCTTAGCAACTCCTTCTACACATGCCTTGTTTTCCTTGTGAATTGTGGTTTCGTTTCATTATCATGACCTGATTTCATGTATCTTTTTCTACAACATACATAGATTACATCAGAAAACACACTCATACTTTATTGGTAACACTTGGAAATTAGATACAAAAGCCAATCATTTTGAAAGTAGGATGTTCTAATAAACAAATCAAATGAAGAAACAATTTGCGAAGAATTATTAATCACGGCGGAGTTGAAAAACTTAAATAAGAATAAATAAAAGTAGGATACTATAAAAAAATCAATAGAAGTATGTTGTTATTTCTTGCAATTACATAAAGGGGCTAAATGCAAGAAATAGCAACATACTTTCATTTATTTTTTTATTATATCATCATACTTCTTTTTTGTTTCATTACAACATTGTACTTAAAAATTTGTCATATTAAGACATTGCAATATGAAACCCTACCAAATTATAGCATTATACTTCCACTTTTTTAATATAAAAAACAATTAAGATTATATAGAAAATACATCCATAAAAGTATGTTGCTTTTTCTTGCGATTAACATATATTATTTCAAAATATAACGTACACAATTGAGATTCATGTACATTGCAATTCATTTTTCCATTCATGACTATAATTTATAAGTAATTATCAAAGATATATATTTTGGGGGGTTTTAATAATCACCTATTTGAAGAGATCTTGGCAGCATTAATGATCAACAAGACACTTAGCAATGGTGTTGTCATTTTTGAAAGAACTCTCGCATATACCAGTAATAAGAAGATAGATAGCTTGATTGACATGTATTATAGGTGATATATCAACGACTTCACATGCCACAACACCAGTAGAAGAAAATCTTGTTGAATCTTCTCTTGGTCCACTGAATATAGTCAATCACCATTAATAAGTAACCATGCAAAATGTAAAAATGGTAGAAAAAGCAGAGTGGAAAGTGATCGATTGTGTACCTAATGATATGAATGGGATTAGCATTGGTTAATAGGTGGGTGCTTTCCATTTGTGTGAAAAAACTAGAAGGTCGAGGGAAAATATTAGGCAGATAGCTAATGATTTGTGGTAAACCATCTTCACCCCCACATACGATAAACTTCATTGTTACAGTTGTGCTCAAATTTACATGGAAAATCGAATTGTATGTAATCAAATTATGTATCTACACCTGTATTATGTACTCTTGTTGTGTTTATCCCCAAAGACGTATCCACCCCTTATTCTTGACACATCTGAATTGCAAGAAAGTTCTGTAACATTTACATACCCATGTTTTAGCAAGTTCTTATATGTTTTCAATTAATCTAATAAATATATTAGGTCATTTAAGACTCAAAAGGCAAAATATGTACCTTGTGGAAAGTAGCATTTTGAGTGGTGTTTTGAGCATCTAGATCGGGTTTTGGGGCAGAAAACCCACTGGTTGTATCCTCTTCTTCATCATAGAATTGCAATAACCTACTTATGTCAAGTGAAAGAGGCCCTAAGCTTGTAATTAAATTCAATAACATCCGAAAAACCCAAATTTCAAACTGGTAATTAAATTCAATAACATCCGAAAAACACACAAATATATATTGCAAGTCTATAGCAATATCTCATACCTACTGTAGAGAAGGAGAAAGAGAATATTCTTAAAAAATTTTCTCCTATTCCTTACCATTTGAGGAACTTGTTCCTTGAGTACAACCATGTTGATGTTACGGTTGTCCTTCCTTCATTCAAAGAAGAGTATTTAAGATCTATGAACATGTATTTAAGATCATCAACACGGTTCATAGCCATGTCTTTAAATATTCTATGTGATTTTACACCTCCCTTCATTCAAAGAAGAGTATAATATTACCTAATCCCTCTTTATTCCTTTCAACAATCATCTGCCAAACATCAACACCAAAAGCATTTGATTTCACAAAAACCCAATAAATCTAAACCGAGTTCAAACTCATAATTCACTACAACGATTTATATACCAATATAAATCACTATTTCTCGATTAAACTCCATCAAAAGAACTTTACATATTCGTCTCATTATCCTTTCCCTCCTCATCAACGTGCAAAAAAATTTCAACATTCGCAACATAATCATTAGGTCTTTCATGTTGTAGCTCCTCAATCTATAACTTCAGAAACCAAAATTGAAATCAACAAACCATGAAATTAGAAAATATTAGGGCTGAAACTTACCTCAATCAGGTTATTGGGTATGAAGTTTGAAGAAGGAACCATGACATCAGATAAATGGTGGAATACAAACCTTTCAAAGAAGGAGGTTGGAATAAGGTTGTTGATAATCCTTAATTACAATCTTAAATGTGAATTGACGCATAAAGTTGTCGATTTAGGAGCTTTGGGGTGCATCAAACCAAACATATGTACTATGAAGAGACAAAGCAAGAGGCGGAAGAATGATATTATTAAGAGAAACGATCGAGGAAACATGGAGGGATAAGCGGCAAAACAGGTGGCAAACGAAAAATCGAGGATTGAATGATCACAAAAGAATCTAGATAAAACCAAAACCCTTGGTATATGTCGTTGTGAATACATGAATCTCTATGAAATTATTTATAATGTAGTTAGTTTACATTTCTGATGTCGAATGTTCTTAAAGATTTTTTTGGATCATTACTCACTAAGCTTTTTAACATTGCACTTGATTGATGACGGTTGCTTTATGACCTAATAATAGGGATAAAAGGGAAAAGTGTTATTAAATGATCGTGATTAGAGCTAGTTTATGCTTTTTCTTCTAAGACTTTGTAAACCCGGTCTGATCCTTTGGGCATACTTTTTATGATGGATTTATGATAGCTACTTACTTGTGGCTTAATGTAAACTTACAATGTATTATGTTTTAAAATGATAAAAAATTGTGTACTTTACATTAAATAATCGGGTGTTACATACTTGTAACACCCGACTATTTAACATAAAGTACACCAAAAAAAATACCATTATAAAACATAATACGGTGTACGTTTACATTAAGCCACAAGTAAAAATAGTTATCACAAATCCAACATACATAATAAGCACAAGGATCAAATCAGGTTTACAAAGTGTTACAACCAAAAGCATAAACTAGCTCTTATCGCGATCACTCCATATAACATTTCCCTTTTATCCATATTACTAGGTCCTATAGCAACCAACATCAATCAAGTGTTAACTTGCAAATCTTAGTGAGTAATAATCTAAACAACAGAACATTCAACATCAGTATTGTAAATTAACTACATCAAAAATAATTTCACAAAATTTCATGTATTCACAACAACACGTATCGATTTACTACACTCCACAAGTTTCAGCATTTTTGCCATAGTTATATACATAAACACCAATGAATAAAACTAATTACATCATGTGGATTTAATCATTTAAAACTAGTAAGGATTTTCGCCATCCTTGTAACAACTACCATGTAATATATTCCCTTGGATTTTTTCCATCCAATAGAGTGAAACCTTAGACCACCCATAAGACTCACTTTGTATCGATCACCATGTAATACCTTTCCTTGGATTTTCGCCATCTAATGGAGTGAAACCTTAGACGACCCATAAGGCTCACTTTGTTTCAATTACAAAAAAAAACATTTACAACTAGATACATGTATTAAGATTGTAACGCCCACAAAATCGGGCTAGACATTTAAGATATAATATATGTTTCATATTAAGAAAAATAGGAAAAATCAACTGAATCGTCTGTAAATCGTAAAAATACGTGCGACAAAACATATGTACATATATATATATATATATATATATATATATATATATATATATATATATATATATATAGAAAGTACACGTAATCTCTATCCCGAAAAGATAAATTTCGTAGAAATCTGAGTCCGTATGAATTAGATATTATTTTTATAAGATATAAAAGTCAGTCGCGCACAAGGAATGTGTGACGTTAAAAGCTACGAAGATAATGATTGACTTTAAGCTAAAGTCACCAAAAGGACAATCATAGTACTCTTTAATATATGAATTTTGAGAAAAAACATGTCAAAAACGGAGTCTATATGAGAGAGTTATGATTTTAGAAAAATCATTTAATCTTATAAAAATAGGGACGAAAAATAAAATCAGAATTAGCTAATGGAGTCCAAAAGAAAATTATAGATCTCGTCGAAAGCTTTCTGGGATATAAAGAACGTTGAATACGGAGTGCGCATAAAGAAGTTGTAGTATTTACAAAATCTGTAATTTGCGCCCTACATAGTGGCACAAAGTGGTTGAGGAGATGTAGCCTTAAAATGTGCGACATGCACCCCTTTTGCACACCGTGCACCCCAAAAACGGCTATAAATAGGAGGTCAAGCCTCATTCTCTTCCCAAACCACCCAAGATCTTTTCTCTCGAGCTGCTTTCCATTTTATCCCGATTTCCCTTAGTTTTAGTCTTCGGCGAAGCCCTACGACCCCTGAAGTAGTAGTAGCTAACGAGTAGAAGCTCTACCAGTGCAATTTCCTAACTTTTTTCAGGATGAATCTCTGTAAGTTAAGTTACACTCTAGTCTTTTCATTGTAACTTATATTGATAGTCATAAGTCGTTATTATGAACCTATAAATAAAATTTATCAATAATTCCATGTCGTTATACTGATCGATCTACCTACGGGAGTGGTATCTAGAATGGTCACGTTGCCTTGGTTGTTGGATTTTAGAAAAAGCTATTATTGTGAAATGGTCATGCATCCCAATTGTCCTTGCTAGTTAATCCTTACTTGATAGATCTTGATTTAGCCATTGGGATTAGTGAGGAATCTAGACTATACTTGTTATGGTCACTAAGATTACGCAACTAGACTAAGGCTTAGTACTCTATGCGTCTAGGTCTTTTCAAAGTACGAAGCAAAGTTGCGTTGAAATCGTCAGTCATCAACTTTATCAATTGAGTGCATAGTTACTTTCAAACTTACACATAGATACAAGTATTCTGATTGCTTAAATGTTATGTGCGCTATTTTTTGTGTTTAATATATTTGTACAATATGATATGATTGTTACTTGATCTAATAATATACTTAATAATATAATTGGGTAGCAAAGGGTTGTGTGTAATAATAAATGAGAGGCTATGTTAGGGTCGTTTAAGTTAGTGGTTGTGATAGGTTAAGTGAGAGTTGTGCAAATTAGTAAGTTGTGACCTGTCGTGCCTATCCAAAGTATTATTATACTGTCGTGTCTAGCCAAGTACTATTGTACTGCCATATGTAGCCAAGTACTATTGTAATATCGTGCGTATCCAAGTACTATTGTATTGTCTTGCCTATCCAAGTACTTTTGTACTGTCGTGCCTATCCAAGTACTATTGTACTGTCGTGTCTATCCAAGTACTTTTGTACTGTCATGCTTACCCAAAATGTTATCATACTGCCGACAGAGATCCTTTAGGAAAGATCTCTCGAGATCACCATACTAGAATTAGAAAGTTAGGATAACGAGAATCGGGTAATGACGTTATTTGAATGCTGAAGAATATATAATTACATATTATAATATTGTGGGTTGAAAACCCTATGTATCTCACAATCGTTTTCCAACCTGAATCACTCAGTTAATTTGTATCACAAGTATCGATGCAAAGATACATTACAATGATAGATTAAATGAGATGTAGATCATTAGTGTAAATTAATGTAAGGTTTGCTTATGCTTATGTTTTGTATCATTTATGACATCCCAAGTTTTGAAAGAATATAAATATCGAATGTTTCTTCAGAAATGTTTAATGTTAATATTATCTCACATTGAAATAATATTTTTGGGACCAATTCCGCAACAAAAGAAATAATTTGTTTTAAAATAAGCATAAATAAAAATTTTAAAATGACCGTAAATTTGGGGATGTCACAAAGATATATCTAAACTCGTTCTTAAAACCAAGTAAGATTATTTACTCACCTTGTTAGGGATTGTGTGGGTGATATTCCAATATCTTAGCCTCCTTTGTTTGGATCCTTCGCTTTCCCCGCAATAACACATATAAATACATGTATCAGAATCCCTATTATTCAGCTGAACATATATCTCCGACGTGAACAAATGGTTTTTAATACATCTTTACGAATATAATTTAAACCAAAAAGAATATAGTAAGATTACATTAAGATAATACTATCACTCGGACAAAAAGAATACAATAAGATTGTAGTAAGATGATACACTTTGTCATCTGTCTTAGTAAGAGTATTGTCTTAATGTAATCTTATGATATTATCTCCGTCTAAAATATGATATTGCATCACTATAATAAACAACATTCTTTTTTTTTTACATACGATATCATCTTACTGTAATTTTATGATATTCTTTTTGCCTGGCAGAGGTTGCTATCTTTATTGTAATATTTTGTATTCTCTATGTCTGACATATTATACGCTTTGTGTGAATATAATTGTCTTTTTGTCATTTTATGATAGAGATTTATAGTAAGACAACACAGTTTGTCAAACAAAGAGAAAATGCAATAAGGTAACACTAGCATGACATTATCTGTTAGAGAAAATTAATACAATAAGATTGTAATATAATAAAATTCTTTGTCCTTTTTTTGCTAAAAGAAAAGTCATCGTTTAATCGTCAATTAGCCCAAAATATATATAGTGACTTTTCTGATTAAAAACCAGAATGGTTAACTAAAATCTCAAATATGTAAACTATTATCAATTTCTTTTCATTTTCTATAAACAATTACCGGTATTTTCTCCTTTTGTTAAAAAAAATAAAGTAGTGACTTCATAAGCTTGTTGAAAAGCTAGTTTAGTTTCTTATAAATAATAAATAATACATTTTGCATCATTTAAAAAGACTTAATAAGCTCATTGAAAATTAGTTTGGTTAGTTTTTTAAAAAGTTGGCTTATTAATTACTTTTTTAGCTTACCATTTATGGCAACCTATAAAAATTGAAAAATAAACTAGCTTATAAACTAGTTATGACATGTCAAACATATATATATATATATATATATATATATATATATATATATATATATATATATATATATATATATATATTTGACATGTCATAACTAGTTATAAGCTAGTTTATTTTTCAGTTTTTATAGGTTACCATAAATGGTAAGCTAAAAAAGTAATATATATATATATATATATATATATATATATATATATATATATATAATATATGCATTTTTCTTTTTATCATATGTATTTGTAACTCACATGACTTTTTATTTTCTTTCTAATAATGATTATAAATTTCTTAATAATATTAAATAAGTAGAAAATCTACATTGCATATAATCCTAATGTAAGTAAACTTTAATATTAAGATAACATCCTTTACTCCTATTTATAAAATCATGTCTTTAATTTTTAACGTATTATAATTAATTTATTAGTTTGGGTATGTTGTATGTGAATCATTTCATTTTTCACACAACTTTGAAGAGTTTGTTTTAAATAATTAAAATTTTAATTTAAACATAATGTGAAAATGTTAACTTAAATCGAAATTCAATTAAACTTAAAACAAAATCCAAAGATTATTTTGTAAATACTTAAAATTTATAAGTTGTATTTTTAAATGCAAAATCTAAATTGTAATCCAAAAGTAACTAAAAAAATTATCAAAATTATTTTTATAATAATTAACAGTTTTTAAACAAGTATCTAAAAATAAATTACAACAATAATAGTTAAAAGTAACATTATATAAAAAATTATATTGTTACATTTAAAAATAATAATATTTGATGTTTTAAGTAATTAAAATGTGAAGACAACATTATTTTTTAAATTAAATAATCATAACTATGAATAATATTAAATTATATATTATATTTCATTTTATTAATGTGTAACCCGCAGGTAGAGACCATTGAGACAGTTAAGATTATATAATTGTAATAGATGTTTATCTTATCATATAATTCAACATAATCAATGTTTTATATCAATTTAGTATAAGAAATATTATATTAAAGTTAACAAGGCTATTGTTATATTGAAAAAACATATATTTGTAAATATTTAAACTATATAGTTGCATTTTGTGCAACGTACTGGTATTCGGTTACTAACATTTATTGACCGAGTCATAAGGACATTGATGTGGAGTAGGGTGATATATCAAAATCAGTATTAATAGTATTTTAAATATACTAATTTAACAATAATAATTATTATTAAAAGAGTAATATTAAGGCCAAATGGTTATTTCTACATGATTAATGCCGCTAAAGCCTTTAGTGGTGACATCGTGGGTCTTTAACGACGACATATATCGCCCCTAATACATATAATTTTTTATTGTGAAACCAAAGTTCTAAATAACGTAAAGTGTGACTTGACGGCAATGTCATGCCTCAAGCTTTTTTGAGTCGTGCCGAGACACGTAGTTTGTAAAATTTGACTTAAGGCGATAATTTTGTATATAATTAAGTAATCAATTCATATATATATATATATATATATATATATATATATATATATATATATATATATATATATTCTATTATTATTCATTTTTATATACATATTTGACTTAAAGCGGTATTTTGTCAATGTTTGGCGGCAAGTACAAGCTTTTGAGTCATTGCGCACCATGATGGAACCATAGCAAGCTTTTTAGAACATTGTGTGAATCCATATCAATCTTAATTCGGAATCAAAAGCACAAGAAAACCATATAGTTCTACTCAAATTGACCGAAAAAATGGCTCACCGACACCGTGGGAACCATTTTGTAGTTAATTTACTAAACTTTATATGATGATAAAAATAAATAAATAAACAAATAAATCCTTTTTAAGTCTCTATGTATGAAGAAAACGGATATAGTTCTCATATATATTATGATATACGGTTTTTGTTCTACATGAAATTCAATTAAAAAAAACTGCTAAATATTTAAAATTCCCTAAATAATAAAAAGAAAAAAACTCGGACCAAAACCACTCTAATCATTAAAATTTAGTGTGTTTATCATGTAGGGATCTCATACTTTCTTCTTTTGGCAAGTCCATTAATGCAATTGTTGTTCACAAAAAAGTAAGTGTTATGAAATTTTGAAGTGTCATGCATGCTTGGTAATTAATATATATACAACGTTAGTGGTTAGTGCAAGCGATGTTTACATGGACGTCAAATACTACTTCAATTAAAGATACAATATGAGAAATGTAAATTTAATAGTTGGAAAATTGGGTCCGTTGAGTAGGTATGCAGCGATGTGTGGGGACTGTAGCTAGCTGTTATCAGTGGATGGATCCAGTTATATGAATTTCTATTCAAGTATCCTTATACTTTTGTCGAATGCATGTATATATAAGGGTAATGTGTGATTGGAGTTAATTACGAGCTCATTGCCATCAAAATTCATCCATGGGGCTCGCACCATTTTTCATCTTTGTGGTTGTTTTGAGCCTATACTTGGTTGATGGACTCAATCATGAGGCTAAGGACGGTGTTTCAAATCGTAGAGTTTTGAAAGAACTAAATGTGCATGGAAAGAACATAACTTCTTCCGAGATTATTGTGGTTAACAGCAAAATGGAAATGAACCATGGTGGTGGTAGTGGTGGTGGTGGTGGTGGTGGTGGTGGGAGTGGGAAAAGTGGTGGAAATAAGAGGAAGTACAAGAAAAAGCACAATGCTGGTAAAGGGAACAGTGCAGGTGGGAGTGGGGGTGGGGGTGGTAGTGGTGGTGGTGGTGGTGGTGGCGGCAGAGGTGGAGGTG
This sequence comes from Lactuca virosa, assembly GCF_052849685.1. NCBI lineage: Eukaryota > Viridiplantae > Streptophyta > Magnoliopsida > Asterales > Asteraceae > Lactuca > Lactuca virosa. The sequence goes on from NC_136428.1 coordinate 162,777,225, forward strand.
GAGGTGGAGGAGGAGGTGGAGGTGGAGGAGGAGGAGGAGGAGGAGGTAATGGGAAAGGTGAAGGTCACGGATGGGGAGGTGGAATGGGAGGCGGTGGCGGGGGTGGAGGGGGAGGAGGTGGTGGAGGAGGAGGTGGCGGTAGTGGTAATGGTAGTGGTAATGGAGGTGGTGGTGGCGGTGGCGGTGGAGGTAGTGGTAGTGGTAGTGGTAGTGGGAGTGGTGATGGAGGTGGAGGTGGAGGTGGAGGTGGCGGTGGAGGTGGTGGAGGTGGAGGTTGGGGTTGGGGAGGAGGTGCAAACAAGAATTGTTGGATATGGGGATGTGTAGGAGGACATGCACCGGCGAGCAAGGGATGAGAATAAGATTTGAAGCAATCGGACTGTATGAATTATGCATGATAACCTTACGTCTTCATTGAATGTTAGCATGCCTCACACGTTCGCTAATAAATTTTGTTCCGTTTTTCAATGATGTATGCCCTTGTGGTCTTGTAACTCTTTCAAGATTTCTTTCGCAATATTTCAACAAACAACACTATGCTTCATTTTCCATTCCACTAATCACATCAGGGCCGGTCCATTCATTTTGAGGGTCCCGTACGAAAAATAAAATATAGGCGATATATATATATATATATATATATATATATATATATATATATATATATATATATATATTACAATCACATCATCAATTACTGAAAATATATGAAGACAGATTCTTAATCTGTTTTGGATTCATAGAAACCAAATAATAAAGGGGTAATGAATTGCATGGAAAAAAATAATAATTAAATTGATTAAAAGAAACCGAACGTGAATTTATCAAAGTTAGATAGGTGAAACTTGAAACTTATGAAAGATGATTTACTAAATTAAATTTACTATTAAATTTGAAGGGTCAAAGATGTAACTTTCATTGGTTTGCTTAAAAAGATATAGAATGGGGATCGAACCCATGCCACACAGAAAAATCGGCGCATAGATGAACGCTTTATCCGGTTAAACTAATTGAAATTTGTTTTTATACTTGAACAAAATTATATATATACATATAATGACTATATAATTTTTAATAAAATCAGGCCCTATTTTTTTCCGGGGCCCTGTGCGGCTGCACACCTTGCACACCCTTAGGGCCGACCCTGCTCATTTTACAATATAATCTCAAGGCTTTAATGGTGATTGACCTATTGTCCTTTTATTTGACAAATATATTCAATTATAAGATTTTACTACAATTTTTTTCCTTCTAGGAAAATGCACTTTGAAACTTCATTTCAATTATAACGTTGTGCTTTCATTTATTTTCTTATTTGTGAATTGTACTTTGAGAGAATCCACATGGAGTCGTTGTTTTGGGAGGCATCTTTTATACATTGCTTTAACTATAAAGCATATGCGAAAGAAACAATCAAACAACAGAATCACCACAGAGGCCAAATGAGAACGACCAGGACTTAAGGAGACCTCACAAGGGGAAACCGAGATGAAGATATAACAATTGAAGCATCCGTGATATATCTTTAGAACAAAACCATGAAGAGAGTCAATGAACTAGGAAGCAACACTAGGAGAGAAATTCAAAATTGTCCACTATAAGGGCACATCCAGAGCAAGGGCAAAACCGTCCACAAGGGCAAAACGTTCGGGGATATTATTTTGCATGAATGTTTGTTGATGCACAACTTAGACATTGCACTTAATTTGTTTTTCCTCGTGAAAGGATTATACCTTGGAAATTGGGTTGACTATAGTTAGAAAGGATTCAGTGGTTGTGCTATAGTTAGAAAGGATTGATAGAGTCACCAACAAAAATTGGGATGATTAAAGTTTATTTTGGTTAATTAATCAGGGTTAGAGTAAGTAAAACGGTAAATAACATCCGAATCTAAATTAGGAATGATTAAAGTGAATGATATATTAAGGTTAGATGTGATTCAGGGCCGACCCTAAGGGTGTGCAAGGTGTGCAGCCGCACAGGGCCCCCGAAAAAAAAAATAGGGCCCCGATTTTAATAAAAATTATCTAGTCATTATATGTATATATATAATTTTGTTCAAGTAAAAAAACAAATTTCGGTTAGCTTAACCGGATAAAGCGTTCATCTATGCTCCTATTTTTATGTGTGGCATGGGTTGGATCCCCATTCTATATCTTTTTAAGCAAACCAATGAAAGTTACATCTTTGACCCTTCAAATTTAATAGTAAATTTAATTTAGTAAATCATCTTTCATAAGTTTCAAGTTTCACCTATCTAACTTTGATAAATTCACGTTCGGTTTCTTTTAAATTTTTAATCAATTTAATTATTATTTTTCCTCATGCAATTCATCACCCCTTTATTATTTGGTTTCTATGAATCCAAAACAGATTAAGAATCGGTCTACATATATTTTCAGTAACTGATGATGTTATATATATATATATATATATATATATATATATATATATATATATATATATATATATATATATATGGGCCCATATTTTATTCTTCGCACGGGGCCTTCAAAATGAACGGATCGCTTACATCGCAATAGCCAATAGAGGATTGTGTTACATACTACTATTTTAAAGAATCTGAAGATGATAATATAGTCAAAAGAAAGAAATAGCTGTTTCTCATAAATATACTTGGCATGAAACGCTGCTCTTTTTTATTTTATTTTTTATTTTTTTATTTTTTTATTTTTTTGGTGTTAGATAGGCACACATATAAAAAAAACCGAAAAAAAACAAAAAAACCAAAAACCTTAAAGTGTCTCCAAAGTAAACCTTTTCCACAAAACTATTTATCGGTCCTATCAAAGCCAAGCAAAAGTGGAAAAGTTATCTAATAGAAAATGGGAAAATCTTCATAAAATTCCTAATTAATAATTTTTTCTAATTTATGGAAAAGTCTCGAACTAAATTTTGTTTATAAAAAATAACAAAATATCAGTTTAAACTTCGAAAAACATTTTTTGTCTTGTTTCACATATTTAGTTGGTATCCTATCATTTTCGTTAGTTTGTCAAAATATTGGAACTTTTTTGAAAATTACCAAATAACCAAATTTTTCTTAAAATTACCAAGGAATTAATGAATATTATTATTATTAACAAATCATATATAAACATAACAAATATTTTTTTTATTATAAACAAACAAAATACATTTGTTGGTAATTTCTAGGAATAGAATAGTGGACTAATTACTCATTTATTGTTTGCTGACCACTTTAAACTTAGAGAGGAACAACTCGAGAACATAGCCCCGATGAACCCTCAGAGCACTCACTGTACGGTCATCGATAATCTCCACCTCCAACGGATTATCCACTACACCTGGAGCTTCATCAAACTTCTTGCTAAGCGCAAGACACTACAAGAATAACAACATATGGCGACGACATCTATCCCAACGACAATTGTCGTCGCAAAAAGTAGGGTTATTCCGACGACATGTCGTTGCCATAACTTTTGCCAACTTTGACCAGGGTTATTTGAATTGGAAACCTGTGCCGACCGCGCGTCGTAGCGACAGATATGGCAGGAATGACAATTTTTTTTCACGGTCTTCTGAAAATCTATGCCGACGACATGTCGTCGGTATACGTTACGACAAATGGTATTTTCATTTATTTTTATTTCATGGTGTAGAAAATCGAAACGATAGATTTTATGAAAGCTATCCTGACAACATGTCGTCGGCAAGCCACACGGCGATCCGCACGAAATAGCTATTGCGACGACTTGTTGTCGGCACAACTTTTTTTTAATCTTTTTTTATTCTAGCAAACAAATGAAACGATGTCGTTATGTAAACCCTATACCGACGACTTGTCGTCGTCATAAGGTTTTACCCTAACAGAAGACACTAGTGTCTTCATTTGCAACGGACGACATCCCTCTTTCTCTCTTGACCTGCAGCGACGAATATCGACCATCACCACCGGCGACAAGCAGCAGGTACGTTTTTGGGCCTTGTTTTCTTCTTTGTTAGTGATTGCTCAACTTCTTAACTCCAAATAAGTGATTGATCAACTTTTTAACTCCAAATTTTGGGGTTTTTTTTGCTACTTGGTTGTGAAGTCGTTCACCTCCGTCATCCCTTCACCATATCGTCGTTCCTTCACCACCTTCGGCCACTAGCGACTCCTTCTAGCTTCTCTCCTTTGCCACAACAGGTAAGGATAGAGTGGTTTTTTCCCTTTCTTTTTCTTTTCTGATTTTGTGTTCTTCCGGTAACCACCAGCCACCACCGGAGGACCACCATCAAATCCGACCACCGGAATTCGACCATCACAGCAAGAACAATAGAACCGGTTAGTTTTTTTTCATGTTTTCTATTTTTTGTGGAAATTGAAATTGTATGTATATATATATATATATATATATATATATATATATATATATATATATATATAATTGAAATTGGTCCTTCGATTGTATGATTGTGTTACTTGTTTGGTCTTTGTATGATTGTGTTATTTGTTTAGGTTTATATAAAATTAATATTGATTGTATGTATAAAATGTCAGTTTAGCTGTTTAGGATTATATAAAATTGAAATTGTGTATAAAATGTTATATGAAATTGTACGTTGATATGAAATGTTATATGAAATTGTATGATTGTGCTACTTGTTTAGGTTGATATGAAATTGTATGTATATATATATATATATATATATATATATATATATATATATATATATATATATATATATATATATATATATATATATGCTTGTGCTACTTGTTTAGGTGTATTATTTTGAGTGCATGAAGTGATAAAGTGCTTAATTGTTAAGTTAAGGTGTTTGTCTTTAAATTCATAATAACTGTTTAGTGATAAGTTAAAGTTGTTGTATTTAATTAGCTAATATGATTGTTTAAAGTACAACGTTATAATTGAAGAAAATAAAAGTAAATTGTTATAATAGAAAAAAAATAAAATAATTAAAGTACGATGCTATAATTAAAAAAAAAACAAAAATAAGGTGATAAAAATACTATAAATATAAAAAAGAAGTGAAATAGGATGTTTTTAATAAACAAACTAATAAAAAAACAAAATAATATGTAAAGAACAATGCTATAAATGAAAAATAACAAAATAATATTTAAAGTACAGTGTTGTAATTGAAAAAAAAAGATGTTATATATACTATAAACAAACTAATAAAAGTGTGTTGCTATTAAAGATAATCTAACTATAAAGGTTATTAATAGCAACGTACTTTTTTTAGTTTTTTTATAAAGCATTCTATTTTCATTTCTTTTTATAGTAATAACAGAAAACAAAATAATAAAAGTACGATGCCATAATAGAAAAAAAACAAAATAATATTTAAAGTATAATGCTATAATAGAAAAAAAAAGATGTTATATATATACTATAAATATGAAAAAGAAGTGAAAATAGAATTTTATAACCAAACTAATAAAAGTATGTTGCTATTATAATCTAACTAAAAAGGATATTAATAGCAACGTACTTTTATTAGTTTGTTTATTATATCATTCTATCTTCATTTCTTTTTTATAATTATAATAGAAAACAAAATAATAAAAGTACATTGATTCATTGATTTTTAGTTTAAGTCTCTTCTTCATAATTATCAAGAGCCTGGAAATATCCACCCAAAATTTATTTAGAAATTAATTTCAGGTTGTCCCCGTTTTGGGACTGATTTTTGAATACTTTATCTCATTTAGGATGTAAATGTGTATTGCATTATTGTTTGTTTAAGAAAAATTTGTTTGTCATTTTCTCTTTGCTCCTCGGGTATATATGTCTTTATATACTTGGGAGCTAAGGGGAAATGTTGTCGATTGTTTCTCAAACAAACATTAATGCAATACACATTCACATATGAGATAAAGTATTCAAAAATTCGGTTTAGAAGCCTACCCTTGTGAATAATCTATCAATTTCGTCCGATTTTTACTTCCCAGGTATATATTTCTTTATATACTTGTGAATACTCTATCCATTCCGTCTGATTTTTTCTCAAATAAACAGTCATGCAATACACATTCACATATAGCCAAAATATGAGTTAACTTTCAATAACTATGTATATAATGTAATTTTTAATAAGGAAATAGTAATGACGATCAATAAGAGTTGGATTCGTGAAAACCGAACGTCCCCAAAATTCTTGGAAGGTCTTAAAAACTTTATGGTGATTGACGGGAAACATGTCGACTCTGAAGACAAAGTCTGTTGTCCGTGCATAATGTGCATGAATATGTATCGACATTTGTTGAGTACGGTTTATGCCCACATACATGACCATCGGTTTCAAAAATCGTATACTATATAGCATCATCACGGTGAGAAACATCCTATTTCGGATTTGGGCTACAATTCGACTCCAATAAATACTCCAACAACTAATGAGATGTTTGATGTAATTAATGATGTTATGGCGGAACAAAATACAAATGAAGAAAATACATATGAGGAAGGACGAGGCATGGACCCAAAATTTGATGCTTTGTTTGAGGTGCTCAAAACCGAGTTATACCCTGATTATGAGATGTCTTCCATAAACTTTCTAGCAAAGTTGTTGCATATTAAAGTGGTCAATAAATGGACAGATAGTTTGTTTGACCAACTTCTAGAGTAACTAAGAGTTGCTTTCCCAAAGAGAAAGATTCCAACTACACAATATGAAGCTAAGAAAAATTTAGTAAAGATAGGGTTAGAATATCAATCCATCCATGCTTGCAAATATGACTATGCTTTGTTTTGGAAGGAGAATGATTCCATGCAGAATTGCCTGATTTGTAACGAGAGTATATGGGTGGACATAACCACAAAGGGGAAGAGAGTACCACAAAAAGTGTTGCGGTACTTTCCTTTGACTCCAAGGCTTCGACGAGTGTTTAGTTCCAGATTCATATCTAAAGATATGATTTGGCATAATATTGGACGCTCAACGGATGGTATGATGTATCATCCGGTAGATGGGAAGTCATGGAAAGAAATTGATAAGAGATATCGAGAGTTGGTCAAAGAACCTAGAAATGTTTGTCTAGGTTTAGTTGTTAATGCTTTTAATCCGTTTGGAAACTTTAATAATACTTATAGTATTTAGCTAGTTATATTAACTACCAATAATACACCACCATGGATATGTATGAAAGTGTCGCTTTCATGCTAACTTTGCTGATTCATGGCCCTAGATCACCCGCAAAGGAAATTGATGCTTACTTGAGGCCTTTGGTGGATGAGTTGAAAATTTTGTGGGCCGAAGGAGTCCAAATGAGAGATGCATCAACCAACGCTGTATTCAATATCCACGCGATGTTGTTATGGACTATCAATGATCAGCACGTGGCAGTCTGTCTGGATGGAGTGGTCAAGGTTATTTAGAATTCCCTACTTGTAACAAAGACACATCTTCCATTTATGTGACCAAAAAGATATCTTATGTTGGTCACAGACGATTCTTGAATATGAACCATTGCGAGAGCGAGATTCTATTATTTGATGGTCAATCTGAGACAAGACCGTGTCCTACATGATTCAGTAATGAAAATATATTAAAGCGAGTAACTCGTCTCTCTGATCGTATTCCAGGGAAACATCCTAATCATGGGGGTCAAAAAAAGAAAGCAAGACGATGAAAGAAAAATGAAAGAGTTGAATTTGACAAAATGAAGGACCTTCTTTGAGCTTGAGTATTGGTCTTCCCTCAACCTAAAACACAATTTTGATGCTATTAATGTTTCAAAAAATATGAATGAGAGTGTGTTGAATACTACATTGATGAACAATAAAAGCAAAGACAGAAAAGAAGCAAGAATTGACTTAAAAAATACAAGCATTCGACCGGATCAATGGCCAAAAGAGAAAGTCAAGAAGAAGAAGAAAGACAACAACAACTAGGAAGAAAACAAGAAACAAAAATACTCCTACATGCTTCTTACTCTTTTAAACCAATTCATCGACAATGTTTCTGTCAGTTCATTAAAGGATTGAGACTACCTAATGGTTTTGGATCGAACTTTAGGAAGAAGGTTAATGATACTGAATCAAATTTGGTTGGTCTTAAGTCTTACGATCATCACATACTCATGCAGAGATTGCTACCTATATGGGTTCGAGCAGGTCTCCTGCCAAATTTTTCAAGAACAATCATTCACCTTTGTATATTCTTTAAAACAAATTGTGCATGGTCATTGGATCTTAACGACATGAGAAATTCTAGAAAAAAAGTGGTGAAGATCTTATGCAATCTGGAGTTGATATATGCTCCAGCATTTTTCGATATAATGATTCATCTTATTCTTCATTTACCTGAACAAGCCATTCTTGGAGGGCCTGTACACATGAGATGGATGTATCCTTTTGAAAGATATATGAAAAAACTTAAAAATTATGTCAGAAACAAAGCCATGCCAGAAGATTCAATAGCAGAGGGTTATGTTGAAGACGAAGCTTTGACATTTTGCTCTATGTATCTTGAGGGTATGCAAACTCAATTCAACCATGTTGATAGAAATGATGATCCCAACCTTTCAAAAAGGCAATTTTTTTTGTTCTCAAAACAATTTCGAACAATGTCGGCTAAAAAAATGCAAAACTTTATAAAGAGGCGAAAAAATCATTGCATTGTTTGTACTAAACAGTTGCGATAAGAATGATATGAGAAGCTACAAATCGTAAGTTTTTTTATCTATTAACTACATTTCCGATAGTGTTATAATATATTTTAACTATTCTAATTGTTTTGTCCCACATCTAGTGAATTCAAAATCAGAATTGCCTGAAAGTGATATCAAAATGGAATTTCCATCATGGTTCAAAGAAAAGGTAAATATGTTATATATTTATAATGTAAAACTAATTTATTACTTAAACATACAATCTTATATTTCCTTACAGATTTATTGTCTCCAAAAAGATATGCATTCAGACTGTATTGACGAATTAAAGGCGTTGACACATGGTACGTTGCATGCATATTTTTACATTGCGTGCATTGTAAATGGTGTTCGATTTGTCATGAGTAGTCGTTATCTCCGACGCACTACTCAAAATAATGGTGTTGTTACATTAGGAGAAGACGGTACACCATTCTATTTTATATGAGAACTCAGTTTTACTCTTTCATGGTAAATGGTTCAATGCGTCATTATGTAATGGACATTTAAAAAACTATAAATAATATGGTTGTTATCGATACAAGTCATGAATGGTATATCGGTAAAACATGGTATCTGATTAACAATACATCTTAGTCGCACAAGCTAAACAAATGTTTGATCTCCAAGATCCTACTCAAAACAATAACTGGAGAATTGTGGAATAGTTTCATCATCGAAAACTTTGGAATCATCCAAGTATCGATAATGTTAATGAGATTGATGTCGTGAATGACACTCAATCAACTGATTTAACATTGGTTGTCGGCTTAGGCACCTTACCTTTGTAGACGACTTTATGTGAAGGTGGTGAATCAAGTGTGGTTGCTAGGCGGAATGTTGCTCATACTATAAACGATTATAATTTCATTAACGATGACGATGGTGGTTGTGATACGTACTCTTCATATGAAAAAATAAATAACAAAAACTATGACAGTGATGATGATGTTGTACATGTATATTGTTCTAGTGATGCTTCTTCTCCTTTAGGACAAGATCGTCGTTATTCTGATTGACGGTATGTTACAGTTATTATATATCCTGATTTCTTATAATATTTGATAAATTTTCAAATTTTGCTTATTTATAAGTAGCTTTATTATATATTTGAATGTTTATAATATTTGTTAAACAGATAGAAGAAGTCACGAGGGGACATGAAGGAAACGGTGGGGATAGACCTCCACACTGGGTCGCACACGATGCACCATCGGCTTTCCAATCTTGTAAGTAACATGAAATTCTTAAGTATTGTATATATTTTTAAAGTTATAAATTTCTGAATTTCTAATTTTATATGTAAATCTAGTAAAAGTGATGAATGTGAATGTACGTGGCAAAGGGAGAAACTTAAATTTGTACGATGAGTATGAAGATAACGGTCGTAATCCTTTGGTCGTGAGACTTGATACCTCCGGGCGGACATATCGATTTGTGGGGGACAACGGACAATTGTTTGTCAGATTGATCTCAAATCTGGTGGGATCAGAGGTACCCTTGCATTATCATACTTGGCGACGTGTTCCTACCAAGTACAAAGATAGATTATATCTCGAGTTACAAGTACATATATAATATATTTTATATGTACCTACCATGATGACACCTAAGCCAATGGCGTTTTTGGCCTATCTCGACATGCCTATGCTGACTACTCAGTGTCGACGACAAGTTGTCGGTACACCCTATGCCAACGACTTGTCGTCTGTATAGGGTCAGAAACTGATATCGGCACAGGGGATTAATGTTGTAGTGAGAGACACGAAATATTTACTGGGTTTTTATAGATTATCAACAACATTTAAAGCGGAAAATCTTAATACTTATGTTCATATGCAACCTATAAAGGATCTATGTTTTCTATAATTGATAGTAACGTATTATGAACTTCAAGAACCCTAAAGGAACTCTATGGAAATCGCCATTCATGAGTTAGTGTTTACATACCTTTAGATTTATTATCGAAAATAAATCTTTGATAATTTCCTTTATTTCTATAGAAACCAAGCATCAAAAGTATGATGCCGCTAATGGCTCACACCTAAAACCCTAGAAACCTTAAAATGAAGAAGAAGGAGAGGAGATGGATAGAAATTTCATTCCTAACTTTGTAGGTAAAGGTATGAACAAAATCTATAAATCTTAGAGTCCTATTTATAGTTAAGGTAATTTGCAGGCAAATCCATAGTTGAATTAACTAAATAATAGATTTAATCTAAACTAAAATTCTTTCCTTATCTACATCCATGAGGCTTCCAGAACCCCTATGAATTAAGCCAAAACCGTCCATACCATGGATGGTTCTAGAATTGCTTCTTTTGTTGAACTATTGAACAATTACAGTTCAGCCCTTGTACCTTTAATTAATTCCAGTTAATCCCAAATTAATTTCAGATTAATTCGGATTAACAATTAATTAATTCTTATTGAATTCTCATTAATTTATAAGTTAATAAATCAATTGATTAACTATTGATCTCCTGTTAATTTATTAATCATATAAAAATTTAACAGATCAATTATCTATTTCCAATTAATATATTAATCACATAATATATTAACAAATCATTTCTCTCTCTCTCTCCCTCTCTCTCTCTCTCTCTGTGTGTTTCTCTATCTCCTAATATCATTTCTAGCTATTTCTAGTTATAAGGGCAACCCAAAAAGGACTTTGCTTCTATTTGCGCGTTTATACCAATTTAGTTATGAACTTAAACATCTTAATCCCACAGTCTCCCAATTGGATAAGTCAATAAATACAAATGCAAATATAACCAAACAACAAAGAGTGCTTTCCAAAGCCACTGCCGAACTCTGATTCAAAGCAAACGTCAACCCAAAGATAAGTGATCAGCTACTCTTTCATTTTACAAGATATCATATGGACACGAGTTATGGATTCAAATCAATCTCATAGTCCAAGATTTTGTTTCACGATTTCCTATTTATGATGACTGGATTCAGACTATTAACTGAACACATCAATTTAGTTTGGGCAAGGCCTTGCACATGAATGTCAACATCAAATCATCGAGGAGCCCAAAAGATATCGCTTTCTTTATTCAGGCAAAAAGGAACGAATTACATTGACTATATAGTCATATCTTTTACTCACCAAATCATACCTCAAATTACCCTTTATAACATTCTGTTACGAGATGCGTTTGGGCAACCCAATGCACAACTGATTCACAAACTATGTGCTATATATCTCTACTTTAAGAATAGTATATATTATCGTCTTATAATTACTCGGGACAGAATCCATGAAGTAATTGATTGGTTTTATATGTTATAATTCAATGCATGAGGCGACAGACCTTAACCCTTAAGCTCACATGCACCTATTTGGATCTAAGTTTTCTCTATTGATAGCTATAATCTATGAACATCAATTACCTAAGGAATTCTAACAGCAATAAAAAATTACAAGGAATTATGTTTTATATACCTTATGATTATTATATCAAATAATCAAGTCAATTCCTTTCTTCAAATGTCTTGGAAAGCAAGCACCAAAAATCCAATGCCTCTAATGGTTTGTACCCAAACCCTAAAAAATTAGAACACTTGAGGAGAGAGGAGAGGGAGTAGGATTTTCGTCTATTCCTTTGGTATAAGTGGTGGATGAAAATAAGGACCCAAGGGGATCTATGTTTAGTTGATACAAAGAGCCTTGGAAACCCGAATTTGAATATAATACTATTATTTCAAATTTAGTAATTCTCCAACTTCATAATTATCTTGAAGGATTAATCTAAAACCCTTAAAAAACTCCGAAAAACCATCCATGACCCATGGAAGGTTCTGGAACCTCTCTTGTTCAACTATTGAACCATTACATCTTAAGCTATACACTTTTAATTAATCCAATTAATCCTAAAATTAATTCCAAATAATTTCAAATTATTTATTAACTAAATAATACTATTTCTAATTAATATATTAATCTCATAATATATTAAAAAATTATGTATTGCTATTTATTAATCATATAATAAATCAATAAATCAGTCTCTCTCTCCAAAAGTCATTCTAGTCAATTACTAGTTTTGAGGGCAACCCAAAAAGGACTATGCTTTTAATTCAAGTATATACCAATTTAGTTATTGGTTTAGACACCTTAATCCAACAATCTCCCACTTGGATAAGGTTGGAACTACAATTACAAGTATAACTTCTAAATTAAATATCAAAGTGTGCTTTCCGAAGCAACTGCTAAACTCTGATCCAATTAGGCATTGGCCCTAAGATAAGTGATCAAATATTCCTTCATCTTCAAGACATTGTATGGACATGAGCATGGATTACAATCAATCTCATTGTCCAAAATTCGGTTCCCCGATTTCCTTATTTGTGATGATGTCATTAGACTACTAATTGAACAAATCAATTCAAGCATGGTTGGGCCAGCACTATAATGTCAAAACGAAATCACTGAGGGGCCCAAAGATATCGCTTTTCCTGTTAGGGAAAAGGAACGAATAAACTTCGACTTATAACTTGTATCTTTTACTCACCAAATCAAACATGACACTACGTTTTATAAAATCATGTTACTGATGTGTTTTCGCAGTACCAATGTACAACTAACTTGTAAATCACAACTTATATATCTTTGTTTAAAGAATAAAAGATATTATCATCTCAGAATTACTTGTGATATAGTCCATGAACTAATTCTCTGAGTATGGTTTTATCCAATACTCAAAATCTCCATTTTCCAAGTACTCATGAATTCTGAACAATCAAATCATTCAGGAAGTAAAACATGTAAAATGAAACACAAGAATAAACAATTGAAAAAGGCAGTAACCATATTCGTAAATAATTCTCCATTATTCAATCACCCAAAAACAATTACATTTATTCTATTATAAATTTTCAAACTATCAACTAACTACTAAAACTAATATCGTCTCTTAAGCCAATGTTGCTAGCATGCTGGTTGTGTTTAACCCTACTCAGAGGTTTCGTGAAAGGATGTGCTGATTGTCTTCTGATGATACTCACTTCACCAAGAGATAAATTATTCAACCCTATGTATGATATAATGGACCCTTCTGTCAATATGCTTAGATCTACCATGATCCTTTGGTTCTTTTTTCAAAGCAAATGCCCCTTCATTATCACAGAAAAGTTCTAATGGCTCTTGAATGGTCGAGACTACTATGAGATCGCCGATGAAGTTCTTCAACCAATCTGCCTCCTTCGACGCCTCACTTGTTGCGATGTACTCTGATTTACAAGTAGAATCAACCACCATATCTTGCTTGGAACTTTTCCAAGTCACTTCTCCATCATTTAAAACAAACACTCAGCCCGATTGAGAACAGAAGTCGTCTCGATCTGTCTGAAAATTGGCGTCACTGTATCCACTTACTCTTAATGTATCACTGCCACCAAGGACAAGAACCATGTCCTTTGTCCTCCGTAGATACTTAAGAATATTCTTAATTGCAATCCAATGAGCTCTACTAGGTTTTCCATGAAATCGACTAACCATGCTCAAACTATAAGACACATCAGGGCGAGTACATGTCGTAACATACATGATCGAACCCACAACCGAAGCATATGGGACCCGACTCACGTCGGCTATTTCTTCATAAGTATTGGGGCTCTGAGTCTTACTCAACTTAACAGTATGATGGATGGATAAATCCCTTTCTTGGAATTCTCCATACTAAAACATTTTAGTATTTTATCCAATTATGTACTCAGACTATGGCGAAGAATTCGTTTCTTTTTATCCCTCAAATATCGTATTCCAAGAATATAGACTGCTCCCCTAGGTCCTTCATGTCGAAACACTTTCCAAGCCAATATTTCACTTCTTGCAAGGTCGGAATGTCATTTCCCATAAGGAGTATGTCATCAAAATAAAATACTATGAAAGTCAGTATACTCCCACTAGCCTTGACATACACACAAGACTCATCCTCACTCCTAAATAAACCAAACTCTCTGACTTTCTCATGGAAGAAAGGATTCCAACTGCAGGATGCTTATTTCAATCCATAAATTGATTCCTCAAGCTTACACACTCTGTCAGGAAACCTAGCATGTACAAAACCCTCTGGATGACATATGTAAACATCCTTAATAAACTTCCCATGTTGGAAAGCGACTTTAACATCCATTTTCCTTATTTCATAATCATGAAACGTTTCTATTGCTAGCATAATCCGGATAGACTTTATCTTAGCCACTAGTGATAATGTCTCATCATATACAATCCCTTGGGTTTGAGTTAAGCAATTCGCAACCAGTCGTGCCTTGAATGTGTACACCTTTCCATCCATGTCGATATTCTTCTTGAAGATGTATTTGCACCCAAATTTCTTTCGACCTGGTACATGATCAACCAAATTCCAAACTTGGTTATCATACATAGACTCGATATCGCTATCCATTGCCTCTTTCCTCTTGGCAACCTGAGGGCTCGCCATCTATTCCTTGTAGTTAGTTGGCTCATCTAAATTTACCAATGTACCATAACTGATAAACGTGTCACCATATAATGTTATATAGAAACCATAGAATGAAGGTGGCATGCTAACCCTTCTGTATCGACGAAGAGGTAATGAATTGTCAATGGGATCAATAGGAGTCACATCCTCTGGTTGAGAGTCAGTGTATTCTAAGGTTCTTTCGTTGGTTGACTCCTGAATCTATTCAAGGTCAACTGCACTCCCACTGTCTTCTTTGAAAATAATCTCTCCCTCGCAAAAGACTCCCCTTCGAGCTAAAAAGACCATGTTTTCATTAGGTCTGTAGAACAAGTATCCAAAAGACTTTTGTGGGTAGCCAATGAAAATAAACGTCTCGCCTCTGGGTTCTAGTTTTTCATGAGTTTCTCGTCTCACGAGAGCCTCACAAACCAAAACCTTCACATGTGCCAACAAGAGAATTTTCCATGTCCACATCTCATGAGGTTTTTTTGCAAGCATCTTAGTAAGTACAAGATTTACTATATGGGCAGCTTTCTTTAAGGTATATCCCCAGAAAGAAATAGGAAGT
Source organism: Lactuca virosa (assembly GCF_052849685.1). Classification (NCBI taxonomy): domain Eukaryota; kingdom Viridiplantae; phylum Streptophyta; class Magnoliopsida; order Asterales; family Asteraceae; genus Lactuca; species Lactuca virosa. The sequence goes on from NC_136428.1 coordinate 162,792,895, forward strand.
GAAGCTCGACTCATCATGGAATGAACCATGTCTAAGAAGGTTTGATTTCTCCTCTCAACCACACCATTAAGTTGTGGTGTCCTAGGAGGAGTCAATTGTGAAACTATTCCACATTCCTTGAGGTAGTCATGGAACTCAATAATGAGATACTCTCCGCCTCTATCAGATCAGATCATCTTTATCTTTCTAATTTAGGTTTGATTAAGTAAATATATCCATATCTACTATAATCATTTGTAAACGTCACGTAGTATCGATTTGAATCCCTTGTAGAAAATCTGAAAGGTCCACATACATTAGTATGGATAAGATCCAACAACCCTTCACCTCTTTCACATGTTCTAGTAAATGGTGATTTTTTCATCTTACCCAAATGACAAGATTCGCCTTCATCATTTGTCCTTAAGTCAAATGATTCCAAAACTCCATCCTTTTGGATTTAGGCGATCCGTTTCTTGTTGATGTGGCCAAGACGCAATGCCACAAGCACGTTTTTTCTACACCATTAGACGAATCAATATGAAATACAATATTGCCTAATTTCTAAACACAAATCATAGTTTCATACACACCATTACAAGGTAAAGATTTAAACGTAAAAACATCATTTTTATAAGCTAAAATCGAACCATTCACATCATCAAATGAATATCGAAAACCTTGACTGAACAATGCTTGAAAGGAAATAATGTATTGTGTCATTTCTGATGAATAACAACAATTAATCAAATCTGTTCTAGCATCACCACCAAGTACAAGACCATAAGTTCCAATATTGGTAACAAGTGAAGATCGCCTATTCCCCATGATAATATTTATTCTTCCATGCTCCACCTCCTCGCTTCTCTTAGCCCCTGCAAATCAGAAGAAATTTGGAAACCACATCCTGTATCAACGACCCAAGAATGAGTACGTTGTTCGTTACGGACTTGAATACTGTACATATCTATCGACGATAGCTTAACCTTGTCATCCTTGATATCCTGAAAGTATTTGGGGTAACTTCTTTTCCAATTCTCTTTTCATTGCAATAGTAACAAGTGGCCTCTTTGGGTTCACAAACAGCAGGAATATCAGAAGTGGGTTTTGACTTGGACCCACTTCCAAACGCTCTAGCATGGGCCTTTCCCTTCCAGTTCGGTTGAGGATTTTCTTTCCTCTGTTTTTCACAATGTGGCAAGGACAGGAACACTTGTTGCAGAAGGGACCTGATTTTTCATCATCCCTGATTCAGTGGTCTGCAACAAGTTGTGGAGTTGGGCCAATCTGGTCTCTGTGTTGTTCAAATGATAAGTTAAGATAAACTGATCATAACTGGTAGGAAAGGAGTTTAGGACCATGTCTGTGGCCAACTCCATGTAAAAAGACACATTGAGCTTTTACAAGTTTTCCACATATCTCTACATCCTCTGCACATGATTGTAGACAGATTCTCCATCCTTCAACTTTCATGCCATTAACGCTTTGACGACCTCATGCCTCTCTTGATGTGCTTTCTTATGAAACTTTTCAGCAAGATCTAATCACATATCATATGACCAATAGTCCTCATAGAACTTTTGTAACTGAGGTACGATGCTTGCAACCATTATGCAAGCGACCTTTGTTGCGTCGTCATAGTGTTGTTTGTAGGCGACATGTTCCTGTAGAGTAGCAGTTGACTCATCTATTTCGAGAAGAGTTTTATCAAGTACATATTCTTTGCTCTTGTATTGAAGAGTCATTTTGAGATTTCACATCCAATCCATGTAGTTTGGACCAGGTAATTTCTCCTTGAATAGGATCGATAGAAGAGTGAAGTTTGAGCTGTTGGTGGAAGATTAAGCAGCAGTAGCATCTCCAGGAGTAGACATCTATACAAGAGAGATAGTTTTAGTTAGTTGACATAAATCCTTCATACTTTAAACCAAAATAAATATTCAAGGATAGGATCCAAAATACAATTCACAATCAAGAAGAGGGATTTGTAGTCTTATTGTGAATTTACGAATATAGGTAAAACAATTCACCAATTTCAATCTATAAAATTCATTGATCTTTTAAGATTCATTGAATCTTATCAATGCCATGTTTAATTTCAGATTATGTTTTTCTATTTTTGACTGGGATACTAAGGATCACAAACAAGATATGAATAACCATGCAAACTGTTGGATTAGGTATCTAAGCCCATAACTATAATTGGTATGTACTTGACCCGAGAGTAGCATGGTCTATTTTGGGTTGCATTCACCGAAGCAATTTTATAGGAAGGATATTTGAGAAAAAGGTTATTTGTGATTTATTAATATATTATAAGTATAATATATTAGTTAAGAAATCATATTATTTAATTAGTATTGATCAAGAATTAATTTGGAATTAATTTAGTGATAAAAAGAGACTAATTAAATTAACGGGGACTGATTAAGTAAATCAGTGATACTTATAGTTTGAGCTAATGATCCATGTTGATTATGTGGACTAAATCTTTGTGGAGTCCATGAAGATTTAGTCCAAAGGGCTTATCATATGGATTATTGGATTAAAGGCCCAAGGAAGTGGATTAGAGTTTACAAGTTGAAACTCTTGGAATTCTACACTATAAGTGTAACCCCTAAAACCCTAGAATGGGCACTTGTGCATTCTAAGAAGATGCAAGCCGTTTTTGGTGGTTAATAGCCTCTGTCTCATTTGTCCTCCTCTTGCTCTTGGTTTTTTGTGAACCATTTGAGGCATCACACTTGAGGTGCTAAGCTCTTGAAAGGCCAAATTCTAAATGCTACAACTAAGTGGTATTCTTCTAACAGTTTTTTATGTTTCAAGTATCAAGTTGTATGCTAGTTATAGGTTTCATGCTTTGGATAATTTTTGTTTCATGTATAACTAGAGAAAACTTAGATCCAAAGCATTAGGGTTATATGTGCAGCATAGGGATGCTAGAGTACATAAAACCCAATAGTGGTATCAGAGCCACGGGTAGTTTTATGTTATATAGATGCTTTCTGCCAGCATGAACTCGACGAGTCCACTATGGAACACGACGAGTTCATGATCAACTCGACGAGTCCATAAGCTGACTCGACGAGTTTGGCAGTCTGTTGGCAGAATTTTTGAGTTTTTGGCCTGTTTTGGATTAGGATCATTACCATAAAACTGTTTTGGTTCATAAAATTTGATTTTGTTGATATGGTAATGATTATCCCCATCCAATAACATGATGATTGCCAAATTTTAAGATAATTACATGATTTTGTGAAAAACTAGTTATTTGTAAAATTTGAATTATTTTGCTATAAGAGTTGCAAGAGGTCAAATTGGTAAAAGATAAAGAATATATGTTTATTTTTATTTGTTTTAAATTTGATCTAAATGTTTTAAGAGGTTACAAAACTTTTCATCAAGTTTTGGAACTCAAAAGTTTTTAAGGAGTTACAAAATTAAGTCCATAAGTTATGGAAGCCAAAAGTTTTCAAGAGTTTCATAACTTGCTCTCAAATTATGGAATATGAAAAGTCTCATTCATGAAAACAGTAACTGTTGTAATTGAAAGGTTTCAAAAAATGCAACTCTTAGGTTCATAAGTTAAAAATTAATTAAATAGTTTTAATTTTGAATTTTTTATATTTAGCATCGTGATGTTTTGAATAATTCAAATTACATATTTATGGATTTCATTAAATTAATTAAATGTTTAATGAAAAGAGAAGATGAATAAATATATAATCACATGGCTTAAGTTTAATTAAATTAAGAGTATAGTTTAATTAATAGATTAAACCACAAAGTATTTTAAAAGTTTAAAATACACCCTTATACAATATAAAATTAAAAGTTTAATATATTATATATGATAAGTTAAAAGTCAGTCTTACCGTTAGTATGCCTCATTCACGAAGCTGGTCTATAAGGGGTGTTTAAGGAAGCGGCCTATAAAATGACCGCCATTGGGTATCCACTCTTACCCACCGCACCCTTGACCAGTGGAGGGCCGTTAGCCGAACGGGTTTGATAGGACACTTAAATCCTCATTAACAATATAATGAAATATAAAGTAACTAAACACTTTATAAATTCCCAATCTTAGTTACTTTAGGAAAAATGTGAATTTGATGCTAACCCATGAAATTGCACATTGCACCTTACTGGGCAGTTAATGGAGCGTGTGTGGTTAACCGGCACACTAATGTGGACTAATGAAGGATGGAAATGGGTTAACCGACACACTAACCAGCACATTGATTAGGTGATTAATGACATTGAGAGTACCAAGATAATTTTCACGGTTATTCACACCTTTTTTGTGATCCTCGGTATCCCAATCACAAACTTGAAGGGCATAATCAAGATTAAACATGCCATTGAAAATTTCAATGAATCGCAAAAGAATCTAGGAATTTCAATTCATTTAAAACCTAATATTCATTTTCGTTTTTCATGGTGGAAATTGGTAAATCGTCATTTACCTACCTTCAAATATTTTGTAATTGGATTATGACATCCCTCTTCCGAATTGTAGAATATTGTGTTGGGTCCTAGCCTTAATATTTCATTTGGGTGTTATATTAAGTACTTAAATCAATTAAAACTTGAATTTATCCCTTGTAGATGTCTAGTTCCGAAAACAATTGTCTACCTTATCCTTTTGGAAAAGGCTTTCCTTATAAATATGATTTTCCACAAGACGATCGAAGTGAAAGATTAATCCCTTCTTCATGGTGTAGTGGAACTTCTCTTCCTCCACCTCCTCCAATTATTCTCCCTGAATCACATGTTCGTCGACTTGATAAGTTCAAGGTCACTCAAACCCTGTGTGTGCACATGTCTTGGAGATGAAGTCACACATTAACAAGCTGGGAATGTTAGGTGTCGTTGTCTCGAGGAAGTTGGCTGTTGACTTGGTTCTTCAATCACTTCCTAAGTCATATAGTGAGTTTGTTAAAGATTGCTATATGACAGACCACAACGTGACCCTTATCGATCTTACCTATTTGCTAATTGTTGCTGAATCGGAAATGATTTGGTGCACTGGTAATGCAAATTTGATTGGAAGATCTACTTCCCAAACTTCCGTGGACATTGACAATGGAAACACTAGAAGTCCAGAAAAGATTTCTCTTCCCAAGGGAATGGGAAAGGCTAAGTCTGAGATTGTCACGTGTACCATTCCAAAAGAATATGTTTACTTCTATTGCCAAGAGAAGGGATAGTGGTTGCGAAGCTGCCTTATCAACCTGAAGGATCATAAGGATGGTAAAGTCAAAGTGTATAACTTCGCTTCAGGTAAGTCCACTATCTAACTCTATTAAGTTCCTATTTGTAGATTCTTAATACATGATGTGATAAGATTGCATTTTGATGTTTTGTAGGATCAAAGAAGAAAAAGGAAGATTAAAGGAAGAGTAAGCTGAGTCTGATCGCAAAGAGATGGATTTCTATCGCATGGTTCGATGATCGGATTTTTGAGCTGCTACTTAGGAGTTATGATAGATTGATTAGAAATATGTAGTAACATAGTTTTCATTAGTAAGTGCATTGTAAGGACAACTTTTTCTGCAATTTTATAAATAAAGAAAATTTTGATTTTATCTTATATTTCCTCACAATGGCATTTATGAAAATTGATGTTTGTATGTATCTATTTTTGGTAATATGGATTTGATTCTTTTGTGTTTGGTAGTGTCTAAATTTACCAAATACAAAAAGATTCTCATCACCAAGTTTCAATTGGACAGAAACTTGGAATCATGCAACTTGTATTTTATGATGAATGAGAACCTTCGTCTTTGGGAAATTAAGACTAATTCCTTGTTCACATGTATATGTGAGTCAAGTGAAGGACTAGGGGATCGGGTACACTTGGTTGTGCACTGGTCAGGTCCACCAAAAAGAACAATAAGACTATTCGTCATGATTTACTAAAAGTTTAGTGAATATGATTATGCTTACAAGATTAAGTATAATTCTGAATCATTGAAAAAGTTTCAATGTATATCAGAACGAATAAGAAGAATCAATTAGGCAGAAAGATAAAAGTTTGTCCAATCTGAAAGGAAAGGAGAGTACTTTAGTATCATGTTTTATGATCATCCTTATGATTATGGAACCATGTCTCAATTGATCCTCTAAGGATACGTTAGTGCATTTCTATGACTAAGGAGAGGTATCGTGAATTCTTAAAATGGTTAAAATCAAAAGGATGAGTCATACTTCGTTCCAAAATCAAGTCTTAGAGTCATACTCCAAGATTGTTCCTTGAGTGACATATCTTAAGTAGGTCTATAACACATTTAGAATTGGTAGTTGTGATGTCTTTAATACAAAGACCAAATAAGGCCAATTATATGAAGTGTATTTTCCTTGATAAGAATCAGCACTAACTCTTGAATATTTGTTTGTCAAGGAGTGTTTCTTGACAAGAGAATCTTATATGTCAAGAAGTCAGTGGGAGTCTTAAAGATCTTGAAAATTTTCAGGAACTAATCAAGAATAAACCTATTGTTTATCACTAGCTCATGACTTGAGGTTTGTAACCTATCGTGTTGACATATTCTTGTTTCTGTGCCCATTCCAGATAAAAGTTGACTATGCATGTGAGTTCTATGAATTCTCAATTGAATGCATAAGGAAAAGCACCTTGATCAATGGAAAGTACATTGATCTGTATAGGTGAGCTTCTTAACAACTTGGAAGACATGGTAGGCCCTTGTGCTACCATGTGGCAAGAAATTCAGATTAAACAAATTTAGTCTATATGAGGTTGAGTTTGTCGGAGACCTTATCTTATGATAATGGTTGGGAATGATAGATTCACATGGATAGGAACACATACACCATAAAATCTATGTTTCATAAGGTTTCACTCTAATTCATGAAAATGATTGTGAGGAGACGCTTTCACTAAGTAGATTTTAAGGAGATAGCAGTTGTATAAATTGCGTTCTCAAATTCGATTATGATTACGGCATACCTCTTCATAGTTCGAATTGTGAGAAATGGCAAATAGTTTGAACATTAGAAACTTATTGCTGTGAGTTCTGAAATAGTTTAGACACGCATACGGGCTTTCTAATAAAAGGTGTATGAGCTTAGATAAAGGCTTATCGAAGCATCTCATATCAGAAATTTGAACGTTGGTAAGAAAGTCAATAAAATATTGATTTCTAGAAGTCCAACTGATTTTGGATACATGTCAAAGCTAGTGGGAGCATAAAAGTTATGCTAGTAACAAAATAATTGTTATGCTAGTGGGAGCATAATTATTATGGTAAGTGTTGCGAGTTAGCAATACTATTTATAGGAAACAAAGTTCTAATTTGCAAAGTCGCAAAGGTTGAAAAATTGTTTCCCTATAGTAAGGGAGAGGATACTTATACTTTATTTCGAATCTAAAAGTTTAGATTGAAGTATTAATCAAACTTAGTCGTGGATATATATGAATACCATGTTGAAATATTTCAACATTGGAAATTCTATATATGGAAATATTATAGCAAAAGACTGGTCAAGTATGCTTCGGATATAGGATCGATTGCATATGCTATAATATTCACGTGTTCTAATTTTCCAAATGCCTAGGACATTAAGAGGGAAAAAGGACTAGAACCGGATATGACTAAAGTGGTTAAACAACTGTCAAGGACAATTTATGGTTCGCTAAGTATTGGTTGGTTAAGGACAGTTGGAAGTATAGTAATGGATGAACCATCTTGACATTATTATGGATAGACAGAATTCTATTAATAATGCATTGTCATATGGAAAATATGGAAATGTTTTCCTAATGGGAGTTGGATATTAAGAATCTATGTGTAGGTTAGAAACCTTTATGCAAGAAGGATGTTCAAATGAATGTACTTTGAATTTGAAACTTCGCTTCCTTGGAATTGTTTTGTTATCAATCTCCAGTGGAAAATTTTGTAATATCGTTGGCAAAGTCTCGGTGACTTTGGTACCTCGACATTACAAAAGGAATCATTACATGATTAGAATCTAACACTTGTGAAAAAGATTTGGAATTGTGAAATGAGTTTCATTGGAAATGTCTTTTATTGATCTATTTCACAAAGAAGGACCATAGGTAAACATAGTGTGCATGCTTGGAGCATGAGATAACTATTGTTTTAATTCAAGTATTAAGTTGATTAATCGAAACATTATACAACGAATAATGTGTAATCAATGTGGTTATTAAATAAAATGTGTTTTATTTATATTCAAAAGTTTTGAGACCATATTGAATTCATATTTTCTTGTGTTTAACTTTGCATGTTTTCACTTCCCGAATAATAAGATTATTCTAACTATCCACAGTCGATCATACTTTGGAAGTAGGTATTGAGGTAAGACTGTCATGAATCCGACTGTAGATTGTCTAAGGTTTTAGACATAGCACAAGTTTGTTGCAGTGTTCATGAGTACTCCTGTAATAAGATTTGAGTATTGGATTAACCCACACTCATCTGAATCACTTCATGTATTTCGTCACGAGTGATTGTGAGACGATAATATCTTATATTCTTGAAACGGAAACATATAGTTGCAGTTTACAAGTCGGTTGCACATTGATGATATGTAAACGCACCAGTAACTTGGTGTTATAAAACATATTGTTGTGTGTGATTTGATGAGTAGATAGATCAAGCATATGAGTCGAAGTTTATCCGTTCCTTTTACCCTAAGAGGGATAAAAGCGATATCTGTGGGCCCCTGATGATTTAGTGATGACACCATAAGCGCTTGGCCAAGCCTGGACTGATTTGATTTGTTCAATTAGTCGTTCGTCCTAAATCGGAAATCGGGAAACACAACATGGACAGAAAGAATGATTATAATCCATGTCTCATGTACATACGGTATCTAGAATGGAGGAATATATGATCCCTTATCTAATAGACGCAACAGAGTTCGACAACGGCTTTAGAGAGCTACGATTGCTAGTCAGTTTTTCAAGTCGTACTTGCAGTTATAGTTATTAGACTTATCCAAGTAGAAGACTGTTGGATTAGGTGTCTAAGCCTATAACTATAATTGATATGTACTTGATCCGAGAGTAGCATGGTCCATTTTGGGTTGCATTCACCAAAGTAATTTGATAGGAATGATATTTGAGAAAGAGGTTATTTGTGATTTATTACTATATTATAAGTATAATATATTAGTTAAGAAATCATATTAGTTAATTAGTATTGATCAAGAATTAATTTGGAATTAATTTAGTGATCAAAAGATACTAATTAAATTAACGGGGACTGATTAAGTAAATAAGTGATACTTATAGTTTGAGCTAATGATCCATGTTGATTATGTGGACTAAATCTTTGTGGAGTCCATGAAGATTTAGTCCAAAGGGCTTATCATATGGATTATTGGATTCAAGGCACAAGGAAGTGGATTAGGGTTTACAAGTTGAAACTCTTGGAATTCTATACTATAAGTGTAACCCCTACAACCCTAAAATGGGCATTTGTGCATTCTAAGAAGATGCTAGCCGTTTTTGGTGGTTAATAGCCTCTCTCTCGTTTGTCCTCCTCTTGCTCTTGGTGTTTTGTGAACCATTTGAGGCATCACACTTGAGGTGCTAAACTCTTGAAAGGACAAATTCTACATGCTACAACTAAGAGGTATTCTTCTCACTGTTTTTTATGTTTCAAGTATCAAGTTGTATGCTAGTTATAGCTCTCGTGCTTTGGATTTTTGTTGCATGTATAACTAGAGAAAACTTAGATCAAAAGCATTAGGTTTGTATGTGAACCATAGGGATGCTAGGGTACATAAAACCCAACGCAAACACGCTTGACAACCTCGATGTCATTTATCATCTCTAATTAATGTGGTGGTTAACCACACATGCTCCATTAACAATGATAATTTTCGAGGTATGCCATCATATCAACTATATCGTCTCAAATTAGTGTTCCGGTTAGCCATATATGTTCTAGTAATGACTTATAAAGAATGATGTGCGTTTTCATGGGTTCGCATAGTTTTCACATTTTCCTAAAGTAACTACAGTCGGGATTTATATATAAAAGGTTCTAGTGCATTAATAGCATCATACTTTTGAGAGGTTATGTCCTATCAACCCGTTCGACTAATGACCCTTCACTACGCAAGGGAGCGGTGGGTAAGAGTGGACACCCATTGAACACCCATTTTATAAGTTGTTTTCTTATACCCTCCTTATAACATGGCTTCGTGAATGAGGTCTAGTATTGGTTGACTGAACTTTCTTATACATATAATATATTAAACATTTAATCACATATCGTATAAGGTGTATGTTACACTTTTCAAAATACGAGGTTTAAATATTAAGTATCTAAATTAACTTTTTGTCAATTAAAATTTAAACCAAATATAATTTAATCTTTATCTTTTAATTAAACAATTAACTAATTTAATTTAAATCATTTAGGGATTAAATAATTATTTTCTATCAAACAATTAATAAAATAATTCAAATTTAATCATGATCCAAACCCTTCTAATTTTCGAAAATTAGGGTTGGGTTTATCAGGTTTTAATTATTCAAATTTTAAGGCATTTAAAATAATAATTAAGGAAACAAGATAAACCCTAAAGGAACTCTCGTGTTTTCGAAAATAGGGATAGGAGGCTAGGGTTTCAAGAAATCCTAGACAAGTCAAAAATTCAAGACCTTTACGGTTTAATTTCTATAAACCTTAATTTTGACCTATTCATTACTATGCACAATCAAATACAAAACTATGGCTTTGATACCACTGATAGATTTTATAGGTTATAACTCAAATCATGAGGCGAAATAACTTAACCGTTAAGTTCACATGTTAACCTATTTGGATCTATGTTTTCTCTATTGATAGTTGATACAATGAGCCTTGGAAACCCTAATTTAAATATAATATTATTATTTCAAATTTGGTAATTATCTAACTCCTTAATTATCTTTAAGGATTAATCTAAAACCCTTAAAAACTCCCAAAAACCGTCTATGACCTGTGGAAGGTTCTGGAACCTCTCTTGTTCAACTATTGAACCATTACAGCTTAAGTCTCTATACTTTTAATTTATCTAATTACTCCTAAAATTAATTTCAATTAACTTATGATTAATTATTAATTAAATAATATTGTTTCTAATTAATATATTAATCTCATAATATAGTAACAAATTATTTATTGCTATTTATTAATCATATAATAAATCAATAAATCCACCTCTCTCTCCAAAAGTCATTCTAGTCAATTACTAGTTTTGAGGGCAACCTAAAAAAGACTTTGCGATATACCAATTTAGTTATTGGCTTAGACACCTTAATCCAATAGTAATCTCTAATCGTGGGTTTATCCAATACTCAAAATCTCATTTTCTAAGTACTCATGAATATTGCATCAATCCCTATGCAATGTCTAATCTCTATAGACAATATACAAACAATTCATGACAATCTCAATTCATTACTTACTTCCAAAAGTATGATCGACTGTGGGATTTCAAATAATAAAATTATTCAGGAAGTAAACATGCAAAGTGAAACACAATAATAAAATAATTGACCATTATACCAAACCCTTTCAATATAAATAAATCTCTATTATTTAATCACCATAACAATTACAAATTTATTCATTGTAGAGTGTTACATGTAATCAACTAACAACTTGAATTAAGTAACACCATTCATGCCATATTCTAAACATGCATACTATGTCTCTATATGGTCCTTCCTTTGTGAACAGATCGACTGTACATTACTCCAATGATGCTCATTTCAAAATTCCAAATTCTCATCACTATCAAAGATGTAGTGGAATTTCATCTTTACATGCATTGTCCTTCTGAGATGTCAAGGCACTAGAGTCGTAGAAATTGAGCGTTCGATGTTATAGAATGTTCCACTGGAACTTGCTAATGAAACAATTCCATGGTTGTAAAGTGAAGTTTCAAAATTAGATATAGATTTTATAACCAACTCTTATTATGGAAACATTTCCATATACCTATCTCCCATTACAGAATCATTTCCATATTCCCATATGACCATCATTTCTGACCAAGAATCATCTCAATCTAAAATGTGTCACTATGGCCCTTCCAAGACAATACCATACTTCCAACTGTCTATAGGTAACCAATCTTCAGTAAACCTTAGAATGTTCTTGGCAGTTTGTTTAATAACTTTAGTCACTTAAACTTCTATTATTGTTTCTCACAATGCTAAGAGCATTTGAAAAATTAGAATAAGCGAATATTATAGCATATGAAATCGATTTTATATCTGAATCGTATGGGAGTCGACTCATTATATCTTATATAAGGATTTGATATCTGTTCAATCTCTTGCTATAATATTCCCATATAGCATATTCTATGTTAAAAAATTTCAACACACTATTCATATATGTTTTTGAGTAAGCTTTATTAAACTATATGATGTAAACCGTTAGATTCATAACGAAGTATGAGTTCCCTCTATCTTAAGTCTACTATAGCGAAACAGTTCCCAACTTTTGCAACTTGCAACTAGAGACATTGTTCCCTATGAATAGTATTGTCAACATGCAATACCAGCATAACAATTATGCTCCCACTAGCTTTGACATGTATTCATAAATCAACTGGACTTCTACATACCCATTGACTTTCTCATGGATGTGTAGATTACTATTTCGTGATGCTTCGTAAATCCTATAATTAAGCTTCTTAAGCTTATACACCTAATTTGAATAGTGTATGTGTTCAGACCTTTTCAAGACGTGACAAACATATCTCCTGAAAGTTTAAAAAATTCCTTGTCATTCCTTACAATTCGAAATATGAAGAGGGATGTCGTAATCATATTGTGAATTTGATAATGCAATTAATAAAACCAATATCCATATTGTGTCATTATCAGATCCTTAAAATATACTAGCGAAAGTGCTTCCTCATAACCATTTTCATGAATTAGAGCGAAACATTTTGTCACCTAAATTCAAAGGTGCATACGTTCCTATCCATGTAGAGCTTTCATTTTCAACCTATAGTCATAAGACAAAGTTTAGGACAAACCAAAATTAACAATTAGGCCTCTTTTATGGACTGAACTTTGATATTCTTAATTTCTTGCTTTCTGGCATCTCAAAGCCCACCAGTGCTTGCGTTCTTGTTATCAACTCACCCATATTGATCAGTGTACCTTTACTGACCAAATTGCTTTTCTTTTACAGTTAAATGAAAAACTTGGAACTCATAAGCATTATTGACTTAAAGGGAAGTGCACATAAATAAGAACGTGTCAATAAACACAATAGGGTTTCAACCTTAAGTTGCGTGCTAGTGATAACAAAAAAGATAATTTTTGGTTGATTCTTGAAACTTTCAAGATCAATAAGACTCCCACGGACTTCTTGACATATAAGTTTTATCTCAAGAAACATTCTCCGACGAGCTAAAACAAATATGCAAAAGTTTGTGTAGATTCCCAACATGATAACACGCTTCAGAATTGGATTCAGTTCATCTTTCGTTTCTCGACTGTCGAAAAACATCATAACTCCAATTCTTAACGTGCTTGAATGAGAAAGCATTCTTACTCCACATATTACGAGATGTTATCAACCTTCTCAGTTTGAAAGGAATTTGAAGATGTGATTTAGAGTTACTAGAGCATATCTCTAAAACTCAAATGGGAATGAAGTATGACTGATCTCTTGATCGAACCATTTATAACAATATCTGATTCCTCATATTAGTCATACAATTGCACTAAGATGTTATTCGAGGATCAATTGTGATATAATTCAACAATCACTAAGATGATCATAAAACATGATACTAAAATACTCTCCTTACCTTTCAGATTGGAGAATCTTTTCTCTTTCTGCCAAATAGATTCTTCTATTCATTCTATTACTCTTTGAATCTTTTCAAAGTATTATAATATGCTTAATTTTATAAACACACCCATATTTTCTAAGCATCAGTAAATCATGACGAATAGGTTTATCGTCCCTTGCGGTGGATCTGAAGAGTTCATAACAACATGTGCAAGATCCATTAATCCATGACTTTTCTCATATAAACATGTGAACAATGGCTCTATCATAATTTTTACAATGAAAAAAACTCTCATGCATCATCTAATTCAAATTGTATGACTCCAAGTTTCTGTCTAATTGAAACTTGGCGATGAGATTTCTTTTCACTTGGTCAAATTTGACAATACCATAGGCACGATATTATAAGAATCACATCCACATTCAATATTTCTATTATTAGAAACACATTCAATAATGCCATTGCAAGGAACTATAAAATAAGATACCAAAACTTCATTTTATTGATAAAAAAAATTTGTAACTTATCCTTACAATGCAGAAAATAAAACTATGTTTCAACACATCTTTGAAGAGTAATAGAAAACTATTAAAGCGAGCCTAACTCCTTGGTAGTAGCTCAAAATTCCGACCATCGAACCATGTGACAAAAATCCATTTCTCAAGATGATATTTAGCTTGCTTTGCTCAAGTTTCCTTTTTTCTCTTAGATCCTGTAATACAATCAAAATATGATCATCACATCATGTATTAATAGTCTATTAATAAGAACTTATAAAACAACGGAGTTAAATAATGGATGTACCTAAAGTAGAGTCACATGAATTGACTTTACTATCTCTAAGATATTTAGGTATTTTGGGCATCTTCGTTTCCAATTTCCCTTCAATTGGCAATAAAAACAAAAGGACTCATTGGGGTCAACACATGGAATGATCTCTGAACGACTCTTTACCATAAGATCAAAATGTTTGACCAAGGCCGATACGTTTCTAGTAGGAATATAAACCTTTTCTTGATTACCATTGTCAACATCCAATGAATTTTTGGGATTAGATCCTTCAAGCATTTCTGCTTTACTTGTACCTTTAAGCAGTTCTGCTTCTACGGTTATCAACATCTTGATCAGATCAGCTAGGGTCACATCGAGATTCCTCATATGGAATTTTTCAACAAACTGGCCATATGACTTAGGAAGCGAGATAAGAACCAAATTTGGCTTGCTCCTCTGGAAATTCGATAACCATTCTTCCTAATTTTTCAACGTACAATTTCATTTTCAGAACATGCACACACACAAAATTTCCATCATTGTGTTTACATACCAATGGGGCTTGAGTAGTTTCGTATCTTTCAACTTGAGGAGAACATGATGTTGGGAGAGTCAGAGGATGAGGAGGTGGAAGCGTTGAAGAGAGATGATGTCCAGTTCCACCATTACCTAAGGAAGGGAGGACAATTTAGCCTTTACTTGAATGTGGAAGACCATCTCCAGAAGATTGAGGAAAACCATTTCTAAAAGAACGAGGAAGACTATTTTTATCTTCATAACACATCTAAAAGTGGGAAAAGAAAGAATTCAAGTTAGTTGATTTTAATCCTTAATTATTAACCCATGTTTTAAATTAAGGCTAGGATCCATATTTTCGATTCGAACTTTGAAGAGGGATGCTGTAAAGAAATTTCAAATCTATTTTATGTAGGTAAGGGTTTACCAATTTCATTCTTACGAAACTCCTAGATCAATTAAGATTCATTGAATCTTATAAATGGCATGTTTAATCACGGATTATGCTCTCACTTTTGTGACTGGGATGCCGAAGATCACAAATGAGATGTGAATAACCATGCAAACCCGCTTGACAACCTCGAGATCATTTATCATCTCACATTGATGTGTCAGTTAACCACACAGGCTCCATCAACAACAAAAATTTTCGAGGTGTGCCATCATGTCAACTTTATAGTCTCACATTAGTGTGTTGGTTAATCATGCACGCTCCACTAATGACTCATAAAGAAACGATGTGCTTTTTCATGGATTAGCATACTTTCACATTTTTCCTAAAGTAACAAGAGTGGAATTTTAAAAGAATGTTCTAGTACTTTTCAGATTATGCTTTTAATCTGATTATGTCTTATCGAACCCGTTCTGCTAATGACCCTCTACCGGACAGGAGAGCGGTGGGTGAAAAATACACTCATTCAACGGTCATTTTAGAGGTCGTTTCCTTATACCCCCTTTATAGCATGGCTTCGTGAATGCGACTTAATAGCGATTTAACTGAGTTTATCATATACATATAGTAATTAACTTTTAATATATATATATATATATATATATATATATATATATATATATATATATATAAGATGTATTTTAAAACTTTTCAAAATAGTAGGTTTAAATATTAATTATATGAATTAAACTTTTAATTAATTAATATCAAACCAATTATGATTTAGTTTTAGTGTTACGGGTTACCAAATTTTGTTTATTCAAAATTTAAAGAAATAAAAATAATAATTAAGGAAACTAGGCATCCTAAGGAAACCCTAAGGTAATTTTCGAATACAAGGTGAAGGAGGCTAAGGTTTCAAGAAACCCTACCAAAGTCAAAATTGTCAAGGGCTAGGGTTTATTTCGATAAACCATAATCTTTTGATCCATTCAAGTTATGTACAATCAATAGAAAACAATAACTTTGATATCACTAATGGGTTTTATAGGTTATCAAAAACATGTAAAGCGGAAAATCTTAACACTTAAGTTCACATGCAACCTATAAGGGATGTATGTTCTCTCTAATTGATAGCGACATACTATGAACTTCAAGAACCCTAAAGGAACTCTATGACAACCGAAATTCATGATTAGGGTTTACATACCTTTATATTTATTATATTAAATAAATATTTGATCATTTACTTTGTATCTTTAGAAAGCAAGCATCAAAAGTATGATGTCTATAATGGCTCACACCCAAAACCCTAGAAACCCTAGAATGAAGAGGAGAGATAGAAGATGGACAGAAATTTCGTTCCTAAGCTTGTAGGTAATGCTATGAATGAAATTTGTTGGTCTTGGGGTCCTATTTATAGTTTTGGGAACTTGTAGGCAAAGCCAGATTTGAAATAATTAAATAATAGATTTAATCCCAATTCATATTGTTTCGTTATCTGCATTGCTTCTAGAAACCATTATGAATCAAGCCAAAACCGTCCATACCATTGATGGTTCTAGAATTGCTTCTTTGTTTCAACTATTGAGCAATTAAAATACATCCCTTACACCTTTAATTAATCCCAATTAATCCCAAATTAATTTCAGATTAATTCTGATTAATAATTAATTAATTATTATTGATTTCTTAGTAACTTATCAATTAATAAATCAATTATTTAACTATTGAACTCATTTTAATTTATTAATCACACAACAAATTAACAGATCAATTATCTAATTCTAATTAATATATCAATCACATAATATATTAACAAATCATTTCTCTCTCTCTCTCTCTCTCTCTCTCTCTCTCTCTTTCTCTCTCCTAATATTATTTCTAGTTATTCTGGTACTGAGGGCAACCCAAAAAGGACTTTGCTTCTATTTGCAAGTTTATACCAATTTAGTTATGAGATTAGACACCTTAATCCAACATGATCAAGTAGCACCCGAATAGAAAAGAACATGAGCAGTCACACCATTGACTAGAAACATTCCTAATTATAAGTAGATAAAACATAAGCATAATTAGTTAAAGCATGAAAAAAGGATATAAGAGGGATACATACTACTAAAAGTGCTACCCAGACCTCCTCGGCCGTCAACTAAAAAGCTCAGCTCTTCACCACTGGAGCCTTTGCCTTGCCCTGGCGGCCATCTTTGATCATCGAGGTAGTTGGAGCGGGTGTCGCCACCGCTCCTCTTCATAACCTCGAATAGTCTCCCTTCTTGTGGCCCATCCGATTGCAATGAACGCAAATCAGACCCGATCCCTAAAGGAAATCCTAGCTAATATGACCAGTCTTGTCGCACCTGTAGTAGCCTAAACCCACTAATCGAAAGAATCCATCATGTGTTTTACCGTACTTTCCACAACATCCCTGACCCAACTGGCCTCCAGATCGCAAATCAAATGTATTGAGCCTCTTAGTTGGGCCATCAACTGCCTGAATCAGGGATGGCTTCTGCTTCGCTTGAAGTTCCAACTCAATCTCCCTGTTTCGAGCATGCTAATTGTATCCTCTAAAGTCCCGCATCCTTAAATGATAACAGACTCCATGATGTCCTCATTCGATATGTCATGATACCTCGTCTTCTTCATCTCCTAATCTACAACATATTATGGAACTAGCTAAGCTCTCTCCTTGAACTTAGCGGTGATCTCTGCTCGGAAAAACTGCTACAAGAAGTCGTGGATGCACTTCTTGATAATGGAATCTGCAGACAACCAATGAGGGATGATCATAATAGAGTTTACAAGTCGGTTTCAGATGTAACTGAAGGCAAAGAAGGAAGAGTTCACGAGACTCTGCTTGGTAAATGGGTCGATTATTTAGGGCGGTCCATGATTTTCGTGGTGCGCTCAATGGATAACGGGGATGGAATAATGGTTGGATGGTTAGGACATCTTATGTTTAGAGATAAAGAATGGCGTGAACTTTTTTTACGTCGTATGCCTACCTTTTTTGAAACATTTTCGGTCGTTTTGGTCAGAGTCTCTATTGTCTGGCGAAGGTCCTGAAACTCTCTCGCCAATTGTTTCACCTCAATAGCAGGTGCCAACTCTGCTCTGAATCTTGTAACAAAATCAGGCTAGGTAATGGCCTCCACAACCTCTGCTCCCAAGGCATGACCAACCTCTTCCCACCAGTCGCGAGCTCGATCCCTCAGAAGGCAATATGCAAACCTCACCCTCAACCCCTCAGGGAATAAACTCGTCCATTAAGCGTTCTCCAAGTCAAAAACCCACCGCCTGCTGGCAGTAGGGTCCTTCTTCCCGAAGAACTTTTGGGCTCCACAAGCCTTGAACTTCCGAAAAGTGAGAGTTCGAGCACAAAACTGGCATAGCACTCATCTAGCAACTTCGTAATCCCCTCATTGATGGTAGCGAACATCAGAGGGGTCGCATCCAAGATACCGTGTGTGATCTATAACATGATGAACTCGTGTATCCTCTCATCAATTGGGTCAACATCAGCACCTAAGCCAAAACCAGAACCAAATCCTCGGGTAATCACCACTATACTGAAAAGAAACCATAAAAAAGATTAGAACATACCCGAAAAATCCCTCACGCTATAAGTTCATTAGAATTTGTGTGACTCTCCCTGATTCCAGTATAGATCCCGTGCTTCCTATAGTACGGGCCCAATACTTCCTTCCACACTTATCCGTACTTTCCTCAAGAATCATCTTGAATCCTTTAAGTCACTCCACTATGGAAACTCTAATAATCTTATGCTAAACAACATAAATAACTTACTATAATACTTCCTACACTTTCCTAGGAATCCCCCCTCTCACCCGCTTCCGCATTATAAACTATACAAACACCGTCGGTTGCCTCGTGGATGCAAATTATACACAATATAGGATCCAACATAGTATAGTGAGAAGACTCACCTCACAAAAAAAGTCAACAACTGACCAGCTCGTACAACCAAGAAATGGGTGATAAACACCTCCTACTGAACTACACAAGGTAAACCCTTAATCTACTTTCGAAAACTAGCCACTTGACTAAAAGTCAAACCAAGTCAAAAAAAAGTCAACAGTAAAACTCAATGTTAGTTGACCTCTACATCGTGGATCTCCAGTCTCGGTCACCATCATGAAGTGCTTTCCACGTCCTGAGCAGCATACTGTCACGTCATGGTATTACCAATAGAACCATCATTAATACCTCCTCCTCTCACATCGTGACAACCAACTCGCAATGTCGTGGCTACTGTCCTTGGACAACTTAATGGCTTGAGTCCTAAATTAATTAATCCCTAAGCTGATATTTTCCATAAAGCTTCTAGGAATCCAAAGGCTCAAAAAAATCAAAACTTTATGGACATGCATTCTCCATGCATGTTATTCGTTCAACTAAGTAAAAAATAGGCATAAATAGGGTCAAACTCCATGCATGGACTCAAAGTTGTAAAAATCATCAAATTTGGAGCATCAAACCACCTTGGGATCCCAAGTATCAATAAAGTTGCACACTTTATTGAATCCATCCACTCAAAACACCCAGGACATGAAGGATAAGCAACTAAACCTAGATGTAAAAGAAACCAACCAATAAGATCTGGAAAAGGGAACTTAAAAAGGTCTAGAAGGTGATCCGAAAGGTAAGGAGGAGTTGCTTGCTTGATCCTTGCATTAAGAACTTCGTATTCTTCCTTCAAAGAACACTAAAATCACCAAAATGAATGTAATGTCCCAAAACTATCGAGTAAAATTCTTCATTTTAGTATAGTCAAACCATCCTTTCATTATCCTGAAAGACGCTTAGAGTAAAGGTATTCTCAAAACATTAGAGTAAATCATAAACAATCATAGCAGAATAAATCTTTAGGGGATGCAGTACGATCAAGTCGGTCCCTTCCTTTTGAAACTAATAGTACCTAAAAACACTTAAACATAAACCGTAAGCACAAAGCTTTGTGACTCCCCTAAAATACCACATACAACACACATATATAAATATAACAACACGTGGTTGTGTCGGGTCCGTATCAACACCCTAGTCCATAATGACTCCATGTAACAGTATGTAGCCGTGTCGGGTCTGTATCAACCCTGATTCTAAAATGACTTCGTGCCCATATTGGCTCCACGCATACAATGTACAATCATACCTGTAAAAGTCATATAGACAATCAAGCACATACATACATAACAGAAAGTGTCACAAAGACAACTATCATCCTACAACCATAATCCAGAGGGTCGGAATTGGTGCCTTCAACCCACAAGTACAGTGAAGAGACTCACCTGAACTATTCACAGACGCCTAATCACTACCTCAGTAACAGAACATCCAACTAGAGCTCCCTAAAGCCAAACTGAAACCAATCCTTAGTCAAATGCTCAATTCTACCCTAGTTTCACCAAAAGTCAAACTGTTCAAACAGCCAACAACAACCCTCTATGTCGTGGCCTTCATTGGCCGTATCGTGGGCACAAAATGCCAAAATAGTAACTAATTCCCCAGTCGTCACATCGTGGAAGCTTAAGGCAATGTCGGCGGGACTGGTCTGAATAGCTCAAACGAGCTTAATCCATTTCCTTCCAATTTCAAGAGCTCCAAACCTTAGATCTGATACTTTCCAAGGTCTTAACGGATAAAGTTTCTCACTTTATCCATTAGGTTGGTCAAAAACCACCAAGATCTAGACTTTAAGTCTCAAAGGAACCCAAAGTGCATCTTTCTCAACCTAATCCATTACGTTTAAGTCTCCAACATTCAGATTTGAATCATCAAGATGTCTAGATGGATAAAGTTTCCAACTTTATCCATAATAGTGGCACAATATTTCAAGATCTAAACTTTAATACACCAAAATGACCTAAAGGAACAAGATAACTTGCATCGCTAAAAGGGAAGGAAAAAGATCATAACTTTCCTAGTCTATAGGGTCCAAGAAACATTCTAAACTGATCAAAAGATGTTGGAGTCCACTCAACTCCAAGTTCACTCATAAAATAGACCAAAAGTGCCAAAAACCCCAAATGACAAGATCTAATGATCTAGATAGCAAGATTGGAACTTTATACTCACAATGGTCCAGAAATGTAGTGCCTTTGATAGATCCAAACTTGAAGCATTATTACTTGCAACCAAAAGAACCTTCTTGATCTTTAACTTCCAAAAATAACATAAAAAGTATCCAAAATAGGAGGGAGGAGAGAGAGGAGAAACTCAAATCTTGAAGGTGAAGGCTACGGGTTCTCCCATGGGGGGGGGGCTGATAAAATTCCCAAAAAAAAGGAACATTAAGCTTAAATACGTTGAAAACCCTAAAAAATCATGGGCTTGGGCATGACTGATCGCCACGTAGTGGGCTTTGATCCCCACGGCGTGGCCATGACTTTTCACCCAAATCCACATCAACTTCAAACAGCCATAACTTCTTCGTTCCAACTCTATTTTCGGCGATCTTTATATCTACAGAAAATTATTAACGATCCCCACACTTCTATCTAGTTAATTTTGGCTTAACACATGCCAAACTTAAGACCATAACCTATGAAGAAAACACAAACCAAGGGCTTATATCACATAACCAATTTTATCATCATCCAATAAGGTCTAAACCCTATTCCCTTGAGGCCCAAGGCGTTTACTTGATCCATTTAACCTCCACAATCCCAAAATAAGAAACTTCTCAAAACATGACTTTGTATTGAGCTCAAACATGAAATGTTGAAACAAGGGTTTAACAAGGCTCCTTTCGAGGTGATGGAGGTTGATGGTGGGGGAAACCCTATACATCACTTCCTTTAAATAATGCATAATGCCCAAAAATTAGGATTTGTCTTATATGTCGTCGCCACCTCGTGGCACACATGTTCCTACGTCATGGTGACCTTTAATGAAATATACGCTTCATGCAGATTGCCATGTCGTGGTGATCCCTTCACCAGGTCGAGGCCAACCTCAAAATTTAAAATTATTAAGTTAAAAATTCATACCATACATCAGGTGTTACATATTTAATATTATTATATGCGCCGAAGGACGACTAGCTTACCCTCTTTAACTGTATATCCACAAAAAATAAACTCTAAGAGAGATTCATGCTAAAAAATATTTGACAAACCTTTTTTAAAATGTGCATATATGCACATTTTGTATTTTTTTACAAAAAATTTCAAAACCAACACAACCATAGAAATCTAAGGCTAACATCTAAAAATTGCAACTTGAAAACGTAAAAAAAACAAATGTGCATATATGCACATTTGGTGAATATTCAAATGTACATGCATGCAAATTCACATGTGCATATATGCACATTTCAACTAAAAAAATTGTCAAATCTTGGAGCTTGGATCTATCTTCTACGCAAAATTTTCAGTCCAATGGTGGTGTTGGTTTAAAAAAAAATTGAACGGATTAAGATTTGTTGGGTTCTCGCACATCTTTGATTTGTCCAAATGAACATCACTCACTCTCTCTCTCTCACTCGCACACACACACACACACACACTCTCTCTCTCTCTCTCTCTATATATATATATATATATATATATATATATATATATATATATATATATTGTAACATCCTATTTCCTGCCATTTCTGGGTTATGGGCTGGAAATTGATTGTGTAAGGATTTGGGCCTTAAGGAGGCAAATTTTAGTACTTGTACAAGGATGTAATGATAGTTAAGATATTGAACCTTTGAATTGTGTTTTAGGCCTTAGGGTCGAAAGGGAAAAGTCATAGGTCGGGTTCTTTCATGAAATATGGATTTCTGTTCGAGAAGTTTTTAGTCCAAGATATTTAGATAATATTGTGGGGCTTTTCAATACCTTTATGTGGATATAAAGCCCGTCGAAAATGGAGTTGTAACGAAGAAGGTATGCCATTGATCGTGGATATAAACATTACTTTTCTCATTTTAGCCTTTGACTATGAAAATGTAGTACGTTAGGCGTATTCAATGTATGCTGGCGTACTAGTTGATCAAGATGCGTATTCAAGAGTGTACGTTGGGCGTATCATTTGGCACGATGGGCGTATGCGATCAGATGCGAAACCCTAATTTAATCGTTTTGAGCCCTATTTAAGCTCTTTAACTCCTCCAAACCCTTTCCATTCTTAACCTACACCCCTTCAACATCCTCCCTTGAAACCCTAACCCTAGTTTGAGCCTTGAAAGAAAAAAGAAGGTGTTTTTAAGTGCTTTGGAGTGTTCTTGGTGCATCTTGGAGAGGAAAGAGCTCATTGGAGAAGTGTTGGTTGCATTGGAGCATGTATATCTAGACCTTGTTCACCTTGATCTTTCTTCTAGAGGTATAAAGTTTGAATCTTGACGATGCAATTGTTAGATCTAGCTAGTTTTGGGTGTTATGAGCTTTTGGTCACTTTAGTGCATAAATTTTAGATCTTAAAAGTTTATGACCTTGTTATGGATAAATTTGGAAACTTTATCCCTCTAAATATCATTTTGATTAAGATCTAAAGATTGGAAACTTGGACTTAATGGATTAAGTAAGAAAGATGCACTTTTGGTCCCTTTGGAACTCAAAAGACTAGATCTTGGTTGCTTGGATCATTCTAATGGATAAAGTTGGAAACTTTATCCATTATGGAGCTACTAGGAACCATAAAAATGTGATCTTGGTCTTTCTATCCCTTCCATGCAAGAGCTATAATGTCTTAATGAGTTAAGAAGTTAGGGTTTTTGGTATTGCACACTTAATAGCCATGTAAGCCCATAAAGTTGGAAACTTTATGGTTAAGGACATCATTTTAGGACTAGCTCTGGACTTTGGATGAAAGAGATTAAGTAATTAAGCTCTTAATAGAATGAGAAGGTGGTAGCTGTGTACGTTGGGTGTACCACGGGTACGTGCGTACATGGTCAAACGACGTGTTTTTGGTCAACTCCTATGTACGCTAAGCGTACAATCTAAGTACGTTGGGCGTACTCAGGTAAGTTGACTCGGTTGACTTTTTGACTTTGGCCAAGTTTTACCTAAGGGCATTTTCGATATTTCGGAGTGGTAATTGAGATTTTTCACTATTTATGTATAAGTGACTAGTAGAGCTTATATTCGGAGAAGTGACCTATTCAGCTATCTGTTCAGACTGAGTGGTGAGTTTTCCTCACTGTACTTGTGGGTCGAAGGCACCAATGTCGACCCACTAGGTTATGTATCCTGGCATATAGGATGTTGTTCTGTTGTAGTGATATGTTTGATCTGTGTCATGGTATATAGGATATTGTTATGTTGTAGTGATCTGTTACATTTATATCCTAGTATATAGGATGTTGCTATGCTGTAGTGATCTATAGATTTCCCTGTTTGTTTGTTGACTGGCTATGTGTTTATTTGTTATGTATATGTTGACATGTTATATGTTGGGTATATGTGTTGCGTCATTAGGCTTATTTGTTTTGTCCCTTATGTAATCGGGTTTGGGCTTGTCCACCCGTTCATTAATTATTAGGGTTTAGCTATTTAAGGTGCATGCATGCACCGTGTTTTGTAATCTCAGAATAGCCTTGTAACCCTACACGCCTCTACAGTAGCAATTCTTCATCGAGTTCTTCTGAGGCGTGACTTTGAATCATTCAGAATATTTGATCTATTCTTGTGTTGTTATTTTGTATTACCTGTTTGAATCTTTCGATCATTAGAGATTTTATCTCAACAATTGGTATAAGAGCAGGAGACTGTGTAATCTATACGCATCTCTTCTGTTGAAAGAAGTTTTTTTAGGGTTTCCGCTACTATTGGATCTAGTGTCAGTCATCATCGTTCGTTCATCTGTTGATGCTGATCTTGATCTTAATAGTACCCTAATCTTGTTTACACATCTGATTCATATAGGTTTTGCTCAATATTCAAACATGCATTCAGACGCTTCTCACGTCAACTCAATAAATCTCGCAAGCGGCATTGGATCCACAACAAGGATTCCTATCCTATTCCCCAGTGAATGTGAAGTTTGGGCATTTCATTTTAAAGACTATGTACTTGGTCTGGAAGATAATGGCTATCTGATCTAGGATGCCATCACAGTTAGGGTGTTTGTTCATACTGGAACTAGAAGATAAGTTAAAACTCAGGCTGATTATAACAAGCTTCTTCTTGAAGTAAAGGATGTTCTACAAGACGAGAAGGAAAAGTTAATCAGGAATGTCAAGGCAATGAGGATCTTTAGGTTTGCCCTACCACCAGACACCTTTCGTTTGGTTAGTTCATTCGACACTGCAAAAGGTATATGGGACAGGCTTAAGGAATTGTACTCCACTGATGTTGATCTGGAGCATTCAAATCAAACATTACTACTGTCAGAATTTGGAGCATTTGTGCAAAAGCCCGAAGAAAGTTTGGATCAGACCTTCAATCGATACAATCATCTTCTCAGCGGGATGATGTAACATAAAATTGGACGTGAGCTTATCGAGCAAAAGGTCACGTTCATGAATGGTGTAAGGTCTGAATGGAAAATTGTTGTTTCTACAGTTAAAACACACGAGTAGTTTAAAAACTACACGTTGGCTAAGCTGGTTGGTATCCTTCATTCACATGAGGATGAGGTGACAAAACAAGGAAAAATTGTTTCTGGAGTAGGTTCACTGGCACTGATAGCTAAGGGTAAGAAGGCGGCTGAAGATGAGGATTCGGAGTTTGACCTCTCAGATTGTGAACTTTCTAAAAAAGAGAATGATGGTGTCCAACCCAAGGAGGTTCGCAAAGAAGAACTTCAACAGGAATAAGAACCGAAACTGGCAGGGAAGCTGTAGCTCTCAGAAAGTCAAAGAGGAGAATGCAAGCAATTCTCAGAAAGAAGAAGAAAAGAAGGAAAAGAAGCTCTTGGGTGATTCTAGCTATGATTGTAAATATTGTCATGGTAAAAACCACCTATCCAAGGATTGTATGTTGCGAAGGTTTAACGAGAAGAAGGAAGGAGAAGATGATGAGACTTACCATCTCCGAAAGCTCGAGGAGATAAAGAAGAAAAAGAATGCTGATAACTCTATGCCTACTTTGATTGTGAAGGAAAACGATGTTGATGATGAGTTTGGCAGGGTTGAAGTCTGGTCTACTGACTCCGAAGGCGAGGAGGTTCGCAGGCCTACTCATGGAAGAAGTTTTGTTGTGAAGGAACAAGATTTGTTGTTTGGAGGTAGATGCTTGATGGTGATGAATGATGTGTCAGGACAGAGATGATACGCTACTGATGGAGATCATGTTTTTGACAGCTGCTTCGCTACAAATACTGTTTCTGAGCAAATAAGTGAATACGATCAAGTCACCAACAAGGTAAACTCTATTCTGGAAACTCTAAATATTCTGTTGTCTCGTTACAAAACTGATCTAAATGATTTAAGATTCACTTTTTCAAGTTTTAGTGACAATTTAAAAAGAACTCGTTTAACAAACTCTAACCTAACCGATCAAATCAGCACGGTTTCATAAAAGAGTGAGGAAAGACGCATGTGGTTAGAGAAGATTTAGTCTGATTTATCTAAGTCTAGGGATGATTCAATTTATTTACAAAGAGATAATTTGAGTCTTTGAAATCATCATAATATTTTTTGTTTGATTGCCAAAAGACTTTACTTCAATATCACTCACTTGCATCTTTATTGTGGGATTGGTGAGAAAATTCACAAAATGGTGTTACCTTTCCTCGAATTCAAAGAGGATGAAATGGATGCTAACTGTTATAGGTGTGAATCCATTGTCTCATCTGATGAAATTTCAGATGCGTACGGAATTGGACCAGACAAAATTGAATCTTTCATTAAGTCCAAAGACAATAAAAATATGCTCACAAAGCTTTTGGATGAGAAAGACAAAGAGCAAATTAAATACGAAACTATGCAGAAATTTGACTCACTAAGAGCTAAGCTGAATTCAGAAAAAAACTTAATGTTGAAAATGTTTCTAAATTTAAAGATGAAAGTGATGTGAGTGAAATCTCTCTGGAGGATGAGGTTGACTGTTCTGAGTTCATTAAAAACGAACCTGTCCCTGCGAAAGTCCTAATTTCTAAGGATTTAGCTGAGTTCGCACGTATTTCCAAAAATAAACCTGAAGTTTTAAAAGCAAAAGGGACTGTTTTTCCTAAAGTCCAAACTGTTCCCAACCAAGTTTTCGCAACAAAAGGACTTGACAAAAACCAAACTACTGACTTAACGTCCATGGTCGATGATGACAATAAAATGGATATGACGAGTACTTCTGGTCTGCTCCACTCGACAACGCAGACGAAACCAAAGGTCTATTTGAAATGACCTCATGGAGAACAAAGAGTAGATCCCTAGCAAAACCCCTAAATAAAGTCAATTCAAGCTAGAAAAAGGGAAGTCCAAGTGGAACTAAGAGTGTTCCAAGTGATACATCATCAACTCAGAATGAAACCCCTACCAGAAACACAAAACCTAGGGTTAAGGAGTGCTCGATATAACAAGAATCTTAAGGAGAGCAAGCAGTTCTGGCAGTCTAGGAATCCAGATTTCGTTTATAAGGAAAAAGTCCATCCAAATGTGAAATTATCTTCATCAGCGAAACCTAAGACTTTTCAACAAAATCATGCACCTAAGGTCTCACATCATAAAGTTTCCCAATTATCATCTTATCAAAATCATGTGAAACGTATGCAGAAAACCAACTTTCACACCTTTTCTAACAAGAATGTTTCGGAATATGTGAAAGGCAAAGGAAAGATGTTCTTAGAGTCTAAAGTTCCCCTGAAAAGATCTTAAGTTAACCTTAAGCAAGTTCAGAAAAAGGTTGTTAAACAACAAATCCAGAATAATCAAAAGAAACCATCCACCAAGGATGCAAACTTAAATGATAATAGGATTACTGTTTTTAAAATCACAAAGAAAGATAAAACAACCTTAATAAAACGAACATACCTGGTTGATCCTTCTAGGTAATACGTGACGAGCAGTTTGACTCAGAATGGTACATCGACAGTGCCTGCTCACGTCACATGACAGGAAGGATGGAAGAGTTGAGAGAATACAGAGAACTAAGAGACGGTGGAAGAGTGAAGTATGGAAATAACTCACTTGGATAAATTAGAGGATATGGGATGATCACTAACGGATAATTTTCGATTCGCAAAGTGACGTATGTCGAAGGATTGCAACACAATCTAATCAGTGTTTCACAACTGGTTTTCGGCACAGGATTGAATGTTTGGTTTGACGATGAGGGTTCTAAAATCATTAAAAAGAAATCAAATAATTTTATTCTAAAATCAAAAAGAAAAGGAAAAATATATCCATTGAACATGAATCCTATTCGAGGGAAGCCTGGCATTTGCCTGCTGACAAAAGCACATACAGATGATAGTTGGTTATGGCATCGTAGACTTTCGCACCTCAACTTCAAAGATATTAACAAGCTTGTTCTTGGTGATCACGTGCGAGGTCTTCCACTCTTGAAATACGACAAGGACCATCTCTGTGCTGCATGCGAAATGGGGAAGCAAAGCAGGAAGAGTCATCCAATAGTAGTGAATACAAAAGTCATTGAGCCACTAGAACTTCTGCACATCGACCTCTGTGGTCCTTCTGCGATTGAAAGTATTGGTGGTAATAAGTATATTCTTGTTATTATAGATGATTTTTCTCGTTTCACTTGGGTATATTTGTTGGGTTTTATGTACTCTAACATTCCTATGGTGCACATACAACCCTAATGCTTTGGATCTAAGTTTTCTCTATTACACATGCAATAAACATTTTTCCAAAGCATGAAACCTAAACTAGCATGCAAGGTGATATTTGAATCATAAAAACTAGTTAGAATATTACCTTGTGTAGTAGCTTGAATATATTGGCCTCAAGAAAGCTTAGCACCAATAGTGTGATGCCTCAAATGGAATCACAAAACAACAAAAACAATTTAGGAGGAATATAGAGAGATTATGGAGACTCTAAAATCGGATTCTACTTCTTGGAGTGCAAGGTGTAACCGATTTCAAACTTATATATATATATATATATATATATATATATATATATATATATATATATATATATATATATATATATATATATATATATATATATATATATATATATATATATATATATATATATATATATATATATGTGTGTGTGTGTGTGTGTGTGTGTGTGTAGAATATCAAGGATCATGTGTAACCCTAATCCATACACATTAGCCCATGGCCCATCCATTTGATTTGGATAACCACTTGATGGATTAACCCATAAGCCCATGACAAATCAAATCATGGATCTTTAGCCCAACTCACATGTATCATTCTAATTAGTCTCTTTTGATCACTAAATTAATTCTTGATCAATACTAATTAAATCATATGATTCCTCAATTAATATATTTTATTTATAATATATTAATAAATCATAATTAACCTCTTACCCAAATATCCTTCCTAACATATTGCTTTGATGAATGCAACCCAAATGGACCATGCTACTATCGGGTCAAGTACAGACCAATTATAGTTATGGCCTTAGACATCTTTTCCAACAGTCTCCTACTTGGATAAGTCTAATAACTGTAATTGGCAATGTAACTTAAAATCCGATTAGAAATCGTAGCTCTCAAAAAGTCGTTGACATACTCTGATGTGTCCATTAGATAAGTGATCATATAATACTCTTTTCTACAAGATATCATGCAGATAAATACTTTGAACATAGTCATACTTATTGTCCTGCAGTTTGTTTCCCGATTTCTGATTTGTTTGACATAGAACTTAATTGAACACATCAATAGAGTTCTGACCGGCCCCGACACATAAGTCAAAACAAAATCATCGAGGGGCCCAAGATATCGCTTTTAATCCTCTTAGGATAAAAGGAACAGATAAACTTCGACTTATATGCTTGTACTAATTATTCATTGAATCATACATAACAACACGTTTTATAACATCGAATTACTGATGCGTTTTCGCAATATTAATGTACAATCAACAAATAATCGCCAACTCATATATCTTGGTTTGAAGATTATACAATATTATCGTCTCACAATCACTCGTGATATATTCCATGAAGTGATATGTGAGCATGGGTTTAGTCCAATACTCATATCTTATTTCAAGAGCACTCATGAATGTTTGTTGCAATCTTTTACTATGTCTAACACCTTAGACAATCATACAAAAACCCATTCATGACAGTCTTCTTTCATAACCTACTTCCAAAGTATGATCGACTGTGGATAGTTTGAATAATCTTATTATTCTGGAAGTCAAAACATGCAAAATGAAACAATAGTAAATAATTGACATAAGACAGTAACACTACTTATAAATAAAAACACCTTCTATTCAATCATCAATATGTCAATGACATTTTGACTATTACAAGTTTCTAAAATTCTATCTAATCACTAAAACTAATATCGTCCATTAGCCCAATACTCCTTGCATGCAACAAGTGCTTTTCCCTGCCGAGTCCCTTTGTAAGGGGATCTGTTGGGTTCTTTTCTACACGATATCCTCTTCCCTACGAGTAGTCCTTCTTCCACTTGATGTCTTATAAAGTGATATTTTCTGTCGACGTTCCTGGATCTGCCATGATCCCTTGGTTCCTTGGCTAAGGCAACTGCACTTTCATTGTCACAGAAAATATCCATATGCTCCTTTACAGCTGGTACAACTCCAAGGTCTCCAATGAAGTTCTTCAGCCATATTCCCTCCTTTGCAGCTTTGTTTGCTGCTATGTACTCTGATTCGCACGTTGAATCAGCCACATTTTCCTGTTTGGAACTTTTCCAAGTTATTGCTCCTCCATTAAGGGTAAATACCCATCCCAACTGAGAGCGGAAATTATCTCTGTCGGTCTGAAAGCTGGCGTTACTATACTGTATTACTCTTAAGTCATCACTCCCACTGAGGGTAAGGACCGATTCCTTAGTTCTCCGCATGTACTTAAGAATGTTCTTTATCGCAGTCCAGTCACTTTTAATAGGGTTCCCTTGATATCAGCTGACCATGCTCAAGGAAAAGGTCACATCAGGGCGAGTACATGTCATAGCATACATGATCGAGCCAACTGCGGCAGCATATGGAACTCGACTCATTTCTGCTATCTCATCCTCTGTACTCGGACTCTGAGTCTTACTCAGTTTGGTATTGATCTGGATTGGTAAGTCTCCTCTCTCGGAATTCTCCATGCTGAAACGTTTCAACACCTTTTCCAAGTAGTTACTTTGACTAAGTCCTATTAGTCTTTTACTCCAATTTCTCAATATCCTTATCCCTAGTATGTATGCAACTTCTCCGACGTCCTTCATAGCGAAACACTTCCCAAGCCTGGAGTTAACCTCCTGCAAGTTTGGAATGTCGTTTCCTATAAGCAGTATGTCATCCACATACAACACGATAAAGCTAACTATACTCCCACTAGCTTTGACATACACGCATGCCTCATCCTCACTTCTCGAAAAGCCAAACTCTTTGACTTTCTCATCGAAACAAAGATTCCATCTGCGAGATGCTTGTTTTAATCCATAAATGAATTTCTCAAGCTTACACACTCTATTAGGGTACTTTACATCGACAAAACCCTCTAGCTGATTCATATAAAAATCCTCAGCCAAATTCCAATTAAGGAAAGCGGTTTTGACATCCATTTGCCATATTTCATAATCATGAAATGCAACTATGGCTAGCATAACCCTTATAGATTTAATTTTAACCACTGGTGAGAAGGTCTCATCATAGTCAACTCCAGGAGTTTGAGTAAAGCCCTTCGCAACCAATCATGCCTTATATGTGTGTACTTTCTCATCCATGTCGGTCTTCTTCTTGAAGATCCATTTGCACCCGACTGTCTTCCAACCCGGTACATTGTCAACCAAGTTCTAGACTTGATTTTCATACATGGACTGAATCTCGCTGTCCATTGCCTCTTTCCATTTTGCAGACTTGGGGCCTGCCATGGCTTCCTTGTAGTTGTTAGGTTCATCCAAATTTACCACTGTACTATCACTGATAAATGTATCACCCTCAGTAGTAATATGGAAACTGTAAAACTCGGGTGCCTATCTAACTCTACTAGAATGCCTCAGAGGTAAGGAATCGTCAATCGGTTCAACATGAGTTTCCTCATCGGGTTGAGCGCTAGTGTTTGAGGTTCCTTCATCGCTTAAGTCTTGAAGCTCTTCAAGGTCAATTTTCCTCCCACTGTCTCCTTGTCATATGAGTTCTCATTCGCAAAAGACTCCTCTCCTTGCAACGAATACAAGATTGTCACTCGGTCTATAGAAGAGATATCCAAAGGATTTCTGTGGGTAGCCGATGAAAATACATCGCTCACTTCGAGGTTCGAGCTTGTCGTGAGCTTCTTTTCTCACAAAAGCCTCGCAACCCCAAACTTTGATGTGAGCTAACGAGGGAACCTTCCCTGTCCACATCTAATGAGGTGTTTTGGTAACTTTTTAGTTGGGACTAGATTAAGGATATGGGCAGCAGTCTCTAAGGCATACCCCCAGAATGAGATAGTTAGCGAAGCTCGACTCATCATAGAACGAACCATGTCCAGTAAGGTTCGATTGCGCCGCTCAACTACACCATTAAGTTGTGGTGTCATAGGCGGCATCAATTGTGAAACAATTCCACATTCCTTAAGATAGTCATGGAACTCGATACTAAGATACTCTCCTCCTCGGTCGGATCGAAGCGTCTTTATCTTCCTGTCTAATTGATTCTCCACTTCTTCCTTAAACTCTTTGAACTTTTCAAAGGTTTAGGACTTGTGCTTGATTAAGTAGATATAGCCATATCTGTTGTAATCATCAGTAAAAGTCACATAAAAGCATTTAGCATCCCTTGTGGTTGTTCTGAAGGGTCCATACACATCTTTGTATATTAGATCCAACAAACCCTCACCCCTTGCACAAGTGCAAGTGAAGGGTGACTTTGTTATCTTTCCAAGTAAACAAGATTCACAAGTGTCATCTGACTTTAAGTCAAATGACTCCAACACTCCATCCTTTTGGAGTTGAGCTATGCGCTTCTTGTTAACATGTCCAAGGCGACAACGCCATAAGCATGCTTTATCCAAATCATTGGATGAATCGGTATGCAACACATTATTTCCTAAGTTATCTACAACAATCACAGTATCATATATGCCATTGCGAGGTAATGCTTCAAATAAAATAAACCATTGTAATAAGCATTAATACTACCAATATCATTATTAAAAGAAAAGGTAAAACCTTATTCATACAAACTGTGAAAAGAAATAATATTCCTCGCCATATCATACGAGTACCAACAATTATTCAAATCTAATTTTATACCATTATTAAGTAACAAAGAATAAACTCCAATCTTGGTGATAGTTGACTTTCCCATATTCCCCATGATTAAGTTTATCTTCTCGTGCTCCACATCCTTACTTCCTTTTAGTCCGTGAAAATCAGAACAAATGTGTAAGCCACATACTGTATCAAGGACCCTTGAATTAGCATGTGAAGAGTTATTAGATAGAATAGTATAAATACGTGCAAAGGAGGGCTTGATCTTCCCATCCTTTATGTCCTGCAAGTACTTGCGGAAGCTTCGCTTCCAGTGCCCTTTATCATGACAATGGAAGCATTCGTCTTCCTTTAGGTTGGAAGAAGGTGTGACAGAACCAACTTTGGCTCCACTGGAAGGGGGTCCAGTATGGGACTTTACCTTCTGACTCTTGGAAGGAGTCTTCCTATTATTTCCCTTTCCATGTCCAATTGCCAGGACAGGGGAAGTTGCAGTAGGAGTAGGTACAACAAATTTTCCTTTCAAACTGCTTTCAGCAGTTCTCAAGAGACCTTGAAGCTTGCTCAAATTCACCTCATCCTTGTTCATATGATAAGTCATACGAAACTGATCATAACAAGGAGGTAACGAGTGAAGGATAATGTCAATTGCCAATTCTTCATCGAAATTGACATTTAGCTTTAGCAAGCGGTCCACAAAACTTTTCATCTTTTGCAAGTGGGCCATGATGGACTTTCCATCCTTCATTTTGGTCGAGATCATGGAGGCAATGATCTCATAACTCTCCTGTCGAGCACTTTGATGGTACCTTTCCATCAAGTCTAGGTGCATTTCATAAGGATAGTAGTCCTCATAGGACTTCTGCAGCTCAACAGTCA
Organism: Lactuca virosa; assembly: GCF_052849685.1. Classification (NCBI taxonomy): domain Eukaryota; kingdom Viridiplantae; phylum Streptophyta; class Magnoliopsida; order Asterales; family Asteraceae; genus Lactuca; species Lactuca virosa. The sequence continues at coordinate 162,827,518 of NC_136428.1, forward strand.
TGGTAGCAATCATTAGACACGATACCTTTGTCGCATCCCTCTCATGAGTAGTATGTTCAGCGATCTATTCGGGAGTAGTAGTGGTGACATCAATCTCCTTAAGCTCTTTATCTAGGACATATTATATTTCCTCGTAGCGAATAGCCATTCGGATGTTTCGAATCCAGTCATTGAAGTTTGAGCCATCGAAAATGACCCTCCCACATAAGTTCATGAGGGAGAAAAAGCCTGAAGGGATGGGGTTGGAATCATTGTTTGAAGTTGACATCTAAAAAGAAAGAAAAAGTTTAGATTGGATAAGGATCCTTAATATAACACCCAAAATGGAATATTAAGGGTAGGACCCAACACAATATTTTACAATTCGAAAGAGGGATGACGTAATCCAATTGCAAAATATTTGAAGGTAGGTAAATGACGATTTACCAATTTCCACCATGAAAAACGAAATTTAATATTAGGTTTTAAATGAATTTGAAATTCCTAGATTCTTTTGAGATTCATTGAACTTTTCAATGGCATGTTTAAATCTCAATTATGCCCTTCAAGTTTGCGACTCGGATATCGAGGATCACAAACAAGGTGTGAATAACCTTGCAAATTAGCTTGGTACTCTCGATGTTGCAAATCACCTAATCAATGTGCCGGTTAACCACACACGCTCCATTGATTCATGATTAACACCAAGCTACCCTTTTCCACACAATGTTATGGAACTCTTCAAGAAACACTTATGGATCAAATTAACTAGTCCAATTATGATATGAAGAACATTTACCAATTTGACCAAATTTGATGCTTATTCAAGATAGTTTCAAATTTTACAAATGACTAGTATTTCACAATAATCAAGTACTTATCTTAGAATTTGACAAACATCATGTTATTGGATGGGGATTAACATTATCATATCATTAAAATCGAATTTTATAAACCAAAATAGTTTGTGAAAATGTTCCTAATCCAAAACATGCCAAAAACCCGTCGAGTGCCATAAATGAATCGTCGAGTTCAAGGCAAACATCATCCAAATGATCGACTTCAATGACGGAGTCGGCGAGTTGGCCCTGGCAGAAACCCGAAATGCAGTTTTTCAGCTTTGAAAATTACACAGTTGCATCAATACAATAGAAAACATCCTAGGCTCTGATACCAATGTTGGGTTTTATGTACTCTAACATTCCTATGGTGCACATACAACCCTAACGCTTTGGATCTGAGTTTTCTCTATTATACATGCAATAAACATTTTTCCAAAGCATGAAACCTAAACAAGCATGCAAGGTGATATTTAAATCATAAAAACTAGTTAGAATATTACCTTGTGTAGTAGCTTGAATATCTTGGCCTCAAGAAAGCTTAGCACCAATAGTGTGATGCCTCAAATGGAATCAAAAAACACCAAGAACAATTTAGGAGGAATATAGAGAGATTACGGAGACTCTAAAATCGGATTCTACTTCTTGGAGTGCAAGGTGTAACCGATTTCAAGCTTATACATACATACATATATATATATATATATATATATATATATATATATATATATATATATATGTGTGTGTGTGTGTGTGTGTGTGTGTGTAGAATATCAAGGGTCATGTGTAACCCTAATCCATACACATTAGCCGGTGATCCATCCATTTGATTTGGATAACCACTTGATGGATTAACCCATAAGCCCATCACAAATCAAATGATGGATCTTTAGCCAAACTCACATGTATCATTTTAATTTGTCTCTTTTGATCACTAAATTAATTCATAAATTAATTCTTGATCGACATTAATTAAGTAATATGATTCTTCAATTAATATATTACACTTATAATATATTAATAAATCATAATTAACCTCTTACCCAAATATCCTTCCTAACATATTGCTTTGATGAATGCAACCCAAATGCACCATGCTACTATCGGGTCAAGTACATACCAATTATAGTTATGGGCTTAGAAACCTTTTCCAATAGTATTTTCTCAAGCAAAAATCTAAAGCGACTCCAAAGTTAAAATACTTCATAAAGCAAACTGAGCTACAATTGCGAAAGCTGGTTCGCAACATTCGCAGAGACAATGGGTTGGATTTGAAAAGCAAGTGTTTGAAGAATTTCTATCTAAGAAAGGAGTAACACATAACTTTTCTGCTCCTTATACTCTACAACATATCAGAGTCGTCGAAAGGCGAAACCGCTCCCTGTGTGAAGCTGCGAGAATCATGCTTTCTTTTGCAAATATGCCTCTCTACTTTTGGGCCGATGCGATAGGAACTGCATGCTTCGCCCAAAATCATTCAATCCTCAAAAAGCGATTTTCAGTCACCCCTTATGAAATAATTAACAAATGAAAAGCTAATGTAAATTTTTTTCATCTGTTTGGTTCTAGATGTTTCATTTTCAACTCTAAAGAACAAAGGAACAAATTCGATGCGAAAGTTGACGAAGGTATCTTTTTGGGATATTCGCTGACCTCCAAAGCATATAGGGTTCTCAACAAAAGGTCCAAAAGCATTGAAGAAACCTACTATGTTACATTCGATGATAATTATTTGAAGAGGATTCTGAAAGCTAATAGCCAAACGAATGAGATCTTTCCACAAGCAAATGCAACAATAATTCCTCTCTCTACTCTGTACGATAAATTTCTGAATCATTTCGACGAACCAGAAAAAGCGCTTTCGTCCGAGTCCAAGGAAACTGACAACAAAGGAGATGAATTGAAGAAAATCATAGATGAGGCTGCAAAAGAAATGGAACAGGAGAATCCCACTCCAAAAGACCATGAAGGCCCATCTCAATCTTCAGATGTGAATGCTACAGTCCAGGGGGACGGTTCACCGTCAACCTCCATACATTATACACTTGTTCAGGGGGAGAACGAAAGCCCTGATGTTAGCTTCGAACCACCTTTCCAGGGGGAGAATTTGAATCCAGAAGATGGCGATCATACATCATTCAAGGGGGAGAATGGAAATGCGAATGATGATTCGGATATATATTCAGAATTTGAAGAAGTGAATGCGGAATTGGATCCATCATATGATCCAAACTACCCTCTATTAGCTAAATGGACCAAAGACCATCCAAAATCTCAAGTCATTGGATATTTGTCTTTAGGTGTTCTTACAAGAGCTCAACAAAAGGCGAAGTGAACTGTATTACTCTCTAAAGTGGAGTTTTGCATGTTCAATTCGTTTATCTCCTAAATTGAACCTAAATATGTTCAAATTGCTCTAGATCACTCAGATTGCGTGCAAGCTGTGCATGAGGAGCTCAATGAGTTCGAACGAAACAAGGTCTGGAGACTTATTCCCACTCCAAAGGATGCTTCCGTTGTTGGTCTCAAATGGGTTTTTCGCAACAAGTTAGACAAAGAAGGAAACGTCATATGAAACAAGGCACAATTAGTTGTCAAGGGGTATTTCCAAGAAGAAGGTATCGACTACAAAGAAACCTTCGCACTTGTTGCAAGGTTGGAATTTGTTCGTATCTTCTTGGCTTATGCAGCACGCAAGAATTTTGAAGTATACCAGATGGATGTCAAATGTGCATTTTTAAATGGGGAACTTGAAGAAACAGTGTATGTGGAACAACCACCTGGGTTCATAAATGAAAAGTATCCAAATCCCTGCTACATTCTAGACAAAGTGGTCTATGGTCTGAAGCAAGCTCCAAGAGCCTGGGACGAAACTCTTACTCGTTTTTTAAAACATGCTAAGTTTAAATAAGGTTCAGTCGACCCAACCTTCTTTCTCAAGAAAGATGGTGTCCACTTGATGATCGTCGAAATCTACATTGATGACATCATTTTTGGTTCCACTAACCCAAACTTAACCACTGAGTTCCGAAAATTGATGGAAACGAAGTTTGAGATGAGCTCCATGGGTTTGATTAAATTTTTCCTTGCCTTGAACATAAGACAGAGTCAGGAAAGAATCTTTATAAATCAGGAAGCTTATACGAAGACCTTGCTTCCAAAGTTTGGAATGGTAGCAGACCCAAAGGTGAAAGTTCCAATGGCATTCGGAACGAAACTAACTCCATCTGTGGAAAAAACCGGCTGCATATATGACGCTTTATCGTCAAATGATAGGTTCTCTAATGTATCTAACTGCTAGACGACCAGATATCATGTTTTGCGTTTGTTATTGTCCCAGGTTTCAAGCTAATCCTTGAGATCCTCACATGGTTGCAGTCAAGAACATATTCAGGTATCTTAAATGAACATCTTCACTTGGAATATGGTACCCATCAAAGTCTGGTTTCTTTGTGCAAGCATTTTCGGATGCTGATCTTGGAGGATGCGGGTTACATAGAATGAGTAAAACTTGAGGATTCCAATTTCTTGATGGCAAACTAGTCAGTTGGAAATCCAAAAAGCAAACCTGTGTCTCCCTATCAACAGCCGAATCCGAGTACATTGTCGCTGCCTCATGCACTTCCCAGGTCATATGGATTCAAAGTCAACTTCATGACTATGGCCTAAACATGAAACGAATCCCACTATATTGTGACTCCGAAACTACCATTCGCATTTGACACAACCCAGTGCAACACTCAAAAACGAAACATATAGAACTGAGGTGTCACTTCATCAAAGATCATGTAGAAGATGGTAATGTAGAGATACATTTTGTTAGATCTACTGATCAGTTAGCTGACATATTCACAAAAGCCCTACCGGAATCAACGTTCAATCTCATGTGAATTGAAGCGAACACTCGCAGTAATTCGCAGTCTTCTTTTGTTCCACGAATCAGTGCGAACGCTCGTAGTAATTCGCAGCCCTCTTTTATCCTGCAACTTCATATGAAAGCTCGACGCTTCTCATGATCAACTGTTCGTTCGTGTTTTGAAGCGTTTTATATCCTTTTGTATATTATGTATATGTATATTTTTTTATTTTATTCTATTTTTTTGTTTCCTTTCTACTTTATTTTATTTTATTTTACTTTATTATTTTATTTTATTTTTATTGTTCATTCAAAATTACAAAAATACTTATTGACTTTATTTTATTTAGTTCTACTTTATTTCTTTTTGTTTTAGAAAATCAAAATACAAAAATATTTTCTTTATTTTCGTCTCTCTTATTTCACATGTTTCAATTTTTCAAAATCGTTGGATTATTGAGCAGGTTTCATGTCAAGACTCTTGATCGTCTCAATTACAAATGATGGGGCAGGTATAAACTTTCTTATTTATGTACTAGTTAAGTGTCCCTAGAAGCATGCTGTTGCATGTTGTTTGAAGCCTCAATGACTCTATGTTGAAGCGTTAATGATTCGATAACACCAATCATTTCCTCCTAATAAGGATGTTCATTCACATAAGTCTCGAGCTACCTTACTCTTCTCATTATGAGTTAAGATATTGCTGCTTGGTCACTTTCGCATAGCAGAGGTACACTATTTTCTTTGGAACCTCCTCATACTTTTCTCCACTACTTTCGCATTCAAAAATGTAACCCTCGAGACTCTCAGTTATTACCACTAAGGTTTATGATTCGATAACACCAATCATTTCCTCCTAATAAGGATGTTCATTCACATAAGTCTCGAGCTACCTTACTCTTCTCATTATGAGTTAAGAGATTGCTGCTTGGTCACTTTCGCATAGCAGAGGTACACTATTTTCTTTGGAACCACCTCATACTTTTCTCCACTACTTTCGCATTCAAAAATGTAACCCTCGAGACTCTCAGTTATTACCACTAAGGTTTATGGTTACACAACATCTGTGTTTATGATTTAATTGTTTATCACCACGAATTGAGTAAAACCCAAAATCCAACACATTTATACGAATTGACGGTGAACAATCTACATGTTCTAGACTCTGCACCAAGGAATTAAAGAAACTCCACTTTCGTGATCTGTACCAAGAAATCTCTTTTTCTTTTTGCAAGATCTTGATGAAATGCTCTAGACCTAAGACATTTCTACCAAATAGATCCAGTTTTTAATTTTTTTTATATTTCAAAGCGAATCCATGTCACTTAAAATAATTCCAAAACCTACTTGTTCAATTGACTAAACTGATCAAACAAGTATTCCATTCAAACTTTTGAACTTATATCAAGTTTCGTAGTTTTGTTGGAAATAGAACCACCCGATACAACATTTAAAAGATGCCTTTCACTGTTTCTTAATAAACAGATGATCGTAATTCAACGGGGAACCACACAGACACTTCTTAGTCTCTCTTGACTTCGAAGGAAGAGATCTTTGCCCGAGATCCACTGTTTCGTGTCTTAAACAAGACATCACTAAAATCCCACATGTGAGAACAAGATCGATGCGCAGGGAGAAGGTTTGAAAACTCAAACCTTGAGTGAATGCTTAAGATCAATGTCTGCTTGCTAATAGATGTTCAAGTCAAGCCTGGAAAGACCAGTGAAGTCTTAGATAATATAATCAACAAATGATCAAGTCATTAAATGAACTACGAGAATAACTGATCAAGGTAAAGTTAATAAATGAAGAACAAGAAGAATGTTTTGAATAAACTTAGAGAAAATGCCAAAAGTGAGTGAAAGATCCGTGGTTGACTTGTATTGAATGCTCCTATAAATAGGAGTGAAGGTTACAGCGAATTAACTAAAGTGCTTACATAGGACTGGACAAAAGAAATGATTCTGACATTCTGATTGTCCAAATACAACTTCAGACTAAGTCCAATAAACCTTACATCAATACAAAGACAAATATAATAAATGCACAAAAGACAAAACAGCGTCACTCCGGATCAGCATCCATTCCAGAAATGAGAGTCATTCCGGAATGCATTCAGTCTTCACGTCTTCTTATGTCACACCCCAAAACCAGAACGGCGGAAACGTTCTGGGGTGGAGGACGTCATGTACAGTATCATAACAAAGCATAATAGTAAACAAGCAACAACATCCATTGCATTAATAAAATAATTTTAATACAAGCGTGTTCTATATAGTATGTAAGACACCAAAAATGTATAATCAAAATAAAGATGAGTCTTGTATGTGCTCCATCTTCTAAAAAGCTTCATCTATACCTGTCTACTGATGACCTGAGAATACAAGTTATTTTGAAAGAGTTTATCAGCATTAACGCTGGTGAGTTCATATGTATTTAATGTCATTGCTTGTATGATAAATGTTTGTATCAGCGTAGTGTATATGTTTGTAACTGTCTGAAATGTTTGTAAATAGTTGAACTCTCTAGAAAATCCTATATTTTCTACTGAAATGTAGTCTTCTACCAAGATCCGACTGTTTGTATTTTTTGTTCATTTGTAATGTGAGAGTTTTCCACAGTGAAACTATCATTGCAAAAATATAGTTTTCTTCAATGGGCATTGTGACAAGATCACAAAGTAAATGTAATAGGAAAAATAGTGTTTTACCTCAGCTGTGACACTGCTGGTTATAAAGTGAAAAAAAAACACAGACTCCAGGTAGTACCAAATGTACAGTACACCTCGGGGAGTCTAAAGTAATAAAATGTAGACTCCAGGTGGTATCAAATGAACGATACGCCTCGGAAAGTCTAGAAAAATGAAATGCAGACTCCAGGTGGTATTAAATGGACAATACGCCTCGGAGAGTCTGTTTGCCTTTAATTCTTAATTGGTTAATTAAAGGTTTGAATGTGCACTCACATGTAACCATACTGATCGACGGCTGAATAACTGATGCCCCTCTGGTGTCATATGTAGTATGGTGACATTCTGTCACCCCTTGGCCTTATCGGCTGGGACTGTAGCTAGCAGTCGGGGTATGGGAGTGTCTGTCCCATATAGATCTATACACACAATGCCCGCTCTCCCTCCAGGAGACTCTGGTTACATGGTGATATCACAATGAAGTGTCGTATCTAAAGTAGTATGTCACATTCTTTTTATAGTATTCAAATGTTTGTGTACTAGTATATAGTATATTCTCTTGTATAGTATATAGTATGTTCTCTTGTATAGTATATAGTGTGTTCTCTTGTATAGTATATAGTGTGTTCTCAATGTACTGACTCCTGTATGTATCGTTGTAGTAGTAATAGTGAGTAGTAATCCCTTCACTATACCTATTATAGTTAAATAGTAATGTTGTTTGAATGCCTCTGTTTCCTCAGAGATACTGAACTAAAGAGAAAATTTCTATATCCAATCCCATATATATATATATATATATATATATATATATATATATATATATATATATATATATATAATTAAGAGTTCAACGACAGTCGAACAAATAACAGGATACCCTAAGTCCACAACCAAACAAGGAACAGGAAATAAGGTGAGCTATCAGTCCTAAGCCCTTCAAGCCTTACTTATATAAATATATTGGCATAGATATGAGTTTAACAAGAATGTAAGTTTAAAAGAGTTTGAAAACAATTTTAGCTTCTCAAAGAGTTTAGTAAAAGGTTTTGAAATGCTTGAAATCCAAAAGGTTGGTGGTAATCTTGAAAGTAATAGTAAATCTTTCTGTTTGTTCTAGTCATTAATCACATGTGATTAAAACAATGACTAGAATGTTTCAACTTGTATCCCCCCCCCTATAAAAGCATTTAAAATCATTTAAAATGTTGATTAAAGGGGTATGAACTCACCTGTAGTGAGTGGTTTGGATTGAGGTGTTGGATAGGATGCCAAGTGTCAAGTGAGGACTTGAGCACACACGGATCCTATTTAACATATAATGACACATATATGTATCTGATTAGTGTTTAGACAACTAGTTAAGCAAGTAGGGACACCCTAGGACATGGAAAACACCTTGCTTCAAGTGTTAGAAGTACAAAGGGTTGCACCTAAGGGTTGTTGGGCCTCTTATTGGAGTTTACGGCCCAATTGGTAAGGCCCATGAGTTTACGACCCATGGGTTTACGGCCCATGGTGTTTATGGCCGTAAACTCATGTCTTCATGCTTCATTTTTGTGTTTTTAAGGTCCTACAAGTTTCCAGGAAGGGTTATAGGCTAAAGACCAAGCCTTAGGAAGGAGTTAGGGACCATATGCATACAACATTAGGGTTTACGGCCAAGGGAGATTGCCTTGGCCGTAAACTCTCTTCTGGGCACGATTTCTAGGTGTTCAAAGAGTGTTTCTAGTATATAACAAGCTAGGGGTAGTGTACTTACGTAGTAGAAGCTTGAGAGAGTGGTTAGAACCCAAAACACTAGTGTGTGTTCTTGGTGTTCTTGGTGTTCTTGGTGAAATGAAGAACACTTGAAGATCTACCCAAAAGAAGAGATTTCATGGATGAATTCAAGGGTGAATCAAGAAGAAAAGATGTATTAACTCGTTTATGGAAGGATTCACTTACCAGTTTGAATATTTGGAGCAAAAACTTCAAGATCCTTGAGAGAGAATTCGAGTTCTAGGCTTGGAGAAGTGAAGAATGGCTGAAAAATGACTAAGGGTTGAATATATATGAGGGAGTTTACGGCCAGCCTGTGTTTACGGCTGTAAACCCATGACCTTGGCCGTAAACTCCTCTTTTGAGGGTTTATGGCAAGGTTGATGGTTTACAATCCCTATTGGCACTTCCATTCACTTATTCCCTTAATGTACTAAGCCCGGAATACTCAAACAGACTCTAATTAGCGCTAAAAGTTAGTAGAAACGAGTCTAACTTTTGATTGGATTGAAAGGTGTGTACAAGATTGAAATTTTGGGTTGTCACATCATCCTCCCGTTAGAGGGAATTTCGTCCCGAAATTAGAGTTCAAGCAACTAAGTTATTACAAATAACTAAGTAAAAAGATGAGGATATTTTAGCTTAAACTGATCCTCACGCTCCCAAGTGAATTCCGGTCCTCGCTTGGCGTTCCAACGAACCTTCACTATTGGGATACGGCTTTCCTTGGTTCATTTGACCTCTCGGTCCATGATCTCTACCGGTTCTTCCACGAAGTTGAGGCTCTCGTTGATCTCGATCTCGTCGAGTGGGATTACAAGAGTCTCGTTGGATAGGCACTTTTTCAAGTTCGAGACGTGGAAGGTCGGATGTACGTTACTGAGCTCGTGAGGAAGATTGAGTTTGTAAGCTACAGGGCCGATCCTGGCGAGAATCTCGAAAGGCCCTATGTATCTTGGATTTAGCTTTCCACGCTTTCTGAAGCGTATCAAGCTCTTCCAGGGTGAGTCTTTCAAAAGGACTCGGTCTCCTACCTGGAATTCCAAAGGTTTCCTTCGTTTGTCAGCGTAGCTTTTCTGTCGGTCTCTAGAGGCTTTCAATCGTTCACGAATCTGAACGATCTTCTCTGTCGTTTCCCGAATGATCTCCAGACCTCTAAGAGTGCTGTCAGAAACTCATCCTTTAGCTAACTGTGTGTCACCCACCTCAGCCCAACACAGAGGGGATCTGCACTTTCGGCCATAGAGGGCTTCAAATGGAGCAGCCTTTATGCTCGTGTGATAACTGTTGTTGTAGGAAAATTCGACAAGGGGTAAATGGGTATCCCACGCCTTTCCAAAGTCAATCACACAGGCTCGCAACATATCTTCTAAGGTTTGGATAGTTCTCTCACTTTGTCCGTCGGTTTGTGGATGGTAGGCTGTACTCATGTCCAGCCTCGTTCCTAAGGAGCTTTGTAGTGACTACCAGAACCTCGAAGTGAATCTACTATCTCTGTCGGAGATAATGGATATAGGAACACCATGCAACTGCACTATCTCCCTAATGTATGTTCTCGTAAGCTTTTCCATCTTGTCGGTTTCCCTGATGGGCAGGAAGTGTGCCGACTTGGTCAATCTGTCGACGATGACCCAAATGGTATCAAGTCCACCCGTTGTCTTGGGAAACTTGGTTATGAAGTCCATAGTGATCTGCTCCCACTTCCATTCAGGTATCTCCGGTTGCTGGAGTAGACCTGATGCTTTCTGGTATTCGACCTTGACCTTGGCGCAAGTAAGGCATTTACTTACGAAGGTAGCGATCTCGCTTTCATGTTAGGCCACCAGTATGACTTTTTAAGATCCAGATACATCTTATCTGAACTCGGGTGGACGGAATATCGAGTGTTGTGCGCTTCCTTCATGACCAAGTCTTTGAAGCCACCGTGTCTCGGTGTCTAGATCCGGTCCATGAGGTATAAGGCTCCGCCACCCTTGACTTCCAAGTTCTTCTCCATTTCACTTAGGGATTCTCCCGCCACATTTTCAGGTTTTAAGGCTTCGAACTGAGCCTCCTTAATTTGTGCGGATAGATGCGAATGGATAGTCATCATTAATGACTTGACTCTTCGACCAGAATATTCCTTCCGACTTAGGGCGTCTGCTACTACGTTGGCTTTACCCGGATGATAACGAATTTCGCATTCGTAGTCATTGAGTAGCTCGACCCACCGTCGTTGTCTCATATTGAGCTCCTTCTGGTTGAATATGTGTTGTAGGCTTTTGTGGTCTGTGAAGATAGTGCTCTTTGTACCATACAGGTAGTGTCTCCAGATCTTCAGAGCAAATACAACTGCTCCTAATTCGAGGTCGTGAGTGGTGTAGTTGATCTCGTGTGTCTTCATCTGTCTTGAGGCATAGGCGATGACCTTTCCTCGTTGCATCAGAACACAGCCGAGCCCTTGATTTGACGCATCACAATAGACCACGAAGTCTTCTGTTCCTTCGGGGAGGGACAGTATCGATGCGGTACACAAGGCTCGTTTTAGCGTTTGGAACGCTTTCTCCTGCTTCTCTTCCCAGTCAAAGGCCACACCTTTCTGGGTCAATGTTGTAAGGGGTTTTGCAATTTGAGAGAAGTTCTGTATGAATCTGCGATAGTAGCCAGCGAGGCCTAGAAATTGACGAATTTTCGTAGGCGTCTTTGGTGTTGACCAGTTCTCAATAGCCTTAATTTTGGATGGGTCTACGTGGATTCGTTCTTCGCTAACCACGTGTCCTAAGAATTCGACTCTTCGGATCCAAAATTCACATTTAGAGAACTTCGCATAGAGCTTCTCCGATCGTAGGGTTCCTAGGACTTGTCGCAGATGATCACTATTCTCCTCCTCACTCCGAGAGTAGATAAGTATATCATCGATGAAGACGATGACAAACTGATCCAAGTAAGGACGACATACCCTATTCATCAATTCCATGAATACTGCGGGGGCATTGGTCAATTCCGAATGGCATCACCACGAACTCGTAGTTTCCGTAACGAGTTCTGAAGGCTGTCTTCGGAACATCCTCCTTAAGCACTCGTAACTGGTGATACCCGGATCTCAGGTCAATCTTGGAGAAGTAGCTCGCCCTTTGCAGCTGGTCGAATAAATCATCTATGCGAGGTAGAGGGTAACGATTCTTGACTGTAAGTTTGTTGAGTTCCCTATAGTCGATGCACATACGGAACGATCCGTCTTTCTTCTTGACGAACAAGACCGGGGCTCCCCAGGGTGAGAAGCCTTGTCTTATAAAGCCCTTGATGAGCAGTTCGTTAAGTTGTCCCGATAGTTCTTGCATCTCAGTTGGTGCTAGACGATAGGGCGCTTTGGCTACGGGGGTAGCTCCTGACACTGAGTCGATTCGGAACTCGACTTGACGTTGCGGGGGTAATCCTGGGAGTTCTTCCGGAAAGATGTCAGGAAAATCGCGTACGACAGGGAGGTCTTTCAGGTCTTTGGTTTTCTGGTTCTCATCGACTACATGTGCAAGGAATGCACGATATTCCTTACGCAAGTACTTCTGAGCTTGAATACTTGAGATGATACGAAGGCTCGTACTGGGTTTGTCTCCGTAGATCAACAAGGTTTCGTTACCCGGTAGATTTAGGCGGACTGCCTTCTCATAACATAGAATATCGGCACGATGGAGACTTAACCAGTCCATGCCCACAATGACATCGAAACTCTTGATTGATACTGGTATGAGGTCGATCGGGAATGAATGAGTATCTAGCGTGAGGGTACAACCTATGTAAGTCTCGTTAGAAGTCTCTGTCTTTCCGTTGGCCATTTCTACAACGAAGGTTTCTTTTAGTGCTCGCGATGCTTGATTAAGTAAGTGTTTAAATTTTTGGTTTACGAAGCTCCTCTCTGCCCCAATATCAAATAGGATACAAGCATATGAGTTATCGAGAAGGAACGTACCCGTGACTACTGTAGGGTCTGTCACGGCTTCATTGTGGCCCATAGCAAGTAGTCTTCCTGCTCCTCCCGCATTCCCAGCTTTTGGGCAGTTTCTTTTGAAGTGCCCTGTCTCGCCACACCCGTAGCAGACCTGGCTCACTCCTGCACCAGGAGCCTGGGTGTTAGGTTTGGGTGGTGCTCTGCAAAACCGGGTGGTACGGCCTTTCCGGTCACAGTTAGTGCAGTGCATTTCCCGGCAGGGGCTGTTGTGATGGAAACTGCACTTGGTGCACTTGGGTAGGGTCCCTGCATATGGTTTGACTGGTACAGGGGCAACGGGAGTGGTGGCAGCATGGACAGCCACCGTCTGTTGTTTCTTGGAAGAGGGTTGATTTGATTTGCCCTTCTTTCGGTCCCAACGCCTTTTCTTGTTGTCGGCCGCGTTGGTTGATGTTGGGGCAGTAGTTGTAGTTGTTGTTGGAGGAGAAGGAACCTCATGATCGATGAGTCTTTGGGCCAATTCCTTGGCGTTATCAAAGGTCGCAGGCTTCGATGCTAGGACATTCCCACGATACGGGGGCACCAAACCCCAGATGTATCTCTCGACCTTCTTGCTTTCCGTGGGGACCAGGTTAGGACATAGCGTCGCCAGGTCGCAGAACCTGGCTGTATAAGCCACTATGTCAGAACCCTTCATTTTGAGGTTCCACAATTCCTCCTCGAGCTTCTGAATTTTTCCCCTCGGGCAGTACTCCCTTGTCATCAGGTCTTTCAGTGTATCCCAGCCCATGGCGCTAGCTGCTACCAATGAGAGTGATTTGACATGGCCATTCCACCACGTCAGGGCCCTTTCGGTGAAGGTGCAAGCAGCGAACTTAATCTTGCTTCCTTCAGGGCATGAGCACATCTCGAAGATTGCTTCTGTTCTTTCGATCCATTGGGACAGCGCAATAATCCCTCCGGTTCCGTTGAAGTACGTTGGTTTGCAACTGATGAAATCTTTATAGGTACACTCCCGTGTACGAGGTTGGATTTCACCATGGCTAGAGTTGGTGCCCGTTCCAGCTCCACTTGCACCACCAGAGTTTACTTGGGCCATAGCTGTGGTCACAACTGCGGTCACCGCTGCTTGAAACATCACCGCATAGAACTGCGGATGGGGTGGTGGTGGTGGAGTTTGATTTACGTGTCTGCCCCTGGTCGGACGCGGACGAGGCGGCATCTTTTACTGGAAGTTTATAGAGATGATGATAATAGTAAGAATCAATTGTAAGTATGGTGAGAGTGTTTCATGGACTAAATCGCCATAGTCCAACTATCAGATAGAGGTATAACAATAGAGTAAGGGAACATAAGGTAATTACTTTCCCATAGATTAGATAACTGCCAATAGTACTGGTATTAATGATGTAAAATGAGTCCGGGAAAATGACCTAGCAGTAGGTCTTACATCAAACCATACAGGAAAATGTTGGCAGTATTAGAAATCTAGTTAGAGTACTTTAGAAGTTAAGAAAGTTTTACAGACAAGTGTTCCATAGAGCACGGAAAAGAAAGGCTATTACTTAACCAAAAGAGAAAGTTGAGTCGACACCTTCTACCGGCGACGGGTATCCCTCGGGCGAACCCTCAGATCTGCCAGTTGACGTACAACCTCTTGAAGATGTCGCTTATGTGCCCTCTGGCATACTCGGAGTTCCATGACTTCGGCTCGGGATACAGCTAGCTGTTGCTGCAGAGCCTCGTTGGTCCTCCTAGTCCTTTCCATCGCCTCTTCAAGTTGGCGAATACGGACGGTATTAACGCCAGAGTTGGCGTCCACTTCCATCACTCGTTCGATGGCTGCACGACCTTGCTCGTCATTCCGGGCGATCCTCCGGACCTTAATGGGTAGGACTCGGTCAGCTGAGCCTCCCTCGCTTATGTTGTAAAAGCTTCGGTCTCCGTTGAAGGGTAAAGCTTGACCTTGTTCATCACTCCAACGGTTCAAGTTTATTGCCCACAGAGGTGTGAGTCCTTGAAATGCGGGTCGGGGGTTGTGATTTGGGAATTGGCCTTCTTGAGGTAGGTTGTTGACCTCTGGTTCAGAGTCAGAGCCATCCGAAAAGCCTTCTGCACGGTGATCATCTAAAGGAATTGGGTGATCCTCCTCGGGCTCATCATCGAGCCATCTACCAATGCCTTGGTGTGGATAGTACGGATCGTCGGGGAGATGGAAGCCAGCCATGTTATCTACGCGAGAATGAGGAAAAGAATAGTTAATAGACGTACTAATGCAGACCCTTCTTAGATTGCACATAAGTAATTATAGTAACACAAAATACACCTATGGTATTTTAGGTTTACATTCTGTTCTAATGTTCTCGTTGTAGTAGTGTTGGTAAGTTTTTAGACTTGTTGCAACACCATAATCATTCTTAGGGACATGCTAGTCACTTCTTGGAAAATATAATTGATCAGGCTATATCGCCCTAGATTTGACTATATGTCTCTAAGCCTAATTGTGTCGTTCAACTATTGTAATACTTTTGTTCTGTTCTAGTATGATACTGACACTGGTATTAATAGATGTATATATACTTAGTTAAATATTTTATTCTTTAAAAGTATAATTTCTTGGCCAGAGTGTTTTAATCCCGATGCGTTTATAGTTTGTATATCTTTTATGGGTTGATATACTCGATTCACTATAAACAATGCTTTGATACCAATCTTTCACACCCCAAAACCAGAACGGCGGAAACGTTCTGGGGTGGAGGACGGCATGTACAGTATCATAACAAAGCATAATAGTAAACAAGCAACAACATCCATTGCATTAATAGAAGAATTTTAATACAAGCGTGTTTTGTAAAGTATGTAAGACACCAAAAATGTATAATCAAAATAAAGATGAGTCTTGTATGTGCTCCATCTTCTGAAAAGCTTCATCTGTACCTGTCTACTAATGACCTGAGAATACAAGTTATTTTGAAAGAGTTTATCAGCATTAACGCTGGTGAGTTCATAAGTATTTAATGTCATTGCTTGTATGAGAAATGTTTGTATCAGCGTAGTGTATATGTTTGTAACTGTCTGAAATGTTTGTAAATAGTTGAACTCTCTAGAAAATCCTATATTTTCTACTGAAATGTAGTCTTCTACCAAGACCCGACTGTTTGTATTTTTTGTTCATTTGTAGTGTAAGAGTTTTCCACAGTGAAACTATCATTGCAAAAATATAGACTTCTTAAATGTGCATTGTGACAAGATCACAAAGTAAATGTAATAGGAAAAATAGTGTTTTACCTCAGTAGTGACTCAGCTGGTTATAAAGTGAAAAAAAAACACAGACTCTAGGTAGTACAAAATGTACAGTACACCTCGGGGAGTCTAAGGTAATAAAATGTAGACACCAGGTGGTATCAAATGAACGATACGCCCCGGAAAGTCTAGAAAAATGAAATGCAGATTCCAGGTGGTATTAAATGAACAATACGCCTCGGAGAGTCTGTTTGCCTTTAATTCTTAATGGGTTAATTAAAGGTTTGAATGTGAACTCGCATGTAACCATACTGATCGACGGCTGAATAACTGATGACCCTCTGGTGTCATATGTAGTATGGTGACATTCTGTCATCCCTTGGCCTTATCGGCTGGGACTGTAGCTAGCAGTCGGGGTGTGGGAGTGTCTGTCCCGTATAGATCTATACACACAATGCCCGCTCGCCATCCAGGAGACTCTGGTTACACGGTGATACCACAATGAACTGTCGTATTGAAAGTAGTATGTCACATTCTTTTTATAGTATTCAAATGTTTGTGTAGTAAGTTATAGTGTAGTGAGATTTTCTCTGTACTAGTATATAGTATATTCTCTTGTATAGTATATTGTATGTTCTATTGTATAATATATAGTGTGTTCTATTGTATAGTATATAGTGTGTTCTGAATGTACTGACTCCTGTATGTATCGTTGTAGTAGTAATAGTGAGTAGTAATCCCTTAACTATACCTATTATAGTTAAATAGTAATGTTGTTTGAATGCCTCTGTTACCTCAGAGATACTGAACTAAAGAGAAAATTTCTATATCCAATCCCATATATATATATATATATATATATATATATATATATATATGATATATAATTAAGAGTTCAACAACAGTCGGACAAATAACAGGATACCCTAAGTCCACAACCAAACAAGGAACAGGAAATAAGGTGAGCTATCAGTCCTAAGCCCTTCAAGCCTTACTTATATAAATATATTGGCATAGATATGAGTTTGACAAGAATGTAAGTTTAAAAGAGTTTGAAAACAGTTTTAGCTTCTCAAAGAGTTTAGTAAAAGGTTTTGAAATGCTTGAAATCCAAAAGTTTGGTAGTAATCTTGAAAGTAATAGTAAATCTTTCTGTTTGTTCTAGTCATTAATCACATGTGATTAAAACAATGACTAGAATGTTTCAACTTGTATCCCCCCCTATAAAAGCATTTAAAATCATTTAAAAGGTTGATTAAAGGGGTATGAACTCACCTGTAGTGAGTGGTTTGGATTGAGGTGCTGGATAGGATGCCAAGTGTCAAGTGAGGACTTGAGCACACACGGATCGTATTTAACATATAATGACACATGTATGTATCTGATTAGTGTTTAGACAACTAGTTAAGCAAGTAGGGACACCCTAGGACATGGAAAACACCTTGCTTCAAGTGTCAGAAGTACATAGGGTTGCACCTAAGGGTTGTTGGGCCTCTTATTAGAGTTTACGACCCAATTGGTAAGGCCCATGAGTTTACGGCCCATGGGTTTACGGCCCATGGTGTTTACGGCCCACGGTGTTTACGGTCGTAATCTCATGTCTTCATGCTTCATTTTTGTGTTTTTAAGGTCCTACAAGTTTCCAGGAAGGGTTCTAGGCTATAGACCAATCCTTAGGAAGGAGTTAGGGACCATATGCATACAACATTAGGGTTTACGGCCAAGGGAGATTGCCTTGGCCGTAAACTCTCTTTTGGGCACGATTTCTAGGTGTTCAAAGAGTGTTTCTAGTATATAACAAGCTAGGGGTAGTGTACTTACGTAGTAGAAACTTGAGAGAGTGGTTAGAACCCAAAACACTAGTGTGTGTTCTTGGTGTTCTTGGTGAAATGAAGAACACTTGAAGATCTACCCAAAAGAAGAGATTTCATGGATGAATTCAAGGGTGAATCAAGAAGAAAAGATGTATTAACTCGTTTATGGAAGGATTCACTTACCGGTTTGAAGATTTGGAGCAAAAACTTCAAGATCCTTGAGAGAGAATTCGAGTTCTAGGCTTGGAGAAGTGAAGAATGGCTGAAAAATGACTAAGGGTTGAATATATATGAGGGAGTTTATGGCCAGCCTCTGTTTACGGCCGTAAACCCATGACCTTGGCCGTAAACTCCTCATTTAAGGGTTTATGGCAAGGTTGATGGTTTACAATCCCTATTGGCACTTCCATTCACTTATTCCCTTAATGTACTAAGCCCGGAATACTCAAACAGACTCTAATTAGCGCTAAAAGTTAGTAGAAACGAGTCTAACTTTTGATTGGATTGAATGGTGTGTATAAGATTGAAATTTCGGGTTGTCACATCTTACCTGGTCTGGACAGATTCCAGACCACTCTCCCACTTCGGAACATACACACTTCGAAATGATTACTTAAGATTGCTAGAGGTTCACGTTCAGGTTCCAACACCACACATATGGTTTGCTTTATTTCTTTATCTTTGGCATACTCTCACACAAAGATCCATGTGATTTTCCAAAAGTCTGGTTCATGGCACTCACATTTTTTTTAGTTTCACAGTTCACCTCAAGTTTACTTAAAAGTGAAAGTTCGTATCTAAATGCGAAAGGTGGTATGCAACTTAACTGCGAAAGGGAGAAACTGACGCGACAACTCTAAGGGATAAAATTTCAAATGGGCGCGTGAAATTCGAATCGACGCCTGGTTTTCTGCCGCCTGACACCTTTTTCTGACGTAATAGTTGTCACATCACGTCTTTTTAGGCGACGTTTTAGAAGAGAGTACGCAACCGTCACCATATTTTCTCTCTCTTGGTTAATGGTATAAAAGGTTTTCTGACGCTTCATCGATCCTTACCATCATCAAAAGATTTCCAAACTCTCAAGGCAATTTTTCTCTCTACTGTTCATCATTTTCCTCAACAACTATCCATGGTTGCATCATCTGAAACCCCTTCAGATCAAGATCAATCTGCTCAGTCCTCGCTTTTCTCCATCAAGCAAAATCAAAACTTGATTCTCGATCTCGATCCTCTCAAGTATGACATCGGAGATTTTTCTGATGTCTCTCTTTTCAAAGGCTTACTCATCTGCTTGCTACATCAAGGAAGAACAAAGCATTACCTTTGAAGTTCACAATCAGAAAACTATTGGGTTTTATGTACTCTATCATCCCTATGGTGCACATATAACCCTAATGCTTTGAATCTAAGTTTTCTCTAGTTATACATGCAACAAAAAATATCCAAAGCATGAAACCTATAACTAGCATACAACTTGATATTTGAAACATAAAACAAGTTAGACAATTACCTCTTTGTTGTAGCTTGTAGAGTTTTTTGGCCTTTCAAGAGCTTAGTGCCTCAAATGTTGCACCTCTAATGGAATCACAACACACCATGAGCAAATGGAGGACTTTGAGAGAGAGGTTAGCCACACCAAAAAACAACAATATTCTTCATGCAATACAAGTGTACCGATTTTAGGGTTTAGGGAATACATATATAGTGTAGAATTCTAAGATTCATATGTAAACCCTAATTCTTACAGTTAGGCTTATAATCAAATAACTCATATGGACTAACTCTTCATGGACTCTCACATAAACTTAGTTCATCATGGACCAATAGCCCAAACCATATGTATCACTGATTTACATAATCACTCCCCATTAATTTAATTAGTCTCTTTTGATCACTAAATTAATTCCAAATTAATTCTTGATCAATACTAATTAAATAGTATGATTTCTCAATTAATATATTATACTTAAAATATATTAATAAATCACAAATAACCTCTTTCTCAAATATCTATTCTATCAAATTGCCATGGTGAATGCAACCCAAAAGCACCATGCTACTCTCGGGTCAAGTACATACCAATTATAGTTATGGGCTTAGACACCTAATCCAACAAAAACCTCAATCACCAAGTTCCGCTTTTGCTCCTTGCTAGGGCTTGATCAGTCTGATAATATGGTAGACCTTGATTCCATCTCAATCGTCGCCATCATGGAGATGTTCTACCAAATGGGGTACAAAGAAACCCTAACTACAATCTCAAAATTCAGGAAACCTAATATGCCACCACAATGGATTGTGCTCTTTACCCTTCTGTTCAAAAGGTTTTCAGAGCGTGTGACTGGCTCAGACTACGCTAGTAAATTGTATATGACCATTATGTACGCGATCTACACTGGAATCAACATCGATTTTGGAGCTGTTCTTTGGGCTCTATTGGTACAAAGCACCCATTCAAAACCTCGACACAGTGAAATCTCTTGTGCTCGATTCTGGACAATCATCGTTCAGAGGGTACAAAGCACACCAGCAAAATCATCCTTTCTGATAACTCAAAATTCTCATTTGTTAGCTCCATTCCTGAAGCCATGTTTCGAGACGTTCCTGCAGCAAGTAAAATTCTAGAAGCCTACAGAAAACTTCCTTTTTCAGGCTTTCGTCCTTTGACTCGAGAGATGTAGTTGATAATTGATGAAGCTGATAAACCGAAGAAAGGAGGGCAGAAATGTCGTAAGAAAGGGGAAAAGAAACAAAGTGCTAAAGAGGGTCCGTCTGAACCTGCAAAAACCCCCCCAAGAAACGAAAGGCACAAGTTGGCTTATCTGCAACAGCTCCTGCTCCAACAAATAAGCGAAAGCTAAAGAAGGCAGCTCGCAAACCCAAATCTACAACTCCTAGTGAAAGTGAACATTCGCAGTCTGACAGTCAATCAGACGTTCGCATTGAAGGGGATGAGCCTGTTCAAAACGAAGACACTGTAACAACTTCTCAACTTGAGGTTTTGCAACCAATTTCCCCAAATCCTGAGGTAACTGTTGAGACTCCTGTCTCAGTTCCTATTCCACTGATTTTGTTGAGACTGTCTCTATTCCCTCTCCCACTACCACTGTTTCCACACCAATCACTGTTGTTCCATGCCTGTCTGTCTCATTAGGTGTTTCGCAACCCCTACCTATTTTCACCATTTCTACCACCACTACCACGACCATGACCAATGAACCTCCTGTCACTATCAACGCATCCGATGCGGGGGTAGGGGCTTCGGGTTTCACTGCTGGTCATTCAACACCTTCTATTTCTCCTCTAAGACAAGACGACCGGATACATTTTTCGAAGGAGATTGGTTTGGTTTTGAATCCTTTCAGTTCAGTCCCTTCAGAGTTCAGGAGGATAGTGATGATGATGCTCCTATTAATCAAAGACAGCTCAAGACTATCAACGAGAAGCTGGATTCATTGAATAGTTCTTCTCAAGCTTCCTTTAGTTATATCTATTCTAAGGCAGCAGTTGAAGCCTTTTTCCAGGCCATGACAAAAGAACACCAGGCTAATCTAGACAAGGCGAATCAAGCGGTTTCTGATTCAACTGCCATGTGCAAAGAGGTGACTGAAAAATTCGAAAAACTCCTCTCTGAAGCTCAAGACTTTATGTCGACTTTAAAGACATCAGCTGAATCCAATACCTCTATGGCGAATGAGGCGAGTGTGGGTCTTCACTCCTCGTTGCGAAAAGAAAAAGAAGCTCTTGTGTAGGTTCACACTGATCTACAATCCGATCACACTGAGTAACGAACCTCCATCTCTACCAAAATTTACAAGCTTGTTGAAGATCTGGCAGTTGAAAACTCAATTATGGACAAACTTGCTGCCCATACAACGGCAGTCAAAGTACGTGCTGCCAAAATCGCCCAAGAAAACAAATAAATTAAGGAGCTTCAGTCTGAACGAGCTGTCATTAAAAGCTATGTTGGTGATATCAATGCTTTGCTCTCCAATATTCTTGATCAGTGAACCGAAGGTTAATTCAGCTTCGTGTTCAAAAGGCAAAGAAAATTGGTGAACAGTGATGATGAAGAAGAAAGCGAAGCTGATAAAATAAAGAGAAAGGCTCGTGATCAGTTTTTAGATGAAAACGCTCGCATTGCGAGAGAGGCAGAAGCTAAGGAGCAAGCAGAACGCGAAGCTCAGGTCACTTTGGAAATTCGAAAGACTTTCTTTCCACCATGGACCTTGGAGTGAATCATTAATGAGGCTGTTGATAATCCAAGCATGCATTGGTTGGAGCCTGTAACTTCCTTTGATCTGGAGAATTCGCAAGATTCTCACTTAGGCTTATGATCCAATAACTCATATGGACTAAATCTTCATGGACTCTTACATAAACTTAGTCCATCATGGATCAATAGCCCAAACCATATGTATCACTGATTTACATAACCAGTCTCCGTTAATTTAATTAGTCTTTTTTAATCACTAAATTAATTCCAAATTAATTCTTGATCAATACTAATTAAATAATATGATTTCTCAATTAGTATATTATACATATAATATATTAATAAATCACAAATAACCTCTTTCTCAAATATCCATCCTATCAAATTGACCTGGTGAATGCAACCCAAAAGGACCATGCTACTCTCGGGTCAAGTACATACCAATTATAGTTATGGGCTTAGACACCTAATCCAACAGTCTCCCACTTGGATAAGTCTAATAACTATAACTGCAAGTACAACTTCAAAAACCAATTAGCAATCGTATGAACTGAGACATGGATTATAATCATTCTCTCTGTTCATTTGTTGTTTCCCGATTTCCGATTTATGATGACTGACTACTTGAACAAATCAAATCAGTGCAGGCTTGGCCAAACGCTTAGGGTGTCATCCCTAAATCATCGAAGGGCCCACAGATATCGGTTTTATCCCTCTTAGGGTAAAAGGAACGGATAAACTTCGACTCATGTGCTTGTACTATTTACTCATCAAATCACACACAACAACACGTTTTATAACTTCAAGTTACTAATTCGTTTATGTATTAATGTGTAACTGACCCGTAAGCAACAACTATATTTCTCCGTTTGAAGAATATAAGATATTATCGTCTCATAATCACTCGTGATAAAATCCATGAAGTGATTCAGATGAGCGTGGGTTTAATCAAATACTCAAATCTTATTACAGTACTCATGAACACTGCGGCAAACTTGTGAAATGTCTAAGCACTTAGACAATCTACAGTCGGATTTATGACAGTCTTACCTCATTACTTACTTCCAAAGTATGATTGACTGTGGATGTTTGAATAACCTAGTTATTTCAGAAGTAAAACATGCGAAGTGAAACACAAGAATAATCTGATCCAATATGGTCTCAAAACTTTTGAATATAAATAATACATTTATTATTTAATCACCATACTGATTTCACATTATTCAATGTAAAATGTTTTGACAAATCAACTAAATACTTGAATTAAAACAATAGTTATCCATGCTCCAAGCATTCACACTATATTTACCTATGGTCCTTTCTTTGTGAAATAGATCAATTGTAAACATTTCCAATGACATTCATTTCATAATTCAAAATCCTTATTGTAAGTGTAAGTACAAAATTCTCGCCACTATTAGAATGTGTTAGATTCTAAACTATCATGCAATGATCCTTTTGTAATGTCAATTCACCAAAGTCATAGAGACTTGAAGAATGATATTACAAATTACTCCACTGGAGATTGTTACAGGACAATTCTACAGATACGAAGTCTCATATTCAAGGTACATTCCTTTGAACATCCTTCTTGCATGAAAGTTTCTAACTTACACCTAGATTCTTAATATCCAACTCCCATTATGGAAACATTTCCATATTTTCCATATGACAATCCTATCTATTCATAATCATGTCCATATGGTCCATCCTTTACTATACTTCCAACTGTCCATAAGCAACCAATCTTTAGCGAACCTCAGATTGTTCTTAGCAATTGTTTAACAACTTTAGTCATATCTGGTTCTGTTCCCATTTCCATCTTAATGCCCTAGGCATTTGGAAAATTCAGAACACATAAATATTATAGCATATGCACACCTGAGGCTTATGGGATGTGATTCACAATGCCTTACATAAAGACATGATACTTACCAGTTTCTCACTACAATATTTCCAGATATAGAATTTCCAATGTTGAAGCATTTCAACATAACATTCATATATATTTCCATGACTAAGTTCCATTAATATTTAAATCTAATATTTTAGATTTGAAATAAAGTATAAGTTCCTCTCCCTTAATTATAGTGAAACAACTTTTCAAACTCTACAACTTTGCAAAATTGTAACCTTTGTTTCCTATAATTAGTATTGCTAACTTGCAATACTTAAGGTAATAATTATGCTCTCACTAGCACAATAATTACTTCTCATTAGCATAACACTTATGCTCCCACTAGCTTTGACATGTATCCAAAGATCAGTTGGACTTCTAGAAATCAATACTTATTGACTTTCTTACTAAAGTTCAGATTTCTGATCTACGCTTCTCAAACTGATACACCTTTCTTTAGACAGCTCATATGCATGTCTAAACTATTTTAGAACTCACAGCAGCAAGTTCTGAATGTTCAGACTATTTTCCATTTCTCACAATTCGAACTAAGAGGGACGCCGTAATCATACTCGAATTTGAGAACGCAATTAACACAACTGCCGACTCTTTAAAATTTACTTAGTGAAAGCATTTCCTTACAATCATTTTCATGAAGCGGAGAGAAACCTTTGCCACTTAGATTTTAATGGTGTATGTGTTCCTATCCATGTCAATTTGTCATAACCATAATCACAAGAAAAGGTTTGTGACAAATCCAAACTCATATGGACTGAACTTGTTTAATCTAAATTTATTGCCATCTGGTAGCACAAGGGTCCTGCCATTGCTTCCAAGTTATTAAGTAGCTCACCCCTACAGATCAATGTACTTTCCATTGCTTCCAAGTTATTAAGTAACTCACATGCATAGTCAAACTAACTGGAATAGGCACAGAAACAAGAATATGTCAACACGATATGTTATAAACCTTAAGTCGTGTGCTAGTGGTAAACAATAGGTTTATTGTTGATTAGAACCTAAACCTATTCAGGACCATTAAGACTCCCACTAACCTCTTGACATATAAGATTCTACATCAAGGAACATTTCTCGACAATCAAATATTCAAGAGTTAGTGTGAATTCTTATCAAGAAAAACACTTCACGTAATTGGTCTTAGTTGGTCTTTGTCTTATCCAAGACATCACAATTACCAATTTCAAATGTGCAAGAGTAAGACACCTTTCACATTTCATGATGTGTTATAAACCTACTTAAGATTATGTCACCCAAGGAAAAATCTTGGAGTATGACTCTAAGACTAGATTTTGGAACGAAGTATGACTCACCTTTTTGATTTAACCATTTCAACAATTCTTGATTCCTCTTCTTAGTCATGCAAGTGCACTAAGGTGTGTTCAGAGGATCCATTGAGATATGGTTCCATAATCATTAGGATGATCATAAAACACAATACTAAAGTTCTTTCCTTTCCTTTTAGATTGGAGAAACTTTTATATTTCTACCTAATTGATTCTTCTTATTCGTTCTGATATACATTCGAACTTTTCAAGGTATTAGAATTACACTTAAACTTGTAAGTATAACCATATTTACCAAACTTTTAGTAAATCATGAAATAGTTTTATCGGTCTTGCGGTGGATCTGACCACTTCACATCAATACATATGCGAACATGGAATCAGTCTCAGTTTTCCCAAGTACCAAGATTTTCATACATCATATAATTCAAGTCACATGATTCCAATTTTCTATCCAATTGTAACTTGGGCGATGAGAATCTTTCTTTACTTAGAAAATTACGACACTACCACAATCGATATACTAAGAATCAAACATTTTCAACATTGCTATAAACAGAAACATATAAACAACAATTTTGACAAATGTCATTGCAAGGAAATATAAAATAGACAAAATCAATATTTTCTTTTATTTATAAAATGCGGAAAAACTTGTCCTTACATTGCAAATACAAATGAAAACCATGTTACTAAATATTTCTAAGCAATTTATCATAACTTCTAAGCAGCATGTCAAAAATCTGATCATCGAACCATGCGATCGAAATCCATCTCTTTGTGATCAGAATCAACTTACTCTTCTTTCAAGCTTCCTTTCTCTTCTTTGATCCTACAAAACATCAAAATGCAATCTTATCACATCATGTATTAACAAACTATAAGCAGGAACTTAATAGAGTTAGATAGTGAACTTACCTGAAGTAGAACCATACAATTTTATTTTACCATCTCTTAGATCTCTCAGGTAGTCAGGGCAGCTTCGCAACCAATGCCCCTTCTCTTGGCAATAGAAACAAACAGACGCTCTCGGAATGGTACATGGGATAATCACATACTTAGCCTTTCTTTTTACCATTTGGTCAAATGGTTTGACCTTGGCCAATCCCTTTCCATTGGGAAGAGAAAGCTTTTCTGGACTTCCAATGTCGCCATTGTCAATGTCCATGGAAGTTTGGGAAAATAAGTAAGTAAGATCGATAAGGGTCACGTCGTGGCCTGTCATATAGTAGTCTTTAACAAACTCACTATATAAATCAGGAAGTGAATAAAGAACCAAGTCAACAGCCAGCTTCCTTGGGAACACGACACCTAACATTCTCAGCCTGTCAATATGCAGCTTTATGTCCAAGATGTGAGCACATACAGACTTTCCATCTTCGTGTTTGCTTGTCAATAGGGGTTGAGTGATCTTGAACTTTTCAAGTCGAGGAACGTGTGCGTCAGGGAGAACTACTGGAGGAGGTGGAGGAAGTGAAGTATGATTTCCATTTTCATGATCGAAACGTGGAACATCACCATCATGAGGAAAGCTTTTTCCAAAAGATTCATGAAGACCATAATTGTCAAAACTAGACATCTACAAGGGAGAAATTCAAATTAGTTGATTTAAGTCCTTAATATAACACCCAAATGAAATATCAAGGCTAGGACCCAACACAATATTCTACAATTCGGAAGAGGGATGTCGTAATCCAATTGTAAAATATTTGAAGGTAGGTAAATGACGATTTACCAATTTCCACCATGAAAAATGAAAATGAACATTAGATTTTAAATGAATTGAAATTCCTAGATTCTTTGAGAGTCATTGAATTTTTCAATGGCATGTTTAATCTCGATTATGCGCTTCAAGTTTGTGACTTGGATACTGAGGATCGCAAACAAGGTGTGAATAACCATGCAAATTAGCTTGGTACTCTCGATGTCTTTTATCACCGAATCAATGTGCCGGTTAACCACACACGCTCCATTGATCAACGATAATTTACGAGAAACCCATTTCCAACCTTCATTAGTCCACATTAGTGTGTCGGTTAACCACACACGCTCCACTAACTGACCAATAAGGTGCAATGTGAAATTTCATGGGTTAGCATCAAATTCACATTTTTCCTAAAGTAACTAAGATTGGGAATTTATAAAAGGTTTAGTTACTTTATATTTCATTATACTTTTAATGAGCATTTAAATGTCCTGTCAAACCCGTTCGGCTAACGACCCTCCACTGGTCATGGGTGCGGTAGGTAAGAGTGTATACCCAATGACGGACATTTTACAGGCCGCTTCCTTAAACACCCCTTATAGACCAGCTTCGTGAATGAGGCCTACTAACGGTAAGACTGACTTTTAACTTATACATATATAATATATTAGACTTTTAATTTTATATAGTGTAAGGGTCTATTTTACACATTTAAAATACTAAGTGATTTAATCTATTAATAAATTAGACTTTCAATTTAATTAACCTTAAACCATGTCATTCTTGAATTATCAATTCTCTCTTTTAATTAAACACTTACTTAATTTAATAAAGCCATAAGAGTTGAATTTTACACATTTAAAATTCTAGAGTTTAGAATTATAGTTTCATAAGTGAGACTTTTCAAGTTCCAAAACTTGAGGACAAGTTTTGTAACTATTCAAAACCTTTTGAATTCCATAACTTAAGGAGTTAATGTTTCATGAATGCGACTTTTCAAATTCCATAACTTGAGGGCAAGTTATGAAACTCTTCAAGACTTTTGGATTCCAAACTTAATGGCAAGTTTAGTAACTCCTTAAAAAAAACTTTTGAGTTCCAAAACTTGATGGGAAGTTTTGTAACTCTTCAAAAACATTTAGATCAAATTTTAAACTAATAAAATAATCATATATCTTTATCTTTTACCAATTTGGCCTAATGCAACTCATATTGCAAGACAATTCAAATCAAGTAATACAAATAATTAGTTTATCATATAATCTAGTAATTATTTTATAATTTGACAATTTATCTTTTAATTTAGATGAGGATAATTATTTTCATAACATAAAAATCGAATTTTAATCAACAAAACAATTTTTAGCAATTATCCAAATCCAAATTAAGCCAAGAAATCCGAAATATGACATCAGACGTGTCACCACCTCATGGTGATTTTGACCACCTCGTGGTCATCAGGCAGAGTCCAAAAAAACGATTTTTTCAGCTTTGAACAATTACCAATGCATAAATACAGAAAACAACTTGTCTCTAATACCACTGTTGGGTTATATGTACTCTAACATCCCTATGGTGCACATACAACCCTAATGCTTTGGGTCTAAGTTTTCTCTAGTTATACATGCAACAAAAAATATCCAAAGCATGAAACCTATAACTAGCATACAACTTGATATTTAAAACATAAAACAAGTTAGACAATTACCTCTTTGTTGTAGCTTGTAGAGTTTTTTGGCCTTTCAAGAGCTTAGTGCCTCAAATGTTGCACCTCTAATGGAATCACAACACACCATGAAGAAATGGAGGACTTTGAGAGAGAGGTTAGACACACCAAAAAAATGACAATATTCTTCATGGAATACAAGTGTACTGATTTTAGGGTTTAGGGAACACATATATAGTGTAAATTCTAAGAGTCGTATGTAAACCCTAATTCTTACACTTAGGCTTATGATCCAATAACTCAATACTAATTAAATAATATGATTTCTCAATTAATATATTATACTTAAAATATATTAATAAATCACAAATAACCTCTTTCTCAAATATCTATCCTATCAAATTGCCCTAGTGAATGCAACCCAAAAGGACCATGCTACTCTCGGGTCAAGTACATACAAATAATAGTTATGGGTTTAGACACCTAATCCAACAAAAACCTCAATCACCAAGTTCCGCTTTTGCTCCTTGCTAGGGCTTCATCAGTCCGATGATATGGTAGACCCTGATTCCATCTCAATCGCCGCCATCATGGAGATGTTCTACCAAATGGGGTACAAAGAAACCCTAACTACAATCTCAAAATTTAGGAAACCTAAGATGCCACCACAATGGAATGGGCTCTTTACCCTTCTGTTCAAAAGTTTTTCGGAGCGTGTGACTGGCTCAGACTACGCTAGTAAATTGTATATGACCATTATGTACGCGATCTACACTGGAATCAACATCGATTTTGGAGCTGTTCTTTGGGCTCTATTGGTACAAAGCACCCATTCAAAACCTCGACACAGTGAAATCTCTTGTGCTCGATTCTGGACAATCATCGTTCAGAGGGTAATCGAGAAGCTCCACATTCTAGTGATGCAAGACTCCTTCATGTCTGCCATCTCCACCTTTCACACCAGCAAAATCATCCTTTCTGATAACTCAAAATTCTCATTTGTTAGCTCCATTCCTGAAGCCATGTTTCGAGACGTTCCTGCAGCAAGTAAAATTCTAGAAGCCTACAGAAAACTTCCTTTTTCAGGCTTTCGTCCTTTGACTCGAGAGATGTAGTTGTTCTTTGGGATGTATCGGTACAAAGCACCCATTCAACAACTCGATACAGTGAAATCTCATGTGCTCAATTCTGGTCAGTCATTGTTCAGAGGGCAATCAAGAAGATCCACATTCCAGTGATGGAAGACTCGTTAATGCCATCTCCACCTTTCACACCACCAACATCATCCTTGCTGATAACTCAAAATTCTCATTTGTTGGCTCCATTCCTGAATCCATGTTTCGAGACGTTCCTGTAGCAAGTAAAATTCTAGAAGCATATAGAAAACTTCCTGTTTTAGGCTTTTGTCCTTTGACTCCAGAGATGCAGTTGATAATTGATGAAGCTGATAAACTGAAGAAAGGAGGGCAGAAAGGCCGTAAGAAAGGGGAAAAGAAACAAAGTGCAAAGAGGGTCCGTCTGAACCTGCAAAAACCCCCCAAGAAACGAATGGCACAAGTTGGCTTATCTGCAACGGCTCCTGCTCCAACAAATAAGCGAAAGCTAAAGAAGGCAGCTCGCAAACCCAAATCTACAACTCCTAGTGAAAGTGAACATTCGCAGTCTGACAATCAATCAGACGTTCGCATTGAAGGGGATGAGCCTGTTCAAAACGATGACATTGTAACAACTTCTCAACTTGAGGTTTTGCAACCAATTTCCCTAAATCCTGAGGTAACTGTTGAGACTCCTGTCTCAGTTCCTATTCCACTGATTTTGCTGAGACTGTCTCTATTCCCTCTCCCACTACCACTATTTCCACACCAATCACTGTTGTTCCATGCCCGTCTGTCTCATTAGGTGTTTCGCAACCCCTACCTATTTTCACCAATTCTACCACCACTACCACGACCATGACCAATAAACCTCCTGTCACTATCAACGCATCCGATGTGGGCGTAGGGGCTTCGGGTTTCACTGCTGGTCATTCAACACCTTCTATTTCTCCTCTAAGACAAGACGACCGGATACATTTTTCGAAGGAGATGGGTTTGGTTTTGAATCCTTTCAGTTCAGTCCCTTCAGAGTTCAGGAGGATAGTGATGATGATGCCCCTGTTAATAAAAAACAACACAAGACTATCAACAAGAAGCTGGATTCGTTGATTAGTTCTTCTTAAGATTCCTCTAGTTATGTCTATTCTAAGGCAGCAGTTGAAGCCTTTTTCCAGGCCATGAGAAAAGAACACCAGGCTAATCTAGACAAGGAGAATCAAGCGGTTTCTGATTCAACTGCCATGTGCAAAGAGGTGACTGAAAAAGTCGAAAAACTCCTCTTTGAAGCTCAAGCCTTTATGTCGACTTTAAAGACATTAGCTGAGTCCAATACCTCTAAGGCGAATGAGGTTATTGTGGGTCTTCACTCCTCGTTACGAAAAGAAAAAGAAGCTCTTGTGTAGGTTCGCACTGATCTACAAGCTTGTTGAAGATCTGGCAGTTGAAAACTCAATTATGGACAAACTTGCTGCCCATACAACGGCAGTCAAAGTACATACTGCAAAACTTGCCCAAGAAAACAAAGAAATTAAGGAGCTTCAGTCTGAACGAGTTGTCATTAAAAGCTATGTTAGTGATATCAATGATTTGCTCTCCAATATTCTTGATTCTCATGACCCTATACTTCCAATCTCTATTCGAAGGCATTTGGCTGAAAAGTTTCGTCGTGCTCTTGCCATGCTTAATCAAATTGAGGGTGTTTTGGAGTCTCCCGTCCTTCCAAAACAAGGGGGAGAATCATCAAAAGAACCATCTCAGCAACCTCCAATGGACAATACTGATGCATCTGGTCATGTTGAGCAAAAGCCGAAAGTCTCCAGTGAACCGAAGGTTAATGTAGCTTCGTGTTCAAAAGGCAAAGAAAAACTGGTGAACAGTGAGGATGAAGAAGAAAGTGAAGCTGATAAAATAAAGAGAAAGGCTGGTGATCAGCTTTTAGATGAAAACGCTCGCATTACGAGAGAGGCAGAAGCTAAGAAGTGAGCCGAACGCGAAGATCAGGTCACTTTGGAAAGTCGAAAGTCTTTGTTTCCACCATGGACCCTGGAACGAATTATTAATGAGGTCGTTAATAATCCAAGCATGCATTGGTTGGAGCCTGTAACTTTCTTTGATCAGGAGAATTCGCAGGATTCTCAGTTCGACATGCCTATCACTCCTAGAGCATTTCTCTTTCTCAGTTTTGAAGCGACTGTAAATGCTCCTGCATCAGATGAAAATGTCGATAAATCATTGATGGATTTTTACTTGTCCCATGCCAAGGCTCAATACCTCACTTGGAGTGAACAAAATATTACTGTTGTAAAGGTCATAGTGCCAATTGAAACAAGGAGCTTCATGAATATCAAATTCAAAACAACAATAGGATCTGAAAGTGTTGTTCACGGATTTCCTTGGCTGATTTGACATGCCTAAATCCATATGATTGGATCGTTTTAATGCATATCCTTCTGAGAGATGAACAGAAGTACGAACCTGTTCTGGGGCACATAAATCGAATGCTAATTTCGTACATTTATGAAGGGGAGAAGTTTGACATTGAAATCACCTCAGTTCTGAAGAGGAAACCCACTGCTCCCCTTACTGGCAAGACGAAAGACATCAATAAGATGTAGATGGGGAAGATTGAAAAAGAAAACTGGACCATAATGTTTCATCCTGGTTCATGAGGTAACCTACAAAAGTGCCTCTTCGCATTACCTGATAACCATTTGTTCTCTTCAGTTTGCATAGAGTTCATTTTGGATATCACAGCTCAATGTAAACTGAATAATGAAGCTGCGAAGAATAATTACTCTGATATGATTAGATGGTACATTGCGTTTCGCATGGATCTTCTCGCAGTTATTCCCAAGCTTTTCAAGACCACAAAGAAGACACAGTAGTGAAGAGCCTCCTTCCTCAATAGATGCAAAGGGGGAGAGTGTTGGGTATATGTGTTGCGTCATTGGGCTTATTTGTTTTGTCCCTTATGTAATCGGGTTTCGGCATGTCCACCCGTTCATTAATTATTAGGGTTTAGCTATTAAAGGTGCATGCATGCACCGTGTTTTGTAATCTTGGAATAGCCTTGTAACCATACACGCGTCTACAATACCAATTCTTCATCGACTTCTTCTGAGGCGTGACTTTGAATCATTCAACATATTTTGATCTATTCTTGTGTTCTTATTTCCTATTACCTATTTGAATCTTTTCGATCATTAGATATTTTATCTCAACATTATGATTGTAGGTTGAGGCTCTACTGCTATGTACGTGAGCCAATAGAACGGTAGGGGTGACATTTTGACCTATGGACCGGACCGGTGAACCGGACTGGAACGGACTGGACCCAACCGTTTTTTAGACCTCCGGGCCGGTTTTTGATTCTAGGATTTCAGAAAAACAGGTTCGGTTTTTTTACCGGTCCGGTCCGGCCGGTTCCGGGTAAAAACCGGTTTTGGACCGGCTTATTTTAAAAAAAATTATATTTTGTAAAATTCTTTAAACAAGCATATCTCATTGGTTTTAAGTCGGATTGACATGCGGTTTTTTCCAAAGTGTAATTTAGAGTTTGTAGATGATTTTAGACTACAATTTTGTTGTTTTTGGTGTTATATTTGATGAGTTACAATCCTTCAAAGATGAGATATCAAAGCTGAAATATTTTAATTTTTCAGCAAAAAATTTAAACTTTTGTATTCTGTAAAATTCTTTAAACAAGCAAGTCTCATTCGTTTTAAGTCGGATTAACATACGGTTTTTTCTAACGTGTAATTTAGAGTTTGTAGATGATCTTAGACTATAATTTCGTCGTTTTTGGTATTATATTCAATGAGTTACAATGCTTCAAAGATGACATATCAATGAAATTCTTTAAACAAGCATATCTCATTCGTTTTAAGTCGGATTGACATGCAGTTTTTTCCAACATGTAATTTAGAGTTTGTAGATGATTTTAGACTATAATTGTGTTGTTTTTGGTGTTATATTCAATGATTACAATCCTTCAAAGATGAGATATCAAAGTTGAAATATTTCAGCTTTTCAGCAAGAAATTTAAACTTTTGTATTATGTGAAAATCCTTAAGCAAGCATATCTCATTAGTTTTAAGTCGGATTGACATGAGTTTTTTTCCAAAGTGAAATTCAAAGTTTTTAGATGATTTTAGACTATAATTTACGTTTTTTTGGTGTTATATTTAATGAGTTACAATCTTTCAAACAAATAGTATAAAGTATAAATAATCAAAGTTTGACTGGTCCAAAGGGCACAATAAACGAAAACGTATTCATTTTTACGAGTTGTACCATATCAAACCGAAAAAAGTATTCATTTTAACGAGTTGTAATGTATCAAACCCAACAACATATTCGTTTTAACGAGTTGTATCAAACCCAAAAATGTGTTTTAATAAGTTGTAACATATACATATAAAGTTGTACCGGTCCAAACGGGTCCAAGAACCGGAAAACCCGGACCTGGACCCGGACATGGACCTGGACCCGTTAAGTCTCATCCGATCCAGTCCATGGTCTACAATATTCTCCGAAACCGATCCAGTTCAAGAGCCGGTCCGGTCTGGTTCGATCCGGTCTGGTCCAAATGCTCACCCCTATAGACCGGGGGTATTCTAGTCTGATGACTTACTGGACCTGAGGGTATTCCAGTCTGATAACCGAGTGGACCCTTTGCATATTAGCATTCCAGTCCAATAACTGATTGGGCCTGGGGTAATCCAGTCTGATGGTTGTGGACCCGTGGGTATTCCAGTCTGATGACGGAATGGACCCAGCATGCTTGTTTGTATATGTTATGTTGTGTGGCGGTACTTTGAGGAAACTCACTAAGCTTCATGCTTAAATGTAACAATTGAGAATTTTCCATCATTAATTGTTACTAGGAGTTAGGTTCGACTCATAATGGAAAAAACTTCCCATATTGAAGAATAATATGGAAAGTTGAGTAAAAAATAAAGTAATCAAAAAGTTAAAATGGTTAGTGTATTTGAAAAATACGCGACTTAATGATCCCAAAAATATAAACGCCGAGAAAATCTAACTATGATTAGAATAGTTATGATTTATGATGAATAGAAACCAACCACATTAATAACGCTATTGACGTCAAAATAGCAAAAAGACTACGGTTGAGTTTCGGCTAAGACTAAAAAAAGGAAATTTGTAGTAAAGCATGAGATAAGAACATGGGAAGAAAGAAGGAAAAAAATGGAATTCATATGAAGGGGAAACGATTTTTATAAAATATAAAAATGTAGGTTAAAAATGAAAGTTAAAATTTGAAGATGCAACCTAAAGGAAAGTTGTGGTTCTAGGAAAGAGCTACACAAATATATAAAGAGGGTTAGAAACAAAGTTCATATGAAGAAAATATGAATTTTTAAAAAAGAATTTAAGGGTGCGTGTCATGCCCATCGCGCACGTCTGACCCCCATATTCGTCAGAGATTTTTAAACGTGGACCACCAGAAGGGTGACACGTGGTAAGATTTGGATGGGCCACGAAGCACGTGCACACCACGCAGGAAAATGTCTGGTGCGCACCAGCACTATAAATAGAGGTGCTTGCTTCCTGGTTTTTCATCTCAACTCAACCTCCAAACACTCTCTCTATACTTCAATTACTTCAATACCCTCTCGATGGCAACAAACTCCGGTAGCAACAGCTCCGACGCTTCTCGATACGCAATTAGAGTGAGTTCACGACCCCTATTTTACTGTTTTAAAATGTTTTCAGGGGGAGGGGAATACATTCTTAACAAATGATTTTATAAAAATATTTATCTTATAAATATTAAGTCATTTTATTATAAGCAAGATACCTTCGAATAGTATAATTATAGATACTCTACCTAGATTTAAGCTTTGATCTATGTTTAAAAGATATGATGCCTAATAATCTAGGAGTAGGTAATACCTAGATGTTATAATGGTCAAATCCCTAGGAAACTTTAAGTACCTAGGAGTTATGTTAGACAAGATTTAGGATATGCACTGTACTTAGTTGTTACGCAACCCAAATATCCTGTTAAAATAACCATAATTAGGGTATATATATATGACAATTTATATATATTGGATAATTATGAGATCATAAATATAATATTAAATACATATATATACGATAACAACTATATATATATATATATATATATATATATATATATATATATATATCATTTGATGATATATACCCGGAAGAGGTATATACAAAGATAGCGTGATGTATATATATATATATATATATATATATATATATATATATATATATATATATATATATATATATATATATATATATATATATGTAGTGAGTTGGTTATTCATCCAAAAGTCTTGATTAAATTTGGCATATCCCCAATACCTATAATCGTTAATCTTGCGAGAGCTTGGAAGTTATGTATAGATCTATACAGGGCCATGACAACCCCTCCCACGATTGATAGCTATAATCCCGGTATGATACCTTACATATAAGTAACTATTCGACGTCAGATGAAGCGTCGTGATCAGGGGCACATTTACGGTCATAGCTATAATCCTGGAAAGATAGTAAATTAGGATTAACAAAAGACAATCCTAATTAAAATACGTTAGGATCATTAGCAATCCTTGAAAGATAGTAAATTAGGACTAACAAAAGAAAATTCTAATTAAAATACGTTACGATCGTTAGATATCCTGAAAAGATAGTTGTTTGAGATTAATAAAATATATCTTAAAAGATAAAAGACTAGATAAGTAATTAAGAATGGTTTTCACTAACCAAAAGTATTCTTAAAAGGAATTCAAAAGTTCCAAAATATAAAAACTCGTGCACTCAGCAACATTATGTTGAGTTTCAAAATGCATGTATTCTCAAGTTAATAGGACTGGTGATCAGTATACCGTCACACTGCTCAGTGTTTCCGCCAAAGGACGGGCAGGGGTGACAGAGATGGTATCAGAGTACAGGTTTAGCAATAGAGAATTAGTATTTCCTTAAGAATAGCGACTTAGTTTTTCTTTAGGAATTACGACTATATCATAGGTCAAATACTCTGATTAATTTTTCCCTCAAACGTATAACTAAAAATTTTATACCATAAAATTTCCAACTAATAGATTATGTATTGGAGAGGTGACTGGGCTGGAACTGTCGGGTTGGGTTGTTGGCTTTCAGAACAGCTACAAGCCAAAATGGTCCTACCCATCGACTTTTCCTACCTAGTCGATCCATACATAGTCTAGAAATATAAAAAAATAATGAACAGTCAATCATAATTAAACGCAACACATAAAGGTAAATATCCAGGAAATTCAGTATGTAAAAATTGAGTCACTCCTAAGCATAGCCCGATCAACGATGTTTAGTCTTGACTGAACCAATACAACATCTGAATTGGGATAGAAAAATGAAGCATAAAAACCATAAATATATAAATCCTAAACCAAATAGAATATGTCAGAATACATCATAAAGTATCAAAATAAAAAAAAATCACAAATCTACTCCTCAACGCCCTCCGACTCCATCTCGGTCTCCTCCTCCACCTCTTCATCATCATGATCGTCATCGTTGTCATCGTCATCAGTGTCTCCAGGAGGTGTACCTGAAGCACCGGCACCATCGTAACCAATGTTGTGTGGCTGAGAAAGAGGTGGTACAACGGGATCTGTATTGGAAAAGGTGGATGGTCCATCCCCAGATGACGCATCACCGCGAAAAGCGAAGACATAATCCAACGGCGCTCCTCCCGTGCAGCGGCAAGACCCCGCATCACGTCATCAAGAGTAGGCTCCGGACGATCAGGATCCACGTGCATGGGTCTATGACGCCTCACAAAGGCAGGCTCAGGAACGACCTCCAGCTCCACCTAGCGAATCGGCTCGATGATGTTATCCTCCGGTATCCTCCAAGGTTGTCCGGCCTCCCTAGTCAGCACCCGCATCCTTTCGAGAGCGGTAGTACTCAGCTCCCAGATAGGTATATGAACCATCCCACTAGTGTCAACCCTATAGGATATGGCTAACCTAGTAACCCAGTGACCCCCATAAATCCTGCTCGAGGATGTGGGACCTAGAGCCATACCACATAGGTAGAGAGCAAGGACGAAAGGAAGGTGAAGACGAACCTCCGTCTGAGTGAGGCACCACATGTAAAGAGGTCACCAGAAGGAACCTTGTCATGCTCCTGTCTGTGACAATTGTGGATGCAACCGTTCGGTGAAGCAACCGATAATTAGGAGAATGAAAAGCGCTCTCCTTGGAAACCCGCGAGACATTTGTCCCCGAAGCATGAGCCCAAACCTGCATGAAGTTATACTCCGTCGGAGGAGTAGTGATACGGCTATCAAAAAATGCATAAAAATGAGGACTCAGAGTCTCCTCAGCAGTGTAAATCCCTAGACACCACCCCAGCTCGATGAGTCTGCAGGAGCGGGATACGCCTCCCAAGAAAAAAGTAAACATTGATCTATCAGCCCAGGCCTCGAGTCCTTGGCGAAGATGACTATTGAAAAGAACTCCCATCAGAGCTCCTGGTAGATCACCTCCCGAACCCCAATAACCCACCACCATCCGTGGCAGACGAAAAGCTTGAGACCGCTATCATCCCGAAGTTATCAGGTGAGGAATGGTGATAGCTAAGCAGACAAGCTAGTGCTATCTTCCATACTCTCAAAGAGATCCTACGGAATGCTGAACTTCTTCGACAGAAGGTCAATAAGGCAAGATATAAAAGTACCCCGATCAGGAAGGTCATCGGGGAACCGTAAGAAAGGATGTGTTGGCCAGTTAGGAGGTAACTGACCCGCATCCTATCGACCTCGTCTCGACATATTTGTAGCAAAATAAGGCAAGAAAACAGTTAGAATTAAATTGGGATAACTTAAAATGAAAGGGGGATTAAGATAGGTCAGATACGTGTTGCATGCGAGTACACGCCGCGCACGCATCTGTGTGGCGCGCCCCAAGAACACGAAGAACAGCAGGCATGGAAACCTACTGTTTCATCTAATTTTCAACCTAAAAATCATTAAGGGATGTCCGGTTAGTCCCTTAGA
The DNA here is from genome assembly GCF_052849685.1 of Lactuca virosa. Lineage (NCBI taxonomy): Eukaryota > Viridiplantae > Streptophyta > Magnoliopsida > Asterales > Asteraceae > Lactuca > Lactuca virosa. The sequence goes on from NC_136428.1 coordinate 162,866,555, forward strand.
ACACATATAGGCTTCTCATTTCGTCCAAAACAACATTAAATTCCTATTTTAGTTTAAAATATTCAAAATTTAAAAAAAACTCAAAATGAGAATTAATAGATGAATTAAACCCAAAATTGGGTATATAGGAAGTAAAATCCGTAGTATCGGATGCTATATTACTCCTCAATTTCACAAAATACAACCAAAATTCGCAAATTGGTAAAATCCTCTAAAAACCCTAAAAATTCGAAATTTAGCCTACAATTTAGGTTAGGGTTTAGCATAGAGATTACCTAGTAGTACAGTGATCAAATGAAGTGAAGAAATTGATGAAAGGAAGCAGGCGCTCCAAGTGTGCATCATGCGTGTGGACCTCGATAGCAACAAAGCAGATTAAGACAGAAGGAATGTTCAAATGAAGCCAAAAATCGACTTTAATGCTGATATGTTGTCTGTGCGCGACGCACGGATCATGTGCCAGGCGTGCACAAGCAATATTTTTACTTTTCCGAAAATTTTGACCCACTGTATTCCCTAAAAGAATAGAAGCCTTTAAGAGACAAAATTTATGGCATGGAAGAAGGAACTTCCTTGGAATGATCATAAAGTTGCTAGGAAAGCAACGGCAGCATGCTATGATCAGTAAGTTGTTAGGGAAACAACAGTAAGTTGGCAGGAAAGTAACGACCGCATGCTTTACTCAGTTTGTTGTAGGGAAACAATAGTAAGTTGCTAGGAAAGCAATGGCAGCATGATGTGAACAGTAAGTAGTTAGGGAAACAACAGTAAGTTGCTAGGAAGCAACAATAGCATACTATTATCAGAAGGTTGCAAGGAAGGTAACCAATGTGGGGTTTTTATTCAAAAATCTGGTGTCAAAAACGGTAAAAACGGCAACAGAAGCTTTAAATTTTTTGAATAAAACTAAAACCATTTTAACCCACCAAGGATCTTTTTGCAAGACTTAGAAAGAAAACAACAACCATAGAAAGAAAAGTGTTACAACCATTGAAGACTTTGATTCTCATGGGAGATTGGAAGTTGATGTATGACATGAAACTTCAAGGTAGAAGTTCTCTAGAGATATCCACCAACAATAAATCAACTTGATAAGATGCTAGTATTCTTCTTGTAATAAAAGAATCTCTTAAGCTCTTAAGACAAAGAAACTAGTTTGTATTCAAAGAGAGTATTCAAGTATCATCTTCATCTTTATGTTCTTAACACTTTAAAAGACAAAAAAAAACTAGAGAGAATATGGAGATATGGAGCACAAAATTCCGTGGCTTTTAGCTAGTAAAAGAAGAAATACATGTAAGCCTTTTAATCATCTTAGTCCAAGTCCTTACCCATTGAGTCTTGATGCTTTAATACACCATGCATCTAGCAAAAAAAGGTTACAAGTGTAAGAACATGGCTTTATGATTAAATAAATGCAAGCATGTCTTCTTTTCCCTTTATTGTCTCCTTGAATATTTTATAAAAAGAAGAAGCTACTTTTTCTATAAAAACTCTTCTAATTTTTATAACTTATAAAACATATAAATCCATATAAGACAAAAACCCCTTTTGGTCCAAAAAGATGTTCATAACATAATAAACCATACCTTATGATATATTATGATATATTTTGATACTTAACATTGAAAATTAATATTTCCATGAAATAAATAATTTCCAATTAATTACTAGATATATATTTATTTATCAAGAATCAATTTCTTATAAATAATATATTTTCATCAAGTTGTTGTTACTATGACCCTATAGGATCATATGTTATTAGCAATATCATTATATAATGACTCTTGAACATATAATATCTTTCAATCTCTCACTAGCACAAACCTCATCATAGATTGATATAGACAGTGGTGAACGTCAAGCAACATTTCATTGCCCCCAATAACACATGACGAAGAATGCCATTCATCAACATCCAATTCCCAAAAGCCTCAAGCTTCAAATGATGTATTAAGGTAAGTTTATCAGTTATCCCTTTCTTACAGACATCCTGTTGAACATGATACTTGGATCGCAATCAATCTCATTTGGTGTTCAACTTTGGGTAACGCGCGTTATATGTCTAAGTCTCAACACATAACAAGAACAAATCTCATCTTGACTACATAAGCCTCTTGCATAGTTCACACCATACCTGAAAATGGCTTTTATAACTACCTGGTTAAGGATCAGCATTTGAACATATCAAAGCACAACACTCCCTATACTTAAGTCCGACTATGTATCTCAGGTGTTAAGGATACAAATATAGTACTTTTTAATCAAGTATCACTCATCACTACGATCTATGAGTTGATCTTGATGTGGGTCCGTTCAATACTAGTTCTCTAACAAGTACCTATGAAACTTGTTTACAACCACTTGCCTACTTTCATCTGGTGAGAGTCAACCAATCCAATTCATATTAGTCTTACTACATAACTGCTCCCACAATCATGACCGACTATGAACTTTTATAATAATAAGATTATTCACGGATTAAACATGTTAATATAGAACACAACAAGTATTGAAGTAATGGTCATATCCCAATATATCATAAACAATATAATACTTTCTGTCTTAATGTTCCAATATCTAAATACTAAATTCAAATTAAATCCCATTTCTAGAATAAAGAAGTCCTATAATTGATAGCTGAAGTGTGACCATTCATACTTAGCTTAAAAGAAAGGACTTTATTAATGGATCTGACTAAATTTAATTTGTGTGAATTTTGCTAAAACTCTCATCTCCATATTTTGACTTTACTCTAAGTGTAGTTAAATATCTTGGAGAATATGATTGGTGCTCTGATGTGACATAGGTTATCCTTGAATGGAATGATTCAACCTAGTTTTTCAATGATTTAGTTCATCCAATCATATTTGATTTCGTCTTCTAAAAGGTAGTGTATTCTTATTTAGTAGATTGTGTTACTATGTTTTTCTTAGACCTCATTCCAATTAAACTTACTCTTCATTCCACAATGAAGTCATAATCTAACTATAATTCATAAGTATCTATATTTGATTAGAAATCAGAATCCTATGTAGCTCTTTACATGAAGATTTTATTCTAAATTAATTATCTCATATACATTTTTCTTAGTTCTTCTTAAGTACTCTTTGAAGGTTATCATAGTCGTCCAGTGACTTAATCATGCATTCAATTTGTATCTCATGCTATGACATAAATGATGGATTCATTTGCCAAGAAAATAAAATATAAATCATTTCGTCTAGCTCAAACCTATGTGCTTGGTCTTTTTTGAGACATACTCAAAATGGTGTCATGCGACAATGCCAAGAACCCTCCAAAGGAATCTTGTATCTTGACCTATTTAAGGATATTATTAATTTATGCAAAATAATTTAAAACTTTTAACATTCATCTTTATCTATCTCTATAGATTTTACATTCCAAGAATGTATCTTGTCATTCCTAAGTCTTTCATTTTAGAAAGACTTTCCGAATAAAGGTGATACGACCGTGCATAGTCGGAATGTAATTTAAAATGATTATGTATGTCTCTTTTATACAGGATTAGGAATATCACTATCCTCCCACTAGTTTTAGTAAACACACATATCCTTTTTATTTTGATATAAAAGCATACCTTGTATCTTTATATTAAAATGACTATTCCAACCTTGAGATGTTTGCTTTATATCCACAAGTGGATCTTAATCCTTACACGTTTGGTTAGGATAACATGGATTAAGAAAACCTCCAAGCTAATCTATGTAGATATCTTGTAGTAGATGTCGATTAAGAAAAGCAGTCTTTCTTGAAATCTATTTGCTATGTCTCATATTAAGAATATGACGTTATAGTAAATAATATCCTAATCATAGCTACTTGTGAAAAGGTTTGACCATAGTCAATGTCATGACTATGATAAGGACCATAGTCAATGACATGAGTATGAGAAAATCATTATATAACAAGTATTACTAAATATGTACATATATCAATGTATATATTCTTTCTAGAAGAATCTCTTACCTCTTCTAGACTTGCTATAGAGATGAAGATTAATCAAGTCCATACTTGATTATTAAATATGGATTCCATCTCAATGTTCATGACTCTAAGTCATTTGTCATATCCAAGATCTGGTATAAAATTTTGATAGTTGATGGCTTAACTACAAACCATCAAGAACTCATCAATGATAGATTCCACATTTCTCAAGTCATAGATGATTTCTACCATTATTGTGAACAATTTGTGTTTATGAATAGCTATTATTCATGTTTAACAATTTCTTGTTAAAACTAGTTCCAACAATTGTTACATCAGGCTATGGTTCTTGAACTACTTCAACTTCCATGTGCCTCCCACTTGCTTTGTCATTAGAAGCTTGCTTTCTGCTAACTCAGCTTTTAGAGGAATAAAGGAACTTATTCTTGGTGGGTTTGTATATAATAATCCAAATGCCTTTTTTTAGAATATTCTACAATTATGTAATTAGTTGGTGTTTGTATTGTATATATTTCTACCGATTAGAAAGTAAATTATATCAAGTAAAGTTTAATTCACCCTTTATCATCACGAAGGCTTTAGATGGTATTATTGGGTTGTATCTTATGCTTAATCATAGACATTCATTAGAAAGGAAGTCATACACCAAGGTGTATAGTTCCTCAATAATTATTTTCTCTACACTTTAGTGAATATATTATTAGGAATCTTTTATATATAAATAAGATTCACATATGTCAAATAAACTATATTATTTTCCTTCAAAGATCCCTTTCTTGAAGTTGGAATATGTGTACTTCATTTGTACAATAAATATAACAATGTCATGGATAAGTTTGATTTAAAACAAGTGTAAGTCAAAAGTGCTTGTATATAGAACTTAATTTTATTTATAAAATATTGATATTTACTTTGTAATTCTATTAACAGATCAAGTCTCAGAAATAGAAGTCAATCATTTCAGAATATGAGTATTATCTTTATGAAAAACGATCTAGTAAATAATCAAACATTTAAATAAATAACTAAGACATAAATATTTAGACATGCTAAATTTAAAACATACATTGTTCCAAAACAAACAGTGTTATATATTACACCAACTTGCTTGCTCTCGGCTAGTTACTCTTCTGTAAATATCTGTATTCAAGTTACAAATATTAGATTAACATTTAAGTACCAAGTACTTGAGTGTTATACGAAAAGTATGAGTTCTATCCGATACATACATGAAGTACTAGTCTCTTCCAGCCTTTCTTTCTAGATAAGAGGAGCAGTTCCTCTACCAGTGTCCAGTTTCTTCACAAAAGAAACAAGATCCATCTATGTGGGCCTTATTGGATTTCTTGGGCTTATAGGTGTTCAGTCCATAAAACATGGGCCTTTTAGATCACACAAGGTGACTCTTTTAGCCTTTAAACAAGGTGACTCTTTTAGCCTTTAAACCATTGACGCGATCAAAGTTTTAAATTAATAACTAATACTAAGTATCGTTTGAGCGCTTTAGAACATTTGGAAACATTTTAATAAAAATTTCTTTTTATAAAATAAGGTTTGGAGTTTGATAAGTTTATAAATCTCAATTTTGAACTTATATACTTTTGATCTCGAAATTTTACCGGTTACTAGTTTTAACGATAAAGCTTGTTTTATTTTAAAACTATTTTTTAGCATCTTATCATTTGAAAACTAGTTGATCAACCATAATATAATAATAACATAAATATAAAACAACAAAAACATGCATAACAATTATAACATATGTGCATAAAAGAAACCATAAACTAGTAATAATTGTGTGAGTCGTCACAAATTATCAAGTCCATTCCTAAAGGGATATAAGGGACATTTATCTTGTAAAGTCTTCATGTACTCCCACTTGTTTCAACACCTTGTAGCAAGTTTATAAAAATAATTTTATTAAGTTTGAGAAACTTTAATAAAATCAAGTTTATAAACTTTTGATCTTCAAAATGGCCACCATCTTCATTCTTGTTACACTTTTATAAAAAAAAAATAAACTATTTCTAAAACTAATCTATTACTTACAAAAATTAACAAAAGAAAACTATATATTTAATTATTACATACCACATGAATAAATAAATAATTACAGCCATTTTAAATAAATCAACACATGCAACAACACAAAGGTCCATGGCTAGTTTATGCACATCATACATATTTATATACTCAAAATTATACAAAAAAAACTCTTATTTGTTCTAAGACAACTTTTATGACCAAAAAGATGCATGTAAACTTTTGGTCAAAAAAATAATAATTATAAACATTTTAAAGTTGTCATAGAAAATATGTATGATTTTTCTTGCAAAAATAAAACCATCCATGTTTTCCAAAAACAAAGATTTCATCAACTTAACAAAAAATTTAACAAATCTTGCAAAAATAGCTCTGATACCAATTGTTGGGTTTTTATCCAAAAATACGGTTTCACAATCGGTAAAAACGGCAACGGAAGCTTTAAAATTGTTGAATAAAACCAAAACTATTTTAACCCACCAATGATATTTTTGCAAGGCTTAGAAAGAAAGAAAAAAACAACCATAGAAAGAAAAGTGTTACAACCTTTGAAGACTTTGATTCTCATGGGAGATTGGAAGTTGATGAAGTATGACATGAAATTGTAAGGTAGAAGTTCTCTAGAGATATCCACCAACAATAAATCAACTTGATAAGATGCTATTCTTCTTCTTGTAATAAAAGAATCTCTTAAGCTCTTAAGACAAAAAAAACTAGTTTGTCTTCAAAGAGAGTATTCAAGTATCATCTTAATATTTATGTTCTTAACACTTTAAGAGAAAAAAAAAACTAGAGAGAACATGGAGATATGGAGCAATAAATTTCGTGCCTTTTAGCTAGTAAAAAAAGAAATACATACAAGCCTTTTAATTATCTTAATCCAAGTCCTTACACATTGAGTCTTGATGCTTTAATACACCATGCATCTAGCAACAAAAGGATACACGTGTAAAACATGGCTTTATGATTAAATAAATGCAAGCATGTCTTCTTTTCCCTTTATTGTCTCCTTGAATATTTTATAAAAAGAAGAAGCTACTTTTTCTAAAAAAACTCTTCTAATTTTTATAACTTATAAAACATATAAATCCATATAAGACAAAAACCTCTTTTGGTCCAAAAAGATGTACATGACATATTAAACCATACCTTATGATATATTATGATATATTTTGATACTTAAAATTGAAAATTAATATTTCCATGAAATAAATACTTTCCAATTATATATATATATATATATATATATATATATATATATATATATATATATATATATATATATATATCAAGAATCAAATTCTTATAAATATTTCACATCCCAAAAATATAGTCCAAAAATTTCGTTTAATTTCATTAGTAAAAACCATAAATCTCATTCATCATATAAAAATCATAAACCATGTTTCTCAAAAATAACATATTATCTGTCAATGTTTCAAAATCATATGTCAAACATAAGAGTAATTCCTCCCAGACTAAAAATTGTGGTGTGTGCCATGCAGTCATCGTGAGCTCTTCCCCTTACTAGCGGAAGTACCTAAGACCAAAACTGAAAACTATAAGCATGAAGCTTAGTTAGTCTCCCTAACTACCACATACCATACACATATCACATAAATATATCCTGGGCCCCGCCCCAGCTACATCAGGTCATTTCCCTCCATCGGCTTTCCCAGCATCGAGCAGATCTCGGAATACATGTGAGCATAATCAAATAATACACATAAATCTAAACATATGACATTAACATGTAAACATTCCTTGGGCCTCGCCCGACGTCGGACCGTAAACCGGAAGCATGCTAACATTCCTTGGGAACCGCCTCAGCATCGGATCGAAATTCGGAAACGTATAAGTACAAACACATGCAAGAATCACATAGACATCAAGCATACAAGCATTCCTCGAGACCGCTAATGAACCAATGAATCGAGTAATGAATTAATCAGAGTATGAATTCAAGTAAGAATACGAGATTTGAACAGAGGATGTAAATATGATCTTGTTATGCTCTATTATGCTTTCGAATTCTTACAGAGTACAGTAGACAAGTCTGTAAAAGTTCTTATCTAACTCTAGTAAATAACCCTATTTATAGGGAACTGAAAGCATACAAAAAATATACATAAGGCATAGAATCTAAAGCTTCGAATAAAAGCGCCCTAGTAAAATACATTACAAAACATTCGAAGAGTCCAAAACATACTTCGACTAATTACAACAATTCGACCCTTACAATCTCCCCCTTTGTAATCATAGTCGAAGTCTTCAATTTGTAAGAAGTGTGATGGAATACAGCAACACTCTTCGAATCTCCGTGTACCAGGAGATGATCTTCTCCAGCTCTTTCTTTTCTCCTTCATTGTTCTTCTTGCAATGATTCATACGAACAATCAAGTTCGTATATTGAGATGTTGAATATCTATCTACTTCACTTGCTTGGAATAAGAACCGTTTAGCTTTTCCAGCTTTGTCTTTTCCTGCGAAGACCATTCCAAAAGGCTTCAGGAAAATTTCACCATCAGTATACTTCTTCAATTCCGCCTGAGTCTTCGTAGGAGCCATCGGAGCTTTAATTTCCATTCCTTTGGCAGTAGCTAATTCAACATCTGTTAGTGCCAAGCACTCATAATAGTTTTCGATAAAAATCTTGATGTGAGCTACTTCAAGCTTGAATTCATCCGGTTCTGTGTTTTGAAGGTATGAGAATGATTTGTCTTTGAAAAGTAATGCAACTTGTATAAGATCATACAAGTTCATTAATGGAAAATCTGCAACAGTGAATTCACAAATATTTCCATTTGCCCTGGCAACCACATACTTAACATTCTGGACTGTGTTTTCGAAAATCACATCCTTTTTCATACTTATGACCTTCTTGATTTTTATTAAAGACCAAACTTCCTCAGGGGCTTTTCCAAGAACAGCATGAAAACGAATTTTCATGTGTGTACCTTCATCCTTATTTTAAAATTCCCTTCTGCTTTGAACTGAGGCATGATAAACATCATTTCGTTTATGGCAAAATCCAGCTGGCTTGCATCAGTATTCGTGACCAAATAACTCTGCTTTGGTTTCTTCTCGAATGTATACATGTGATTAAAAGCAACCTTGGCCTCAATTGTTTCGTAATTATAGTGTTTGGCAGGATCACCTTTATTCATTTCCTTCGGATCACTAGCACACTGAGTCATAATGCTTTGAATAATCCTCAGTTTATCAAGTTCAGCTTCTGATTCAGCCTTCTTTTCCTCTTTCGATTTTTCCACTACAATTGATTTACCTTTATCTTTCAAGGCTGGATTGTCAATTGTCTCTTTTGGATTCGAACCACTCCCACCAGTATCCGAAGATTTACCAATCATAATTCCTTTCGAAATTGGTCTTGCAATTGGCATTGTTGTTACAACTGTTGAAGTAACCAGTTCAGCAGAAACTATTACTTGTTTTGTTGTTGGAATTTTTGAAGGAAAAACTTTTCCCACAACTTTCGCATTCTCACCACTAGCCTTCAACTCAGTAGTTTTTCTTTCTCCGCCTTGCACCCCTGTGAAACAGGCGGGGCAGTTGTTGGAAGAAGGCTAGATATTCGAAAGAGAGGAGCAAGTTGTTTGTTGAGAATGGCTTCGAATTGGATAAACTTTTGAGATAACAATTTAGGAGTAATCAATGGAGAAGAAACCGGCCTATCATAAATCTCTTTTAACTCTTTGAGCAACTTAAACACTTCCTCAAAGCTTGCACTTTCGGATTTTGAAAGTTGAGTTATTTGAGGACTCAAATTTTCATACAACTTAACAAATCTTGTGACTGCATCACAAATGATATCAACCTTCTGATTTAAGGATGCATAATCCTGTTGAACAGTGACAATCTCTTTTTGCATATATGCACGAAGTTCGTGAATCTGCAAATTTTACATCCTCCCTTACTTTCTTCACTTCCTGAACAAAAAGAACATGCCGCTCTTTTGTTACATTCTTCAATTCCTTCACATCACTGGAAAACTTTGAATTTTGAGAATTGATCCGAAGTTCATTGTTTTGATCATTATAATCAACCTTCTCCAAAATTCTTGATTCAGAGTCAGTAATCATTCCAGATACTTTGCTAATCACTCTGGCTTCAAGCATTTTCAACATTTAATCAACCTCCAAACTAGAAACAGAAGAACCACCCCCTAGATCTGCTTGAGATTGAATTATTGAATTCAATTTCTGATTCAGAATTTTAAACTGCTTCATGGTCATCAGCATATGATCGGGAGACTCCTCTTCCTCTTCATGAAATTCTAATTCTTCAAACGTACCACCAAACCCCTCATTATCAGTCTCTGTCTCCATAAAAACGGTTTCTTGAACATGTGAAGTTGGTTTGGGTGGCTCAGTAGATTGTGAAGAAAAAATAGAAGTAAAAGGTTGATCAAGAATATGTTCGAATGTTGGGGAATCTATGGTTGAAGTAAGAGGAGTAGTGGATAATGGTAAAGAAACAATACTTTCAAAAGGAGCAGAAGTAGCGTGACCTGGAGCTGCATTTTTCGAACCTCCTTCACCCATATCCACATTTGCATCCGTATCAGATACGTGTGCAGGGATGCCTGAAGTTCGAACCGCCTCAGAAACTGACTTGGTAATCGAATCTTCGGGTGGTATTACGATTGTCTGCTCAGGAGTTTCTAGAGTTCGGTCCTCATCATCTTCTGTTGACTCAGTAGAAATGACAAGTTTTCGAGTCTTCTTCTTCTTCTTCTTTGATAACTGTTTTGCCATATCCTCAGCCCTTCGTTTCTTAGACACCGGAGAAATAGGTACTGGCACTTCTCTAATCAAAACACGTTGATGAGTGATTTGAGGTTTTCGAAACACTTTGTGTGTAGGAGACTTGCTTTTGTGGGTGGACTTCATTTTGATTCTTCGAAACATTCTAGTCTTCGAAGGAATGATTACATTTTCTTGTGTTTCTTCAAGAATGGGCTCAATCACTTGAGTCTCAGCAACAGATACTTCAACGGTTTCAGGCTTCTTCTTTGGAGATTTCGAAGATTTTGACTCAGTTTCATTCTTCTTCGTCTTCTTGGATTTCGTATCATCTCTATCCAAGAGTATGCCAGTTTCGATTGAAGAATCAATAGTCTTCAAATATGCCACCAATACAGAGTTCGAAGGATCAACTCTTTTAAGCATAGCATCTGGAATACGAGCAACTGATGGAAAAGCTTCAGCATTATCTGTGACATCCTTCGGATAGTGGTATGATTGAAAAACTGCTTTGTCTTCATCATTGGGTACCAAAATCCCTTCCTTATTGTAAAAGTATTGCAAGATCAAACTCCAGTATCTTGCACACGAAATACCATGAATAGCATTCGTGTGTTCTACACCTTTTTGAAATTACTTCCACAACTGTGTAGAATAATCTACTTGAAGATCATAATAAATGCCAGCAACCATGGCATAAACCTCCATTCTTCCTTTATCAAGACCAGCAGATCTCCCAGTCAAACATCGTAGAAAAATACCAAATAAGAAATTCCATAGGCGTGGAAGACCAGACTTCTTAAAATCACCAATCTTGGACAATGGTGGCTGATATCCCATCTCATTAAACATGTGAACGATTTGTGGAAAAGTAAATGAAACATATGGAGGCGAATTGGGAATATCAAGAATTTGGCAAAAGAGTTGCTTGGTTAGCCTGACCTTTTTGTCGTTCACCAGATGAAAACTAATCGTATCAGATGCTTTGTTGTAAGTCGCATTTGATCCTGCTTGAGAAAGCCAGGACAATGGAATAGAGAAAGAATTGAACATCGCCTTAGCCAAAACCGAGTTCTTCAAAGCAACTATTAGCATCTTCAATTCTTCCGGGTACTGAGAAACTTCACCCTCCAAGTAGTAGTTTGTTGCTTGAATCTTCATTATTGGTAATGAAGAGGCATCTTCAGTGGTATGAGAATCAACATGAGCAGAAGTCGCGATTGTTAGGGTTTGAAGATGATGATGAACATATAATTTGGGAAATTTGCTTTTTGATCGCGTAAACTGACAATGAACCCCTTCAATTCCCTTTTATATGTAACCCTTAAATTTGAATTTGAAGCGGGATATGTATTTAATGATATCCGACGTGGCACCTTGAAAATCGGACCATTACTGCGTAAGAGTAGCCATGCGTCAAAAAGTAGCTGTCACATCGCCTTGAAAAACGGACAGAATACCATACGTCATTTATAAACAGTCTGTCTTGTAATCCCCAAGAAAATTGTAACCGTCAGAACCCTTCGAATGGAAGCAAGGCTCTTTCACTTTTGGGATGAAAAGCGAAGTCATACGCCAGAAGTTCGAAATCATCAGCCTGAGTTGGTATTACTCAGAACCTCAAGGATTTCGTGAGTGTTGTGTTCCAAAGAATAGAGACGAGAAACAAAGATAAGAAAAATATGGGATATTGTGATGTCAAACCATTGACACAAAAGCAGATGAAATCCCGGGCAAAGATTACTTCATTAATCATTAAGAGAAATGATCAATAGCTTGTGTGGGTTCCCGTGAATTACAATCGAATACTTGTTGATAAGTATCGAAGGGCTTCTTTTATAATGCTTCGTGGATAGTTCAAAATTTTCGTTACATGTCATCCTAAACGTAAGGTGATAAATTGTAAAACAAATTACTTGTTTGACCAGTGTAGTCAGTGACAAGTTGATTTAGATAAATTTTGAAATGACGAGGACATTCGAATGAAACTCACACGGAAATCATATTCAAGAAAAAAAATTTGTGTGCTGGATCTTGTTGGGTAACAAACATCGTGGGTTTCGAATGTTTGATCAAGACCACTGATTCGAAATGAATATGATTTGGAGTTTCAAATTTTGGTACAGAAACAAAAGTTTCGTGAAAATCTGGAACTTAGTTCCCCGTCAATTCCTTAAAAAAAGTAATGAAAATTGGGTTTCACTTTCATCACTGTCTCATGATGTCAGATCATAAACACAGAGTTTTGATATATCTAAGTCTCGATGGGTTTGATCAGAGACCTCTCGGACATATGTCTTCGTGTGTGATCGTGTAAGAACTTTATGGATGAAAAAGATTGATGTAAGACACGAAAAGTACCTCTGTTATTTTTGGACCAAACAGTAAACTCTTAACTCATTTTGAGAAGAGTAAGGTAGCTCAGAGACTAATGTGAATATAAGCCTGATTGGGAAGAAATCTTCGTATGAATAATTTCATTAAGGCTTTCGTACACACACATTGAGTCATGGAGGCTTTGGTCAACATACAGCAGCATGCTTCTAGGGACAACCTAACTAGTTCGAATGATGACAAATTTATCGATTCATACGAAAAATGTACCTGACCCTAGTACTGCAAGCATAATCCCCGTTGAATCGTCATGATAATTTGCAACAAATTTATCGATTCATACGAAAAACAGTAACCTCTGAATGTTGAATGACTTTGCCTTGTCCTTTATTAAGCGCCTCTGATTCATTCTTTATCATGCATCATTCTTCTTTTTCGCATGGAACAGAATTTCCATCGATCATTCCAAGTCCCTCTATATGTTTCGTGAAAATATCAGCTAACTGATCAGTTGTTTTCACGAAATGTACTTCAATATTTCAATCCTCCACGTGATCTTTGATGAAATGATAACGAAGAGCTATATGTTTAGTCTTCGAATGCTGCACAGGATTATGAAAAATTCTTATCGCACTTTGAGAATCACAATATAATGGAATCTTTTTCATATTTCTTGCATAATCACGCAATTGACTCTGGATCCATATTATTTGTGAAGTGCAAGCAGCAGCAGCCACATATTCTGCTTCAGCTGTTGAAATTGATACGCATGTTTGCTTTTTCGACTGCCAGCTCACCAATTTGCCATCAAGAAATTGACATCCACCACTTGTGCTTTTTCGATCAAGATTACAACCACCCAAGTTTGCATCTGAATATGCTTGTACAAAAAACCCAATTTTCGAAGGATACCACCATCCTAACGAAATTGTTCCTTTAAGATAACGAAAGATATTCTTCACAACAGTGAGATGTGGTTCTCGTGGATTAGACTGATACCTAGCACAATTACGCACAGAAAACATGATATCATGTCTACTAGCTGTGAGATAAAGTAATGAACCAATCATGCTCCTATATAAAGTTATGTCAACAGCAGGTTTATCTAACGACAGTGTTAGCTTATGCCCGTTGTCATTGGAACTCGTAACTTCGTGCTATTCGTCAATCCAAACTTTTCCAACAGATTCTTCGCATATTTTTCTTGATTAATAAAAATTCCTTCTTTGTTTTGACGAATATTCAAACCAAGAAAATTATTGATTTTTCCCATCATGCTCATTTCGAACTTACTTTTCATCAAATCTTCGAATTCTCTAGACAAAGTAGAGTCAGTTGAGCCAAAAATAATATCATCAACATAAATTTAAACAAGCATTAGATGATTCCCCACTTTCTTTCGAAATAATGTGGGATCAACTGATCCTTTTTTAAATTTAGATTGTTTCAAAAATGAGGTAAGAGTTGCATACCATGCTCGTGGTGCTTGTTTCAAACCATAAACTGCCTTATCTAAAATATAAACATGATTTGGAAATTCTTCGTTAATAAAACCTGGGGGTTGTTCCACGTAAACAGTTTCTTCAAGCTCTCCATTTAGAAATGCACACTTCACATCCATTTGATAAACATCAAAATCTTTGTGAGCTGCATAAGCCAGAAATATACGAACCGCCTCGAGTCTTGCGACAGGGGAAAAAGTTTATTCATAGTCGATTCCTTCTTGTTGTGAATATCCTTTAACAACAAGTCTGGCTTTGTTTCGAACAATATTTCCATCTTTGTCGGTTTTATTTTTGAAAATCCGTTTTAACCCGACAATCGAAACATTTTCAGGTTTAGGAATTAATCTCCAAACCTTGTTTCGTTCAAATTCAGACAATTCAGATTGCATTGCAACAACCCAATCTGAGTGTTCCATTGCAATCTTAACTGCTTTTGGTTCAATCTTAGAGATGAAAACATTGAACATGCAAAATTCTTGATGAGTATTCAATACCTCATTCTTTGCACGAATTTGAGCTCTTGTTAAAACTCCCTCTTGTGGATTCCCAATTACTTGATCCTTCGGATGATCTTTTGTCCACATTTCCATTGGCGGATATGCTGGATCAAATTCCAAAGGTGCATCTTCGTATATATCATCGTTTTCTGAGCCTACAATCGAACAAACATCATCAAAATCATTATTATTCTCAAGGTTTTCTAACTTTTCCCCCTCAACATTATGCTCCCCCTCAACATTAGCATTCACTCTTCCATTCTCTCCCTCGAAAGAATGCTCTTCCTCAACTAGAATATTCGAATCCAATTGCTCCCCCTCCACTGGATTGTTTTGCATACTTTCGCTTTTCTCTGGAGAAGTTGATGTTGAATCATCAGTAAGCTTTGTGAGTTCAGAGATATGATTATCATTTGCATGTATTTCAGCATTAACAGCATGATCTGAAATTCCAAAAATTAAATCATAATCAACATCTAATGTTTGTGAGGATTCAGATTCATCTTGTGTTTTTGTCAAAATAGGATGATTTTCAAACTGTGATGTTGTTTGTTTAATGTAGTAATCATCAAATGTAAGATTAAAAGTTTCTTCAACTCTTCGTGTTCTTTTGTTCAACACACGATATGCGACTGAATTATGCGAATATCCCAAGAAAATCCCTTCATCTGCTTTAGCTTGAAATTTCGTAAGATTATCCTTGAGATTCATAATGAAGCATCTGCATCCGAAAACATGAAAAAATTTGACATTAGGTTTTCGATTGTTGAGAATTTCATATGGACTAATGTTAAAACGACGATGAATGAACGATACTGCTTCAGCCCAAAGATATTGTGGAAGATTCGTATATGCCAACATAGTCCTTGCCGCTTCGCATAGAGACCTATTTCTTCGTTCAACAACACCGTTTTGTTGTGGTGTGTATGGAGATGAAAAATTATGCGAAATCCCTTTGTCCACCAAAAATGAATCAAGAACATTGTTCTTAAATTCAGTTCCATGATCACTCTTAATTTTTCGAACAATCTTCTTCAATGTTGTTTCCATCTTTTTGATAAAGTCAATCATGATTTGTGCAACTTCAGATTTAAGCCTGAGAAAATAAACCCACGTAAATCTGGAAAAATCGTCAACAATCACTAAAATGTATCGTTTCTTGTTGAGAGTTGAAACTGTCGAAGGTCCACACAAATCAATATGTAAGAGCTCCAGAGGTGCAACTATTTTCGAATCAATCGTAATTGGATGACCTTGTTTATGTTGCTTGCCAACTTCACAAGCTGCACATAAAGAATCATTGTCAAATTTAAGTACAGGTAAACCTCTTACCAGATGTTGTACCACAAGTTTATTGATGTTTCGAAAATTGATATGAGAAAGTCTTCGATGCCAAAGCCAACTTAAGTCTAATGCTGCTTTCGAAAGAATACATATAGCAAGTTTCCCTACTATCGGATTGATGTCGAAAGTGAACATGTCACCTTTCCTTTTCGATTTCAGTAACACCTCTTTTGTTTTGACATTCGAAATAATACTTCCTTCTTCATTAAAAAGAACTTGATTGCCAGTGCCCACAACAAGTTGAGAAACACTTATCAAGTTATGTTGAAGACCTTCAACATACGCCACACGATTCACTGTGAATTTTCCATTCGTGATCTTCTCATATCCTTTTACTTGACATTTTTGATTGTTCCCAAACTTCACTACTCCAGCATTTTTGAGACTTCGAAAATCACGTAAATTCTCCTTCTTCCCAGTCATGTGACGAGAGCAACCACTATCGATGTACCACTTGTTATCATATTGCTTGTCACATAGTACCTATATTCAATGGAAAATTTTAGGTACCCAAGGCTTTTTGGGTCCTTGGAAATTAGATTTCAATTTCGAATGCAATGTAGAACTTTTAACCCAATCACAAACTTTTGTTTTGAGACTATCAATTAAGTTTACATCTTCATTTAAAGGAACCGAAACATAAGTTTTTGATGGTTTCGAATGTTCACTGACATTACCCTTCGAATTCTGAGTTTGTGAATGAACATTCTTTGCTTTTATTACTGGTTTCCAAGCTTTGACTGAAATGTTCGAATCCTTAGACGATGAACTGCCATTTGATGAATTATTCACATACTTTTCATATGCTTCGTGAATTTGCTCCTATGAAAATGTATTTGACTGATACATCTTTCCTTTGCCTTCAAGCCAATGATCAATGTTCTTCCTTGACGTTATTCCTTTTTCTCATGAAGTTTTCATTGTTTCTTCCTTCGTTTGATTTGGAAAATTTGGCTTTTTAGGAACAAAATCAACTTTTGGATTTGTTATAAAAGATTTAGCATATGATGTATCAACTGTTGATTTAAAATGTTGACGTTGAAAGAATTTTTGATTTGGATTTGAGTTATTTGAAAATTTTCTTGGAATATTAGTTTCTGAAACTTTCGAAAACCTTGGTTGATTAATCACTTCAGACTTTGAATGATTTGATTGAGATGAATGTTGAGGTTTTGTTGAAAAAGATGAATTTTTAGCTTTGAAAACATTTTTGGGTGATTGTGATTCAGACATCTTTTGAGACTCAACATTTTGCCTAAATATTTTCTTTCTTGCTTGTCTTTTTGAAATGTTGTTTTCCTTCGAAAATTTGTTAATTTGATCTTTGAATTCCTTGGAGTTTAATTTGACAACTTTTTCACATTCCTTTTCAACTTGTTTTGAATTCACTTTTTCAAATTTTGATTTTTCAACCCATTGTCTTTGTCGTTTTGACGTTGGAAAACATACGAATTCTTTGTTAAGTTGTTTTCAACTGTGCTTTGATTTGCGAAAAAGCCTTCATCAGTTGTTTTTGAATTATCCTCTTCAACTAACTTCTTTAATTCTGGTTTGATATTCTCAACATTTCCAGTAGTTACGAAAACTTGATTTGGAAAAATGACATCATCTCTACATTTGAAATTTGGATAAACCATTGAATTCGTTTCAAGATAGTGTTCACCTTTTTCATTCATCACTTTTTCGAACTTTTGTGTATCACCATACACCTGATCAACCACTATTCGTGGATTTTCTTCTTCCTTTGAAGATTTCTTTTCCTTCGAAATTTTCTCTTCATCTTCATCATCACTATCATCAGTTTGACTGTCTTTGATATCCATGAAGTTCACATCACTAACTTTCGAAGTTGAGGGTATATCAGTTCCATTTTCAACCATCAAATCCTTAATTTTTTCTTTCCCTTTAGATGTTGATGCAACATTAATAACAGACAACTAAGAACAATCAACATCTTCAAGTTCACTAATTTCACTAATATTGTCAGAATTATCTTCAATATCAGCAAAATTAGATTGAGAATCAGATGTTGAATTCTCAGTCTTTTTCAAAATTTGAATTTGTTCAGATTTAGTCAAAGTATCATTCACGATGTTAACTAATTCTTTAGCATCAAGACATTCATCAATTTTGACAATTCCATATTTATATCTATCATCAGGAACTTTGTCAAAATCAGCTATTATTTGCTCACAATCATACGAAATATTATCTACCTTAGCTCTTTTGAATGCTAGAAAAGGTAGTAATTTTCTATGTTGCTCTTTACTTATGTCACTTGAATGATGTAAATCTGTTAATTTGCCATAAAGTCTTTTCGCAGAATTACAGTAAATGTTTATTGTGCTGGCAAAAGTTTAACATCACTCGATAACGTATCCCTATCACACATAATATTTGTCATTTGTAATTCCAAACATTCAATTTTGCTTATTTTCAAGTCTAATCTCTTTTTTACCTCTAACAACTCCATTGACAACTTGTTGGCCTCATTGCTAGCAGACACAACAATTGAATCAAAATAAGTAACCATCTCATCAAAAGAAATTAGTTCAGAGTCATAAGCATGTGTAGGAATATTAAAGGATTCGAGAATTTTACGTGCCTTTGTTGTCATTGGAGATTTGTCTGCCGTTTTAGATACGAAGCATCGTCCTTTCACTTTGAATTCTTCGTCATCTGAATCCTCCTCCATTTTCGCATACATCGCTCCATGCGTTGGATTCCTCATTTCTTCATCTTCTGACCCGGATGACCAGATTTGATAAGTTCCATCTTCATCCTCCTGCTCACCCTTTGCAACCAATGACAAACTTTTAGCTTTCGTACGAACCTCTTCCAGCTTCTCTGCATAATACGCCTCATCCTTGACTTTATTCTTCCTCTCATCCTTCTTTCGAAGCATACAGTCATTTGCAAGATGATTCGCACCGTTGCAATAATGACAATTTATTCCAGCATCACCTTTCAGCTTCTTCTCACCCTTTTCATCAGTTATCTTCGAATCTTGCTTCTCAACTTTCTTTTTCTCCTCAACAACATTTTTACTCACAGAACTTCCTTTCACCTCAGCAAGCTTAGTCTTTGAATTGAACGGCTTTTTGAAAATTTTCTTAACACAATTATTCGAGTAAAATGCTATTGCTTCATCATCCGAATTCATGATGAATCCTTCTTCTTCCTCAGAATCACCATTTTCAGCTTCTTTCTCAGAAATCTTTGACACAAGAGCTAATGGACCTCCCAAATTCAGCTTCGATTCCTCAACGATTTCATTTTCCTTAATTTCGTGTGTTTTCAACTGATTGTACAAATGATTGAGAGTTGATGTATCAAAACTTTGTTGATTCTTCACCATCATACTCACACTTCTCCACTCTTTTCGAAGCCCCATTACAAAGATGAGATTGAATTCCATTGATGTCCTGGTAATTCCATAGCGATTGCAACGATAGATTAACTCGTTAAGACGATCATAGTAAACCTCAATTATTTCTCCTTCTTTTTGTTTGAAATCTTTCAGTTCAACCAAACACTGTTTGACTGAATTGATTTTTGTTTTCTCACTTCCTTGAAACTTATCTTTCAGATTGTTCCATACCTCCTTTGCAGTTGTACAACTTCTAATGTAATTATACACAACTGGAGGTAAAGCACCTCGCAGTTCCCTCATACACCTCTTCTCCAGTTTCTTCAGACGATCAGATTGATTATCAACTCCAGAGTTTGTAGAAGATGATCCAATTGGTTGAACATTTACTGGAACATTGACATTTCCAGTGATACATGACCATAATTCTTCATCCAGACCATTCAGATAATCATGCATACGATCAGCCCACTGATCATAGTATTCAGGGATTAGCATTGGAATTTTGGTTGATGAACCTAACAGATGAGAAAACGAGGTCATCGAATTGAGATTGAAACTCGCCATTGTTGTACGGAAGATGATTTTGAGAAGTTTGAAAAGATTTGAGAATTTGAAAACAAACTAGATGAATCAAATCGAATTGATGAGAATAACACTCGATTCAACAATTCAAATGCAGAATCGAATCACAGACTAAGATCTAGACAATTTTTCACTTTCAAAAAGTGCGGAAACTTTTGAATCAAAAAGTCGATTCAAAAACCTTTTGAACAACGTGAAAATCAGATCAGAGATATGATTCCTGCTCTGATACCAATTGATGAACCAATGAATCGAGTAATGAATTAATCAGAGTATGAATTCAAGTAAGAATACAAGATTTGAACACAGGATGTAAATATGATCTTGTTATGCTCTATTATGCTTTCGAATTCTTTACAGAGTACAGTAGACAAGTCTGTAAAAGTTCTTATCTAACTCTAGTAAATAACCCTATTTATAGGGAACTGAAAGCATACAAAAAATATACTAAGGCATTGACTCTAAAGCTTCGAATAAAAGCGCCCTAGTAAAATACATTACAAAACATTCGAAAAGTCCAAAACATACTTCGACTAATTACAACAATTCGACCCTTACAACCGCCCCAACATCAGATCGAAATCTAGAAAAACATATAAACTTACATCGGGCCCCGCCCGGCATCGGACCGTAATCCGGAACTCCTACTATCTAAACGGGTCGACCTTGGTGCCTTAGACCTGTTCCTACTGGATGAAAACTCACCGCTCAAGCTGGCTGCTGAAATCTCGAGTGAAGAATCTCTTATGGCTGCTCTAACGACTCCCCGACTATCATTACCACAATAATCACTTAGTCAAAAATTGAGGATCTTTCTAAGTGTAAAATGGCCATTTTACCCCTGGTCAAAGTCAACCTTCTGGTTGATCCAACTCGCCGAGTTTCTCCATCAACTCGCCGAGTCCTAGAAGCCTGAAATCGTGATCTAACTCGTCGATTCACCCCCTGACTCGCCGAGTTCCTTGGCTACTCATAGTCGCGATTTATCGAATCAAATCGTCGACTCCCTTCTACGACTTGTCGAGTTCTACCTTATGCTAAAACAGGACAACACAAACCAACTCGTCCAGTTCCTCTATGGACTCGACGAGTTCCTCTGTCTTTTTGGCCATCTTAACAGATTAAGCCTCTACTCTCCAAATCCAAAGTTCATACGTCATCTACATACTCGAAATGCCCTTTTAAGGGTAAAGTTTCCAACTTTACCCATCGATAACCCTTCTTAATGGGTTTAGCTAAAACCCTAGTTCTTTTAGGACATAGATCCTTGTCCAAAAGCCTTATCACTCCAAATCAAAACATGAAAACTCAAATCTAGGTCCTAGATACTAAAAGGACACGTAAAGCCTAAGACGTTCCTTCCATGCATGTCCTTTTGGGGCACAAAAGGCCATAACAAACCCTTAGAGTTTGCATGGGGGCTTCAATGGCATAAAGTTTGCACCTTTATGCCTTAAAAACTATTAATGATCCCAGATCTGAAAGGATCCTTGCTTGGGACGTCCAAGTCCCAAGGGTTAAGCCTCTTGAACCAAAACCCTCAAAAAGTGGAAATAAGGAGATCTAATGAACAAATGATCAAGTTAGAGACTCTATTACCAGAAAATGAAGGGAATGAGATTTTTGTTCTGGATCTACAATCTTTTCTTAGAGTCCTCCAGCTTCTTCTTCTTCTACAAGCTTCAAATCACACAAGATCACTCAAAAATAGCTCACACACTCACATAATGCTCTAGGGTTTCGTGGATTAGGGTTTGGGACTTTAAGGCTGGGAATGAAGCCAAAAGGTAGGGATTAAGATACTTAAATAGGGTGCAAAACCCCTAAATTAGGGTTTCACTCTGGCTGACCTACTCGCTGAGTCGAGGGCTCTCGGCTCGTCGAGTAGATAGCTTAAAACCCGCGTCCAAAACCCGTTTCTACTCAACGAGTCTGGGGCTTCCAACTCATCGAGTAGCTTTATTATAATGAATAATTTTATAATACCAGAAATCAGGCGTTACAATTCTCCCCCACTTGACTTAGACTTCGTCCTCGAAGTTTGTTGCGTCTGGAAACAACTCCGGGTAGTGCTCCCCCATCTCCTCCTCGGGCTCCCAAGTCCACTCAGAACCCTTGCGGTGCTGCCACTTCACCTTCACTAGTTAAACAACCATGTTCCTCAAGGTCTTCGTCTTGCGATCCAAAATCGCCACCGGCCTCTCAATATAGTTCAGGCTGTTGTCAACCTGAATATCCTCTTAGGGCACAATCACTGAATCACCCACTAAGCACTTCCGCAACTGGGAAACATGGAAAGTGTTGTGGATCTGGCTGAGCTGTGCTGGAAGATCCAATCGATACGCCACCTTGCCCACCCAGGCTATAACCCTGAAAGGAGCAATGTACCTGGGGCCCAGCTTGCCCCGCTTCCGGAACTGGATGATACCTTTCCAAGATGACACCTTCAGGAGGACCATGTCGCCCACCAGAAACTCCAAGTCTGAACGCCGCTTGTCGGCGTAGCTCTTCTGTCGACTCTAACCAGTCTGGAGCCTACTCCGGACCTACTAGATCCACTCTGTAGTCATAAGTACTACCTCAGTACTCCCCATTACTCTCTTACTGACCTTTCCCCAACAGATTGGGGTCCTACACTTCCTCCCGTAGAGCATCTCGAAGGGAGGTCGGTCTATGTTGGCGTGGTAACTGTTGTTATACTAAAATTCCGCTAACGGAAGATACGTGTCTCAACTGCCACCGAAACCCAAAACACATGCATGTAGCATGTCCTCGAGAGTCTGTATCATCCTCTCGCTCTGCCCGTCCTTCTGAGGGTGGATGTTGGAACCTGAAACTGAAACTATAGCAATCCCAAATCAATTCCGAATTCAAGCAAGTTCCAAAGTAAAGTGTGCTCCGAAATTCCTTTGTGTCTGGACCTGAAGTCGGATGGTGAAATGAAGATAGAGTGAAGGTATTCCGAAATGGATTTTGTGTCCGGAATGCTTGTTGTTACGGAATCCATATTTTGTCTTTATGCATTAAATAAATTTGTCTTTTGTGTGATTTAACTTGTCATAGGACTTAGCTTTATTTGTCAACTTGGATATTCAGAGTGTCAGATGTAACTCTTTTATCCAGTCCTATGTTTGTAATTGGTTAGTACCATGTTTCATGTACTCCTATATATAGGAGCATTCAATGTTAAATCATCAGACATATTGTTCAAACTTTTTTAGCAATATCGCATTTACTTCACTATCTTTACAACATTCTCTTTGTTCATCATTTATTATCTTTTCCATGATCTTCATTCTCGTTCTTCATTTATGGCTTGATCATTTGTTGAATACTTTAGCACAGACTTGATTGGTCTATCCAGACTTGACTGGAACATTTATTAGCAATCAGACATTGATCTTAAAGTCTTAACTCAAGGTTTGAGTTTTCAAACCTTGTCCCTGCGCATCAGATCATTTTGTTCTCTCAATTGGTATCAGAGCTTGAGTGGTTGTCCTTTGAATCCATAAGATCATATTATAGTTGGTTTAAAATTTCTTTGGTATTTCAACCATTTATGTGTTAACGACAAAAGTTCTTCTATATACCACTTTTTCTTGAAGATATCTTAACTTCAATGGCTGCTTCTAATCCCTAACAAATGATTTCAATGAAAATCTCAAATAGTGTGGGTGGCCCTAAACGTACCCCACTGCTAGTTGTGGAAGAATCTGATCACTGGAAAGTTAGAATGGGAAAGATTTTTACTAGCTAAAGAGAAAGGTGAAGAGATTTGGAGATCCGTCAAAGAAGGTCCTCATGTTCCTGTAAGGACGGTTGTGAGAGATGCTGCTGCTCAGCTTATGGGTCAAGATGAGACCCGTCCAGCTCCTCTAACTGCTGATGATATTGAAAAGTTGCATGTTGATCAAGTTGCTTTCTCAAAAATGGTGTTTGGTGTTCCTCCTTCACTCTTTGAACACATTAAGTTGTGTAAATCAGCAAAAGATATTTGGGACACTCTCCAAGACCTGATTGAAGGTTCGGAAAACATGAAAGACAAGCGTCTCACCTCTGTTGCCAATGATTTTGACACCTTCATTACCACTCCTAGTGAATCAGTGACTACTCATGGGATTGTCCGAACTCCCTTGGAGTACAATCTTATGTTCATAAACAATCTCGGTAAAGGATGGGGAAATATGAAATCTTGTCTCCAAAGTAATGGTTCTTTGAAAAAGTTAAAGCTTTATCAACTTTTTGATGAACTTCAAGGACATGAATCTAATATTGCTCAGACCATAAGGGAACTCTTCGGAGGTCCTCTTGCTCTTGTCAGTTCCTTTGAACCAACCATTCCGAACACATCCACATCGGACCTCTTCAAACCAGTTATTCCATCTGTTTAATCCTCCTTACCTGTCTCACCCACACCAAACTATCCAGTTGATGATTCCGAAGCCATGAACTCTGAACTCCGTTTCCGATAGGAGTTTGCTCTTCTCTCCATGAAATACAAACGTCCTTTCAATACCTCTTACAAACTATACCCAAATCGATTCCATGCTCCTCATCAAAATAATTCTCAACCTTACTCCCCTCCGGAATCTCAACCAACTTCGGAAAATCCTCCCTCATACAAATCGAACATCTCAAAACTAAACTCTACTTCGGAACCATAGCAGAATCCAAAATCCGACAAACAAAAAATTGTGTGTCACAAGTGTGGACACGCAAATCACTTTGCTAAAGATTGCCTGGTTGAAGCTCCGCAAAAACCAAAAATCAAGGACTCTGCTTACTAAACCCGAAGAGCTCAAGAGATGGCAGAAAGCGAAAAGGATTTCATAACAACCGTATCAAGGGATGTTGAAGGATATTTGTCATCCGGAGATGATGATGACATAGTGACTGGAAGAAACATGTGCTTGATGGCAAGACAATCTGTTTTATGTGATGAAGGCTATTGGTCCTCCGAGTCTGAAGATGAAGATGATGTTGCTGAACCACACTACTGCTACATAGCCACCAATGATCCACCTGGTTGAAGCATCGTTCAGCAAGTAAAATCTATGATTACTGGTAATAATTTTGATGTATCTCTTTGTGAACCTTATCTGACCCAGATCCAAACAGATATGAGCACCATTTATAAAGCCTATGAGTCTTCCATAAAAGCCAGTGAGAAGAAGGAGTGTGAATTAAATCGTCTTAGTTTACGTTTTGAGGATAAAAAATTAAAATCGAGTTGTTAGAGCATGAGCTTGTAATGTCTAAAGATGAATGTATAATTTTGAAAGACAAATGTAAAATCACCTATTCTGAAAGAAATGTCTTAATTTCTGATAACAAACGTCTCAATGCTAAAATAGATGCTTTGCATAATTCTATTGACATAATTAAATCTAATCAACGGATGACTCATAATTTTCGTCATCCATGGTCAAAAGCTCCTGGTCTCGGAAGCGAGTTTTCGAAACCAATTGCTCGTCCCTTGATGGAATTGCAAAATTTGATATTCATGGGAGAGGTTCCGAACATCAAACATTCGGATACCCCGGTTTCTCCCTCGTCACCCCTTCTTGAGACCACATACCACATTGCGCCCCTAATTCTTGAGTTTCAACCAATTGTTGTCAAGAGTCCCGATTCCACGCCTTTTCCGCCTCTGATAAACCTGGACCTGAATCGGACCACAAAATTTCATCACAGTGTTTCAAATTGCGTAGATTACGTTCCTAAGCATAATCCTCCAAACAACTTTGTTGTTGATGAAATTATTCAGGTGACAACTGAAACTGTTACCTCTGAGTTTGTATGGGCATACTTAGATGATAAAGTTGAAATCTCAAGTTGTGTCTCCTATGATTCTTGTGAATCAGAATCTTTAGTAATTTCAAAAACAAGTTAGGTTCCCATTGATCCCAAGTTTAGCAATCCATCTGTAGGGAAAACTTCAAAATCCTCGTTTCACCCCAAGAGAAAACCAATGTTAAATAGGAAGGATATTGTATATCCTAAAGTGAAAGCACGAAATGCTTATAAAAAGGAAGTTAAGACTAGACAAAATTCCATATTCCCTGAGAACTCCAAAAAGAGTGTATCTCGGAATTCGCAGTCATCAACCCATAGTCAAAACTCCTTCACACCCACTAAGATCCTCAAGCGACCTTCTAATTCTCTCAGTCCTGTAGAACCCAAGAAAGTAGTCAGTACTACTCAGCCTAAATCTCGTGTTAATGCCATGACTGTCCAAAACACCTCTCGTCGGACTGTTTCATCTGTTTTCATTGCTAAATCTGATGGCACAATTTTTAAACCCAACCTTTCGAACATCAAACAAATAAAAAATTTCTAAGAAAACATATTTTCCAAAATCTTCAAATCAAAATCTTGTGTGGAAAGTCAAATCTCACATTAATGAAACAACAGTTCCGGAAGTTACAAGTGTTTCCACCACTCCAGAAGTCAATGGTCCGAAGAAAACTGTTCCTAACCCTCAAGTCATTGATATGACTACTGGATACATGAGAAGACCTTAGCCTTTTGTCTGTTTCCTAAGAACTCAAAAAGTACTCCTAAAAAACACAAAGTTGTTCCGAAATCACAATCCAAGTCCAAAGCCTGTGCCTACGTCCCTAAACCTAACTCGGAGCCTAAAAACTCCATCACTCACTATTCTGCAGGCACTTTGTGCTTCGGAGCAAGAAACAATATGGTATACTGATAGTGCTTGCTCCATGCACATGACGGGACAGAAAGACTTTCTGCAGGATCATAACCTTTCTCCAAGCATTGCTTACGTGACGTATGGCAAAAACTCCAATTCTCAAATTCGTGGTTAGGGAATTCTCACCAATGGAATCTCCTCTATCTCAAATGTGGCTTATGTAGCTGATCTGAAACATAATTTGATTAGTGTAGCTGAGCTCACTACTCAAATCGATGTGTCGAGTTTTGCAAAAGGTACAGCTATGTCATGACTGAAGACCGAAAAGAGTTCTTAATCAAGTCAAACCGCAACAAGAACATGTACCCACTCGACATCAACATGATTGTTGGCAAACGATAACTCTGCCTCCTCTCCAAAGTCGTTCCTGACGTTAGTTGTTTATGGCACCGTAGGCTCGCTCATCTGAACTTTCGGTACATGAATGATCTCGTATCTGGTGAAATGGTGAGAGGTTTACTTCCTCTAAAATTTGAAAAAAATCATTTATGTGCTGCATGTGAGTGTGGAAAGCAATCAAAGAAGGGTCATCCTGTTATCATCGAAAAATCAATCTCGGAACCATTGGAGCTCCTACACATTGATCTTTGTGGACAATCCAGTGTAGAGAGTCTTCATCATAAAAAATACATTCTTGTGATTGTTGACGCCTTTACAAGGTGCACTTGGGTTTTCTTCCTCAGACTGAAGTCTGAAACAGCCTCTGAACTCATCAACTTTATTAAAGGAATTGAATTACTCATCAAACTCCCTGTTAGGCGTATCCGAAGTGATAATGGTTCGGAATTCACCAATGGAACCATTGATAAATTCCTCACCAAAAAAGGAATTGACCACAACTCCTCAGCACCGTACACTCCACAACAGAACGGTGTAGTTGAAAGACGCAATAGAACTCTAGTTGAAGTTGCTCGATCCATGCTTAACTTCGCAAATCTACCACTCTACCTCTGGGCTGAAGCCATATCAACTGCATGCTTCACTCAAAATCGGAGTATCATCAATCGACGTCTCAACATGGCACTGTACGAAGCAATGAATGGTCGGAAGCCAACAATCTCGTTTCATCATGTTTTCGAATGCAGATGCTTCATCAAGAACAACCGTGATCAGCTTACCAAGTTCCAACCTAAAGCTGATAAAGCCATCTTCCTTGGGTACTCTTCTAAATCAAAGGCTTACATAGTTCTTAATCGAAGAACTCGTGTTCTGGAAGAAAGCTTTGATGTTACATTCGATGACAATTTCGTTCGAAATTCTGGCCCAACCCATGTTACAACTCACATTATGGAGTCCGATGCTCCAGTGCCAGGATATCCAAACCAGCAAACAATCCTTGAAGTCGACTTTGAAACTCTCTTTGGACCTTCCGAAACAGCCCTTGATTCGGAATCTCGAACAAGACCAATCTCAACCCGGAAGCTCCTGTTTCTCAAAATGTATCCAGTCCAATCCCAAGCCTCCCTCCATTTGATTCCGAACCGTTTCAACCTTCTCAGGTTGAGGGTGAGAATGGTCAACCCTCTCTTGAATCAAATGTGGATGGTTTCCAAGATGCAACTGTAGATTTCGACGACTCCAATCCTATCAACATTGATGATAATGAAAATTTCTTTGAGTTCCCTTCTGATGATGATGTCAACCTCTCCGGTTCAGAAGTTCAGGGGGAGCATCACCCTCAGATTCAAACCATTCAGGGAGAGCAACTCAATCCTATTGTTGTTATTGGATCGTCCATTGCACAAGATCTTCTGAGGTTACATGTCTGGATCAAGGATCATCCTCCGAACCAAGTAATCAGAAACCCAAACGCTAGTGTAAAAACTCACTCTGCCACAAGTGTTCAAAACGAATGTCATTTTTCGGAATTTAAGTCCATGGTTGAACCCAAATCCATCAAGGAAGC
The DNA here is from genome assembly GCF_052849685.1 of Lactuca virosa. Taxonomy (NCBI): domain Eukaryota; kingdom Viridiplantae; phylum Streptophyta; class Magnoliopsida; order Asterales; family Asteraceae; genus Lactuca; species Lactuca virosa. The sequence goes on from NC_136428.1 coordinate 162,895,586, forward strand.
ATTAGAACATGGTGATTGGATTACAGCCATGCAGGACGAACTGGCAGAATTTGATAGAAATGAAGTCCGGTCTCTCGTGCCTCCTGCTTAGAATCGTCCCATTGTCGGTACTAGATGGGTGTTTCGCAACAAGTTAGATGATGCAGGAGTTATCATTCGAAACAAAGCAAGATTGGTGGCTAAAGGATTTACGCAGATTGAAGGCCTTGATTATGATGAGACCTTTGCTCATGTTGCACGTTTTGAAGCCATCAGAATCTTTCTTGCTTATGCTGCTCACAAAGGCTTCAAAGTTTACCAAATGGATGTTAGGAGTGCTTTTCTTAATGGTGAACTTGACACTGAAGTATATCTTCAACAACCTCCCGGTTTTGTTAATCTTTCATATCTGAACTACTGCTACAAGCTCCGGAAAGCTTTCTACACCCTAAAGCAAGCTCATCGTGCATGGTACGGGACCCTCACAGATTTTCTCAAGCGTTCAAGTTTCCAACGAGGAATTTTAGATCCCAATTTATTCTGAAGTTCAAATGGAAAGCATCTCATGCTGGTCCAAATTTACGTTGACGACATCATTTTTGGATCTACGGATTCATCAATGGTTGATGACTTTACTAAACTAATGATCAATCGATTCCAAATGAGCATGAATAGGGAGTTAAGCTTCTTTCTTGGTCTACAAGTCAAACAGACTAACAGAGGAATTTTCGTTCACCAAGAGAAGTACATTTCGGAACTCCTCAAAAAGTACTCAATGGACACATGTGCCTCAGCCAAGGTACCAATGGGCTTCGGACATAAGATATTTGCTGACCCTTCAGGTGTAGTAGTTGATGAAAAGAAGTACAGATGAATGATTGTATCGCTGCTCTATCTCACAACAAGTCGTCCGGACATCATGTTTGCAACATGTTTGTGTGCCAGATTTCATGTCAACCCAAAGATGTCTCATCTCTTGGCTGTGAAACAAATTTTCCAATACCTCAAAGGTAGTAAGAGTCTCGGAATCTGGTACCCAGCAAATGAGAGCTTCCTACTTCAAGCATATTTAGATTCAAACTATGGTGGTCTTCAACTTGATAGAAAAAGCACATCAGCTGGCTGTCAATTTTAGGTGGTCGTTTGGTTAGTTGGTCATCCAAGAAGTAGAACGGCATTGCACTCTCTACAGCTGAAGCATAATACATTGTTGCTGCCAGCTGTACTTCTCAAGTTCTATGGATGGAGTCTCAACTCTTGGATTATAGTTACCGTTTTCAACGCATTCCTATCTATTGTGATTCTCAAAGTGCCATTACGAATTTACACAATCCAATTCAGCACTCCATGACGAAGCACATTGACATACGGTACCATTTCATAAAAGATCATGTATTAAATGGCAATATTGAACTTATTTTTGTTCCATCTGAAGATGAGATTGCTGATGTCTTTACTAAGGCATTAGACGAAACCAAGTTAAATGGTTTTCTGAACAAAATGGGTATGATGATGTCTGATCCTCAATTCTTTCAAGAGAAATGTACTCTTTGATGGCAACATCATAAAGTATAAGATGATTCCTGGTCAAAATCTTTTTACTCTTCGGAATCAGTATCTGTCGGAACAATCAGGATCATTTTATGTGTCTTTTAATCTAACCTCCCATCTCAGTGTAAAGGTGTACAGTCTCAAAGCTTTCTGATGTCCAAGATAGTTACAATGATCACAATTTTGTCTCGGAATACACTTCATAATGGCATCCCGGAATTCCACTCCGGAAAGGTATTGCATTCTATACTTCGGAATTTTCAAAATTTCACTCAGGAAATTTTTCAAACCTTGTTCCAGAATATCCTGCAAATCGATCTCCGAAAGTCTTTAAAATTTTCACTCCAGAACTCAAAAATTATCATTATGGAATTTTTTTTTTCTCTAGATTTTTCAAACGTGTACTCCGGAATCGCAAACAATTTTTTTTTACTCTGGAATTTCAAGCTTCACTCCGGACTGATCGCCTTCCGAACCATTTCTTCAATTTTTCACAATCTGTAAATCAACTTTTTATCCTCCGAATCTCAAACTATCCAGAATCGATCATTCGGAAACCCAAGAGTCAATAAGGTGAAACGTTTTTCTTGTAACGGTAACTTTTGTGGATTCTTATCTTCCTAGAAACTCGTGCCACGATTGCACGTCTCCAAAAAGCAACCATCAAATCACCGTTTGGGTTTTCCTTTCTAAGCTCTAAAACATCCCTACCTTTCCTTTCCCAAGTCAACTCATTACCAAAAACGGTTATGTTGAATCATGAAAAGTGACCATCTTGAACTTCAGCTACCGCAGTCAAGCTCCCTCTTCAGCATCCGAAGTCATCAAAGCCAACCGCAGTCACTCTTTGTTACTTAGTTTATTTTGTCTTTCTGTAATCCTCTCTATTGTCCAGTATGCCTTGCATGGCTACTCTTAGAGAGTGAATCTAATGTAACTCCTTGAGTCTCTATAAATAGAGCTCATTCTCTTGTATTCATTACGATCTATCATTCTGAATACACATCTCTGAAGTTATCTTTTCTATCTCTCTATCTAATTACTCATCTCTTCTTACTCACAAATCTTACTAGAATATAACTGATTACAATCTCTCTTCGGAGCAAGTCTTTTGTGACTTAATCACTAAGTTTGATCTCACTTATTAACTTGGCTTGAATGCATTCCTTGTTATGAATCAACTTATGTGTATACTTGATATAACAATTGTTGTCATTTCCACTTCTTTACTTTTCCGCAACTAACTCTCTAACTATCTAACTTTAACTTATATTATTGTTGAGCTTTTAGATCCTTCGAGATTAACTATTCCGCAATATACTTGTTCTAACGTTTGTTCAAGTGTGTCTCAAAGTTTTTCTCACAACAATTGGTATCAGAGCCATAGTGGTTGCTTTTTGAAAACGGAACTCTGATTTTCAAAGGGCCTTCTATACCACTGAAGCTCATTTCTTAAAACAAAAAAAAACTTCAAAAAATATGGCACAATCGTTATCTCTGAATGTTTCCAACAGTGTTGGTGGTTCTAATCGAGCCCCAATACTGGTAGCAAATGAATATCATCACTGGTCCCAAAGAATGGAAAGATACTTAAGGAGACTTGGTAGAGATGTATGGCGATCCGTAGAAGAAGGACCACATGTCCCAGTCCTTACACCAGTCCAAACTGACGGCGCTACAACCAGGCTAGGAGGAGGTCAACCAGTCATGAACCGTCCCACCAAGGATGACCTCGATAAAATGGAAAATGATGCTGTTGCTTTTTATGAAATCTCCTGTGGAGTTGCTCCTGACAACTTCGATATTATCATAAATTGCAAATCAGCAAAAGAGATCTGAGAAGTTCTCAAGAATTTGTACGAAGGCTCACAACAAGCACAAGACAAGAAACTTACTACCGCACTCAATGAGTTCAACAACTTCATAGCTCATACTGGCGAAAGCTTGGAAGACTCCTTTAAAAGGTTCAACCTGATAGTCACCAAGTTATCCAATGCGGTCACCATCCGCAGTAACCATGAAACAAATCTTCAGTTTCTTAATGGTTTGGGAATACATTGGACTACGGCTAAGATGATAGTCTAAGGCGATAGAAAGATTCATTCTTTGTCACTCTACAAGCTCTATGGAGAACTGCAAGCACAAGAATCCACCGTACTCAAAGACTGTGCTGACTTCGGAGGACCACTTGGTCTCATAGCACAAGCTCCACATAATCAATCTTACTCTCCCTCGTATGACACACCACCGCAGTCATATTAAGCTGACTCAGAGTATGACGATGAAGAAGAATTTCAGAAGGTTATTGCTCTGGTTAGCCAATAGTTCAACCGTCTACCACCTCCTTCCTTCCGCAAGAATCAACAGTTCAACAAACCCCCATTCAACCGTAACTTCAGTCCCCAGAATAACCGTCCTCGATATCCCAAAAGTTCTCATCCACCACCGCAATCTCAAAATAATCAACCAAACGAGGCACCGCAGTCTACTCAAACCACTGACTCCGGTACTACCCTTGAAGACAAGACTGATGTTGTGATTTGTCACAAATGCAACAAAGAGAATCACTTTGCAAGAGATTGTAAGGCCAATGTAGTAAAAGACAGAGCATTCTACCTTAGAATGGCTCAAGAGTTGGAAGATAAGGAAAATCTGCATGCTGGCAACTATGGATGATGATGGTTCTACAAAGCTGGACAAAAACTGCCGCTACATGGCAAAGGATGGAACTCTAAGCATCGTCGAACAGGTAAAACTTATGATCCAAACTCTAAACTATAGCATGCATGACTGTCAACCCTACATAGATGATCTTAATGACACTTGTGTTGTCGTCCTTACAGACTATAACAAAGCCTTAGATGAGAAGAACATTGCGTCCCAAGAGATGTTCCATGTGAGAGGACGACTGGATAACAAAAGACTCAAAATGGCTATGTTAGAAAAGGACTTAGAGTTAGAAAAAGATGCAAGAATGTTGAGTGAAACACAATTAGAGATAGCTTTGAACCAGAGAGATTTAGCTCAGAGTGAAATTGTACGCTTAAATCTCTTAAACGAAAAATTATTCAATGAAAGTGAAGCTATTGAAAATTTGGTAAACAATGGAACCGTGGACAATACATACAATTGGGCTTGGTCAAATGGATATCCTACCGCAATGGATTCCTCACCCCGGTTCAACAAAGAAAGACTGTATGTCCCTCCAGACCGAGAATTTCATTTCCCAGTCAATGACAAGACCTTTCCCGAAGACATCAAAACTCACTTCGGTAGACTGCATAATCTAAGCAATAATTGTGTCATTGAGGAAACTGTGCCTGAGGTTTCGGGTCACACATGTGATCAAATTCCTATCTGTGGCACCATTTACCCAAATTCTCAAACCTCATCCGTAGTTGATGAAGAAATTGTCATTGAGGGCCCCGAAGTCTCGAAAGACTTTCCATCTCTGTCCTCAGACCGTAGTGTCTCACACTGTAGTCAAAAGTCCCACAAAAGTCCCACTGAAGTCCCAACTCAGACTTACTCTGCAGTAGTCAATTCATCACTACCGCAGTCATCAGTAAAAGGAACTGTGACTCTTCGACCAATTCATGATGAATTACCCATAGAAAACTTTGAAGTAGGTCAATGCTCTCAAACCCCTGAATCTTCAAGTTCGGATGACTCAAGCCCATGTTTTCAAAAAATTTCTAAGAATTCCAGGAAACCGCAGTTGAACATCAAGGACTGCGGTTCTCCAAAAACTTTAGCAAAAAAGGCTTTCAAAGACGAAATTCGCTCCCGAGGCACAAATAGACAAATCTTTTCGAAAAACAAGAAGCATGTCAGACTTCCAAAGTCCAAAAGTCCAGAAAAATTTGTTTTCTCACACTACTTTTTGAAAAACTCTCCCATCAAGAAAACATACAAAAAGGAATGTACAGTTTCAACAGTCATTCCTATTTCATCTGACACAACCCAAAAAGGTGTAAAGTCTTTTCGAAACAATGGTTTTCAAATCTATTCCTCAGATGATCCGAAATGGAAAGGTATTTTACCCACTCCAACACTTTTAAAGTCACATCAAAATTTTAACAAGTGGAAGGGTATTCTACCAAATCCAACAAAAAGTACACAAAGATCTACACGTGCTAAACCTTTTTCAAAACAAACTTTTCAGAAACCAAACAACACTCATGTCAGATCTTTTCAACCTCGGACCGGTCACAAGCCCAACTCATCCTTTAGACCGCTGACCAAACGTGGTGTCAAAACAAAAGACAAAATCTCAACCTGCAAATGTCATTGTAGTTGCCAAAAAGATTCATCCTATGTTAAATCTAGTTGGAGTCAGAAACCTCGTAACTTTTCAAAAACACACAACACTCCACAACTACACAAACACCCAGGACTAGAATTAAAAGTTGACAAGAAACCTGTCCCTGCAACCTCGGTCCATGCATCATTCAGAAAATCATCTGTTGTCCCAGGCTCCAAACTAGTTTGGATGACTAAACTAACCGTGTAATTCTCAGGCTTTGTGCAAGGAGGAACAAGAAGAAGAATGGTTAATCGACAATGCCTGCTCCTTGCACATGACCGGAAGGTTAGAATACCATCGGGATTTCAGGCCAATTTGCAACGGTGGAAATGTTACATTCGGCAACAATGCGAATGGAATCATCTGAGGTTACGGTGTTCTCACTACGGGGAACTTCTCTATTCAAAAGGTTGCTTATGTAGAAAGCCTTAAACACAATCTCATCAGTGTTGGCCAACTATGTAAGGCAGGACATCGAGTTGAATTTGATGATCAATTTTGCTATGTAATGACAAGTGGTAGGAACACGTGTCTGATCAAATCCCGATCCGAAGGTACCATGTATCCTTTGGATGTCTCTCTGATCATTGGTAGACCGCAGTTGTGCTTCCTATCCAAAGTCGTATCCGAAGTCAGCTGGCTATGGCACCGCAAGCTAGCTCATCTCAACTTCAGGTACATCAACAATTTGGTCACCGGAGAACTAGTCAGAGGTCTCCCTATTCTCAAATTCAGCAACGATACTCTCTGTCCGGCTTGTGAATGTGGAAAGAAATCCAAAGCAAGTCACCCCATGGTGATTGATTCTTCAATCTCTGAACCACTAGAGCTCTTACACATTGATCTTTGCGGTCCATCCACCGTAGCCAGTCTCCATCACAAGAAATACATTTTGGTTATTGTAGATGACTTTACACGCTTCACATGGGTCCTCTTCCTTAGAATCAAGTCAGAAACACCACAGATTCTCATCAATTTCATAAAGGAAATAGACCTTCAGATCAAGCTTCCAGTAAGACGTATTCGCAGTGATAATGGAATCGAGTTTACTAATCATCTCCTCAACAGTTTCTTGGTTTCCCAAGGCATCACTCACAACTTCTCAGCTCCTTATACACTGCAACAAAATAGAGTAGTAGAGAGAAGGAATCGCACTCTAGTAGAAGCAGCTAGATCCATGCTTAACTTCGCACACCTTCCTCTCTACTTTTGGGCTGAAGCTGTAGCCACCGCATGCTTTGTTCAAAACCAAAGCATTGTGTGCAAACGTCTCAACAAAACACAATATGAGGGCCTTAACAACAGAAAGCCAAATGTCCGCTTCTTTCATATCTTTGGGTGTAGATGTTTTGTGATCAACAACTGCGATCATCTTAACAAGTTTGCACCGAAGTCTGACGAAGTCATCTTCCTTGGCTATTCCACTAACAAAGTTGCTTACAGGGTCCTCATCAGACGTACAAGGCTAATCATTGAAAGCTTCGATGTGAAATTTGATGATTCTCACATCCGCAACGCCCCTCCATCCACTGAAACCACAACAATCATGGAAAGCGATATTCCTGCCTCTTCAGGTCCTTTAAATCTAGTTGAAGTCAATTATGACGATCTTTTCGACCCTGTTGAAACGGCGAAACTATCCGAAGTTCTTGTGTCTCTGGCAGCTCAACAACAACACGCTGATGTTTCTGGTCCATCACTATCCGAAATAGCATCTCTCAATACTTCCACTTCTCCGGTTGAGGGGGAAAGCTCTACTCCGGATCAAGCAACAACCGTCGAGGTTCCAGTACTTGATGCTGCTCAAGTTCCCATCCGCAGAGAATCATTACCATCAAATGTATCTTTGGATTCGGATGATGAACACATAGAGAACATTGACACAAGAACTGACTCAAGGATTATCACTCTTCCATCCGCGGTCCAGGGGGAACCTTCTCAAGTTCCAGAGGAACTCCCATCAGCAATCCAGGGGGAACCTCTTCCAACTGCTCAAGAAAATTCCATTCTTGTTCCAACAAACAAAGATGATTCCGCTGGATGTTCTCAAGTCCAGGGGGAACTGCCATCTCCAACCGCAAAATCTTCTGATATTGAAGATATTCCCTCTACCGCAGCTGCTGATCATCTACAACCCCGTCTACACGTATGGACGAAGGACCACCCACCAGGTCAAATCATTGGCAACCCATCCGCAGGTATCCAGACTCGATCATCCAAGGACTTATCTGATCATTGTCACTATGCAGCATTTATGTCCTCAGTCGAGCCCCGAATGATCAAAGAAGCATTACTAGAACCTGATTGGATATCCGCAGTGCAAGAAGATGGGTATTAGATGGGTATTCAAAAACAAGCTGGATGAATCTGGTGCGGTAGTCAGAAACAAGGCAAGCTTAGTTGCCAAGGGCTACAGTCAACTTGAAGGTGTTGACTATGATGAAACGTATGCTCCGGTGGCACGAATGGAAGCCATCCGAATCTTCTTAGCATACGCAGCCCACAAAAACGTCAAGGTACACCAAATGGACGTTAAGAGTGCATTTCTCAATGGGGAATTAAAAGAAGAGGTTTATCTTCAGCAACCTCCAGGCTTTGAAAGTATTGAATTCCCAGACCACTGCTACAAACTTGAAAAAGCAGTCTACGGTCTGAAGCAAGCCCCAAGAGCATGGTACGAGACTCTCTCTGAATTTCTTGTCTCGTCCAGATACAAAAGAGGAGTGATTGATCACACTTTATTTAGAAAAGCAAATGGTGACCACCTTATGCTTGTACAAATATATGTGGATGATATCATCTTCGGATCGACTGATCAAGGAATGGTGGATGAATTTGCTAAGCTCATGACGAACAAGTTCAAAATGAGCATGAATAGAGAGATTAACTTCTTTCTAGGACTTCAAGTGAAATAAGTTCCGCAAGGGATATTCATTCATCAAGAGAAATACACCACTGAACTGTTAAAGAAATATTCTATGGACAACTGTTCTTCGGCTAAGGTACCCATGGCCTTCGGATATAAGATCTCTGCTGATCCCTCAGGCGAATCTGTGGATCACAAGACTTATAGAGGTATCATAGGCTCTTTCATGTACCTCACCGCAAGCAGGCCAGACATTGTCTTTGCAATAGGTGTATGCGCAAGGTATCAGGCTGACCCAAAAGTGTCACATATGACCGCAGCCAAACAGATACTACGGTACCTGAAAGGAAGCAAGTCTCTTGGATTATGGTACCCCGCAGGCAATGATTTCAGCCTTCAAGCATTCACAGATGCGGATCACGTCGGATGCAGACTAGATCGAAAAAGCACCTCAGTTGGATGTCAATTTCTGGGTGGAAGACTCGTCAGCTGGTCAACAAGGAAACAAAGTTGTGTATCTCTGTCTACCGCAGAAGTTGAATATGTGGCTGCAGCCAGCCGTTGTTCACAAGTCCTATGGATGAAGACACAACTTATGGACTACGGATACAGAATGTTGCGGATACCAATTTACTTCGACTCCGAAAGTGCTATAGCGATTTCTCATAATCCTATTCAGCACTCCAAGACCAAACATATTGAACTACGGTATCACTTCATCAAAGACCACATCCTGAAAGGTAACATTGAACTCATATTTGTCCATACTCATGAAGAGATTGTTGATGTATTCACAAAGGCACTTGACTCTTCAAAGCTCAACACTTTCTTACAAATGTTAGGAATGATGAATCCGGACCCACAATTCTTCTTGAATTGATAGGCACCGCAGACCATCCTGGTCTCTGTTGCGGTCCTAACTGAAAGTTACTTATGATAGATGGTTTTGGTATATCCTGTGTACTGCAGTCTATGTATCGCAACCATATATCATATTTACCCTTCACTAGTCCTTATTGTTTGTTATTACTAACTTATTATACAAGTGCTCTCCTCAGTTCTTCTAGTGCAGTCACACATCTACTCATCTGCAATAGCAAAGGATCCATCCGCAATCAAGTTTCCATCCGCAATCACATTGATAATTTCTCAACTGTTTCATTAATCCTTGAATCATGGTGTGCTATTTAATGATCCTTCATTAAATAAAACATTAAATAAAAACATTCCTTGAGAAACTGTCTCATTCTCTTTTTGAATAAACCTTCTGTCAGACCTATTTTAGGTATGATGACAAAAAGAACGTTTTTCCATAAACACATCTTTAATCTGTCTTTTCCTCTTACCCAGCACGTCCCATCCGTTACAACTTCTTTTCCCCTCACCACACGATCACCTGACGTGATGATGTACGTCTGACTTTTCATTAAATGCAAATCCCTTTTTCGGTAAAATCCAAAAATTTTAAACCGTTTCATAATGTGTGGCTGAGATTTCATCTCCCAAAATCAAAAGAACCCCCAATTTTTTTTACCTTATCTTTTTTTCACCTAGGGTAAATAAAAAAAACGGTTACCGCTCCCATAAGCCCCTATAAAAACCTTTCTTCTTCCCCAAGAACAGTTTACGCTCTCTGAACATTGAATCCTTTCTCCATTATCATACTCTGTTTTCTACTCTTTCTCTCAAACTACTACAATGGTGAAATTCGGTGTATCCAAGAAACAATCCAAAGCTTCTGGATCAGTGAACCCTACTGGTTCAGACTCTGCTTCAAGACATCCCGCTCCCACGATAGCATCAACCAATTTCAGAGCTGTGTTCGAAGACCACTCATCTTACAATGCCCCGATCAAGCTGATGATCAAGTTCTTGCACAATCACCCCCTGTTTGGCCCTTTCGATTCTTTTACAGACGTTGTTCCCCTCTCTACCCTATTCAAATGTGCCTTTTCAGCCTATCGACCACTCGAGAACCCACAAGAATTGCATCTTAACCTAGTTAACGATTCTTTGGTCATTTTGTCCAACGAAAAGTTTCTCTCTGCCATTAACCTTCTTGTTCATCCTTCCATCAAGGTCTTTACTCCATCCATGGCGGACATCACTTCTGTACTTTACCAAATGGGTTATCAGAAGAAAATCAAAGGCATTGGAGAATTCAAGAAAAACCAACTGCATGCGGTCTGGCAATTCGTTTGCCATTTTGTCATCTACAGTCTATCCGGCAGAACCGGAGGCATGGACAATATGGGACTCAAACTCCTGGAGTTAGTATGGAGTATTTTCACTGGCCACGACGTGAACTACGGTCAGATTCTATGGGATGATTTTCTACAATACATTCCCAAGGAGAACCCAAGGGAGAACCCTACCGAGCTCATGTTTGCAAGATTCTGGTCCCTCTGCATTTCAGACCTCCATGCGGACGCATGGATCAACATGGGCAGCGACATCAATTTCTTTGTCACCAAGGATCTCAAAAGGTAAAATCCCTCATCTGATCAATCTATTTTTGGACCGATTCGAAGACTTCCAGCCCACATTCTTTCTACTCTTGGTCTTGATACTGCTGATGTCTCAAATCATATTGAGGCTACGGAAGGTATTGCCCCATACCTTCCTACCCCGCCTCTTCAAAACCCATCTGGAATCACTAACCCTGGAAGTACCGCAATCCCTTCTTCCACTACTCTCTCCAATCTTTCTCAAAGAAGAAAGCAATTGGCCTCAAAGAAGAAACAAAGAAATCCAAAGAAGGATGCACCCAAACTAACCGCACCCACAAAGAAACGTAAAATCACACCAACCGCACCCACACATGATAGTGACTCTGATGAGGATGCGCAACCAATTGCCATCCTTAAGAAACGAAAAACCAATCCCACTGGCCATATGCGTGACCGGACTGATACCTCAACCTCTCAAAAGTCTCCGGTAGTCCTTGGGGTGGCCGCAGACCCATTCAACACCACCATCGAATACCACTCAAGCTCAGAAAGTGAGTCTGATTCACCGCATCGTGGAGACTCCCCCCCAGTTCACTCTCAAGAGGATGACACTGGTTCACGCCCTAAGGTCTCCTGGGCTTCCCGACTACATTGCTTTTCCCCTGAGGAGGTGAACTCCATACTCTTGAACGTAACCCAAACACTTCAAACACCTTCCCAACCGCAGGGCACTTCTTCCGCCCTTGTCGGAACTGAGCCGAGGCCAAACTTGACTACGGGTCAAGGAGACCAAGGAAGCTCAGGAAATCCTACTCTTCTTACATTTTTAACAGGTGTTTTAGGCACGGTGAGCACAAATGTGCAAGGATCCGTGGACCCGAAGGACACTTCGGTGCGATACCAAGGATTTGACGGTGATAACTCTAATGACTCATGGTTGAACTACACTCCGGTATCTGAAGCCGACATCCAGAAGTATGCCGCTTTCCGTAGGGCATTCCAAGCATGAAAAGATCAACAAATCAAGCAACAGCAGCAAAAAGAACAAGAAATCCAAGTTGTGGCTAAGTATTGGGCAAATGCAATTAACAATGCCAATACCGTAGCCACCATATTGAAAGTTCAAGACTGGATGTCTGAGATGGCAGAAACTCTCCGCAAGGCTCAAGAAGCAACTACTGATCAAAATGCTTCCAAAGTCCCTCCAACTCACACTGTCCAAGAATCACAAGACGAAGGAACCGCAGTAGAAGTCAGCTCTGCTCCAACCTTCGGTTTTGATGATGTTGATCTACAAGAGGTAAACAAACCCTCTCCCTCTGATGATGATCTTATGATGTTTGATGAAGAAGAAGAATCCAGCGGCTCTCACCATTCCACTTCTAAGCCCAAAGAGAAGAAGAAAAAGAAGAAGAATGCTGTCACACGGAAAGAATTTTTGAGCCTGCAAGCAAAGGTTGATCAAATTCTCGCTGCAGTCAAGCCAACTCAACCGCAACCAGAAGACACCCCCGGACCACAATCATTGATCGAACGGATAGAGCGCTTGGAAACTCGTGAGAGATTGGCTGCTGAGCGTACCTCCCTCAAAGTAGAAATGGGGATCCGGTCCCTTGACAACAATCGACAAGCAGATCACAAGAACTTCATCGCTGCTACGGAACGCCTCATCTCTGAGGTGACCGCAATCAACAAAGATCTCCAAGCAGCCATTGCGGATCAAGCCACCCAATCTCAAAAGCTGATAGCTGAGACTCATACTGCCTATGAGTCCACTATCTCAGTCCTTCAAGCTACAATCAACCGCCTGCAACGCTCCTTGTCAACCAACTTCCATGGTCCTGAAATCCTTCAACTCACCAAGGACATTCATAGGCTGCTCTTCAACTCCACCATCCCCAACAATCAACAACTGGCGGATGCCCTCAAAGCTCAATTTCAAGAAGTTTTTGCCAAAGTTGATGGCCTTCGACAATGGCTTGAGGAAGCTCCTGGGTTGCATTCCTCAAGAGGGGGAAGTGAAGAAGAATTCCATCACTCCAATCACTCCATCTCACAACATCAAAGTCCCCTCATCATTATAGAAAAAATTCCTACACCGCAACCCTCACCAACATCATCTCATCAGACTCCCCCCATCATTATAGAAAGAATTTCTACACCGCAACCATCTCATCATACTCCACCTCATAACACTCCACCGCAAAAGGAGATCACTCCTGAGAAACCAGAGACTCCCCCTCACTTCAAAAATCTGGTGGAGCACATGTCCTCTCCAAGCTCAAACGACTCCCCTGCCACTACCCAAAGGAAAAAAGATTGGAAAGCAGCTAAACTTGCTGAGCTTATATGGAGAGAATGCGGTTTTGACACTATCATGGATGAATCCTTGATAAACTCCTGGATCAATCCTCACCGCAGACTGCTGGATGATGACTACAAGCCATACCTCACATATGCTGAACCCCCCTCGGATGGCTACTGGGATGTTCCAATCTCCCCAAATGCTAAATACTTCATAGTGTTTGAGCCATTTGACCGCAGCCTTCCAGACCACAAAAGACTGCCAATGGAATTCGAGAGACTTAACCATTTTTATGTTAAACATTCCTCTCCCATTAAGAAAATCTGGTCTAACGACAGACCATCCGCAGTCAAAAACTACAAGCCTCGGAAGTTCATGAAGGCTGACTTCATCCAATACACTCTCACTAGAAGGGAACACGACTATGTCCGCACCAAGCCGACTTCCCCTGCATGAATCCTGAAGAAGTCTTTCTCATAGCAAAAGTGTTCCAGAACAAGTCGGAGAAACACCCGAAGATGAAGATAGCTCTTGAAAGAGCTAGTATGTTTTTGAAAGAGACTGTCTGTGATTTTGCTAAAATCGACGCAGACATTTACCCCACCAATGCCAAGAAGTTTGATCTACCACCACTCGATCCCGCACCAATGCCTACCGAAGGTTATCAAGAAATATCCTTAGGTGCAACCAACTTCCCTGAACTCAGAGTCATTTTCAAAAGGAAGACTGATAAAGTAAAATACTTTATTCCTATGACTGCCATGAATCGCCTCACCAGGAAGCAACTTGAAATCTGCCGAACCGCAGTCGAAAGATCAAAGCATACAACTGCCGAAGTCAAGTTCGAGATTTTAAGGAGAATCATTTGGTTAGAAAACGTCAGGAAGTTTTGGTGGATCCTGATCAAGTTTCTTAGACTTGATAGCTGAACAAAAGTTAAAGAGGTCACTTAGGGGGGAATTGTTGAATCATCAAAAGTGACCCTCTTGAACTTCAGCTACCGCAGCCAACAAGCTACCGCAGTCAAGCTTCCTCTTCAGCATCCGAAGTCATCAAAGCCAACCGCAGTCACTCTTTGTTACTTAGTTTATTTTGTCTTACAGTAATCCTCTCTATTGTCCAGTATGTCTTGCATGGCTACTCTTAGAGAGTGAATCTAATGTAACTCCTTGAGTCTCTATAAATAGAGCTCATTCTCTTGTATTCATTATGATCTATCATTCTGAATACACATCTCTGAAGTTATCTTTTCTATCTCTCTATCTAATTACTCGTCTCTTCTTACTCACAAATCTTACTAGAATATAATTGATTACAATCTCTCTTCGGAGCAAGTCTTTTGTGACTTAAGCACCAAGTTTGATCTCACTTATTAACTTGGCTTGAATGCATTCCTTGTTATGAATCAACTTATGTGTATACTTGATATAATAATTATTGTCATTTCCACTTCTTTACTTTTCCGCAACTAACTCTCTAACTATCTAACTTTAACTTATATTATTGTTGAGCTCTTAGATCCTTCGAGATTAACTGTTCCGCAATATACTTGTTCTAACGTTTGTTCAAGTGTGTCTCAAAGTTTTTCTCTCAACAGGTTATTCATTAAATGCAACCCGGTTTGGCTTCGGATCCTTATCATTACTTTTCTTTACCCGACCCGTTTCACTTACCTATATAAACCCTTCTAAACACTCTTTTACCTCTTTACGCACTCAAACCCTCCAAAACTTCAAAATTCTCTGTGTTCATTGTCTCCTTTAAGCTCTCATAACTGCTCATTAATAGCGAACCAATCTTCAACTCAACAACCTCCTGCCACTGCTTCATCACCAAAGACAACTGCTCCCAAGAAGAAATCATCGAAAGGGTCATCCTCATCACAATCACTTGAACTGTTTCTTAGGGATACGACTCAACTTTTCTCAATGGATCCACTGGATTTTGATGAACCCATTAGGGTGATGATCGAGTTCATCGTAAACCATCCCATATCCATCCCTCTCACCAAAATCCCAGACCACCCTCTACCACTCAGTCTCTTGCACACCGCTTTCACTAGAATCAAAATCGACAATGGTGTTCTAGAAACCAAAATCATAGGTGATAGGATCGTGCCAATCCACAAATCGGCGTTTCTGAAGGCTATTGGTGTGAAAGAAAACCCCAAGGGTTTTAAGGTACAAGAACCCACTGCAGAAGAGTTCCAACTGTTCTAGAATCATATTGGGTATAATCAGGACTACAAGGCAAAGGACTTCAAGAAATCAGCCGTTTCCAGACTCTGGACCGTGCTGATGCACTTCATTATTCGAGGACTGTCCGAAAAGCATGGTGGTATGGACGCTCTAAGCAAGGATTGGCTTTACGTGGTGTACAGTATCTACTCCGGACGCGACAATGCTGTTGACCTTCCGGAGGTGCTATGGCAGGACATCAGGAAAATCGCGATCAAAAGGAAGCCCAACGAGATATCAAGCCCTAGGTTTTGGGCCCTGACAATTCAGCAACTCTACAAGGAACGTTCAGAACCTATTCCTGTTGCCACCATTCCAAAGGAGGTATATCTCACTTTTAAAACTGTCAAACATTATAGAGTTCTGTACCAATCTTCTTTTGGTCCGGTTAGACGTCTTCCGGACCATATGTTGGCCCTCATTCCTTCCGGATCCATTCATTTGAAAAATCACTTAGAGACTTCGATTGTGTTTGACCCAACACAACCTGTCCCAGTCTCTGTTGAGCGCACTCCGGAAGAGGCCAATCCTTCCCTGTCCAGACCAAAAGTTAAAAAGTCTACTAAAAGGAAGATTTCTCCCTCAAAGCCCAAGCCTAAAAATAAAACCAAAGTAAGTTTCTCCTCTCAAAAGGAAGGAGCTCATGACATTCAGGCTGATTATGGCCTTCCAAACACCCCTCCTACCCACTCATCCGAGGCACTCCTCGATGTTTTAAAAGCACAAGCACACACTCACGGGGAGTCTGCATATAATCGACCCTCACTTTCTCAAAAAGGTGATGCCAGTGTTGAACAAAGTTCCTTGCCCCCTGGAACAAACCCACATGTCAAATTTGATATCCCACTCACTTCATCACGCACACACTCCAGAACCCCTGTTCCGGACCCTAAAAAATCTTAGGCTGGAGTTGTCCCTCCAACCTCTGGTGCCTAAACTGGTCTGATAGACAGAAAAGGTACAGGACGACCAGGTGTTAATGATCCATTGTGGGAATATTTTGTAAACAGGGCACACTCTATGCATCCGGAACTCACAAGATCACAAGTTGAAGCAACTCTCACCTCCATGCGGAACCGGGCCATTCAAAGCAACCTTCCTTATGTTGCTCCTACTGATGAACTTGCTGATCTTGAATTCACATCCGGAGAAACTCCAAAGCCTGACCCTCATGCTTCCAATCCTTCAGCTTCGGATGATGAAATTTCTGAAGAGGTACTGTTCACCACAGATGATGCACATGTTGATGATGGTAATATGTTCTCCTCAACTCAACTTCACTTAAATCCATCTTCATCCAAGCCTGGTTATGTTTTCGGATCTTCATCCTCCACTAATGATGAATCCAAATCAACACAAAAACTCCATGATGATGCCTCCAACAAACCTGGTCCTTCTGTCACTCCAATCAGTCCAAAATCTTTGAAACCCAATCCTCAACCTTCCAGCTCAGACAACAAATCCTCAGCAGGAAATCATATTGATCCGTTTTCTCTTTTGAATATCCAATGCAACGTTTTGGACATAATGAAGAAGGTTACCACTCTCGAGACTTTCGTGGCTGGGCTAAACTCCAAAATCGATGAAAAGGTGTCCGAACTGAACTCCAAGCTAAACGCTATTCTCCAGTCTTTATCAAATCAGTCCGGACCTTCCGTGGCTGAAAGAGAAGTTCAATTAGATCAAATGATCTCCATCCGGCTCAAGCACTCAATTGAAGAAGTTGAAGCTAAGTATGATGCTTCCGTTGAGCATTATCTCGACACTATTACCACAATGCTCAAGGTCCATGATTACTTGGTTGCTGCCACCAAGGATATCATCAAGCAGACCCACGTTCGCTATGAAAAGCAAATTCAGATGCTAGAGAAGAAAATCAAGAAAAATGACGAAATGAACCTGATCATCCAGCAAGTCCTCATCAAATTTCTCCGCTCCACTTGGAACTTTGTTGACTTTCCGAATCACAAGTTTGATGAGATGCTTGCTATCCTTGGACACCTGTTTGATCATCTCTCCTCTCAAGCGCCCACTTCCGAAGCTTATGATGTGCTCACTCGTCAAGTCAACACCGGTCTTCAAAAGGTGTTTGAAAAATTAGATGATCTGAAGGACTCGTTAATGCTTGCTCCGGTTCCAAAATCCCCCGATGAAAGAGGGGGAGAATCATAATGGCTAAGGCTAAATCCTGACGTTCTTGGTCATCTTCCTTACCTGACATTCTTCGAAGGGGAATCATAATGGCTAAGGCTAAATCTTTCATGACTGCTCAAGCCTTCCGAGCCACCCCTTCAGTGTCTCCTCTAATTTCGGAACCTAAAATTGATCTGATAGATGAAGGTTCTCCACTCCGGACCCTGATGCCATTCCGGAAAAACCTCTTCCGGCGAGAACTCCGGAATTTGTAATTGATGAAAACATGGCGCATGTCATCTCTGCCATATCAAAAGACAAAGGCAAGAAACCAATCACAACCGAACATCAAGCCTTCCACTCCGGACCTCCACCAAAGCAAAAACTTTGGTGGTCTCAGGATTAAATTAACAAAGCTTTAGAGGATAGCATCCGGATCCAAGCGCTCAAAGACAATCCTAATCTGATGCATGGCATTTCCTCTCTCAATCGTGAAGGTATTCTTAAGGATGTCGATAGAGTACCCTTTATGTACTATGACATTCCTTCGGAAGATTCGGTACAGCTTGGTCTTCCTCTCTCTCCCTTAAGCAAATTTTACATCAAATTTGCTCCTCTCCATCCCAATGACAATCCGGAAGACACCATCCGGACAGAGAAAGCAAGGCTGAAAACTTTCTATGCCAAGAATGCACTTCCCCTAAAGGAAGTATGGACGAGGAAGAAGATTACCAAGATTTCTGGGTATGGAAGAAAGGTCCTCACCAAGTTTGAACTTAGTTGTTCTCTATTCTGGTACCATGTTGTCTGAAAAACAAACCAACTTACCAAACCATCACTGATGCTGAATTTCCGGCAAAGAATCCGAATGACATTCTCACCTTAGTTGCTCACTTCCGAGGACTCCAAAAAGATGATATCAGTATGGGTGCTTACCATGCTGCTCTGAGCTTCCTCCAAGACTATGTCGCGGAATTCTGTCGACGCGGCTATGAGTTGGCTCATCTCTTCGGAACTGAACACTTTGTTGCCAAGATTGATTATGTGCTTCTAGAAGCTAAACTTCTTGCTGAAGGCCCTATTGATGATCCGGTTCTAGGGTTTGTGTACAAGAAGAAGAAGACAAACAAAAAGGACTTTTTCCGAGTCCTTGACAAACACCTGATTCCTACAAAAGCCCTCAAGAAATTCATCAGACGTGCGTTCAAGTCTGAAGCTCCGGAGCAAGTAAAAGCAAATTTTGTAAGCTGACCTGGTACATTGAAGTCCGAGAATGGTTATTCCGAGCCTACACGTTCATCAAAGAAGAAGCGATCTAAGCTGACTTCATTGCTAAGTTCACTTACGGGAGATTGTTGGAACGTGAAAGTAAACCTCTAGCAATCCCAAATCAATTCTGAAGTTAAGCTAGTTATGAAGTAAAGTGTGCTCCGGAATTCCTTTGTGTCCGGACCTGAAGTCAGATGGTGAAGTGAAGATAGAGTGAAGGCATTCCGGAATGGATTTTGTGTCCGGAATGATTGCTGTTCCGGAATCCATATTTTGTCTTTATGCATTAAATGCATTTGTCTTTTGTGTGATTTAACTTGTCATATGACTTAGTTTTATTTGTCAACTCGGATATTTAGAGTGTCATATGTAACTCTTTTATCCACTCCTATGTTTGTAATTGGTTAGCAGCATGTTTCATGTACTCCTATTTATAGGAGAATTCAATGTTAAATCATCAGACGGATTGTTCAAACTTTTTTAGCAATATCTCATTTACTTCACTCTCTTTACAACATTCTCTTTGTTCTTCATTTATCATCTTTTCTGTGATCTTCATTCTCGTTCTTCATTTATGGCTTGATCATTTGTTGAATACTTTTGCACAGACTTGACTGGTCTATCCAGACTTGACTGGAACATTTATTAGCAAGTAGACATTGATCATAAAGTATTAACTCAAGGTTTGAGTTTTCAAACCTTGTCCCTGCGCACCAGTTCATTTTGTTCTCTCAGTGGAAAGCGGTGCTGAAGTGGAGACGAGTACCCATCTAGTCGTGAAACCGCTTCCAAAATCTGGAAGTGAAAAGGACATCTCGGTTTGACACCACCGAGACAGGCACTCCATGTCGTTCCACCATCTCATGCACGTATATCTCGGCCAGCTTCTCGGCCAATATGCTCTCCTGTATCGGGATAAAATGAGCACTCTTGTTCAACCGATGCACGATGACCCATATCGAATCTACTCCGCGTGCGGTCCTGGGAAGCTTCGTAATGAAATCCATAGTGATATCTTCCCATTTCCACACGGGAATGTCCAACGGCTGCATCTTTCCGTGGGGTCGCTGGCGCTCAGCCTTGACCTTCCTGCAGGTCAAGCACCTCTCTACATACCATGCTACGTCCCGCTTCATGCAGGGCCACCAGTAATCAGGGCGAAGATCCATATACATCTTTGTCGCCCCAGTAGGGATGGAGAACATCGACTTATGGGACTCATACATCAGAACCTGTCGTACTCCGCCCCAGTACGGAACCCAGACCCGCCCATGCAGGGTCAGCAAGCCACGGCTATCATAATAAAATGAGGCCACCAGGCCTAGGATCCGCTCGCTCTTCTGACGCTCCTCCTTCAGGCCCTTTACCTGCGACTCTCTGATATGCTCCAGCAATGGAGTAATCACTGTCATCCTCAGACAGATGTCTCGAATCGGGGCCGCTACCGCCTTCCGGCTCAGGACATCGGCCACCACATTGGCCTTGCCCGGGTGGTAAAAGATCTCACAGTCGTAGTCCTTCACCACATCTAACCACCGACGCTGCCTCATGTTCAGATTTGGCTGATCCATGAGGTACCTCAAACTCTTGTGGTCCGTGTAAATGGTACAACGGACCCCATAGAGGTAATGCCGCAAGATCTTAAGGGCGAAAACTACAGCCCCCAGCTCCAAATCATGTGTCGTATAGTTAGCCTCGTGAGGCTTCAGCTGCCTCAAAACGTAAGCTATCATGTGACCCTGCTGCATCAATACCGCATCCATGCCCGTTATCGAGGCGTCACAGTAAACAACAAAATCATCGACACCCTCTGGCAAGGTCAGTATCGGTGCCTCGCACAACCACTGTCTGAGAGTCTCAAAAGCTGCCTGTTGCTCAGGCCCCCAGCGGAAGGTCGTCGATTTCTTGGTCAGTCGGGTCAAAGGAACAACGATCTTGGAGAAGTCCTGAATAAATCTCTGGTAATCACCCGCTAATCCAAGGAAACTCCGAATCTCAGTTGGAGACCTCGGAATCTTCCACTGCATGACGGCCTCAATTTTGGCCGGATCGACCAGAATACCCTTCTAGTTGACAAGGTGCCCAAGAAAGTACACCTCGCGCAGCCAGAACTCACACTTGGAGAACTTTTCAAAAATTATCTCCCTCCTTAGAGTCTCCAACACCTCCCTCAGGTGCTCCTCATCTTGCTCCTGAATCTTGGAATAGACCATGATCTCATCAATGAAGACTATCACAGACCGATCCAGCATCGGTCTGCACACGCGGTTCATGAGGTCCATGAATCCGGCTGGAGCATTGGTGAGCCCAAACGGCATCACCACGACCTCATAGTGACCATAGCGAGTCCTAAAAGTCATCTTCTGCACATCCTCATCCCTGACTCGCATCTGGTGATAACCTGATCGCAGATCAATCTTGGAGAACCAAGATGCACCCTGTAGTTGGTCAAACTAATCATCGATCCTTGGGAGGCGATAACGGTTCTTCACCATTACCTTATTCAGCTCCCGGTAGTTTATGCACATCAGATGTGACCCGTCCTTCTTCTTCACAAACGGGATCGGGGCTCCCTATGGCAAACAACTCGGCCTGATAAATCCCTTGTCTAGAAGCTCTTACAGCTGCATAGACAACTCATGTATCTCGGGAAGAGCCAACCGATATGGTGCCTTGGTTATCGGAGCCGCACCAGGGACTAGGTCAATCCTGAACTCAACATGTCTCTCCGGAGGTATCCCAAGTAAATCCTCTGGTAATACGTCTGGGTACTCCCGCACTACCAGCACGTCATCGACTGTCGCCTTACCCTTATCCCGGGTATCCATGACATAGGCGACATAACCCGCGCAATCCTGATGAAGGTAGCGTCTCGCTCTCTGTGACAACCCGAACCCTTTTCTAGTTTCCGTTAATAAAATCTTATTTTATTGGGTTCCGTCAACTTCCTTCGGTTTGGAAAATCATTTAATTATATATTTTGAGTTCTATATTCGAGTCGGAACCAAAACCACGCTAAAATTTCGGGAATCCCTTCGATCAAGACCGAGGTCACGGCCGAACACCCGTGTACGGCCGGACACCCATGTACGGCTGTGCACCCGTATACGGTCGGTGCTAGGTGGACCCCACTACCGACCAATGACAACCCCTATAAATACGGGACCCTACCCCCTCATTTACACTTTTCTGGCCGATCACCCACTCCTTCTCTCTCTAGAATTGTGACCGTACACCCCTAAAAACACCCTTAATCTTCCGTAAAACATCGAGAATCACCGTTGGAAGTAATTTCGGAACATCTAGAACACGTTCTTCGTCGAATCCAGCAACCTTGTTCTTGAGTGTACGGTCGTACACCTTCAAATCTGCAAATCTTCAACGCTCGTACACCTTCAAAGACCGTACACCTTCAAAGGCAGTACACCTTCAAGAGCCATTTTACGGCCGTACACCTTGTTCACGGCCGTAAACCCTGTACACGGATGTACACACTTTCTAAGTGGTGTATTTGACTGAAAATCCTACTTTCCTCGATTCGATCAAGTCCCGGTAACATTCCTTAGCCGAACTCAAGTGTTTTTCGACACTTTATCTAGCGAAATCACTAATTTAAATACGTAAATGTATTTAATTGTTATTAGGATTATGTTAAGTGCCACACGCTACAACTCGAGGGTCTTCATTCCAATTCGTTGATTCGACGTTTTGCACACAACTAACTGTGAGTTCATACCCATATGTCTTTACTGTTTTTAGTCTTTTCAAGGGGGGAATACAAGCCAATCATAAATGACTTTATGAAATTTATACAAAAGGATTTCAATAAAATTTAAAATGGATGAAAATGATACAATCATACAGTTTCTATACCTTTATAAAATATGTAGATATTGTGTCCCTTTTGTAGTATGAAGAGCATAAGGGAAGTTTTCATCATAATCATAGAGCTTTCAATGTAAAACATGAGTTGAATACATGAATGAACATATAAACTATAATAGGTATAGTTTATGGAACAATTAACATATCAATGTGCAAATCATAGATTCAATGCAACCAGACATATAAACTATTAAATGTGTAGTTATTAGATATAAAAACAGCAAGTTAAATTCAATGAATTCATTTTATTCTATATGAAATCGTTAGTATAGCATTTTATGAGTGAGCATTCTTCGCGTACTTACCTAAGTACAAACAAAAGTCCTGAGATTATAACCAGAGTCTCCTGGAGGGAGAACGTGAGTTTGTGTATAGATCTATACGGGATTGACAATCCCGCACCATAACTGCTAGCTACAGTTAGGCCGACAGTCCTGGGTGACAAAGTCATTTCGATTCCGACACCTGAAGAATGTCGTTCAGGCAATTCAATGGTCAAGTATGGTTATGACAACTCATAAATTTGGTACTAAGAAAATACGATTAGCATATGAATGGTAATAACTTTAATTAGTTTTATTATAAAGTAATAGAACTACTATACATATTACAGATTTCAGAGCTTTCCGAACTTATTATACATGCTGGTGATAATCAGGGTTTTTCTTGTAAAAGAGGTTTCTTATTCAATCAAACCATGCACAATACATTCAATGAAATTCAGTAACAAACATTCATAGTTAGTTCTATAACTTCTAAATTCATGCATCAGGGTTACGTATGAAGAATATTCGATAGACTGTGGAATATTTGATTTCCGCCTCATTTCATGTTCCTTGTTTGGTTGTGGACTTAGGGCAGATTCACATAATCCACTGTCTGTTCGATAATGGTTTATACGCGACTAGTATGAATTAAGTACTCGTAGAAGGAACTGGTTTATCATACTTCAACTAAAGAAAATAATGGATTTTCTTGGAAACAAATGAACATTTTCATAGACTCATTAACAGGTTTTCTCTTCAAAAACATACTTATGAACTCAGTAGCTTTATACTGACACTCTTTCAAAACTGCTTGTATTCTCAGGAAATCAGTAGACAGGTACCTCCTGGAGTTTTGAGAAGACGGAGCGTATAGAGTCACGTCTTTCTATTTTGATTACTTTTGATGTATAAAAACAAGAATTAAACAGATGTTAACCCTTTTCATATATGTATTCAATGTAATGGTTGTGTTTTCTATGATTGCTATGATACAATTATTATGATACTACACATGACGTCATCCACCCCCGAATGTTTCCGCCATTCCGGTTTGGGGGTGTGACACTCTCGCTGCTGAGCATAGAGTCAATCCACCCTGCGGCCTCACGCCCTGAATGTCTAACCCTCCCCCACTAGGAGTCTGAATCCTCACTAACTGCTACTCGCAGTCAATCACTACCCCATTGAGGCTCAACAAATCGATACCCACTATAACCTTATTCCCTCGCTTGGGAATAGGGACTAGCTCCACAAAAAACTGTTCATCAAATAACTGTAGTGTACATCCTTGGGGGTGTGACAGATTGGTATAAGAGCTCTTGTTTGGGGGTGTGACAGATTGGTATAAGAGCTCTTGTTTATATTGAACTAAGTATACCGAACCTTACATGGTATACAACTATAAACACTAAGGGGCCGAAGTGCTCTGAACTAAAAGTATACTTTTAAAGTATGAGTATTTTATAAAGAGTATACAAGTATCCATAGGTACCAGAAAACAGTATCATAAGTAGAACAAAACAAAAGTATTTGGATGTTGGACACTGAGGTTAAACCTGGATAGTTATGTAATCATATCTGGGATCAATATAGCCTGATCAACTATATTTATTTGAGACATGACCAACATGTGTCTGGGACTGATTGTGGTGTTGCAGCAAGTCTAAAACTTACCAAGCTATATACATCAAGATGTCAATAGAACAGAACATACAACTTAAAATACTATACGAGTATTTTAGCTAGAGCCGAATACAGTATAGAGATTCATTTCAAGTGTGGCTACTTATTTCTTCTTAGCGATAGTTTACTTGCATTAGTAACCTTTCTCTGTTATCGCTTAGTAGAACACTTTATCTATCAGGGTGAGATATATCTTGTTTCATATCTCTTGATTTAATATCTAAAGGACTTACGATCCTCTTCTTCCTGATTATTTTTAGAACAAGATGCCTCCAAGAAAGAGACCCAACAGGAAGAACAACGACCCTCCGCCGCCACCACCTCCTCATTTCGATCCCTTCATGTTCCAGGCGGCAGTTACAGTTGTTGTGGCTGCTGCAATGTCTCAAATGAATCAAAGCGGCGCTAGCGGATCCGGAGGTGGTACTCATCCCCAGAATCTTGGCGATCAGGGACATCAAAAGGAGTGTTCCTATAAGGACTTCATGAACGCGAAACCCAAATCCTTCGACGGCAATGGAGGAGTCATTGCCCTAACTCGATGGATCGAGAAGATCGAATCGGTCTTCGAGATCTGTGCATGTCCCGAAGCAAACAAGGTGAAGTTCGCCACCTGCACCTTCACCGACAGAGCATTGCCCTGGTGGAATGGCCGCGTCAAATCCCTAACCCTGCCGGTAGCGAATGCCATGGGTTGGGAAAGCCTAAAGGAACTCATGCTTGCTGAATACTGCCCAAGGGGCGAGATGCAGAAGTTAGAGCATGAGCTTTGGAACCTAAAGATGAAGGGTTCCGACATTGTTGCTTACACAGCTAGATTCTGCGATCTGGCTCTTCTATGTCTGGGAATGGTCACCCCGGAAAGCAAGAAGATTGAAAGGTAGATTTGGGGATTGACGCCCCCAACTCAAGGAAATGTTTTGGCTGCTAAGCCTTCTACATTTGATAGTGCCAAGTGCCTGCCGCAGACCATAATAGATCACGGGGTTGATCTTGATGCAGTCCTGACTGTTACCGAACCACCAAAGGACAGTGGTGGGAAGAAGAAGAAATTTTGGAACAAGCGTAAGGGCCAGTCTTCGCAGGAGCCCTCCAAGAAACAACAAAAGTGGCAGTCCACTTTGCTACTACTCCTGCTGTAGTTCCCACTACTCCAACAACCCCCAGCCGCTATGCTGGAAATCTACCTGTGTGAAACAAATGCAACTTCCATTATTTGGGAGTTTGTAGAGAAATGCAATGCAACAAATGTGGCAGAAAGGGGCATACAGCGTGATTCTGCAAGACACCACCTCAACCGACCAACCAGGCTGCTGAAGCGGGCGTGGGTCAAGCCTGTTATGGTTGTGGGGAGGTTATACACTTCAAAAGGAATTACCCCAAGGAAACAACAGGTGGTAACACAGGGAGGGTGCTGGGGATGGGTTAGGAGGAGGCAGTTGCTGATCCCACAATTGTTACGGGTACGTTCCTCCTCGATAACTCTTATGCATGCATTCTTTTCGATTCTGGTGTGGAGAGGAGTTTTGTTAGTCATGCATTCAAACATCTACTCAAATGTAAATCCCAACCTTTAACCGAAACATTTACCGTCGAGATGGCTAACGGAAAGAAAGAGAGCACTAACGACATATTCATAGGCTGTACCCTTACCTTAAACGATCATTCCTTCCCAATCGACCTTATGCCGGTTTCCATAAATAGCTTTGATGTCATCATTGGTATGGATTGGTTGATCCTCAATCGTGCAGATATCCTTTATTACGAAAAAGTCATCCGTCTCAATCTTCCCTCTAGCGAAGCTCTCGTAGTTTACGGTGATAAACTCAGCTCAACCCTTCGTATCATTTCTTGCATTCAAGCCCAGAAATATCTGCGAAAGGAATGCCATGCATTCCTAGCCCATGTCGTTAACGAAAAGAAGGAAATTAAGGACCTCGAGAGCATCCCCGAAGTCTGCAACTTTCCTGATGTCTTACCCGAAGATCTTCCAGGAATCCCTCCCGAGCGCCAAGTCGAGTTCCGTATCGACTTAATCCCGGAGCTACTCCCGTAGCTAAATACCCATATCGTCTAGAGCCGGCAGAAATGCAAGAGTTATCCGGCCAGCTCAATGAGCTGCTCAGCATAGGATTCATAAGGCCAAGTTCCTCATCCTAGGGAGCCCCAATCTTATTCGTGAAAAAGAAAGATGGATCCTTTCGGATGTGCATTGATTATCGAGAACTGAACAAGCTTACCATCAAGAACTGTTATCCCTTACCCAGAATCGACGACCTCTCCGATCAACTTCAGGGAGCCAGTTACTTCTCAAAAATAGACCTAATATCAGGGTACCATCAGTTGCGAGTTCGTGAGAATGATGTTCCCAAGACAGCATTTCGAACTCGTTATGGACACTACGAGTTTGTAGTAATGCCCTTTGGTCTAACCAACGCATCGGCAGTATTCATGGATCTGATGAATCAGGTGTGCCGTCCTTTCGTAGACAAGTTTGTAATCGTGTTCATCGATGATATACTTGTCTATTCCCGAAGCAAGGAAGATCATAGTCAGCACTTCAGGCTAGTACTGGAAACTTTAAGGGCGGAGAAGCTATATGCGAAATTCTCTAAGTGCGAATTCTAGATCCGAAAAGCAACTTTTCTTAGTCACGTGGTTAGCGAGGAAGGCATACACGTGGATCCCTCCAAGATCAAAGCGATTGATAATTGGTCAGCACCGAACACGCCCACAAAAATCCATCAATTCTTGGGTCTCGCTGGCTACTATCGCAGATTTATCCAGAACTTCTCCGAAATTTCTAAGCCCTTAACCACTCTGACACAGAAAGGCGTAACTTTTAATTGGGGAGAAAAGCAATACATTGCGTTTCAAACATTAAAGCAGGCCCTATGCAGCGCACCCATCTTGTCCTTGCCGAAAGGGACGGAGGACTTCGTGGTCTACTGTGATGCATCCAGTCAGGGGGTAGGCTCTGTGCTTATGCAGCGAGGAAAGGTTATTGCCTATGCCTCGAGACAGCTGAAAACACATGAAGTCAATTACACAACTCACGATCTAGAGTTGGGAGCAGTGGTCTTTGCTTTAAAGATTTTGAGACATTATCTCTATGGAACCAAGTACACTGTCTTCACCGACCATAAGAGCCTACAGCATATCATTGATCAGAAAGAGTTAAACAAGAGGCAGCGGCGATGGGTAGAGCTACTCAGTGATTACGATTGCGAAATACGCTATCATCCCAGCAAGGCCAATTTAGTAGCCGATGCCCTCAGCCGAAAAGAATATTCAGGTCGTAGAGTGAAGGCATTGACAATGACCATCCATTCCCAATTATCCGCACAAATCAGAGAGGCTCAGCTGGAAGCCTTAAAACCAGAGAACATGTCGGATGAAACCCTGAGAGGAATGGGAAAGAACTTAGAGGACAAGGGAGACGGAGTTTGCATTTCATGAACCGGATCTGGACCCCAAAATACGGTGGGTATAGGGAGGTTGTCATGAACGAAGCTCACAAGACTAGATACTCTGTTCACCCAGATTCAGATAAGATGTATCTGGATCTCAAACAACTTTATTGTTTGTTGAACATGAAAGCAGAGATCGCTACCTTTGTAGGCAAGTGTCTGACTTGCGCCAAGGTGAAGGTGGAATATCAAAAGCCCTCAGGACTACTTCAGCAACCAGAAATACCTGAGTGGAAGTGGGAAAAGATTAAAATGGATTTCATCACTAAGTTGCCCAAGTCTCCGACTGGGCACGACGCCATCTGGGTAATTGTCGACCGACTGACTAAATCCGCCCATTTCCTGCCAATCAACGAAAACTTTAAAATGGAGAGGTTAACATGAATCTACATTCGAGATATAGGCCGTCTGCATGGTGTACCTGTGTCCATTATCTCCGATCGAGATAGCAGGTTTACCTCGAGATTTTGGCAGTCACTGCAGAAGGCTCTTGGAACTAAGTTGGATATAAGCACAGCTTACCATCCACAGACAGATGGGCAGAGTGAGAGAACCATTCAAACATTGTAAGATATGTTGATAGCCTGCGTCATCGACTTTGGCATGTCGTGGGACACTCATTTGCCCTTGGTCGAATTTTCCTACAACAACAGCTACCATACCAGCATCAAGGTTGCGCCGTTCGGAGCCCTCTATGGCCATAAGTGCAGATCCCCTCTGTGGTGGGCTGAGGTGGGTGACACGCAGCTAGTAAAGGTTCAAGTCCCCGATAGTACTCTCACAGGCCCAAAAATCATCCGAGAGACTACAGAAAATATTGTACAAATCCGAGAACGACTAAAGGCTTTAAGAGATAGACAAAAGAGCTACGCCGATAAGAGACGAAAACCCTTGGAGTTCCAAGTTGGCGACCGTGTTCTCTTGAAGGTCTCGCCCTGGAAAAGAATGATACGCTTCGGAAAGCGTGGAAAGCTGAATCTGAGATACATTGGACCATTCGAGATCCTTGCTAGGATCGGTCTTGTAGCATACAAACTTCGTTTACCTCGAGAACTTAGAAACATTCATCCTGTCTTTCACGTCTCGAACCTGCAGAAGTTTATGTCCAATGACACACTTGTGATTCCCGTCGATGAGATCAAACTAGACGAGAACCTACACTTCGTAGAGGAACCCGTAGAAATCATGGATAGGGAAGTAAAGCGAACAAAACAAAGTCGTATCCCGATAGTGAAGGTTTGCTGGAATGCCAAGCGGGGACCTGAATTCACTTGGGAGCGCGAAGATTCAATGAAACAAAAGTACCCTCATCTATTTCCGAGTCCATGATTTGTATTCTGTATCTGAATTTCGGGACTAAATTCCCTCTAACGGGGGGATAATGTGACAACCCGAACCCTTTTCTAGTTTCCGTTAATAAATTTTCGTTAATAAAATGTTATTTTATTGGGTTCCGTCAACTTCCTTCGGTTTGGAAAACCATTTAATTATATATTTTGAGTTCTATATTCGAGTCGGAACCAAAACCACGCGAAAATTTCGGGAATCCCTTCGATCAAGACCGAGGTCACGGCCGAACACCCGTGTACGGCCGGACACCCATGTACGGCTGTGCATCCATATACGGTCGGTGCAAGGTGGACCCCACTACCGACCAACGACAACCCCTATAAATACGGGACCCTACCCCCTTTTGTAGATATTGTGTCCCTTTTGTAGTATGAAGAACATAAGGGAAGTTTTCATCATAATCATAGAGCTTTCAATGTAAAACATGAGTTGAATACATGAATGAACATATAAACTATAATAGGTATAGTTTATGGAACAATTAACATATCAATGTGCAAATCATAGATTCAATGCAACCAGACATATAAACTATTAAATGTGTAGTTATTAGATATAAAAACAGCAAGTTAAATTCAATGAATTCTTTTTATTCTATATGAAATCGTTAGTATAGCATTTTATGAGTGAGCATTCTTCGCGTACTTACCTAAGTACAAACAAAAGTCCTGAGATTATAACCAGAGTCTCCTGGAGGGAGAACGTGAGTTTGTGTATAGATCTATACGGGATTGACAATCCCGCACCATAACTGCTAGCTACAGTTAGGCCGACAGTCCTGGGTGACAAAGTCATTTCGATTCCGACACCTGAAGAATGTCGTTCAGGCAATTCAATGGTCAAGTATGGTTATGACAACTCATAAATTTGGTACTAAGAAAATACGATTAGCATATGAATGGTAATAACTTTAATTAGTTTTATTATAAAGTAATAGAACTACTATACATATTACAGATTTCAGAGCTTTCCGAACTTATTATACATGCTGGTGATAATCAGGGTTTTTCTTGTAAAAGAGGTTTCTTATTCAATCAAACCATGCACAATACATTCAATGAAATTCAGTAACAAACATTCATAGTTAGTTCTATAACTTCTAAATTCATGCATCAGGGTTACGTATGAAGAATATTCGATAGACTGTGGAATATTTGATTTCCGCCTCATTTCATGTTCCTTGTTTGGTTGTGGACTTAGGGCAGATTCACATAATCCACTGTCTGTTCGATAATGGTTTATACGCGACTAGTATGAATTAAGTACTCGTAGAAGGAACTGGTTTATCATACTTCAACTAAAGAAAATAATGGATTTTCTTGGAAACAAATGAACATTTTCATAGACTCATTAACAGGTTTTCTCTTCAAAAACATACTTATGAACTCAGTAGCTTTATACTGACACTCTTTCAAAACTGCTTGTATTCTCAGGAAATCAGTAGACAGGTACCTCCTGGAGTTTTGAGAAGACGGAGCGTATAGAGTCACGTCTTTCTATTTTGATTACTTTTGATGTATAAAAACAAGAATTAAACAGATGTTAACCCTTTTCATATATGTATTCAATGTAATGGTTGTGTTTGCTATGATTGCTATGATACAATTATTATGATACTACACATGACGTCATCCACCCCCGAATGTTTCCGCCATTCCGGTTTGGGGGTGTGACACTCTCGCTGCTGAGCATAGAGTCAATCCACCCTGCGGCCTCACGCCCTGAATGTCTAACCCTCCCCCACTAGGAGTCTGAATCCTCACTAACTGCTACTCGCAGTCAATCACTACCCCATTGAGGCTCAACAAATCGATACCCACTATAACCTTATTCCCTCGCTTGGGAATAGGGACTAGCTCCACAAAAAACTGTTCATCAAATAACTGTAGTGTACATCCTTGGTGAACTCTCGCAACCATGGCGGTGCTATCGTCTGCTATCTCCACATCAAGCGGGATATCTAGCTCTCTAGGAGCCCCTGTGAATCACATGCTGAGCGCGAGCGACACAAAAGATCGAGTGGCACCCGAATCAAACAGTACCAAGGCTGATATACCGTTCACTAAGAACGATCCTATAAGAAACACATAAACATAAGCAATAATCAATACAAATAAACATTTAAGGAGGGAATACATACCCGTCACAACATCAGGAGTCGCACGTGCCTCCTCTGCAGTAAGCTGAAATGCCCTGCTCCTCGCCGTAGGCGCCTCTGCTCGGCCCTAACGGCCATCTGTAATCCTCGATGTGGTAGGAGCGGGTGCCGCCACCTGTCCTGTTGCTAAACCCGGACACAAGGCCTTTTGTGGCCCCTCTGATTGCACTGAAAGCAAATCAGATCTGAAACTGTTGTGGTGGTGGTTGTAGTTGTACAATCCCTGCTCATGTGACCAGTTCGGCCGCACTTGAAGCAGCCCGAACTCCCCGCCCTGCATGTTCCCTCGTCTATCTTGCCGCACTTGCCACACTGGCTGCGGCCCTGCTGGCTCCTCGATCTGTGATCTGATACCTTGGGCTTATTTCCTGAACTACCTGACTAAACCCTATCTGGTTTCCTTTTTCTCTCCATCTCCAAATCCAGCTCCCTCTCACGAGCCCTAGCAATCATATCCTCCAGTGTCTTGCAGCTGCATCGGCTCACAAACGGGCAGATATCACTCCGCAGCATCTCATGATATCGGGCCTTTTTCATCTCCTCACCCGCCACATACTTCGGAACGAGAAGGGCCCTCACCCTAAACTTGGCGGTGATCTCCGCCACTGTCTCAGTCGTCTGCTTGAGATCCTGGAACTCCATGGCAAGCTGTTGCACCTCTATCATAGGTGAAAACTCGGCCCTGAACCTGGCCGAGAAATCACTCCAAGTCATCGCATCTAGGACTGCATCATCTCCAATGGTTCGTCCGACCTTCTCCCACCAGTCACGTGCCCTGTCCTTTAAAAGACAGGACGCAAGTCTAACCTTATCCCTCTTGGGACATCTGCTGGTGCGGAATGCGTTGGCAACATCCGCCAACCATCTGGTACTCGCAATGGGGTCCCAATCCCCATGGTAATCGGGAGCTCCACAAGCCCTGAACTCCCTCAATATTAGTGTGCGTGCCCCTAGCATGGCCGCCATCTCAATGCGGAATGCACCCAACCTCTGATCAAGTATCTCCAAGATGCCCTCCTTGACCAAACCAAAGATCACAGGAGTCTGGTCTAGAATGTTGTGTGTGATCTCAGACGAGATGAACTCTCTCGTCTGCTTATCCAGCTGCCCGGCTCCAGTGCCCGAGCCTGATCCCTCACCAGTGCCTGAAGTGCCGACTGGCCTAGTGCGTAGCATCACCATACTGAAAATACATCATAACAAACATCAGTATACTCATCATATCTCGAGGGATATCGCACACTACAAGTTCCCTGGATTCATCTCAGCCTTCCTTGATTCGAGTACGGATCCTCTGCTTTTAGTAGTACGGGCCCATACTACCTTCCACATCTATCCGTACTTTCCTCAAGAACTGCCTTGACTCCACCAATTCCCTTCTACTACTACTACTTCACACACTAATCTCATCCTAGGCTTTCCCTAGGGTAATCACCAACCCACTCTCCGCTATCAGCTGCATCAGAAGTCTATGTTATCTCCCCCTAACTAGCTCGTGAATACCATTACATATCACTAAGACTAGATAATTCTTCGAATGAGAGATCCTACCCTACAACGGTTGGACTCAAACAAGAACTACGAAATAGAGGTAGACCTAACCTTCTAAAATTATTTAATCCTTGCAATATCTAACTTAACATATTCTTTTACTAGTTAGCAAAAGATAACTAAGACTCCTAAAAGCACAAAGAAAGCAGCATTCGAGCATCGAGTAAACATGATCAAGCATATCTTAATCAGGCCATCATATCACTGACTAATTTGTACTAGCATGCAATTCATAAAGCTGATACACATATAACAGCCACATAAGGCATCCTTCCTAGATCCTTAGTCCTAATCTAGCATGCAGTTCTCATAAACATATCATAACATAAACTTGTATGGGTAATTTGGGAGTACTTACTTGAGATTGGCTGATTGCATGCACCACAACCTTTTCTCTTTTCAAAACTCTTTTCTCTTTTCAAATCTTTTTATAAATATGATTTTATTTAGAAAATTTTCATACCAATTCCTTAGTTTGAGTTCATACACACCCGAGAGCGTGTCCGAACCCCTCAAACCAAGGCTCTAAGACCAACTTGTCACATCCCAAAAATATAGTCCAAAACTTTCGTTTAATTTCATTAGTAAAAACCATAAATATCATTCATAATATAAAAATCATAAACCATGTTTCTCAAAAATAACATAATATCTGTCAATGTATCAAAATCATATGTCAAACATCAGAGTAAATCCTCCCAGGCTAAAAACTATGGTGTGTGCCATGCAGTCGTCCCGAGCTCTTCCCCATACTAGCGAAAGTACCTGAAACCAAAACTGAAAACTGTAAGCACGAAGCTTAGAGAGTCTGACCAACTACCACATACCATACACATATCACATAAACATATCTTGGGCCCCGCCCCTGCTACATCAGGTCATTTCCCGGCATCGGGCCCCGTCCAGCATCGTGCCCCGCCCAGCATCGAATCCTATTCGGCATTGGGCCCCGCCCGGCATCGAGCACATATCGGAATACATCTGAGCATAATTTCCAAATAAATTAGCTTATCATATAAACTAACACTAAACTTGAAATTTTGACGATTATCTTTTATTTGGATGAGGCTAATTATTTTCATAACATAAAAAAAC
Organism: Lactuca virosa; assembly: GCF_052849685.1. Taxonomy (NCBI): domain Eukaryota; kingdom Viridiplantae; phylum Streptophyta; class Magnoliopsida; order Asterales; family Asteraceae; genus Lactuca; species Lactuca virosa. The sequence continues at coordinate 162,930,140 of NC_136428.1, forward strand.
GAATTTTTATCAAGAAAATGTTCCATAGTTAATTATCCAAATCCAAATTATGCCAAGAAAACCGAAAAATCTACCAGACCTGTCACTATCTCGTGGTAATTTTGACCACCTTGTGGTGATCAGGCATAGTCCAAAAAAATGATTTTTTCAGCTTTGAACAAACAACAATTGCATCAAATAACAGAAAACAACCCATGGCTCTGATACCACAGTTGGGTTTCTGTATACTACAACATCCTATGGTGCACATACAACCCTAAATGCTTTGGATCTATGTTTTCTCTAGTTATACATGCAATATTGTTTCCAAAGCATTAAACCTACAACTTGCAAACAATTGACATAAACAACATAAAATACTAGTTAGGAGTTTACCTCTTTATGTAGCTTGTAGAACTTGTTGTATTTGGCCTTTAAGAACTTAGCACCCCAAGTGTGATGCCTCAAACGGTTCACAACACACCTAGGACAAAGGAGAACTTGAGACAGATGTTGCTAACTCCAAAATCGGCTCTAATGAACTCCAAGAACTCTAGTCATCGATTTTGGGTGCCAAGGGAGTCCTTTTATAGCGTGGCAAAGTCTAGGGTTACATCCATGCAAACCCTAATGCCCATGACCTTTCATATTACTTAGGCTCCATGGGTTATTCCTCCATGGACTATCCATGGACTACCATATTGGTTTAACCCATCCTAAATAACAATTGGCCCACACTATAAGAATCATTGATTTACCAAATCAATCCCCATATATTTAATTAGTCTCTTTTGATCACATAATTAATTCTTGATCAATACTAATTAAATAATATTATTTCATATTAATATATTAGAACTTATAATATATTAATAAATCATAAGTAAGCACTTACTGAAGTATCCATCCTATAAAATTGTCATGTGATATGCAACCCGAAATGGACCATGCTACTCTCGGGTCAAGTACATACCAATAATAGTTATGGGCTTAGACACCTAATCCAACAGTCTCCCACTTGGATAAGTCTAATAACTATTATTGCAAGTACGACATCAAAATCCCGACTAGCAATCGTAGCTCTTAAAAGCCGCTGTCGAACTCTGACCTAGTCAATGACGCGTCCATTAGATAAGGTATCATATATTCCTCCATTCTACAAGATATCATATTGACTGAGACATGGATTATAATCATTCTCTCTATCCATCTGTTGTTTCCCGATTTCTGATTTATGACGACTGACTAATTGAGCAAATCAAATCAGTCCAGGCTTGGCCAAGCGCTTAGGATTGTCATCACTAAATCATCGAAGGGCCCACAGATATTGCTTTGATCCCTCTAAGGGTAAAAGGAGTGGATAAACTTCGACTCAAATTCTTGCTTGTATTTACTCATCAAATCACACACAACAATATGTTTTATAACACCAAGTTACTGGTGCGTTTACAAACATCAATGTGCAACCAACTTGTAAACTACAACTCACATGTCTTGGTTTCAAGAATATAAGATATTATCGTCTCACAATCACTCGTGATAAAATCCATGAAGCGATTCAGATGAGCATGGGTTTAATCTAATAATCAAATCTTATTCCAGGAGTACTCATGAACACTGCAGCAAACTTGTGCTATGTCTAAAATACCTAGACAATCTACAGTCAGATTCATGACACTCTTGCCTCAATACCTACTTCCAAAGTATGATTGATTGTGGATGGTGTGAATAACCTAGTTATTCGAGAAGTCAAAACATGCAAAGTGAAACACAAGAATAATCGAATCCAATATGGTCTCAGAACTTATGAATATAAATAAAACACCTTTTCTTTAATCACAATCTTGATTACACATTATTCATTGTATAATGTTTCGATTAATCAACTTAATACTTGAATTAAAACAACAGTTATGCCATGCTCTAAGCATGCACACTATGTTTGCCTATTGTCCTTTCTTTGTGAAAAAGATCTATTGAAAGCATTTCAATGACACTCATTTCACAATTCCAAATCCTTATCGTAAATGCTATAATCGGTTAGATTTTAAACTTATATGCAATGATCCTCTTGTAATGACTATGCAGAAAAGTCACAGAGACTTGGCAACAGACATTACAAAGTACTCCAATGGAGAGCAATTCCATGGAAATGAAGTCTCACATTCAAAGTACATTCCTTTGAACATCCTTATTACATTAAGTTTTCTAATCTTAGACAAATATAAGAATAACTTCCACTTATGGAAACATTTCCATATTCCCATCTTGACTATCACTTCTAAACTAGATTTACATCTTCTTAGAGTATGCCAATATGTTCCTTCAAAAATTTACACTATACTTCCAACTATCTATGAGCAACCAATCTTTGGTAAACCTCAGATTGTCCTCGACAATTGCTTAACCATTTTACTCATATCTCGTTCTAGTCCCTTTTCCCTCTTAATGCCCTAGGAATATGGAAAAATAGAACAGGGGAATATTATAGAACATGCAATCGATCCTATATCAGAAGCATATGGGACACGATTCATATTAACGACCTGATACTTTACCAGTCTCTTGCTATAACAGTTCCATATATAGAATTTCCTTATGTCTAATTTTTTCAACATAACATTCATATATGTCCTTGACTAAATTTGATTAAAATCTCACAATCTAAGCTTTTAAAATTGAAATGAATTATAAATTTCTCTCCCTTAATTATAGCAAAACAACTTTTCAAACTCTGCAACTTTGCAAATCAAAACTTTTGTTTTTCTATAATTAACATTGCTAGCTTGCAACACTTACCATAATAATTATGCTCCCACTAGCATAATAATTATTATCTTACTAGCATAACACTTATGCTCCCACTAGCTTTGACATGTACTCAGAAATCAGCTGGACTTCTAGAAATCAATATGTATTGACTTTCTTAACAAAGTTTAGATTTCTGACACGAGATGCTTCGATAAGACTTTATCTAGGCTCCTCAAACTTATACACCTTTCCTTAGATAGCTCACATGTGTGTATTAACAATTTTAGAACTTACAGCAATAAGTCTCAAATGTTTAGTGCTTTTGCTATTTCTCACAATTCAAACTATGAAGAGGGATGTCGTAATCATAATCGAATTTGAGAATGCAAATATCACAATTGATGTCTTCTTAAAATCTATCTAGTGAAAGTGTTTCCTCAGAATCATTTTCATGAATTGGAGAGAAACCTTATGACACTTCGATTTTATGGTGTATGTGTTTATATCCATGTGAATTTTTCATAACCATAAACACAAGACAAGGTTAGTGACAAATCCAAACTCATATGGACTGAACTTGTTCAATCTTAATTTCTTGCCACCTGGCAGCACAAGGGCCTACCATTGCTTCCAAGTTGTTATACAAACAATTAAGTACTCATAGAACTCACGTGCATAGTCAAGTTTAACTGGAATGGGGAACAGAAACAAGAATATGTCAACATGATAGGTTACAAACCTCAAGTTGTGTGCTAGTGATTAACAATAGGTTTACTCTTGATTAGTTCTTGAAGCTATTTAAGATCCTTAAGACTCCCACTGACCTCTTGACATATAAGATTCACTTTGTCAAGGAACATTACTTGACAAACAAATATTCAAGAGTTAGTGCGATTTCTTATCAAGACAAACACTTCACACAATTGGTCTTAGTTTGTCTTTGTCTTATCCAAAACATCACAACTTTCCAATTTCAAATATACAAGAGTAAGAAACATTTTACTCTACATTTGATGAGTGTTATAAACCTTTCTTAAGACCATGTCACTCGAGTTACAATCATGGAGTATGACTCTAAGACCTGATTTTGGAAAGAAGTATGATATATCTTCTTGATTTAACCATTTCAACAATTCACGATTCCTCTTCTTAGTCATACAAATGCATTAAGATGTCCTTAGAGGATCAATTCTGATATGGTTTCATAATCACAAAGATGATCATAAAACAAGATACTAAAGTACTCTCCCTTCTTTTCAGATTGGAGAAACTTTTATCTTTCTTCCTAATTTGATTCTTCTTATTCGTTCTGCCATACATTGAAATTTTTCCAATGATTCATAATTACACTTAATCTTGTAAGTATAACCATATTTACTAAAGTTAACTAAATCATAACGAATAGTCTTATCGTTCTTTCTGGTGGACCTGATCAACGTACAACCAAGTGTACCTGATCCCCTAGTCATTCACTTGACTCACATATACATGTGAACAGGGAATTAGTCTTAATTTCCCAAAGATGAAGTTCTCATCCATCACACAATACAAGTTGCATGATTCCAAGTTTCTATCCAACTGAAACTGAAACTTGGGTGATGAGAATCTTTCCTTATTTGGTAAATCCTGACACTATCACAAACAAAAGAATCAAATCCATTTTCCAATATTGCTATCAATGAAAACATATAAACAACAATTTTCACAAATGTCATTGCAAGGAAATATAAAATAAGATAAAATCATAAAAATTTCTTTTATTTATAAAATTGCGGAAAAACTTTTCCTTACAATGAAATTACAAATGAAAACTATGTTGTTTATTCATTCCTAAGCAATCTATCATAACTCTTAAGCAGCAGCTCAAAATTCTGATCATCGAACCATGCGATCGAAATCCATCTCTTCATGATCAGAATCAGCTTACTCTTCCTTTAAGCTTCCTTTCGATCCTTCAAAACATCAAAATGTAATTACGTTACATCATGTATAAAGAATCTCCAAATAGGAACTTAATCAAGTTAGATAGTGGACTTACCTGAAGTAGAGTCAAACTTTTTGACTTTACCATCCTTGCAATCTTTCAGGTAAAAATGGTAGCTTCGCAACCAATGCCCCTTCTTTTGGCAACAAAACATACGGACTCTTTGGGAATGGTACATGGGACTATCTCAGATTTATACCTTCTCTTTACCATTTGGTCAACCGGATTAACCATGGCCGATCCCTTTCCATTGGGAAGAGAAAGCTTTTCTGGACTTCCAGTGTTTCCATTGTCAATGTCCATGGAAGGTTGGGAAATAGATCTTCCAATCAAATTTTCATTACCGGTGCGCTAAATCATTCCTAATTCAGCAGCAACAAGCAAATATGTTAGATCAATAAGGGTCATGTCGTGATCTCCCATATAGTAGTCCTTAAAGAACCTGCTATATGACTTAGGAAGTGATTGAAGATCCAAGTCAACAACCAACTTCTTTGAAACAACAACACCCAACATTCCCAGCTTGTCAATGTGTGACTTCATCTCCAAGACATGTGCACACATGAACCTTCATCTTGGTGTTTGCTAGCCAATAGGGCTTGAGTGACCTTGAACTTTTCAAGTCTTTGAACTTGTGGGTCAAGGAGGATTATTGGAGGAGGTGGAGGAAGTGAAGTACCACTCCAACATGAAGAAGGGATTAATCTTTCGCCTTGATCGTCTTGTGGAATATCATCTTTATAAACAAAGGATTCGGAAAGACCATAGTTGTCAGAACTAGACATCTTATAAGGGAGAAATTCAAGTTGGTTGATTTAAGTCCTTTCTATAACACCCAAATGAAATATTAAGGCTAGGAACCAACACAATATTTAACAATTCGGAAGAGGGATGTCGCAATCCAATTGTAAAATATTTGAAGGTAGGTAAATGACAATTTACCAATTTCCACCATGAAAAACGAAATTGATTATTAAGTTTTAAATGAATTGAAATTCCTAGATTCTTTTGAGATTCATTGAACTTTTCAATGGCATGTTTAATCTCGATTATGCCCTTCAAGTTTGTGACTGGGATGCCGAGGATCAAAAACAAGGTGTGAATAACCATGCAAATTAGCTTGGTACTCTCGATGTCATTTATCACCTAATCAATGTGCCGGTTAACCACACACGCTCCATTGATCTATGACAAACATCGAGCTACCATTTGCCACACACTGTCAGTCCCGGATTAGTGTGTCAATTAACCACACACGCTCCACTAACGACTTAACAAGGTGCAGAGTGCAATTTCATGGGTGTATTTTAAACTTTTAAAATACTTGGTGGTTTAATCTTTTAATTAAACTATACTCTTAATTTAATTAATCTTAAACCATGTCATTATGGAATTATTAATCTCTTTTAATTAAACACTTTAATTAATTTAATAAAGTCCATAAGGTGTAATTGAACTATTTAAGACATCAAGGTTCTAAATAAAAAATTCAAAATTAAAAACTATTTAATTAATTTTTTTAATTTATGAACCCAAGAGTTACACCTTTAAATTACAAGAGTTTCAAAATTTGAGACTTTTCAAATACCAAAACTTGAGGGCAAGTTTTGTAACTCTTGAAAACTTTTGGTTTTCCATAACTTATAAGTTTAATGCATTTTATGAAAGAGACTTTTCATTTTCCATAACTTGAGGACAAGTTATGGAATTCTTTAAAAATATTTAGATCAATATTTTATACTAATAAAATTACCATATCGTTTATCGTTGATCTATTCTAACTCATAAGTCAAGATAATACCAAGTCAACAATTTGCAAATAAATTAGCTTATCATATAAACTAACACTAAACTTGAAATTTTGACGATTATCTTTTATTTGGATGAGGCTAATTATTTTCATAACGTAAAAAAATGAATTTTTATCAAGAAAACAATCCATAGTTAATTATCCAAATCCAAATTATGCCAAGAAAACCGAAAAATCTGCCAGGCCCGTCACCACCTCGTGGTAATTTTGACCAAAAAAAGCATTTTTTCACCTTTGAACAAACAACAATTGCATCAAATAACAGAAACTAACCCATGGCTCTGATACCATTGTTGGGTTTTTGTATACTACAACATCCTATGGTGCACATACAACCCTAAATGTTTTGGATCTATGTTTTCTCTAATTATACATGTAATATTGATTCCAAAGCATTAAGCCTACAACTATCAAATAATTGACATAAACAACATAAAATACAAGTTAGGAGTTTAACTCTTTATGTAGCTTGTAGAACTTGTTGTATTTGGCCTTTAAGAACTTAGCACCCTAAGTTTGATGCCTCAAACGGTTCACAACACAACTAGGACAAAGGAGAACTTAAGAGAGATGTTGCTAACTCCAAAATCGGCTCTAATGAACTCCAAGAACTCTAGTCATCGATTTTGGGTGCCAAGGGAGTCCTTTTATAGTGTGGCAAAGTCTAGGGCTACATCCATGCAAACCCTAATGCCCATGACCTTTCATATTACTTAGGCTCCATGGGTTAAACCTCCATGGACTATCCATGGACTACCATATTGGTTTAGCCCATCCTAAATAACAATTGGCCCACACTATAAGAATCATTGATTTACCAAATCAATCCCCATATATTTAATTAGTCTCTTTTGATCACACAATTAATTCCAAATTAATTCTTGATCAATACTAATTAAATAATATGATTTCATATTAATATATTAGAACTTATAAAATATTAATAAATCATGAGTAACCTTTTACTCAAGTATCTGTCCTATCAAATTGTCCTGGTGATATGCAACCCAAAATGGACCATGCTACTCTCGGCTCAAGTACATAATAATAATAGTTATAGGCTTAGACACCTAATCCAACACTTTTAAGGGTAAAGTTTCCAACTTTACCCGTCGATAACCCTTTTTAATGGGTTTAGCTAAAACCCTAGTTCTTTTAGGACATAAATGTTTGTCCAAAAGCCTTATCACTCCAAACCAAAACATGAAAACCCAGATCTAGGTCCTAGATACCAAAAGGACATGTAAAGCCTCAGACTTTCCTTCTATGCATGTCCTTTTGGGTCACAAAAGGCCATAACAACACCTTAGAGTTTGCATCGGGGCTTCAATGGCTTAAATTTTGCACCTTTATGCCTTAACAACCCTTAATGATCCCATATCTGAAAGGATCCTTGCTTGGGACGTCCAAATCCCAAGGGTTAAGCTTCTTGAACCAAACCCTCAAAAAGTGTAAATAAGGAGATCTAATGAACAAATGATCTAACATCCATAAAATTTGAGCCAATTTAAAACTTTTTAAAACATTCAAAAACCATTCAGATATTACAATATGTTTTCAAAATAGTTCGAACATCAGAGTTCCCAGAAATCATAATCATAAATGGAGGAAGTGTACGGTCACGCCTTCGCCTTCCCGCGGTCATCCACTGTACCTGAAATAATAATCGATAAATGAAAGCTCGAAAGCTTAGTGAGTTACCCCAAAAATACCAACGCCATACAGATATAACCATATGACATAAACCAACACAACATGCATAATGATCCTTCAGCCTGTCTGGACCGCTCTCCGCGCCTTCGGCACGTTTGCACCGCCTCGTAGGGCCTACAGCCTATCCATACCACTCGTCGGGCCTTCGGCCTGACCAACATGCCCTCCTGGGCATGTAGTCTATCCGAACCACCCTGGGTATCTTGGCCTACAGCACGAAGCAGGACCTTCCTCAACCCATTCCCCCAAACCAACAAACATGGCCACATACATATCTTACACTGGCTATCAAGTACAAATAGTCATACAGATCTAACAGATCACCAATCATGGCAACCATCCTATAACCAGGATATCAATCTAACAGATCAATAACATAGCAACATCCTATAACCAGGATACCGATCTAACCGATCTCTACCAAAGCAACCATCCTATAACCACGATATCAATCTAACAGATTACTAGCATAGCAACCATCCTAAAATCATGATGCAAATCATAAAGGGTCTGCCTTTGTTCCGTAGACCCTGTTGATATAGTGAGGAGAACTCACCTCGCAGGTAGTGCAGAATTGGACTGAAAGTCTCCGACTGCTCTCTCACCAAAAATCTCGAACTATCCATAATAACGAATATTAAGTCAATAAATGGGAACATTAATCTAGATCACGAGTCCTACACATGATAATAGTCCATTTTGCCTTTCTCTAATTTGGGCCAAGGCCCAATACCAAATCCATGATCCACAAGTCCACATATACAAGGCCCATCATTGGCCCAATTTTCCAAATTGGGACTAACTCCCTAATAAGGCCTCATTTAAAGATTCACTACCAAAACTGGCCGAAAATACTCTTATCCAGAGGGCCCATCAAGGCCCAAGTCCAACTAGTCCAAAAGTGGCCCAATCCTGAAGCCCAAATAGCAAAAGCCCAACAGGGGTCATACGTTGGGCGTACTCTTCTGGTACGCGGGGCGTACTCCGTCTCGCATTGACTAAAAACGGGGACATATACTCGGTACATGACGCGTACTGCTCTCTACGCGGGGCGTATGCGAGTCTGTACCAAAACTCTCATAAGTGCTTAATGGCTTAAGCACTTAAGCCCAAACTTCAGATCCATCGACCAAATGTGCCTAAGACTCATGAAGTCTTGAACTTTAAGACTTTGGACGTCCAGAAAGTTCTTAAAACATGGTCTTAACCCATTAAGACCTTCCTACTCCATGCATGGGACACATTCAGCTATTGGGACATCATTTTTATCACTTAGGACCCTTTCTAGGGTCTGGAAGGACAGCTTAATATGACCAAAATGCATCATGCACCATATTGGGGTTTTTGGGACAACAAAGGTGCCAAGAAACTAAACAATGCAAGATCTACTCAAAATAGTTGCCAAGCTAGAAGCGTTTTACCTCCTGGATCTTCTAAAGGACCAGAGAACTACAGATCTTCAAGCTTGCCTTCCTTCTCCAACTATTTGGTGCAACACCTTCTCCCTCAACTGCTCAAAACACACACAAACTCACACTCACACACAAGGCTAGGGTTTGGGACGTCTCTAGGGTATGGAGGCTGAAAGTGATGGGAGAAATGAGCCATAAGGGTGTTTATATAGCACCCAAACCCTAAATATTAGGGTTTCCTTTTGTCATGAGTATGCCCACGTAAACAAATGTACGCCTAGCGTACTAAGACGCGCCTAGTATGCTCAGCGTACTCTTATGTACGCGCAGCCTACTCCTCCTGATCCCAAAATTGCAATTTAGCCCATAGGCTTCTCATGGCTTCACCCATCTATCCCCAGGGATTATAAATGACAAATATTGGGATGTTACAACTCTCCCCCACTTGAACTAGGCTTCGTCCTCGAAGCTTGCTGCGGCGAACAATTCAGGATAATGCTCCCTCATCTTGGACTGCGGCTCCCAAGTCTACTCGGATCCTTTCCAATGTTGTCACTGGTCTCCCTACATAGTTCAAGTGCTCTCCGACCTGAATATCACCCAGTGATACGACCGCCTCCTCATCCGATATGTGCCTTTGCAGCTGCCAAACGTGAAAATCGATGTGAATCTAACCGAACGTCTTCAGAAGGTCTAACCTATATGCCACCTTGCCAAACCTGACAATAATCTAGATGATCCAAAGTATCGGAAACCTAACTTTCCCTCTTCCTGAAGCGACCCTTTATGTGGTGACAGGATAATGCGTCCTTCAGCTCCCGAAATAACATACATAATCATCCCACTAATAAGCACGGATACTCATGCCTGGCCCAGTCAGCCTCGGGATGGAATACCAGGCATGTCTATGACGGGTCCGGTCATCCCTAGGATGGAATACCCTCTTATCACGCACATGTTTGGCCCAATCAACCCTCGAGTTAGAATACCAAACATGTCAGGTCCAATAAATCATAGGGTCCGGTCATCCTCATGATGGGATACCCTAGATTGGAATACCTCTATGAACATAACTGCGTCGAGGCCTGTCTCTGCTCTCTCAGCTGAAGCTCAATCTCTAACTCACGCCGCCTGGCGGCCTCCTGTAACTCTAGCAAGGTATCACATCTCTGCGTAGACACAAACTGCCTGATGTCCGTCTTGAGCATGCTCAGATATCGGGTCATTTGAGCCTGCTCCGAAGCAAACTCAGGGCAACACATCGCCCTCTCAGTAAACATGTGGGTGATCTTCGTCACCAACTCTAAATCCAGTCGCAGATCCAAGAATACCTACGCTAGTCTCTCTCGCTTAACCCGCGGGACGTAACGGGTACGAAACATATCCCGAAATCGATCCCAAGTAACCACAGTGCGCTGCTCATCCGAATATGATCCAATAATCAACCTCCACCAATCCTTTGTTCTGTACCTCAGCAGTTTCAGAGCACACCTGACCTTCTGGTCAGCAGGGCATGAACATGTGAAGAAACATACATCCACGTCGGATAGCCACCTCATGCTACGATTGGATCCTGAATCCCGTCAAAAGTAGGGTGCTTCGTGTTATCGAAGTCCCGGTACTGAAAAGCTCGGCCAACTCCCAACCCTTCGATCCCAGGTGGCATGAACTGATCCATGTTTTCACTCCAACTGATAATCCGGCACCCGGCCTACCCGGCGATATGATATCTACTTGCCTCACAAGATGCTTACGCCACATCAACTCACCGGCGCTTACCAGCACTGAAATATTGTTGCCAACCCTTGCGACCAACGGACCCCGGGCTGGAAATACCACCTGATCCTGGGTCGCAAGCCTGTTCACTCCTGTGAACATGGAAGAACTGAAAGGTACCACCCTCTCCATAGATGATAAAATTCCAATCCATCAATCAACCATCTACTTCCCATCCTCTAATGAAACCGTGAACTCTAACTACCTACAATCCTTTGATAATAAAATTCTCCTGACACCTCCAATGACCTAACGACTCATGAAGCTCCGCAACACAAAGATCAGACAAAACAGGCAACTAACCCGAAATTACTGCTTATCCACACTCAACAATATTCCAATACAAAATAATTACCGATCAAAGACGATTTGACCATAATATTATTACAGAATGGGGGTTTCCAATTACATACCAGAGGCTTCTTGCAGCTCGACTTTGACCTCCTGAGGAACGATCACTGCTGGAATCTAAATTCCTTCCGCCCTCAACGTAGGACAGCTGGACCTGAAATGACCTGGCTGGTGACAGTGAAAGCATATTTGATCCTTCTTGCAATCCCGTTGTACATGCCCTCTCTCCCCGCACTTGTAGCACCTGAATTTGTGACAATCAAATCCGTGGGTCCCCCCACACTTGCCATACACCTCCTGACCCTCTTGACTTCCAGTACCCAGGTTAGCAGCCTCCAACTCTTCGTCCTCTGTAGAAAATTCCCTCCTCCTCTTCCCTATTTGTGACCCCACCACCGGCACTCCCCCAGTAGTCATCCTAGTAGCAATATCTCTCACAGAGTGCAAGGAAGCAAATTGCTCCTCGAACTTGGCAATCACCCTGGCGGTGACCCAGTCCACGACACCGAATAATTCTTCTCGCAAAATTTGAGAAACCTCCACGGAAATCATCTCCCGTATCCGATCAACAGACAATACCGGCCTATCCTGGCCACTCGCTCCCAATCCTGATTCGGATCCCGCCCCAATTTGTTTCGCCATCACCATACTGAACATATACCAGGAAGATATCATATAATTCGCATAAACGATGGGGAACCTACTCCCAACCAAACCTTAGGGGTTGTGACTTCCTTGCTAGGCGTATGGGTCCTGTGCTTTCAGTAGTACGGCCCCATACTACCTTCCACACCTACCCATATTTTTCTCAAGTATCATCACAATGCCCTAACAATATATATGCAAACAAAGCAAGAGTTCAATCCTCACTCCTAAAGGCATGCTAAATATCTCATACTGTCCTACCGACCTCGAACGACTAGACCATCCATGAACTGCCACATGACCCTCCATGGGTGCCAGTTAACTATTGCATGAATACAATCACATTCCGCACGGCTTAAACAATCTTAGACTAAAATATTTAATCCTACAATGGTTGGACTCAGACAAGAGCTGCGCATCAGGACCAAATCCCTTACCCAAAGACCATTTAACCCATGTAGCGTGTGACTTAGAGTATTCACCCAATAGTTAGTTCGCACGCGAAAGAGTCATAAACAATAATGAGGTACTCTACATAAGATAAGGCATCAAAGATCAGGCAATTCTATCATACGATTCCTGAGGATCCCTATCTTAATACTAGCATACAGTTTCAACATATCACATAATCAAATAATCCGTAAGGTATTTTGGGGTCTATCCACGAGCTCTGGCTGATCGTACACTTGCACCCTCCTTTATTATTATGAAAACATTTTAAGAAAATCATTTTACAATCTCGTCCTCAGTTCGAGACTGGAGACATGCGAGTGTTTCCTCCAATTCACGCAAACCAAGGCTCTGATACCAACTTGTAACATCCATAAAATTTGAGCCAATTTAAAACTTTTTAAAACATTCAAAAACCATTCAGATATTACAATTTGTTTTCAAAATAGTTCAAACATCAGAGTTCCCTGAAATCATAATCATAAATCGAGGAAGTGTACGGTCACGCCTTTGCCTTCCCGCGATCATTCGTTGTACCTGAAACAATAATCGATAAATGTAAGCTCGAAGGCTTAGTGAGTTACCCCCAAAATACCAACGCCATACAGATATAACCATATCACATAAACCAACAAAACATGCATAATGAGCCTTCAGCCTGACTGGACCGCCTCGCATGCCTTCAGCCTATCTAGACCGCTCTTCGCGCCTTCGGCACGTTTGGACCGCCTCGTAGGGCCTACAGCCTATCCGGACCGCTCGCCGAGCCTTCGGCCTGACCAACATGCCCTCCAGGGCCTGTAGTCTATCCGGATCGCCCTGCATATCTTGGCCTACAGCATGAAGCAGGACCTGCCTCAACCCATTCCCCCAAACCAACAAACATGTGCACATACATATCATACGCTAGCTAGCAAGTACAGATAGTCATACAGATCTAACAGATCACTAATCATGGCAACCATCCTATAACCAGGATATCAATCTAACAGATCAATAACATAGCAACATCCTATACCCAGGATACCGATCTAACCGATCTCTACCAAAGCAACCATCCTATAACCACGATATCAATCTAACAGATTACTAGCATAGCAACCATCCTAAAATCATGATGCAAATCATAAAGGGTCGGCCTTTGTTCCGTAGACCCTGTTGATATAGTGAGGAGAATTCACCTCGCAGGTAGTGCAAAATTGGACTCAAAGTCTCCGACTACTCTCTCACCAAAAATCTCGAACTATCCATAATAACGAATATTAAGTCAATAAATGGGAACATTAATCTAGACCACGAGTCCTACATATGATAATAGTCCATTTTGCCTTTCTCTAATTTGGGCCAAGGCCCAATACCAAATCCATTATCCACAAGTCCACATATACAAGGCCCATCATTGGCCCAATTTTCCAAATTGGGACTAACTCCCTAATAAGGCCTCATTTAAAGATTCACTACCAAAACTGCCGAAAATACTCTTATCCAGAGGGCCCATCAAGGCCCAAGTCCAACTAGTCCAAAGGTGGCCCAATCCCGATGCCCAAATCGCAAAAGCCCAACAGGGGTCATACGTTGGGCGTACTCTTCTGGTACGCGGGGCGTACTCCGTCTCGCATTGACTAAAAACGGGGCCATATACTCGGTACATGACGCGTACTGCTCTCTACGCGGGGCGTATGCGAGTCTGTACCAAAACTCTCATAAGTGCTTAATGGCTTAAGCACTTAAGCCCAAACTTCAGATCCATCGACCAAATGTTCCTAAGACTCATGAAGTCTTGAACTTTAAGACTTTGGACGTCCAGAAAGTTCTTAAAACATGGTCTTAACCCATTAAGACCTTCCTACTCCATGCATGGGACACATTCAGCTATTGGGACATCATTTTTATCACTTAGGACCCTTTCTAGGGTCGAAGGACAGCTTAATATGACCAAAATGCATCATGCACCATATTGGGGTTTTTGGGACAAGAAAAGTGCCAAGAAACTAAACAATGCAAGATCTACTCAAAATAGTTGCCAAGCTAGAAGCTTTCTACCTCCTGGAGCTTCTAGAGGACCAGAGAACTTCAGATCTACAAGCTTGCCTTCCTTCTCCAACTATTTGGTGCAACACCATCTCTTTCAACTGCTCAAAACACACACAAACTCACACTCACACACAAGGCTAGGGTTTGGGACGTCTCTAGGGTATGGAGGATGAAAGTGATGGGAAAAATGAGCGATAAGGATGTTTATATAGCACCCAAACCCTAAATATTAGGGTTTCATTCTGTCATGACTATGCCCAGCGTACACAAGTGTACGCCTAGCGTACTAAGGCACACCTAGTACGCTCAGCGTACTCTTATGTACGCGTAGTGTACTCCTCCTGATCCCAAAATTGCAATTTAGCCCTTAGGCATGGCTTCACCCATCTATCCCCAGGGACTATAAATAACAAATATTGGGATGTTACAACTCTCCCCCACATGAACTAGGCTTCATCCTCAAAGCCTGTTGCAGCGAACAATTCAGGATAATGCTCCCGCATCTTGGACTGCGGCTACCAAGTCTACTCGGATCCTTTCCGATGTTGTCATTGGTCTCCCTACATAGTTCAAGTGCTCTCCGGCCTGAATATCACCCAGTGATACGACCGCCTCCTCATCCAATATGTGCCTTTGCAGCTGCCAGACGTGAAAAGTGATATGAATCTAACCGAACCTCTTCAGAAGGTCTAACCTATATGCCACGTTGCCAAACCTGACAATAATCCTGATGAATCAAAGTATCGGAAACCCAACTTTCCCTCTTCCTGAAGCGACCCTTTATGTGGTGACAGGATAATGCGTCCTTCAGCTCCCGAAATAACATACATAATCATCCCACTAATAAGCACGGATACTCATGCCTGGCCCAGTCAGCCTCGGGATGGAATACCAGGCATGTCTATGACGGGTCCGGTCATCCCTAGGATGGAATACCCTCTTATCACGCACATGTTTGGCCCAATCAACCCTCGAGTTAGAATACCAAACATGTCAGGTCCAATAAATCATGGAATTCCCTAGATTGGAATACCTCTATGAACATAACTCGGGTCTACACATAACTTGTGATCCAAGGATCTATCCTTGCGCATCATCCACAGCCCTCTGATACATCACAACCGAGTACAACTCACCTGAATCTCAACAATGCTGTAACATCTGGATTTCTAGGTACTGTATTTATCTAATTATTTTTGAGTTTTGGAGAGGGACTCGGCGAGTAGGCGCTTAGACTCGCCGAGTAGAGTCGCGCATTGTTGGACTGGATTAATGACTGGACTCGGCGAGTCCATGCTGTTTAATGAAACCCTAATTTCTTGGGTTTGGGACCTATTTAAAGGCCCTTAGGGCCGTCACTTGCGGCTACCAAACCCCAGAGAGAAACCCTAAAAGAGCTAGAGTGTTTGTGAGAGGAAAGGAGCCATTTCTTGATCTTTGTGATTGATTCTTACAAGAAGGAGGTGATTCCAGCTTGGAGGGGACCAAGGAGGTTGTGCATCTGGGGATTTCGAGCAAAAGACTTCATCTTTGAGGTATTATGTCGCCCCTTTATCTGTTTTGTTGAAGGAATCCATAGATGTAGACTTTTTATGTCTTTTATTGGAAGGAGTTGTGAGAATATGGCCCCTATTCACTTTGAGACTTCGGATCTGGACCCATAGTGGTCTAAAGAGCTTATTCTAGCTTGCTTTATGTTGAGCTATGGAGGCAATGAGCTCAGGTTGTTGTTTTTGGGGCTAAATCACCAAGTAAAGCCTCCTAGGCGTCACATGAGTGTCAAGATCCAAGCTTTACGTGATTATCAGGCTTGGGAAGGTCAGATCTATGGTTCTAAGGAACAGATCTGACCTCAGGAGGTCAATTTAGTTTGTGCATGACATGAACTCGCCGAGTCCAAGGGCAGACTCGGCGAGTAGGGTTAGGGTTTCCCGTGAATCACACAGTGAGTGACTTGCCGAATTGGGGGAATGACTCAGTGAGTCAGAAGGGGGATAGAGGACTCGAGTTCACGACTGAACTCGCCGAGTCACATTTGTGCACTCGGCGAGTCTGGTCAAGGGTTGACCGTTGACTTTTGTTGACTTTTTGGGTTTGGTCAACAATGGAACTTGTGGACTGTTTGAAGGGTAAAATAGCCTTTTGGCCTTCTTAGAGGACATGTGAGAGTCTAGTCTAGCCTAGAGAGTCGTGATTGATTGAGATGATTATGTTATGTGTATAGGCAGAGGCTAGATCAGTATATACACGGGCGGGATATTATCCGAGACATCCGAGGTGAGTCTTCTCACTATACATTACCTAGAGTGGTATTTATGTGTAGACCAGAGGGTCTTGTATGCTATGTGTATGTATGAGATTATGTGCATTGTGTTATATGTATGCTATGTTTTGTATAGACCGGACCGAAGGGTCCAACGATATAGACCGGACCGAAGGGTCCAACGATATAGACCGGACCGAAGGGTCCAACGATACAGACCGGACCGAAGGGTCCAACGAGCTATGACCGGACCAGAGGGTCCAACGAGTTACGGGACTGGAGGGTCCCGCTGAGACACATCGGACCGGAGGGTCGTATTGTAGCCTCGAGTGGCGTATGTGTTGTATGTGGTATATTGGGGAACTCACTAAGCTTTTATGCTTACAGTTGTTGTGTGATGTGTTTCAGGTACTAGTGAGGATCGCGGGAAGGCGCCGGCATGATTCGTACACACGAGAGAGGATTTATTTATATGAGATCTTGGGACATGTTTTGTGATGATACAGAGATTTATTATGATTTTGTGATTTTTATGTGGTGGAAAGTATGTTTTGAAATGAAAAATTGTTTTGAGAATTTGGGTGTTACAAGTTGGTATCAGAGCCTTGGTTTGAGGGATTCGGATGCATCTTCGGATGAATCCGAACTCAAACTGAGGAGATGAGAAAGTTTTCATAAAATAAACAATTTTTCTAAAAGAATAAAAGATTTTGAGAAAGGCAGAAGGAAGCAGTGTGTACGATCAGCCAGCGCCCGAACGGTGATTTCCCAAAATACCCTTACCTTATGTGTTATGAGATATTATGAGATATTATGCATGCTAGAGTAGGCTAGGAGATCATATTAGGACTAGAGTGGCCTGATCTGTGATGCCTTAGCCTAGGAATGATTTTGCTGCTATATGATGCTTGAGAGCGAACAGGTAGCAGTGAGGAGCTGTTGGGAGGCCTACCGAAGGGTAGCCTATGCCAGTGAGATGTAGTGTACTTGTGATCTGGAATCCAAGGAGGAGGACTTAGAGTGAATGCTGATGCGGTGTGGACGGTAGTATAGGGCCCGTACTACTGAAGACACCGGAGCAGTGTGCACCCTAAGTAAGAATCCATTGGGTACTAAGGAGCAAGTAGGGTTGAGTTATCGAGTGCGAGTATACTCGAGCGAGTCTCTGATATCTTGTGTTGTATTTCAGAGAGACATCATGGTTGGGACGCGCCACCAGCCAGGGACTAGCGAGGGGGTTGTGAGCGATGAGGAGCTCCGCCAGATGATTCATGATGAGGTGGCTGCTGCCATCCGCGATGAGATTCCAGAGATGTTTGGGTCTATCAAGACCACGATGATGGAGGCTTTTGATGAGCGGTACGCCGCTCTTACTGATGCAGCTGTTGCTGCGGCCACCGCAGCCGTTGTTGCTGCCAGGCCACAGGGGGTGACTCGTTGCTGTACAGAGAGTTCAGCAACACGAAGCCACCAGAGTTTGATGGGACGCAGGATCCGATTGCTGCTATGAGATGGATTACCGATGTTGAGGGTTGTTTCTATACCTGCTCGTGTCCAGAGCATCTGAGGGTTCGGTTTGCGCTGAACCAGCTTCGCTTGGGAGCGAAGGACCGGTGGAAGTTTGTGATGGCAGACTTCACTACTGCAGAGCTGACTGCGGTGACCTGGGAGAGGTTCACCATGATGTTTCGAGATGAGTATGTTCCTCCGGTGGAGAGGGAGCGATTGGCTCAGGAGTTCTTGACCCTCAAACAGGGTACTGATTCAGTTACTGTGGTTACCCGGAAGTTTCATGAGAGGGCGATGTTCTGCCCTGAGCAGGTGTCTACTGAGCAAGCACGTATGAGCCGGTACTTGGGTGTTTTAAGGAGGGATATACGGGAGTTCATGTCGAACTCGACTTATCGGACATTTGCTCAGCTCCAGGAAAATGCCCGGAAGAGGGAGATTGAGCTGGAGACGCAGGCCAGGGAGGAGGCCGAGTCTCAGAGGGTGGATCGGCGACCGGCACAGTCTCAGCCGGCAGCCAAGCGGGCAAAGCTCGCTGATTCGAGATCTGGGGGTCCGAAGGGCCGCACTTGTGGAAAGTGTGGCAAGAGCCACGAGGGGACATGCAGAGCTGGGGTATGTTATAAGTGTGGGAAGGAGGGGCATTATGTGAGGGACTGCCCCAAGGGATTCACGGTTTGCTTTCATTGCAACCAGACCGGCCATCGGAAGGCCGAGTGCCCACAGCTACTGCAGAGATCAGCGCAGGGATCTGCGCCTGCTGTTCGAGCTACAGAGAGTCGGCCGGCGAAGGCCGAGGCGCCGAAGGCTCGCTGGAGAGCCTTCCAGTTGACAGCGGAGGAGGTTCGCGCAGCACCCGATGTGGTAGCTGGTATGTATTCTTTCCTCGGTTTATATTGAGTTTGTGATACTATGCTTATTTTGAGGTATGCATAGGTACATTTCTTGTGTGTTCTGTACCTGCTTTGGTGTTGTTTGACTCGGGTGCGAGTCGGTCATTTGTGTCGATAGCGTTCAGTCGACACATCAGTGTTCAGCGAGAGGCATTGAGTCGACCTCTACGAGTTTCTATAGCCGACAAGCGAGCAGTGTATGCTACTGATGTGATTCGAGGATGTGTACTCGAGATCTTCGGTGTCGAGTTCCCGATAGATCTGGTCCCGATTGCTATGGGGGACGTATGTGTCATAGTAGGCATGGATTGGTTGAGCCGATTTGGGGCTGTGATATACTGCGAGTGACAGTTGGTGACGATACGAGACCCCAATGGGGGAGTACTTACGGTGTACGGCGAGGTTACCCGTTCTGGCTCAGCATTTTGTTCGGCCGCTAGAGCGAGGCAGAGTCTACAGCAAGGCTGTAGTGGGTTTGTGGCTTATGTGGTGGATACGAGAGTAGATGCAGAGAGACCGAGGTCGGTCGATGAGGTTCCGATAGTGCGTGAGTTCCCGGATGTTTTCCCCGAGGAGTTGTCGGGTGTACCTCCCGAGAGGCAGGTAGAGTTCCGTATTGACTTGGTTCCGGGGGCAGCGCCTATCGCCAAGGCGCCCTATCGCCTTGCGCCACCAGAGATGCAGGAGTTATCCTCGCAGCTTCAGGAGCTGCTGGGGAAGGGGTTTATACGGCCGAGTAGCTCGCCGTGGGGAGCGCCGATCCTTTTTGTCAAGAAAAAGGATGGTTCACACCGGATGTGCATTGATTACCGGGAACTGAACAAACTGACGGTCAAAAACCGTTACCCCTTACCGAGGATCGACGATTTATTTGATCAGTTGCAGGGAGCGTCTTGGTTTTCCAATATCGACTTGAGGTCTGGATATCATCAGATGAGAGTACGAGATGAGGATATCCAGAAGACAGCATTCAGGACTCGTTACGGGCATTACGAGTTCATGGTGATGCCTTTTGGGCTCACCAATGCACCGGCAGCATTCATGGATCTCATGAACAGAGTATGCAGACCGATGTTGGATCGTTCGGTGATCGTGTTCATCGATGACATATTGGTGTATTCGAGATCCAGAGAGCAGCATGAGGAGCATTTGAGAGAGTTACTTGGAATTTTGAGATCGGAGAGGCTTTATGTCAAATTCTCCAAGTGTGATTTCTGGTTACGAGAGGTCCGGTTCCTAGGGCACCTCGTTAACCAGAATGGGATTGTGGTCGATCCGGCCAAGATTGAGGCAGTGATGAGTTGGGAGGTGCCGAGATCCCCCACCAAGATCAGGAGTTTCCTCGGGTTGGCCGGCTATTATAGGAGATTTATCAGGGATTTCTCCAAGATCGTCGTGCCACTCACCAGATTGACCCGGAAGGGTGTTGCTTTTTCATGGGGCCCAGAGCAGCAGGCCTCCTTCGAGACACTTCGTCAGAGACTGTACGAAGCCCCGGTGTTAGCCCTTCTGGAGGGAATGGAGGACTTTGTGGTGTATTGTGACGCATCGATATCGGGGCTGGGAGCGGTGCTAATGCAGAGAGGGCATGTGATAGCATACGCATCGAGACAGCTGAAGCCTCACGAGGCGAGGTATCCCACCCACGATCTGGAGCTGGGGGCAGTAGTGTTCGCCCTCAAGATCTGGCGTCACTACATGTACGGGGTTCAGTGTACCATATACACGGACCATAAAAGCTTGAAGTATTTGATGGATCAGCCCAACCTGAACATGCGTCAGAGGAGATGGTTGGATGTGGTGAAGGACTATGATTGCGAGATCCTGTACCACCCGGGTAAAGCTAATGTTGTAGCTGATGCCCTGAGTCGCAGGGCGGAGAGTGCCCCGATACGAGATGTTTGTATGAGATTGACAGTGATGACTCCGGTGTTGGACACCATTCGAGGGGCGCAGGCTGAGGCCATTAGGCCGGAGAACCGGAAGAGAGAGCGGGTTATCGGACAGGTATCGGAGTTTGTTACCGATGGTCGAGGACTTATGACCTTTCAGGGTCGGATTTGGGTACCGTTCGTGGGTGGAACGCATACCATCTTGATAGAAGAGGCGCATAGATCGAGGTTCTCGATCCATCTCGGGGCCACTAAGATGTATTTGGACCTGAAGAGAGAGTATTGGTGGCCCTGTATGAAGAGGGATGTCGCATGGTTCGTAGAGAGGTGCTTGACATGTCGCAGAGTTAAGGCCGAGCACCAGAGACCGCATGGTAAATTGCAGCCCTTGGAGGTTCCCGAATGGAAATGGGAACAGATTACCATGGATTTTATCACCAAATTGCCGAGGACTGCTAGGGGCGTCGATGCAATTTGGGTGATTGTGGACAGGTTGACGAAGAGCGCTCACTTCCTTGCTATCAGTGAGAGCTTTTCCGCTGAGAGG
The DNA here is from genome assembly GCF_052849685.1 of Lactuca virosa. Classification (NCBI taxonomy): domain Eukaryota; kingdom Viridiplantae; phylum Streptophyta; class Magnoliopsida; order Asterales; family Asteraceae; genus Lactuca; species Lactuca virosa. The sequence continues at coordinate 162,952,149 of NC_136428.1, forward strand.
TTGGTAGAGTTGTACGTGAGGGAGGTGGTATCACGGCATGGAGTGCCGATCTCGATCGTCTTAGATCGAGATGTGCGTTTCACTTCCAGATTCTGGAAGAAGTTTCATGAGGAGTTGGGTACGAGGCTGCATTTTAGTACCGCATACCACCCACAGACAGACAGGCAGAGTGAGCGGACGATTCAGACGCTCGAGGACATGCTTCGGGCATGTGTATTGGACTTTGGAGGGAGTTGGGACACATATTTACCCTTGGCAGAGTTTTCCTACAACAACAGCCATCATTCGAGCATCGGTATGCCACCCTTTGAGCTGTTGTATGGGAGGAGGTGTCGGACTCCCATTTGCTGGGGTGAGGTCGGGCAACGTGTGATGGGTAGTACGGAGATTGTGCTTCAGACGACCGAGCAGATTCAGCAGGTCAGGCAGAGGTTACTGACGGCCCAGAGCCGTCAGAAGAGTTATGCGGATAGACGACGGTCCGAGCTCGAATTTCAGGTTGGTGACTTCGTCCTCCTGAAGGTATCTCCTTGCAAAGGAGTGATCTGATTCAGGAAGAGAGGCAAGTTGGGGCCTCGGTATATTGGTCCTTTCAGGGTGATCGCCAGGGTGGGCAGAGTAGCGTATCGTTTGGAACTACCTGCGGAGTTGAGTCAGATTCATGATACCTTCCACGTATCTCAGTTGAGGAAGTGTATCGCCGATGAGTCGGCAGTGGTTCCCCTTGAGGACATTCAGGTGGATGCGAGCCTGAACTATGTTGAGAGTCCGATCGCGATTCGGGATAGGAGGATCAAGGTTTTGAGAAACAAGGAGGTGTCATTGGTTCAGGTCCAGTGGCAACATCGGAAGGGGTCCGAGCTGACTTGGGAGCCGGAGTTAGAGATGCGTGAACAGTACCCAGAGTTATTTGCTGAGAGAGACTTCGAGGGCGAAGTCTGATTCTAGTGGGGGAGAATTGTAACATCCGGATTTCTAGGTACTGTATTTATCTAATTATTTTTGAGTTTTGGAGAGGGACTCGGCGAGTAGGCGCTTAGACTCGCCGAGTAGAGCCGCGCATTGTTGGACTGGATTAATGACTGGACTCGGCGAGTCCATACGTGGACTCGGCGAGTCCATACGTGGACTCGGCGAGTCCACGCTGTTTAATGAAACCCTAATTTCTTGGGTTTGGGACCTATTTAAAGGCCCTTAGGGCCGTCACTTGCGGCTACCAAACCCCAGAGAGAAACCCTAAAAGAGCTAGAGCATTTGTGAGAGGAAAGGAGCCATTTCTTGATCTTTGTGATTGATTCTTACAAGAAGGAGGTGATTCCAGCTTGGAGGGGACCAAGGAGGTTGTGCATCTGGGGATTTCGAGCAAAAGACTTCATCTTTGAGGTATTATGTCGCCCCTTTATCTGTTTTGTTGAAGGAATCCATAGATGTAGAGTTTTTATGTCTTTTATTGGAAGGAGTTGTGAGAATATGGCCCCTATTCACTTTGAGACTTCGGATCTGGACCCATAGTGGTCTAAAGAGCTTATTCCAGCTTGCTTTATGTTGAGCTATGGAGGCAATGAGCTCAGGTTGTTGTTTTTGGGGCTAAATCACCAAGTAAAGCCTCCTAGGCGTCACATGAGTGTCAAGATCCAAGCTTTACGTGATTATCAGGCTTGGGAAGGTCAGATCTATGGTTCTAAGGAACAGATCTGACCTCAGGAGGTCAATTGAGTTTGTGCATGACATGAACTCGCCGAGTCCAAGGGCAGACTCGGCGAGTAGGGTTAGGGTTTCCCGTGAATCACACAGTGAGTGACTTGCCGAATTGGGGGAATGACTCAGTGAGTCAGAAGGGGGATAGAGGACTCGAGTTCACGACTGAACTCGCCGAGTCACATTTGTGCACTCGGCGAGTCTGGTCAAGGGTTGACCGTTGACTTTTGTTGACTTTTTGGGTTTGGTCAACAATGGAACTTGTGGACTGTTTGAAGGGTAAAATAGCCTTTTAGCCTTCTTAGAGGACATGTGAGAGTCTAGTCTAGCCTAGAGAGTCGTGATTGATTGAGATGATTATGTTATGTGTATAGGCAGAGGCTAGATCAGTATATACACGGGCGGGATATTATCCGAGACATCCGAGGTGAGTCTTCTCACTATACATTACCTAGAGTGGTATTTATGTGTAGACCAGAGGGTCTTGTATGCTATGTGTATGTATGAGATTATGTGCATTGTGTTATATGTATGCTATGTTTTGTATAGACCGGACCGAAGGGTCCAACGATATAGACCGGACCGAAGGGTCCAACGATATAGACCGGACCGAAGGGTCCAACGATACAGACCGGACCGAAGGGTCCAACGAGCTATGACCGGACCAGAGGGTCCAACGAGTTACGGGACTGGAGGGTCCCGCTGAGACACATCGGACCGGAGGGTCGTATTGTAGCCTCGAGTGGCGTATGTGTTGTATGTGGTATATTGGGGAACTCACTAAGCTTTTATGCTTACAGTTGTTGTGTGATGTGTTTCAGGTACTAGTGAGGATCGCGGGAAGGCGCCGGCATGATTCGTACACACGAGAGAGGATTTATTTATATGAGATCTTGGGACATGTTTTGTGATGATACAGAGATTTATTATGATTTTGTGATTTTTATGTGGTGGAAAGTATGTTTTGAAATGAAAAATTGTTTTGAGAATTTGGGTGTTACAAGTTGGTATCAGAGCCTTGGTTTGAGGGATTCGGATGCATCTTCGGATGAATCCGAACTCAAACTGAGGAGATGAGAAAGTTTTCATAAAATAAACAATTTTTCTAAAAGAATAAAAGATTTTGAGAAAGGCAGAAGGAAGCAGTGTGTACGATCAGCCAGCGCCCGAACGGTGATTTCCCAAAATACCCTTACCTTATGTGTTATGAGATATTATGAGATATTATGCATGCTAGAGTAGGCTAGGAGATCATATTAGGACTAGAGTGGCCTGATCTGTGATGCCTTAGCCTAGGAATGATTTTGCTGCTATATGATGCTTGAGAGCGAACAGGTAGCAGTGAGGAGCTGTTGGGAGGCCTACCGAAGGGTAGCCTATGCCAGTGAGATGTAGTGTACTTGTGATCTGGAATCCAAGGAGGAGGACTTAGAGTGAATGCTGATGCGGTGTGGACGGTAGTATAGGGCCCGTACTACTGAAGACACCGGAGCAGTGTGCACCCTAAGTAAGAATCCATTGGGTACTAAGGAGCAAGTAGGGTTGAGTTATCGAGTGCGAGTATACTCGAGCGAGTCTCTGATATCTTGTGTTGTATTTCAGAGAGACATCATGGTTGGGACGCGCCACCAGCCAGGGACTAGCGAGGGGGTTGTGAGCGATGAGGAGCTCCGCCAGATGATTCATGATGAGGTGGCTGCTGCCATCCGCGATGAGATTCCAGAGATGTTTGGGTCTATCAAGACCACGATGATGGAGGCTTTTGATGAGCGGTACGCCGCTCTTACTGATGCAGCTGTTGCTGCGGCCACCGCAGCCGTTGTTGCTGCCAGGCCACAGGGGGTGACTCGTTGCTGTACAGAGAGTTCAGCAACACGAAGCCACCAGAGTTTGATGGGACGCAGGATCCGATTGCTGCTATGAGATGGATTACCGATGTTGAGGGTTGTTTCTATACCTGCTCGTGTCCAGAGCATCTGAGGGTTCGGTTTGCGCTGAACCAGCTTCGCTTGGGAGCGAAGGACCGGTGGAAGTTTGTGATGGCAGACTTCACTACTGCAGAGCTGACTGCGGTGACCTGGGAGAGGTTCACCATGATGTTTCGAGATGAGTATGTTCCTCCGGTGGAGAGGGAGCGATTGGCTCAGGAGTTCTTGACCCTCAAACAGGGTACTGATTCGGTTACTGTGGTTACCCGGAAGTTTCATGAGAGGGCGATGTTCTGCCCTGAGCAGGTGTCTACTGAGCAAGCACGTATGAGCCGGTACTTGGGTGTTTTAAGGAGGGATATACGGGAGTTCGTGTCGAACTCGACTTATCGGACATTTGCTCAGCTCCAGGAAAATGCCCGGAAGAGGGAGATTGAGCTGGAGACGCAGGCCAGGGAGGAGGCCGAGTCTCAGAGGGTGGATCGGCGACCGGCACAGTCTCAGCCGGCAGCCAAGCGGGCAAAGCTCGCTGATTCGAGATCTGGGGGTCCGAAGGGCCGCACTTGTGGAAAGTGTGGCAAGAGCCACGAGGGGACATGCAGAGCTGGGGTATGTTATAAGTGTGGGAAGGAGGGGCATTATGTGAGGGACTGCCCCAAGGGATTCACGGTTTGCTTTCATTGCAACCAGACCGGCCATCGGAAGGCCGAGTGCCCACAGCTACTGCAGAGATCAGCGCAGGGATCTGCGCCTGCTGTTCGAGCTACAGAGAGTCGGCCGGCGAAGGCCGAGGCGCCGAAGGCTCGCTGGAGAGCCTTCCAGTTGACAGCGGAGGAGGTTCGCGCAGCACCCGATGTGGTAGCTGGTATGTATTCTTTCCTCGGTTTATATTGAGTTTGTGATACTATGCTTATTTTGAGGTATGCATAGGTACATTTCTTGTGTGTTCTGTACCTGCTTTGGTGTTGTTTGACTCGGGTGCGAGTCGGTCATTTGTGTCGATAGCGTTCAGTCGACACATCAGTGTTCAGCGAGAGGCATTGAGTCGACCTCTACGAGTTTCTATAGCCGACAAGCGAGCAGTGTATGCTACTGATGTGATTCGAGGATGTGTACTCGAGATCTTCGGTGTCGAGTTCCCGATAGATCTGGTCCCGATTGCTATGGGGGACGTATGTGTCATAGTAGGCATGGATTGGTTGAGCCGATTTGGGGCTGTGATATACTGCGAGCGACAGTTGGTGACGATACGAGACCCCAATGGGGGAGTACTTACGGTGTACGGCGAGGTTACCCGTTCTGGCTCAGCATTTTGTTCGGCCGCTAGAGCGAGGCAGAGTCTACAGCAAGGCTGTAGTGGGTTTGTGGCTTATGTGGTGGATACGAGAGTAGATGCAGAGAGACCGAGGTCGGTCGATGAGGTTCCGATAGTGCGTGAGTTCCCGGATGTTTTCCCCGAGGAGTTGTCGGGTGTACCTCCCGAGAGGCAGGTAGAGTTCCGTATTGACTTGGTTCCGGGGGCAGCGCCTATCGCCAAGGCGCCCTATCGCCTTGCGCCACCAGAGATGCAGGAGTTATCCTCGCAGCTTCAGGAGCTGCTGGGGAAGGGGTTTATACGGCCGAGTAGCTCGCCGTGGGGAGCGCCGATCCTTTTTGTCAAGAAAAAGGATGGTTCACACCGGATGTGCATTGATTACCGGGAACTGAACAAACTGACGGTCAAAAACCGTTACCCCTTACCGAGGATCGACGATTTATTTGATCAGTTGCAGGGAGCGTCTTGGTTTTCCAATATCGACTTGAGGTCTGGATATCATCAGATGAGAGTACGAGATGAGGATATCCAGAAGACAGCATTCAGGACTCGTTACGGGCATTACGAGTTCATGGTGATGCCTTTTGGGCTCACCAATGCACCGGCAGCATTCATGGATCTCATGAACAGAGTATGCAGACCGATGTTGGATCGTTCGGTGATCGTGTTCATCGATGACATATTGGTGTATTCGAGATCCAGAGAGCAGCATGAGGAGCATTTGAGAGAGTTACTTGGAATTTTGAGATCGGAGAGGCTTTATGTCAAATTCTCCAAGTGTGATTTCTGGTTACGAGAGGTCCGGTTCCTAGGGCACCTCGTTAACCAGAATGGGATTGTGGTCGATCCGGCCAAGATTGAGGCAGTGATGAGTTGGGAGGTGCCGAGATCCCCCACCAAGATCAGGAGTTTCCTCGGGTTGGCCGGCTATTATAGGAGATTTATCAGGGATTTCTCCAAGATCGTCGTGCCACTCACCAGATTGACCCGGAAGGGTGTTGCTTTTTCATGGGGCCCAGAGCAGCAGGCCTCCTTCGAGACACTTCGTCAGAGACTGTACGAAGCCCTGGTGTTAGCCCTTCTGGAGGGAATGGAGGACTTTGTGGTGTATTGTGACGCATCGATATCGGGGCTGGGAGCGGTGCTAATGCAGAGAGGGCATGTGATAGCATACGCATCGAGACAGCTGAAGCCTCACGAGGCGAGGTATCCCACCCACGATCTGGAGCTGGGGGCAGTAGTGTTCGCCCTCAAGATCTGGCGTCACTACATGTACGGGGTTCAGTGTACCATATACACGGACCATAAAAGCTTGAAGTATTTGATGGATCAGCCCAACCTGAACATGCGTCAGAGGAGATGGTTGGATGTGGTGAAGGACTATGATTGCGAGATCCTGTACCACCCGGGTAAAGCTAATGTTGTAGCTGATGCCCTGAGTCGCAGGGCGGAGAGTGCCCCGATACGAGATGTTTGTATGAGATTGACAGTGATGACTCCGGTGTTGGACACCATTCGAGGGGCGCAGGCTGAGGCCATTAGGCCGGAGAACCGGAAGAGAGAGCGGGTTATCGGACAGGTATCGGAGTTTGTTACCGATGGTCGAGGACTTATGACCTTTCAGGGTCGGATTTGGGTACCGTTCGTGGGTGGAACGCATACCATCTTGATAGAAGAGGCGCATAGATCGAGGTTCTCGATCCATCTCGGGGCCACTAAGATGTATTTGGACCTGAAGAGAGAGTATTGGTGGCCCTGTATGAAGAGGGATGTCGCATGGTTCGTAGAGAGGTGCTTGACATGTCGCAGAGTTAAGGCCGAGCACCAGAGACCGCATGGTAAATTGCAGCCCTTGGAGGTTCCCGAATGGAAATGGGAACAGATTACCATGGATTTTATCACCAAATTGCCGAGGACTGCTAGGGGCGTCGATGCAATTTGGGTGATTGTGGACAGGTTGACGAAGAGCGCTCACTTCCTTGCTATCAGTGAGAGCTTTTCCGCTGAGAGGTTGGTAGAGTTGTACGTGAGGGAGGTGGTATCACGGCATGGAGTGCCGATCTCGATCGTCTTAGATCGAGATGTGCGTTTCACTTCCAGATTCTGGAAGAAGTTTCATGAGGAGTTGGGTACGAGGCTGCATTTTAGTACCGCATACCACCCACAGACAGACAGGCAGAGTGAGCGGACGATTCAGACGCTCGAGGACATGCTTCGGGCATGTGTATTGGACTTTGGAGGGAGTTGGGACACATATTTACCCTTGGCAGAGTTTTCCTACAACAACAGCCATCATTCGAGCATCGGTATGCCACCCTTTGAGCTGTTGTATGGGAGGAGGTGTCGGACTCCCATTTGCTGGGGTGAGGTCGGGCAACGTGTGATGGGTAGTACGGAGATTGTGCTTCAGACGACCGAGCAGATTCAGCAGGTCAGGCAGAGGTTACTGACGGCCCAGAGCCGTCAGAAGAGTTATGCGGATAGACGACGGTCCGAGCTCGAATTTCAGGTTGGTGACTTCGTCCTCCTGAAGGTATCTCCTTGCAAAGGAGTGATCTGATTCAGGAAGAGAGGCAAGTTGGGGCCTCGGTATATTGGTCCTTTCAGGGTGATCGCCAGGGTGGGCAGAGTAGCGTATCGTTTGGAACTACCTGCGGAGTTGAGTCAGATTCATGATACCTTCCACGTATCTCAGTTGAGGAAGTGTATCGCCGATGAGTCGGCAGTGGTTCCCCTTGAGGACATTCAGGTGGATGCGAGCCTGAACTATGTTGAGAGTCCGATCGCGATTCGGGATAGGAGGATCAAGGTTTTGAGAAACAAGGAGGTGTCATTGGTTCAGGTCCAGTGGCAACATCGGAAGGGGTCCGAGCTGACTTGGGAGCCGGAGTTAGAGATGCGTGAACAGTACCCAGAGTTATTTGCTGAGAGAGACTTCGAGGGCGAAGTCTGATTCTAGTGGGGGAGAATTGTAACATCCGGATTTCTAGGTACTGTATTTATCTAATTATTTTTGAGTTTTGGAGAGGGACTCGGCGAGTAGGCGCTTAGACTCGCCGAGTAGAGCCGCGCATTGTTGGACTGGATTAATGACTGGACTCGGCGAGTCCATACGTGGACTCGGCGAGTCCATACGTGGACTCGGCGAGTCCACGCTGTTTAATGAAACCCTAATTTCTTGGGTTTGGGACCTATTTAAAGGCCCTTAGGGCCGTCACTTGCGGCTACCAAACCCCAGAGAGAAACCCTAAAAGAGCTAGAGCATTTGTGAGAGGAAAGGAGCCATTTCTTGATCTTTGTGATTGATTCTTACAAGAAGGAGGTGATTCCAGCTTGGAGGGGACCAAGGAGGTTGTGCATCTGGGGATTTCGAGCAAAAGACTTCATCTTTGAGGTATTATGTCGCCCCTTTATCTGTTTTGTTGAAGGAATCCATAGATGTAGAGTTTTTATGTCTTTTATTGGAAGGAGTTGTGAGAATATGGCCCCTATTCACTTTGAGACTTCGGATCTGGACCCATAGTGGTCTAAAGAGCTTATTCCAGCTTGCTTTATGTTGAGCTATGGAGGCAATGAGCTCAGGTTGTTGTTTTTGGGGCTAAATCACCAAGTAAAGCCTCCTAGGCGTCACATGAGTGTCAAGATCCAAGCTTTACGTGATTATCAGGCTTGGGAAGGTCAGATCTATGGTTCTAAGGAACAGATCTGACCTCAGGAGGTCAATTGAGTTTGTGCATGACATGAACTCGCCGAGTCCAAGGGCAGACTCGGCGAGTAGGGTTAGGGTTTCCCGTGAATCACACAGTGAGTGACTTGCCGAATTGGGGGAATGACTCAGTGAGTCAGAAGGGGGATAGAGGACTCGAGTTCACGACTGAACTCGTCAAGTCACATTTGTGCACTCGGCGAGTCTGGTCAAGGGTTGACCGTTGACTTTTGTTGACTTTTTGGGTTTGGTCAACAATGGAACTTGTGGACTGTTTGAAGGGTAAAATAGCCTTTTAGCCTTCTTAGAGGACATGTGAGAGTCTAGTCTAGCCTAGAGAGTCGTGATTGATTGAGATGATTATGTTATGTGTATAGGCAGAGGCTAGATCAGTATATACACGGGCGGGATATTATCCGAGACATCCGAGGTGAGTCTTCTCACTATACATTACCTAGAGTGGTATTTATGTGTAGACCAGAGGGTCTTGTATGCTATGTGTATGTATGAGATTATGTGCATTGTGTTATATGTATGCTATGTTTTGTATAGAACGGACCGAAGGGTCCAACGATATAGACCGGACCGAAGGGTCCAACGATATAGACCGGACCGAAGGGTCCAACGATACAGACCGGACCGAAGGGTCCAACGAGCTATGACCGGACCAGAGGGTCCAACGAGCTACGGGACTGGAGGGTCCCGCTGAGACACATCGGACCGGAGGGTCGTATTGTAGCCTCGAGTGGCGTATGTGTTGTATGTGGTATATTGGGGAACTCACTAAGCTTTTATGCTTACAGTTGTTGTGTGATGTGTTTCAGGTACTAGTGAGGATCGCGGGAAGGCGCCGGCATGATTCGTACACACGAGAGAGGATTTATTTATATGAGATCTTGGGACATGTTTTGTGATGATACAGAGATTTATTATGATTTTGTGATTTTTATGTGGTGGAAAGTATGTTTTGAAATGAAAAATTGTTTTGAAAATTTGGGTGTTACAAATGCATCCATTCCGAACGTGATCCAACAAGAGACATAACCATCACAAGCTCTATGCCCACAGCCTATGAATGGAATACCCTTACATGGTCCTCAGCATAGGAATGGATTGCTTCTGCGCCCACAGCATGAGTCTGGTATCCCCCCCCCCTCGGGCCCTCAGCTCAGGACTGGAATGCTCCCGATAACCTATCGACACTGTTGTCGTCACTTCAGTTGCCCAACACTGCATCCTCGAGATACTCATGACAAATATTGGGATGTTACAAATGATCAAGTTAGAGATTTGATTACCAGAAGGTGAAGGGAATGAGATGTTGCTTCTGGATCTACAATCTTCTCTTAGAGTCCTCTAGCTTCTTCTTCTTCTTGTACAAGCTTCAAATCACACAAGATCACTCAAAAATGGCTCACACACTCACACAATGCTCTAGGGTTTCGTAGATTAGGGTTTGGGACTTGGAGGCTGGGAATAAGGCCCAAAGGTGGGGATTAAGATGCTTAAATAGGGTACAAAACCCCAAAATTAGGGTTTCACTCTAGCAGACCTACTTGCCGAGTCGAGGGCTCTCGGCTCGTCGAGTAGATAGCTTAAAACCCGCGTCCAAAACTCGTTTCTACTCAACAAGTCTAGGGCTTCTAACTCGTCGAGTAGCTCTATTAAAATAAATGACTTTATAAATAAAAGCGTACCAGAAACCAGGTGTTACAAAATAATATATTTTCATCAAGTTGTTGTTAGTGTGACCCTATAGGATCATATGTTATTAATAATATCATTATATAATGACTCTTGAGCATACAAGATCTTTCAACCAAAAGATGTGATATTGACAACAAAAATCCCAGTTAGAAAGTAAAAGTGATAAGTAAGACGGGTTGCTAAGACAGCAACTATAAGTACCCTACAAATAGGGTATAGACTTGACCCCTTAGGTGAAACCCAATAATCCTCTCGGCAGTTGTTTCAAGAAAACAACCCTGCTATGCTAACCTTGTTAAACCCAACCGCCATCCAATCCATGACTCAGCATCAAGTCTTTGATGCATTAAAGAGTCTCATAGTTTACCATGGAGAAGGAAGCAGCAAGGAAAACAGTCAAGCTTACCAAGATTTTATTCGTAGCAGGCCAGGATCCTTCTACGGTGATGAAGGAGTAAATGGCCTAATCTACTGGATCAAAGGAATAGAGATTATGTGTAATAAGGAGGTTAGCGTGAAATGTCTAGCTTGCACTCTTATGGGAAAGGCCCTCATCTGGTGGAGTATCCAGGTAAAGGCCTTAGGAGTAGATGTAACCTATGCAATCTCTTGGGAAGAGTTGAAAAGGCGAATGATGAGAGAACTTTGTTCTACAGGAAATATGCCCCGAGTACAACATGAATTCAGTCAAGTAATCACTAGAAAGTCTGGTCTAGCTTTCTACACCATACGCTTTGAAGACCTGGCCATGGTATGCTTAGAACTGAATGGCTCGGAGAGCAAGAAAATCAGTGCATATCTCCAAGGACTAGCACCTCAAGTCAGGAAGTAGATACAAGCATACAAGCCCCACACCTTCGAGGAAACTAAGTAGCTAGTGTTCCACTTTAGGGAATCCAAAGTCCTAGATTACATGATTGAGGCCAGGGAATTTGGAAGAAAATGGGGAAAAATGAACAAGGAATGACCAATCCGAACCTTGTACAAGAGAAACGAGGAAAGGGAGCCTCCAATGGTTGATCCCCAAAAAGGATACTTGGGAAGATTTCCCTTGTCAAGTAAGTGTGGACTGCACCATCTCGGTAGCTGTGAAGATTTCAAGTGCAAGGAGTGTGGAAAAGCATGACTTATTGAAGATGCCTGCAACAGCCAACTGATCCAATAAAGGAATACTGGGAAATAATAAGAATAGGAATGTGAGGGAAAGGAAACCCCACAAAATAATTGTAAAATTTTTCCGAGGATAATAGGAATCCTCGAAATTTAAATGTTTTAACAAAGTGTTCATTTTAATGGTATATTTAAAATGATAAATTAAAACATCGAAATCCCTCCAGAAATGAAGTTAAGGATGAAGTTAAAGAATTAGAAGTAAAAAACTAATGAAGTTAAAGAATTAAAAGTAAAAATCTAAAAATGAATGTTAGTTAACTCAATAAGAGCAGGAATCGGCTTCCTTTATAAGAAATTGGTCTCCCTATTTAAAGTTTAGATAAGACTCGAATTTCGAGGAAGAAATTCCTAAAACAGAGGGAGAATGTAAAAATTGAGAATTTTCCGTCACTAATTGTTACTAGGAGTTAGGTTCGACTCATAATGGAAAAACTCCCCATATTGAAGAATAATATGGAAAGTTGAGTAAAAAATAAAGTAATCAACAAGTTAAAATGGTTAGTGTATTTGGAAAATACGCGACTTAATGATCCAAAAAATATAAACGTCGAGAAAATCTAACTCTGATTAGAAGAGTTATGATTTATGAAGAATAGAAACCAACCCCATTAAGAACGCAAATGACGTCAAAAATATCAAAAATACAACGGTTGAGTTTCGGCCAAGACTACAAAAAGGAAATTTGTAGTAAAGCATGAGATAAGAACTTGGGAAGAAAGAAGGCAAAAAATGGAAGTCGTATGAAGGAGATATGATTTTTATAAAATATAAAAATGTAGGTTAAAAATGAAAGTTAAAATTTGAAGATGCAACCTAAAGGAAAGTTGTAGTTCTAGGAAAGAGTTACACAAATATATAAAGAGGGTAAGAAACAAAGTTCATATGAAGAAAATATGAATTGTTAAAAAGAATTTAAGGGTGCGCGTCAATGTGTGTGTCATGCTCATCGCGCACATCTGACCCCTACATTCGTCGGAGATTTGGAAGCGTGGACCACCAGAAGGGTGACATGTGGCAAGATTTGGATGGGCCACGAAGCGCATGCACGCTGCGCACCAGCACTATAAATATAGGTGCTTGCGTCCTGGTTTTTCATCTCAAGTCAAACTCCAAAAACTCTCTCTAAACTTCAATACCCTCTCGATGGCAAGAAACTCTGGTTACAACAGTTCGGGTGCTTCTCAATATGCAATTAGAGTGAGTTCACGACCTCTATTTTCCTGTTTTAAAATGTTTTCAGCGGGGAATACATGCTTAACAAATGATTTTATAAAAATATTTATCTTATAAATATTAAGTCATTTAATTATAAGCAAGATACCTTAGGATAGTGTAACTGTCGATACTATGTCTAGATTTAAGCTATGATCTATGTCTAAAAGATATGATGTCCGATAATCGAGGAGTAGGTAATACCTAAATGTTATAACGGCCAAATCCCTTGGAGGTTTTAAGTACCTAGGAGTAGGTAAAAGATATGATGTCCGATAATCTAGAAACCAAGCCAAAAGAGTCTCGTACATGTAATAGTTGTATCTATGCTATTATTATGTCTTGGTAATGTAATGTTTTGAGGATTATGCTACCCTAAAACTCCTATGAGCCATGCAAATTAAGGTAATATTGAACTTACGTCAAATGTGACCACATAAACAAGCATATTAAAGATCCTATACATCTAGACCATAAACACTTCCCTAGGAATCACCTTGACACTGAACTACACCTTGTGGAATGGTTTTGGCCGTGAACAACTTCCAAGGAAGCATTATGGCTGTAAACCACCTTAAGCCTTCAAGCATGGACCATGAACACCTTTCTAGGCCACCTTAAGGTCGTAAACCACCTTGAGTGGATTCCTTTTGAGCGTAAACCATTGTTTAAGGTCCATTAGGACCGTGCACCTGTGATAACCAAAAAAATTTACCTTGAGGTTCACGGCCGTAAACCTAGTTCATGGCCGTGAACTCTCTTATGGTCGTGAACTTTCCCCAATAAGTATAGATTTCCCTCATTTCTTCTCCATTCTTCACAATTCCAACTCAAGAACTTCCATTCTCTCTCAAGTATCATCAAGAGTTACTTCCATTTCTCGTCCAAATCGTAAGTGATTCTTCCTTTTGTTTCTTGATATCGTTCTTAATCTAGTACAACCCTATGATTCATCCATGAATTCACCAGTTTTGTCTAGATCTTCAAGATCATCATCTTTCACCAAGAACACACACTTGTTTTTGGTGGCCGTAAACTCCCAAAGGGATCCCAAATCGTAAGTGTTTCATCATTTGTCTTGTTATACTTGAAAGACTACTAGATCCTAGCCTTGATTCATCAAAATTCATCACCATCTTCATGAGTTTGAGGTGTTCACGACCGTGAACCCTTCATAGGGCCGTGAACTCCAATGGGTCGTGAACCATTCATCCATTTGGGCCGTGAACACTTTCCTTTGGCCGTAAAACTCCCTTTGATCAATCACATGTGATTGTAACACTTCATTCCAAGTGTTTCCTAGTCCCTAAGGTTGTTTCCTTGCATGTTAGTTGTTATAAACACTAATTACATGCCTATATATGCCATTATATGTCATTTCGGACTCGTTTGTGTCTCGGGAATTTATTCGTGGAACTTCTCATCCTTACGTTAGCCTTCAATTGAATCACCCACATAAGGTGAGTTCATACCCCTATAATCAATCTTTTAAATGTTTTAAATGCTTTTAAGGGAGGAATACAAGTTGAACACAATGATAATTGTGTAAATGTTATTTGTGATAACCATCACATTAAAGGATTTCTTATGCTTTTATATGTAATCAAATAATTTCAAAAACTATTTTAAAGTTATGTTACTTTATTGTTTATAAAAGTCTGTTTTTAAAGTACAATCATAACTCAGTAGATAATTGAGTCTTTTCTACAAATCGGGGTCAGTTCAAGTAAACATACTAGTAAACTATAATAGGTATAGTTTAGTGGTTGAGTTCATACTATAACTAGTACAGGGAGGAACATACTATAACAAGTACAGGGAGGAACATACTATAACTAGTACAGGGAGGAACATACTATAACTATAACAGAAGAACAAATCATGATTTATACACTTATACTATAAATTCCCAGTAACCTAGGAAGGGAACGTATCATTAACTCATTGTTCTAAAAAAAGATGATAATAAACACGGTATAAAGTTATATATATATATATATATATATATATATATATATATATATATATATATATATATATATATATATATATATATATATATTATATATATATATATATATATATATATATATATATATATATATATATATATATATATTTATATATATATGGTGCATCTACAAAATGCCATGATTTATATATATATATATATATATATATATATATATATATATATATATATATATATATATATATATATATATATATATATATATATGGCGTACATCTACAAAGTACCGAAGTTATATATGGGGTACATCTACAAAGTACCGGATTTATTTATAAAGGGTACATCTACAAAGTACCGGACAATAATAAATAAAACACATAAATATATACAAAACTCACAACAGTATCGATTGAGGCGTTAAGAGTGCAGGATTTCATTACTTTTGGTAATCCTCTAACATTCATTTAGAAGGGGGCCTATAATGCTAACTTTATGATTCCTCGGTAGATACATCAGGGATATATATTAATCGGGTCCGGTAGATAATAGGATGTTTGCCTTCCACTTCATTTCCTGTTCCTTGTTTGGTTGTGGGCTTAGAGCAGATTCACCCAGTCTACTATCTACTCGATCTTAGCTATATATATATATATATATATATATATATATATATATATATATATATATATATATATATATATATATATATATATATATATATATATATATATATATATATATATTCCGTATACACCAAGTAATCATAAGGAGTACCAGGTATGGGTCAGGTCATAGTATACAAATTCAATACACCATTTTTTAGTACAAAAACATACTTTTTCAGATAGAACATCTAGTAGTCTAAACTAGAAACTTATCAGTAAAGGTTTTAATCCATTTTATTAAATTAGTATAACTTAAAGGACCTTAGGTGGTTAATTATATAATACCTTAGTTTATACATCAGGGTTATATATAATTAATATCTCATAGGTAGTTGGATGTGTGACTTCCGCCTCATTTCATGTTCCTTGTTTGGTTGTGGGCTTAGGGCAGATTCACACAATTAACTATCCGTTAGATATTAGATTATATATAGCTAGTATAAACTAAGTGATTATAGAAGGAACTATTGTGGTTACTATTTTTACTAAAGGAAATAAGGGTTTTTCTTAAAGAATGTTTTCATCAAATATAAAGGAACTTTTATAGTTAACTCCGTGAGTACCAAATGAATGTGCCAGGGTTATATACAATGAAGATCTAATAAACAATGGGATGTGTGACTTCGCCTCATTTCATGTTCCTTGTTTGGTTGTGGGCTTAGGGCAGATTCACACAATCGATTGTATGTTTACTTTGGGTTTTATATAACTTGTATCCATTTAGTACTCATAGAAAGGGACTGTAGAGTCATTTTTACTTATCTTTCATCATATCAGAAGATATAGGATTTTCTGGAGGAACAGGCGAACTTTTCTAAAAGAACTTTCAGCTTACTATACATCACTAAAATACTTATGAACTCACCAGCTTAAATGCTGATCTGCTCTTTCAAAATAACTTTTATTCTTAGGAAACTAGTAGACAGGTACGCGCGCTGGGATTCGGAAGATGGAGCATAGTAGCTTCATGTCTTGTTTTGTTATTTACTTTTGGAGTCTAACTTTTGTGAATCACATACCTTGTAAACACTTTCATATTAATGTTTATGGTTGTTCGTTACTTTGATTACTATGATACATGTGTTATGATACTAAACATGACGTCCTCCGCCCCCGAACGTTTCCGCCGTTCCGGTTTGGGGGTGTGACAGAACCCTCCCCCATTTCAAGAATGTTTACGGATTATGAGTTGTAAATGGCTAGTTCCAAGGTATATCTCATTAATTCATGTATTACCCAACAGTAATCAAAGTAAACATCCTATTAACTCCTCATCCCATATAAAGGGGCCGTAAACCCCATTTGACAATTCATTTTGTATTCTGTAAACTTCGTGAACTCTCCCAAGGAACTCCAGTTAAGCTCCAGAAATCATTCTCTTCACCATTCTTTCTAATTCCTTGTATAATTGCTTGTTTATGCATGTATGTTATGATTTATGTGCTTAAAGTTATGAACTCTGTGTATTGGTTCAAGAACTCGATATTTTTAGCAAGTCTCAAGGTTTTGAACTATATATCACAAAGTAGATGTTAGAAACAAAAAAAACTAATATGTTTATGAAATACAAATCATAAATTGTTATATCAAGAACCATAAGGTTTTGCTCCAAACATTGTTTAAACAAATTGTTAAACATAATATTTTGGAAATGGTTAAATTGGGGTATTAATGATATTTTGGGGACCATTTTCGGCCACATACATATATAAGGACCATTTTGGAAAATGGTATAAAATTGAAGAATTATTGAACATCTCAATTTTTAAAGGACCAAAAATGGAATTTTTGGATAAACAAGGGCCTTTTTGAATATTTTCATAAATATAAGTCTAAAATGAACATTTTAGAAGAAATGGGTCATTCTCAATAATTCACCTAGTTTTGAACCACTTATGACACCTTTTGACAAATATGGGTCTTATTTGACGATTTATAAAAAGAAGGGCCATTTTTGACAATATCGATAATATTGGATCATTCTTGGTAAATATGATTCAATGTGGATTATTTTTCAATAAGCAAAACAAAGTGATATACCTAGTCAACGATCACAATTATTGTTATGTATTAAATAACGGATTTCATCGATTAGCACAAATATTTGTTAGTATTCTAGTCAGACGCATCTCCAATGTACCTATATATATATATATATATATATATATATATATATATATATATATATATATTAGTGTACGTTTAAAGTACTATAAAGAGTTGTAACCAGAGTCTCCTGGAGGGAGATCGGGAATTTGTGTATAGATCTATACGGGGTTGACACCCCGCACCTTCGATTTTCGCTACAGCTAGACCGGCCAGTCTAGGGTGAAAAATGTCTTTAATCGATTTGGGCACCTGAGAAACGCCAAGACAGGCCTCCGTCATATTCATATGGTTACAACGGCTCACTAGAATATAATAATGTTATTTAGAAATTTATGTAAGGAAAACCTTACAAATAAATTGGCACATTGTGTTGACCGCCCGTATGCATGGTAGTGATTGTCCACATTTGTTGTGTTGATCGTCCACTTACATTGCGCGGAATGTCCACAATCGCCTAGTGATTTCTCACACCTCTCCAGTCTTTGGGTTTTAAGACCACTATTTTGTATATCAGAAAATATAGGATTTTCTGGAGTAAACGATTTTATACGATTTCGAAAACGATAAACTAAAACACACACCCAATTATACCTGATAAGACAACAAGATTTACAACTATATTCCTTTTAGACCACATGGGATTTTCTGGAAACTATTTGTTATTACTACTCGAAAGAACTATTCTCGAATATAGCTCGCTTTTATAAATTATATTAATTTCCAAAAATCACTCCTTATAAGGATGAATAAAAAGTAATGACATGCATGCATATATCCATGATTTCAGAACGAGACTCCAAACGATTTTAAAGAAAATATCGGATTTTCTGAAAGTACAACGGGTACAATTCCAAACAAGTGGAAAACTATTTTTAACAAAAATGCTTATGAACTCACCAACTTTTTAGTTGACGCTTTCAAAACGACGTGTATTCTCAGGGATCTAGTAAGCAGGTAGTCACCACGATCGAGGACTGACGTCGCTGCATTATGTTATTACCACTTTTGTTATTTCATGTTTAATTTTTGAACAGAACAAGTATTGTAAACAATGTAAGTTTAATATTAATGTATGATGTTTGGATTTGCTATGTTTCATTTATATTCAATTGTTATGATACTGCACAATGAAGTCACCCGCTTCCGGACGTTTCCGTCGTCTGGTCCGGGGGTGTGACAGATTCGTATCAGAGAATTGTTTATAGTGAACTAGTATATCTAGCCATACAAGATATACAACTATAAATAAATGGGACTAAAACACTCCGACTAAAAGTATGCTTTAAAGATATAAGTATTTTATAAAAGTATACATACTTACTAGCACAGTATCATAACGAGAAGAAAACAAAAGTAACTAAAGGTTGAACACTACAGTCAAACCTAGGCAGTTATGTAATCATATCTGGAATAATTATAGCCTGATCAACTATATTTATTTGAGATATGACCAACATGTGCTTGGGAGTGATGGTGGTGTTGCAACAAACCTAAAACCTACCAATTATACATGCAAGAGAGCATCAGAATCGAACATCAAGTTTAAAATACTATAGGAGTATTTTAGGATACCATAAACCCCCACACCTAATTTCTCATATCCCTATTCTCACACAAACAACATAGCTGAAATTCCTCACAAAGACGTCTACTACCCTGTCGCGGTAACTTACGGATGGGCCAAGGAGGGACAAAAAGAGGTCCATGAGGAAAACCTAGAGGTGGAATCCTAAGGAATACCAAGAGATGAATTATGAAAGGGAGGATTCTGACTGGGAGCCAAGCAAGGATGAAAGCGCCGAGGAAACCCTTAGCGAGCTTTACCCTATTGGGAGTAGGCAAGACACCCTTTCACCTCTCTCTTCCCAGACACGTAAACACCCAATATAAGTGCCCCTGGAATAGACATACCTAGTAGCAAAACAATACCTACGCAAAGATAAGCTTAGTGATTGACACCTACCAGGTTCAGGATGCATTCCCACAAAAGACAATCCCATCCACAATCGATGTGCACCGTGCTCCAATACCTAACACCCTCACAATTCAAGCACCACCCCCATATGGGCCGCAAGTGACCCGTATAGACTCTCAGTTTACGACTCTCCATTGTGGACAAATGGATACCGAAGGCGAAGTTCGATATACGACAATGTAAATCCGACATCCCCACGAATAACAAGAACACCATTACAAAGGCTTATGGAACCAACAAGTAGAACTAGAGAACCATACGAATCGTCTACACCTCATAAAGGAGGAAGTGACCACCCTGAGACGACCGCCAACTAAGACTAGGACAGTTGTAGCGAACAAAGAGCGGAAGGGGCCGCTCATGAAATGAGTAAAATGGCCGAGCACTTTGTGCGCCATTTCGGCATAAGAAAATCACCACGCTACTCGCCCTAGGTTGATAATGTCTTAAACCACAAACAGTAGTAGTAAGCCAAGAGAGGTACGCCCTCCAAGAACCCATGTGATATAAATCTAATCATTGTATAGGTGACCATACCATATCCCAATAAAACATAACCTTCGTGCGATGCTTAATCCTAATCTCAATCGTAAATACATCGTAGGGATGTAGGTCGAAACAACGAGAAACATATAACAAAACATGTGATTTATATGCACACATGCATAAGTTCATATATATAATCATGGATAAGATATGACTAGAAATAACCATAGTTACTCACGAAACTGTATCCCATCATGAAACAGAATCATGTCTTCCCATGGAAACAACCAGCTAGCCGGTGAAACACCAATTCTACAGATGGACCCCACAACCTTCCAAGCCGCTGTAACAGCTGTCGTGGTAGCTGTCATGGCACACCTCAATGACAACAACACAAACGAAAATGGAAGCGGTGTCGATAATTTCAACCGTAATAACAACCAAGGAAACCAACGAAGGACAACTCACCAAGACACCCCAAACTCCAAACCTAAGGTCATGAAGCGAAAGTTCGGGAACGAAGAAGGGGGTAGTTCGACCCAGAGGCTTACCAAAAGGCAACAAGCGGGAGTATTCCCTACCCCTATTAACCCTACTCCTTCCACACCGAGAAAATCATATCTTGGAAACATTCCACACTGCAACAAGTGCAATTACCATCATCTCGGAGTCTGCAGAGAATTACATTGCAATAGGTGCAACAAGAAGAGACACCTCGCCCGTTACTGTAGGACCCCGGTCCAATACATTACTCCAACTCCCAAGGCCGGAATAAGTCCAGTATGTCACAAATGCAGTACAGTAGGACATTTCAAGAACGATTGTCCAACAGAGGAGCATGACAAAGAGCTGGAGGAATTTGGCAATTAAGATATGATGAAGCGACAAGAATCCCTACCAAGAAATTTTGGTACGTTACAGACAACAAAATTTAAGCATCAAATAGTTTTCACAAAAAGGTGTTGTCAATTAAAAGCATAATCAAAAATTATTTCCTTATCTAAACAAATCCTGACAATCACAGAGGAACTAGAAATCATTACAGGTGAACCAGGATGGTTCCGTGAAAAAAGTTGGGGTCATATATATTTAGGATTCTACAAACTAAGAGTGCGTGATCCCACCTTATTCCCTGTCCCTGGTCTGATTTTGGATTAGGGCAGAACCACGCACTCGATTATCTTTTAAATTCTAATTATGTATGGTTAGGTCACACCCATATATAATATAAAAATCTAGCAGAATTCAGATTACGAATTCCATTGCTTTATATCAGCGCTCTCGTATTACTAAAATGCCTAGCAGGCAGGAACAAAATAGACGCAATAGTAACAACAAAAAGGAAACTGGTAGTGATAAGAACATGAACGTAGAACACCCTCTCATTCCTAACAACCATTATTTCCCGATCGACGTGACATCTGTTATAATAAGGAGTCCAACGTCATCAATTGGCACGGGCTGGCTTGATTCTCACCATACAAACTTCGAGCGCCGCAAGGAGACTTCTGTCTTACACAACCGAATAACAAAACTCTTCCAACCTGTAACGACAAATCCCTAGCATCTAGACCCATGAGCCCCTATGTAAGAGATGTCATGCTCTTTCCTAGCCTCAATAAAGATTAAAAGCAAGAAGCAAAAGACATCAAGGGAATCTGAAAGGCTTCTAACCTTCCCCCATATACTCCCTGAATCCCTTTAGAAACCTCAACCATGTGCTAAGCCGAGTTGGAATCGACTCGACTCTTGGAACCATCTTAATAACCAAACCCTCGATACCACTTAGCACCAACACAAGAACGAATATTGTCCGATCATAAGAACGAACTAATAAGAAATGAAATTATCAGACCAAGCCCCTGACCTCAGTAGACACCCGCCTGACTTAAGAGAATGTAAAACGGATTGCCCATAAGGTCGCTAACTACTAAAAGTCAAGCGAACCCATCATCAAAGATTGACACCCTTATTCTGAATCAACGACCCGCTCAACCAACTCTAAGAATTCAACTAATGATCAATATTTCTTTAGTTCAGAAAGTCCATAGAGGAGAGCTCCAAGGCAGTCTAGGATTTATAAGGGCAACTGCACCTCACACAACCCTCACCTTGGTAACAATTGTATTGATCCTTAAGGTCCAGAAACTCTACTTCTGGGACACCAGGAGCACGATCCCTAGAAGCCATTCAAAATTCCTCGCCAGGATAGGTCCGGTAACCTACAGCCTTTGGTTACCATAAGAACCCAGTTTCGTACATTTCACATTCCACGTATTCAACACTCATAAGTGTCTAACCACCGAATCTCTAGGAATCCCCCTCGACGAGATCAAGGTAAACAAGAACCCACACCCCGAAGAGAAGCATGTGTGATAGATATTCGCAAAGCCTGGGATACCCACCTGCCTCTAATTGAGTACTCATATAACAACAACTACCGCTAGAGTATAGGAGTTTCACCCTTTGAGGCCCTGCGTGGCCGGAGGTGCAGATCATCCTCTGTTGGGCTGAGGTGGGAGACACCCAGCTGGCAAAACTACAAACGCCCAATAGCATACTCACTGGACCCGAGATGTTTTTTAAGAAACAACGGAAAACATAGGCCAAATCAGAGCACGACTCCAAGCATCGCGGGACCGAAAAAAGAACTATACAGGTAAAGGGCGAAAGCTTCTGGAATTCCAGGTGGGGGATCGGGTGCTATTAAAAGTCTCCCCTTGGAAAGGGATGATACAAGTTGGAAAGAGCGCTAAACTAAATCCCCGATACATCGGACCATTCGAGATCCTTGCTCAGATCGGTCCGGAAGCTTACAAACTCCAACTACCCGTAGAACTCAGTAATGTACACCCTGTATTTCATGTGTCAAACCTCAAGAAGTGTCCATCGGACGAAACCCTCACAGTTCCACTAGACGAGATTAAAGTGAACGAGAACCTCCTATTCGTTGGGCCACCTATCGAAATTATGGATAGAGAAGTTAAGCGCACGAAACGAAGTTGCATCCCCTTCGTGAAGGTTAGATGGAATGTTGAGCGCGGACCTAAATGCACATGGAAACGCGAGAATCAAATGATGCAAAAATACCCTCACCTTTTCGCTCGTCTGTAATAATGACTCCTAAAGAATTTCGAGACGAAATTCCCTCTAACGGGGGGATGATGTCACAACTGGAAATTTCCAAGTCTAGAAACCAAGCCAAAAGAGTCTCGTACATGTAATGGTTGTATCTATGCTATTATTATGTCTTGGTAATGTAATGTTTTGAGGATTATGTTACCCTAAAACTCCTATGAGCCATGAAAATTAAGGTAATATTGAACTTACGTCAAATGTGACCATATAAACAAGCATATTAAAGATCCTATACAACTAGACCATAAACACTTCCCTATGAAGCACCTTGACCGTGAACTACACCTTGTGGAATGGTTTTGGCCGTGAACAACTTCCAAGGAAGCATTATGGCCTTAAACCACCTTAAGCCTTCAAGCAAGGACCATGAACACCTTTCTAGGCCACCCTTACGCCATAAACCACCTTGAGTGGATTCCTTTTGAGTGTAAGCCCTTGTTTAAGGTCCATTAAGACCGTGAACCCTTCCCCATTTCAAGAATATTTACGGATTATGAGCTGTAAATGGCTAGTTCCAAGGTATATTTCAGTAATTCATGTATTACCCAACAGTAATCAAAGTAAACATCCTATCAACTCCTCATCCCATATAAAGGGGTCGTAAACCCCATTTCCCCATTTCACAATTCTCTTGGTATTCTGTAAACTTTGTGAACTCTCCCAAGGAACTCTAGTTAAGCTCCAGAAATCATTCTCTTCACCATTCTTTCTAATTCCTTGTAAGTAACTCTTATATGACTAATAAATTCTCTACATTACTTTGCTATTTCATCATGATCACACAAGATATTGTGTATTGATGTTCCTAGGATATACTAAGTTTCCAAGAGTTGTCAAACATTTCAAGTGTTCTAGGCTCAAACTTCTCATCACACCACTTCATCCACACATTCTCCTACCCAAGGTGAGCTTCATACCCCTCTTTTGATGTTTTCATGGTTTTGGGGGAGGATACAAGTCAACGGTCTTGTGAAATTTTAGTATAATTGCTTGTTTATGCATGTATGTTATGATTTATGTGCTTAAAGTTATGAACTCTATGTATTTGTTGAAGAACTCGAGATTTTTAGCAAGTCTCAAGGTTTTGAACTATATATCACAAAGTAGATGTTAGAAATAAAAAAAACTAATATGTTTATGAAATATAAATCATAAATTGTTATATCAAGAACCATAAGGTTTTGCTTCAAAAATTGTTTAAACAAGTTGTTAAATATAATATTTTGGAAATGGTTAAATTGGGGTATTAATGATATTTTGGGGACCATTTTAGGCCATATATATATAAGGACTATTTTGGAAAATGGAATAAAACTGAAGAATTATTGAACATCTCAATTTTTAAAGGACCAAAAATGGAATTTTTGGATAAACAAGGGCCTTTTTGAATATTTTCGTAAATATAAGTCTAAAATGAACATTTTAGAAGAAATAGGTCATTCTCAATAATTCACCTAGTTTCGAACCACTTATGACACCTTTTGACAAATATGAGTCTTATTTGACGATTTATAAAAAAGAAGGGCCATTTTTGACAATATCGATAATATTGGATCATTCTTGGTAAATATGATTCAATGTGGATTATTTTTCAATAAGCAAAACAAAGCGATATACCTAGTCAACGAGCACAATTATTGTTATGTATTAAATAACGGATGTCATCGATTAGCACAAATATTTGTTAGTATTCTAGTCAGACGCATCTCCAATGTACCTATATATATATATATATATATATATATATATATATATATATATATATATATATATATATATATATATATATATATATATATATATATATATTAGTGTACGTTTAAAGTCCTGTAAAGAGTTGTAACCAGAGTCTGATATGGTAATTAATGTATGATGTTTGGATTTGCTATGTTTCATTTATATTAAATTGGTACGCATGGTATGGTAATTAAAATATGTTAGGATCGTTAGAAATCCTGGAAAGATAGTAAATTAGGATTAACAAACGACAATCCTCATTAAATTACGTTAGGATCGTTAGAAATTCTTAAAAGATAGTAAATTAGGATTAACAAAAGAAAATCCTAATTAAAATACATTAGGAGTGTTAGATATCCAGAAAAGATAGTCGTTTAAGATCAATGAAAGATATCTTAAAAGATAAAAGACTAGATAAGTAATAAAGAATGGTTTTCACTAAAGAAAAGTATTCTTAAAAGGAATTCCAAAATTCAAAAATATAAAAACTCGTGCACTCACCAAAATTATGTTGGCTTTCAAAATGCATGTATTCTCAGGTTAATAGGATTGGCGCTCAGTATACCCTCACACTGCTGAGTGTTTCCGCCAAAGGTCGGGCAGGGGTGTGACATTACAGTTTTAGTTTATTGTTTCAGGTACTTCAGATGCTGGTAGCAAGGCGAAGGCGTGACCGTGCACATCCTTTGGATTTTATGTTATTAGATTCTGGGATAATCTGATTTATGAATTATACTTTTGAAACAATGTTCTTTGTAAATAATAATTTTCTTGGGGTTGTTTTGCAAAACTGAAAATTTTATCTTGATTTTTAGGATGTTACAAGTTGGTATTAGAGCCCTGGTTTGAGTGAATTAGATGAGCATTCGTGTGAATCCAGTCTCAAATGTAGGATCAGTAAGAGTTTTCAAAATTATTTTAAAATTGCTTTCGGGATTGTCTAATGAAGGGCTTAGGGTAAAGTCAAGTATTCGACATTCTATAAGATCCAACGTTATGTAAAAATTAGCATGCACGAGTGGATGCAGCGTTGGTGGAAGTTTCATGAGTGAGTATGGGTATAGTCGGCCAGACGAGAATTGATTAGCCACTCTTGATAGAGTAGTTATAGGATGTATGTGTATCCTAGAGGCTTGGGCTTAGTGATCAGGAATTGCATTTAAGAATATACCTGATTTTATGGTATCTTAGTGCCAGTTGGTTTCACTTCTCGAATGTTGCTTGCTTTGTGCTTTCTGGAACCCATGTTGATGTGAGTTAACTATTAAATGAATATTCTAAGTTAAATGCTGCAAAGGTTAAATAATTTTAGAATGATTGACTCGGCCATATTGCGTAGCTCTTGTCTGAGTCTAACCGTTGTAGGGTGGAGTCTTTTAGTCGAAGAATTATTTAAGTTTTGTCGCATATAATTGTATTCATGAAGTAGTTAGCTGACATTAATAGGGGTTTTTCAGCAGTTGATGGTAGGGTAAGGTGGGGGTTCAAGGAGAGCCTAGGAGGTGCTTTAGTACGGGTGATACGCTGCTTAGCAGGTATTGAGAGTATTATTATGAGTAGATGACTTAGAGGACTCAGGATGATTCTTGAGGAAAGTATGGATAGGTGTAGAAGGAAGTATTGGGACCGTACTACTGCAAGCATATGATCCGTACTCAAATCGAGCAAAATTTCAGGGATTCTAAGGAGCTGGTCGGGGAAGGTAGCATGTTTTTATACCATGCTTTGTGGCAATGTTTCCATATCTGTTGATCTTTTGGTTATGGTTGTTCGGGGATGAGGATGGCTTAGGTGGTTATTTGGGCCTTAGTGGCCATGTCGGTTTTGTTTCGAATGGTGCATACCTAGGTGAGTTAGTAGATTGTAAGATCTCGAAGGCCTTGCTCGAGGAAATGTCAGTTGAGTCATGGGACTCAAGAAAGAAGCGATTGTTTGGATCGGCTCGAGGATTGCAGCAAGAGGCTGAGTGATTGGCATATGGATTGGAATATCACTATCTTCGGTAGGGGCTTGTTCTTCCAGCCTTCCATGTTCAAAGAGGGGAGAGAGAGAGAGAGAGAGAGAGAGAGAGAGAGAGACAAAGAGCTGACATGTGATTTTCGGAGTTGGGATGTAGACCCAACATGGGTCTATGTGATTACGGTTTTGACGGCAGTACGGAAGTTTTGGAATACACAAGAGGATTCTTATGGATTTGGTTGCCTTGATATGAGACCAGGGGTTTCTTTGGATATAGGTGTTGGATAAGGTGTATAAGTCCATAACTATATTTGAGATGTACTTAACCCGACCCAGCATGGTCCATTTGTTTTGCACTTCACCCGAACAATTTATATGGATAATCTTTTGAGAATAGTATAAGTTATGATTTATTAATATATTATAAGTTCTAATATATTAATATGAAATCATATTATTTAAATTGATTGAGAATTAATTTAGAATTAATTTGGTGATCAAAAAGGTGACTAATTAAATATGGACTCTTGTATTTATAGAGTGTGGGATATTGCTTATTTAGAATGGGCTAGGCTTGCATGGAAAGTCCATGGATAGTCCATGGAGCTTTAACCCATGGATCTCATGGAAATGAAAGGTCATGGGTATTAGGGTTTACATGGATGTAACCCTAATCCATCACACTATATAAAGGAGTCCTTGGCACTTGAAATGGCACTAGTGTGTGTGTGAGCAAAGGTGGCCGATTTATACAAGTGTTCATACTCTCTCTAAAGGTTTCCAAAGTTTGTGGTGATTTGTGACTTCCATTTGAGGCATCCACATTATTGGTGCTAGGCTCTCAAACTCCAAGCAATCAACCACTACTAAAAGGTATGTAATTCTACTAGTGTTTTATGATTCAAGTATCCCATAACATGCTAGTTAGGAAGTAAACCTTGGAAAATTATTATTTGCATGTATTTTAGAGAAAACATAGATCCAAGGTTTCTAGGGTTGCATGTACACCGTAGGAGTGTTAGAATGCTCAAAACCCTTCAGTGGTATCAGAGCCTAGGCTTGTTTTCTTGATACTTGATGCAAACTTGTTTTTCAAAACCAAAATCTGCCCAGACTGGAAAACTCGACGAGTTCTGGCCAAAAACTCGCCGAGTTCATGAGTTAATACATGAACTAGACGAGTTCCATATAGAACTCGACGAGTTCCATATAGAACTCGACGAATTTGTCTTCCAGTTTGCATTTTTCGAGTTTTGCTGTTGGAAATGGACTAGAAACATTACCCTAAACTGTTTTGGTCTTATAAAACTTGTTTTAGATGGTGTAATGGTTATGCTAATCCATTTTCAATGGCTATTATCAAAATTTCAAGTTTTGTATGGATTATTTATGATTCTTGAAATTGTTGATATGGATATTCATACACTTATGAGTTTAGAAGATCATAGGAATTATGTGCAAATAGTTTGTTAGTTTAATTCTTGATCTTGAAGTGTTTTTAATGGAATCCATAATTTGTCCTCAAGTTATTGATTACCAAAAGTCACTCCTTTTAAAGTCCATTAAATAACACATAAGTTACATGGAAATGAAGAGTCTTCATTTTAATAATCTATAACTCATAAGTTATGAAAGATGAAAAGTTTTGAAAGTTACAAAACTTGCCCTCAAGTTTTGGAACATGTAAAGTCACTTTAAAAACTTTAGTTCCAACCCCTACAATTCTAAAAGTTAAAATTCAACCCTTATACTTTATAAATATTATAAGTTAATAATATATGTATATGTATAAGAACAAGTCGTTTTACCGTTAGTAGGCCTCATTCACGAAGCCGGTCTATAAGGGGGGTATAAGGTTGTTGCCTATAAAATGGCAGCTTAATGGGTGTCCACTCTCACCCACCGCTTCCTTGACTGGTGGAGGGTCGTTAGCCGAACGGGTAGGACAATGACTTTAATCCTCAATAAAAGTATGATGAATGTAAAGTAACTAAATGTTTTTATAAATTCCTAATCTTAGTTACTTTAGGAAAATGTGAATAAGGTGCTAACCCATGAAATTACACTTTGCACTTTGCTTAAGTCATTAGTGGAGGGTGTGTGGTTAACCGGCACACTAACCTGGACTTAACAAGGTAGGCAAAGGGTGGATTAAGGTTTATCATAGATCAGTGGAGCGCGTGTGGTTAACCGGCACATCGGTTGAGTAATAAACATTAAGAGTACCAAGTAATTTGCATGGTTACTTCACACCTTGTTTTGTGATCCTCGGCATCCCAGTCAAAAAACTTGAAGGGCACACTCGAGATTGAAACATGCCATTGAAAAGTTCAATGGATCTCAAAGAATCTAGGAGTTTCAAAACCAACTAAAACCTAATAATTTATTTTGTTTTTCATGGTGGAAATTGTGAATCGTCATTCACCTACCATCAAATATTTTATAGCTTAGATTACGGCATCCCTCTTCTAAGTTATAAAATATTGTGTTGGGTCCTACCCTTAATATTACATTTGGGTGTCTTATTAAGGACTATCTTTATATCTAATCTAAACTTGTCTTTCTTCTTTTTCAGATGTTTTCCAACAACGTTGCTTCTGGCTCAAACCCTACCGGCTCCTTCTCTCTTATGAACCTTTGTGGGAGAGTCATCTTTGATGGTTCCAACTTTATGGATTGGATCTGGAACATCAGGATGGTCACTCGTTACGAGGACAAGGAATATGTCCTCGACAAGGAGCTTAAGGAACTTGATGAGTCGTCTCCTACTCCAGAGGAGATCGCTGAATTCCGAGCACATGAGAGAGATGCTACTAAGGTGGCATGTATCATGTTGGCCACGATGACAGCCGAGCTCCAAAAGTCCTATGAGGACTTTTACCCTTTTGAAATGCACCAGGACTTGATGGACGGGTACCATCAGAATGCTCGTCAAGAGCGGTATGAAATCATATCCTCCATGATAACAACCCGGATGAAGGATGGTGAACCCATCATGGGCCACATGCAGAAAATGCAAAAATCCATGGACCGTTTGCTGAAATTTAATGTGAACTTCCCAGAGGAGTTGGCAATTGACATCATTTTGCACGCCTTACCTTCGTCTTATGATCAATTCCGAATGACATACCACATGAACAAGGAGGAAGTTACACTCAGCAAACTTCAAGGACTTCTGAAGACCGCCGAAAGTGGTCTTAAAGGTAAATCGGTTGTTACTACTTCTACTCCTACCAATGCCCCTGTTCTGGCTATCGGGAAAGGTAAAGGGAAGAAGAGGAAGAGCCCTTCGAAGGGTACCAAGGGAAAGTCCCTTGATGGCTCCTCTTCAAGTGGAACCAAGAAAGGTTATGTCACTCCTTCTGCCAACCCTAATGAGGCTAAATGCTTCTATTGCCATGAAAAGGCGCACTGGAAGCGAAACTGTCCAAAGTACTTGCAAGATCTTAAGGATGGGAAAGTGAAACCCAACCACGCAAGTATTTACACTATATTATCTAATAACTCACCCTATTCTAATTCTTGGGTCCTTGATACAGGTTGTGGTATTCACATATGTTCTGATTTGCAGGGACTAAGAAGAAGTGAGAATGTGGAGAATGGAAAGATAAACTTGATCATGGGGAATAGGAAAGTTACACCTGTCACCAAGATTGGAGTTTATTCTCTGTTGCTAAGTAGTGGGTTAACATTAGATTTGAATAAATGTTGTTACTCGTCTGAAATGGCGAGAAATATTATTTCCTTTTATGGTTTGTACAAACAAGGTTTTACCTTTTCGTTTGATAATGAATGTGGTGGTATTAATGCTCTCTTTAATAATGTTCTTTATTTTAAAGCATTACCTTGTGATGGTGTGTATGAAACTGTGTCGGTTGTAAATAACTTAGGAAATAATGTGTTGTGTATCGATTCTTCGACTAGCTTGGATAAAGCATCATTATGGCACTGTCGTCTTGGACATGTAAGCAACAAACGCATAGGCCAACTCCAAAAGGATGGAGTCTTGGAGTCATTTGACCTAAAGTCAGATGATAGTTGTGAGTCTTGTTTGCTTGGGAAAATGACAAAGTCACCCTTCACTGGTACTTGTGCTAGGGGTGAGGGTTTGTTGGATCTCATACATACTGATGTGTGTGGACCCTTCAGAACCACCACAAAGGATGCTAACCGCTTCTACGTGACTTTTAAAGATGATTATAGTAGATATGGATATGTCTACTTAATCAAGCATAAGTCAGAAACCTTTGAAAAGTTCAAGGAGTTTAAACAGGAAGTGGAGAATCAGTTGAGCGGGAACATTAAGATGCTTAGATCCGATCGAGGTGGTGAGTATCTTAGCACAGAGTTCCTTGACTATCTTAAGGAATGTGGGATTGTCTCACAATTGACACCTCCCAGGACACCACAGCTTAATGGTGTGGCTGAGAGCCGTAATCGAACCTTGTTGGATATGGTTCGTTCCATGATGAGTCGAGCTTCGCTACCAATCTCATTTTGGAGGTATGCATTAGAGACTGCCGCCCATATCCTTAATCTAGTCCCTACAAAGAAGGTTGCCAAAACACCTCACGAGATGTGGACTAGAAAAATTCCCAATCTAGATCACATCAAGATTTGGGGTTGCGAGGCTTTTGTGAGGCGCGAGACTCACGATAAGCTCGAACCTCGAAGTGAGAGGTGTATTTTCATCGGCTACCTACAGAAATCCTTTGGTTACCTCTTCTACAGACCCAGTGATAATGTGGTCTTTGTAGCAAGGAGAAGAGTCTTTCGAGAGAGAGAGAGAGAGTTCATAAGCCAAGGAAACAGTGGGAGGCAAATTGACCTTGAAGAAATTCAAGAGTCACGTGGTGAAGGAACCTCAAACCCTAGCAATCAACCTGAGGAGGAAACTCCTGGTGATCCGACAGACGAGTCTGTACCTCTGAGGCGTTCCACGAGAGTTAGGAATGCACCTTATCATTGCTATGGTTTCCATATTACTACGGAAGGTGATACACTTATCAGTGATAGCACACTGGTAAGTCTGGATGAACCTAACAGCTACACGGAAGCCATGGCAGGCCCTGAGGCTATTAAATGGAAAGAGGCTATGGACAGCGAGATACAGTCCATGTATGACAATCAAGTTTGGAACTTGATTGACAATGTACCAAGTCGCAAGACCGTCGAGTGCAAATGGATCTTCAAGAAGAAGACCGACATGGATGGTAATGTACACACTTATAAGGCGCGGGAGGTTGCAAAGTGCTTTTCTCAAACTCCGGGAGTTGATTATGATGAGACCTTTTCACCAGTAGCGAAGATTAAGTCTATTAGGGTTATGCTAGCCATTGTTGCATTTCATGACTATGAAATATGGCAAATGGATGTCAAAAAAGCCTTCCTTAATGGGAAGTTGGCTAAGGATGTTTACATGAGTCAGCCAGAGGGTTTTTTCATCGCAGAGTACCCTAATAGCGTGTGTAATCTTGAGAAATCGATCTATGGATTGAAACAAGCACCTCGCAGATGGAATCTTTGTTTCGATGAGAAAGTCCAAGAGTTTGGCTTTTCGAGGAGCGAAGATGAATCTTGTCTATATGTCAAGGCTAGTGGGAGTATAGTTAGCTTTTTGGTATTGTATGTGGATGACATACTACTCATAGGAAATGACATCCCAACTCTGCAGGAAGTGAAATCCTGGCTTGGGAAGTGTTTCGCTATGAAGGACCTTGGAGAAGCTGCCTATATCCTAGGGCTAAGGATTTTGAGAGACAAGAGTAAAAGACTAATTGGACTTAGTCAAAGCACCTATGTGGACAAAGTGTTGAAAAGGTTCAACATGCAGAATTCCAAGAAAGGTGACTTACCGATCTAGCATAATGCCAATCTGAGCAAGGCTCAGAGCCCGATTACAGAGGATGAGATAGCTGAGATGACTCGATTTCCATATGCTTCCGATGTTGGCTCGATCATGTATGCTATGACTTGTACTCGTCCTGATGTGGCATTTGCGTTGAGCATGGTCAGCAGATATCAGGGGAACCCTGGCAAGGCTCACTGGACTGCGGTAAAGAACATTCTCAAGTACCTGCGGAGGACTAAGGACTGGGTCCTTACACTCGGTGGGAGTGATGACTTGAGAGTAGTAGGGTATAGTGATGCTACCTTTCAGACTGATAGGGATAACTTCCGCTCTCAGTCGGGCTGGGTCTTTACCTTAAACGGAGGAGCAATTACTTGGAAAAGTTCCAAGCAGGAAACAGTGGCTGATTCAACTTGCGAATCAGAGTATCTGTATCTCCTCATCGTAAACCTGAAACCACATTTGAGAAATTTAATCAGGGTCCTACCGGTCACCATCCCATCTCTCATCTTCCTCAACTTCTATTTTCATTTCCATCTTTAGTGACATCGACGTCTTCACCATCCTTCTTTTTTTGGTCCTTCAACTTTGGCGAATCAACACCATAACCCACTGTCTCTTCATCTTTAGTGGGTTGTGGTGTTGATTCGCCGAAGTTGAAGGACCGAAAAAAGAATGGATGATGAAGACGTTGATGTCATTAATGATGGAAAAGAAATGGAAGTTGAGGAGGATGAGAGATGAGATGGTGAGGAGATACAGATATATAGGGTTTATTATTATTATTTTTAAATATATAAAAAATAAATACATAAATAAGAAAATTAATTAAAAAATAATAAGGGCACAATAGTCTTTTTAGGTAAGACAGAGGCCAAGGGCGCAACAAAAATAAATAGTATGGATCATCCGAGTTAAAAAAATAAATTAGGGACCAAACACACAAATTCCACCAAACCACAGGGACCATTCGTGTAATTTATTCTTACTTTTCGTTTTCTTCATATTTGGATAATTATTATTTTTTTGTACACATGTAGGTAACGAACTTGCTGAAAGTGTTCACATATGACCATTATGACCTGCTGTAGCCAGATGCAATCTGCTACAGCAGGTCATAATGGTCATATGTGAACACTTTCAACAAGTTTGTTACCTAGATGTGTACAAAAAAAAGATAGTTACCAAGATGTGAACAAACCGAAAAATTAATTACATTAATAAGTCATGTTCCCTAATTTATAAGATAATATACAAATTTTAAATTTTATAACTCGAAACGTATAAATCATTACAACAGGGGCGGCTCAACCAATTTGGGGGCTCTAAGCAAATAAAAAAATTGGGGCCCTTCAGGTACGCAAACAATTTCAAACTTAAGATCTTTAGTTTTATAAACCAATGCTTTTACCACCAAACCAAGCTTCAACTTGTCTTTGTAACCCAAGATATATATATATATATATATATATATATATATATATATATATATATATATATATATATATATATATATATATATATATATATGGTAATTTAATACAAAATATATACATGTATATATATAAATTTAGGATAGTTATAATAGGGCTCCTTTTAAAGGATTTGCAAGCCTTTCGCCGTGTGAAAGATAAAGGCTAAGGGTTTTTTTTTGGCAGGATCAAACTTTTAAGAATCTAGATTTTTAATAGACTATGAATTTTTAAGATCAGAAATTTTATTAAGTTGGAGAGGATGGGAAATAGAGGCAATCGTCTGAAACTGAAATAAAAGTTGGAAAAATTTTACTAAATAATAAAGTATTTTTGTAACATACTTCAGAACTTTTATTAAGTTGGAGAGGTGTTGGGAGGGAAATGGAGGCGATCATGTGAAATAGAAATAGAAAAAGAAAAGAGAGAACGTTTGCTAAGAAGTTAAAATATTTCCCCAACATATTCTTTTTTTTATTATTCTGGTACAACTATTTTTCTAAAAAACTAAGAAATTTTTGAACAATTAAAAGACAAAAATTAAAAACTTTTAAACTCTCAGAATTTAAAAAATTAGAAGTGTGCTCCTAATTGAAAATTTTATATGATATTAAATCGTCCTAAGTTGGCTTTTAATATGTGTGTAGTCAGTATTCTTAATGACATATCTTATACATTCTCGTTTGCTCCGTTCTACATCATTTTACAAAAGATTATCAACTATTTGTTTTCAAATTTTCCGATTGCATTGAAAATAGGGAAAATGACACATTAACCCAACTAAGTATTGAACGTTCGTTCATTCAGTCCTTTGAGTTATTTTCATGTTTTATGAGGGAACAAACTTGTTAGTGACCTGTCAATTTTGTCAATTTAGTCACTGGACCTCCTGTAGTCAGTTAATAGCGCCACATAATTAAATGAAATGTCACATAATAATCTAGTTGAAAAACGTCCTTGACTTCTTTTAGGCATTTCATCAAACGGTTTCTGTGCACAGTTCATCCATGATGTGAAGTGACCTGCATCAACCCTAAAGCGTAGATGTGCACCATGTGATCCATTTGTTCGTCTTCCATTCCAAATATTAGAATCATAATCATTACCAAAGGGTTAAATATCTCAGAATCAGAATTAAACACTCACGTTAATCACCGGTAAGGTTGTGGCGGCTTTGATGAACCGAGTAAAAAACACATAAGGCGTCGGAACGGTTAAATTTCATTCCAATCGACCCAGAATCCGCTTTTCCATCACTAACGCATGTTGATATTCGGAAGCTTTGTTGGAGATTTGAACGAAATTGTTGACTTTCGGAGCCCATATTTCTTCCAATTTTTATGAAATAAGCATTGCACTTATTCATACACATTGTAACTCTATTCTACCAATAGTTAAAACTTCATACATCAAAAACATATATGTATCCATTGTATATATGCGAACCTCAATGATTTTGTAAGAATATGTATCCACTATAATTCTCTCGTTGTAGATATCTTGAGTATCAATGTCGATGATATTTGTTGGTTTTGGTTTGTAGTTAAGGCTACAGGCAGCTTTGCTCTAGGCAGTTAGTGTTGAAGTGAGTGACGATTGAGGGTTGTGGTTTCGTGAAGATGAATAAGATCCTTATTTCTTCTCTTCTTGGATGTTCGGACTGATTTCGATTACAGTTGCATTTTCTGGCACCGGTGGTGATTTTGGTTTGATTATGGCCTTGTGTTTTGGTTGTGTTGACTGTCATTGGTTTATGTAATCAAGATTCAGGAAGATGAATCGTTAATGAAAAAAGATTTGAAGAAAATTTTATGTGATTAATCGACAAAAAAACTAGAGAAAAGTTTCACATTTTTGTTTTTAACTGCGTCTCGTTGGGAGGAGGAGGAGGAGGAGGAAGTTTTTGATTTTTTAAAGTCAATGTTAATAGAAAATAGGTTAATGTTTATGTGGCAAATGGGTAACCGGGTTACCCCATTCATTTTGTCCAAACTTATCAAATTGATCCGACAAAAACAACTTTAATGATCTAGAAAGCACGGAAAATACTTAAGGGACTGAATTGGCAAATGCACAAAATATCATAGGGCTAATGTGTGATTTTCTCTTGAAAATAATATTGGAAAACTAATAGGACTCTTGTGCATATTATGTAAAGGAGTTGTTGATATTTTCTTGTACTTCTTATCTATTCAAGTTTATCAAAGCTAAAATCACATAGAAGATTTTATTCGAACATATTTTGAATAATTTATAGGGAATATGACTTATTAAGGTAATTAACTTTTCGGTTTGTTCACATCTAGGTAACTATCACTTTTTTACACATCTAGGTTACAAACTTGTTGGAAATGTTCACATATGAACATTATGACCTGGTGTAGCAGGTTACATCCGGCTACAGCAGGTCATAATGGTCATATGTGAACACTTTCAACAAGTTCGTTACCTAGATGTGTACAAAAAAAATAGTTACCCAAATATGAACAAAACGAAAAGTAAGAGTAAATTACACGAATGGTCCCTGTGGTTTGGGAGAATTTGTGTGTTTGGTCCCTAACTTATATTTTTAACTCGGATGGTCCTTACTGTTTATTTTTGTTGCGCGTTTGGTCCCTGTCTTACCTAAAAATACTATTGTGCCCTTATTAATTTATTTTTTTAATTAATTTTCTTATTTATGTATTTATTTTTTATATATTTAAAAAAAATTAATAGGCCCCACATATCTGTATCTCCTCATCGTAAACCTGAAACCACATTTGAGAAATTTAATCAGGGTCCTACCGGTCACCATCCCATCTCTCATCTTCCTCAACTTCTATTTTCATTTCCATCTTTAGTGACATCGACGTCTTCACCATCCTTCTTTTTTTGGTCCTTCAACTTTGGCGAATCAACACCATAACCCACTGTCTCTTCATCTTTAGTGGGTTGTGGTGTTGATTCGCCGAAGTTGAAGGACCGAAAAAAGAATGGATGATGAAGACGTTGATGTCATTAATGATGGAAAAGAAATGGAAGTTGAGGAGGATGAGAGATGAGATGGTGAGGAGATACAGATATATAGGGTTTATTATTATTATTTTTAAATATATAAAAAATAAATACATAAATAAGAAAATTAATTAAAAAATAATAAGGGCACAATAGTCTTTTTAGGTAAGACAGAGGCCAAGGGCGCAACAAAAATAAATAGTATGGATCATCCGAGTTAAAAAAATAAATTAGGGACCAAACACACAAATTCCACCAAACCACAAGGACCATTCGTGTAATTTATTCTTACTTTTCGTTTTCTTCATATTTGGATAATTATTATTTTTTTGTACACATGTAGGTAACGAACTTGCTGAAAGTGTTCACATATGACCATTATGACCTGCTGTAGCCAGATGCAATCTGCTACAGCAGGTCATAATGGTCATATGTGAACACTTTCAACAAGTTTGTTACCTAGATGTGTACAAAAAAAAGATAGTTACCAAGATGTGAACAAACCGAAAAATTAATTACATTAATAAGTCATGTTCCCTAATTTATAAGATAATATACAAATTTTAAATTTTATAACTCGAAACGTATAAATCATTACAACAGGGGCGGCTCAACCAATTTGGGGGCTCTAAGCAAATAAAAAAATTGGGGCCCTTCAGGTACGCAAACAATTTCAAACTTAAGATCTTTAGTTTTATAAACCAATGCTTTTACCACCAAACCAAGTTTCAACTTGTCTTTGTAACCCAAGATATATATATATATATATATATATATATATATATATATATATATATATATATATATATATATATATATATGGTAATTTAATACAAAATATATACATGTATATATATAAATTTAGGATAGTTATAATAGGGCTCCTTTTAAAGGATTTGCAAGCCTTTCGCCGTTTGAAAGATAAAGGCTAAGGGTTTTTTTTGGCAGGATCAAACTTTTAAGAATCTAGATTTTTAATAGACTATGAATTTTTAAGATCAGAAATTTTATTAAGTTGGAGAGGATGGGAAATAGAGGCAATCGTCTGAAACTGAAATAAAAGTTGGAAAAATTTTACTAAATAATAAAGTATTTTTGTAACATACTTCAGAACTTTTATTAAGTTGGAGAGGTGTTGGGAGGGAAATGGAGGCGATCATGTGAAATAGAAATAGAAAAAGAAAAGAGAGAACGTTTGCTAAGAAGTTAAAATATTTCCCCAACATATTCTTTTTTTTATTATTCTGGTACAACTATTTTTCTAAAAAACTAAGAAATTTTTGAACAATTAAAAGACAAAAATTAAAAACTTTTAAACTCTTAGAATTTAAAAAATTAGAAGTGTGCTCCTAATTGAAAATTTTATATGATATTAAATCGTCCTAAGTTGGCTTTTAATATGTGTGTAGTCAGTATTCTTAATGACATATCTTATACATTCTCGTTTGCTCCGTTCTACATCATTTTACAAAAGATTATCAACTATTTGTTTTCAAATTTTCCGATTGCATTGAAAATAGGGAAAATGACACATTAACCCAACTAAGTATTGAACGTTCGTTCATTCAGTCCTTTGAGTTATTTTCATGTTTTATGAGGGAACAAACTTGTTAGTGACCTGTCAATTTTGTCAATTTAGTCACTGGACCTCCTGTAGTCAGTTAATAGCGCCACATAATTAAATGAAATGTCACATAATAATCTAGTTGAAAAACGTCCTTGACTTCTTTTAGGCATTTCATCAAACGGTTTCTGTGCACAGTTCATCCATGATGTGAAGTGACCTGCATCAACCCTAAAGCGTAGATGTGCACCATGTGATCCATTTGTTCGTCTTCCATTCCAAATATTAGAATCATAATCATTACCAAAGGGTTAAATATCTCAGAATCAGAATTAAACACTCACGTTAATCACCGGTAAGGTTGTGGCGGCTTTGATGAACCGAGTAAAAAACATATAAGGCGTCGGAACGGTTAAATTTCATTCCAATCGACCCAGAATCCGCTTTTCCATCACTAACGCATGTTGATATTCGGAAGCTTTGTTGGAGATTTGAACGAAATTGTTGACTTTCGGAGCCCATATTTCTTCCAATTTTTATGAAATAAGCATTGCACTTATTCATACACATTGTAACTCTATTCTACCAATAGTTAAAACTTCATACATCAAAAACATATATGTATCCATTGTATATATGCGAACCTCAATGATTTTGTAAGAATATGTATCCACTATAATTCTCTCGTTGTAGATATCTTGAGTATCAATGTCGATGATATTTGTTGGTTTTGGTTTGTAGTTAAGGCTACAGGCAGCTTTGCTCTAGGCAGTTAGTGTTGAAGTGAGTGACGATTGAGGGTTGTGGTTTCGTGAAGATGAATAAGATCCTTATTTCTTCTCTTCTTGGATGTTCGGACTGATTTCGATTACAGTTGCATTTTCTGGCACCGGTGGTGATTTTGGTTTGATTATGGCCTTGTGTTTTGGTTGTGTTGACTGTCATTGGTTTATGTAATCAAGATTCAGGAAGATGAATCGTTAATGAAAAAAGATTTGAAGAAAATTTTATGTGATTAATCGACAAAAAAACTAGAGAAAAGTTTCACATTTTTGTTTTTAACTGCGTCTCGTTGGGAGGAGGAGGAGGAGGAGGAGGAAGTTTTTGATTTTTTAAAGTCAATGTTAATAGAAAATAGGTTAATGTTTATGTGGCAAATGGGTAACCGGGTTACCCCATTCATTTTGTCCAAACTTATCAAATTGATCCGACAAAAACAACTTTAATGATCTAGAAAGCACGGAAAATACTTAAGGGACTGAATTGGCAAATGCACAAAATATCATAGGGCTAATGTGTGATTTTCTCTTGAAAATAATATTGGAAAACTAATAGGACTCTTGTGCATATTATGTAAAGGAGTTGTTGATATTTTCTTGTACTTCTTATCTATTCAAGTTTATCAAAGCTAAAATCACATAGAAGATTTTATTCGAACATATTTCGAATAATTTATAGGGAATATGACTTATTAAGGTAATTAACTTTTCGGTTTGTTCACATCTAGGTAACTATCACTTTTTTACACATCTAGGTTACAAACTTGTTGGAAATGTTCACATATGACCATTATGACCTGATGTAGCAGGTTACATCCGGCTACAGCAGGTCATAATGGTCATATGTGAACACTTTCAACAAGTTCGTTACCTAGATGTGTACAAAAAAAATAGTTACCCAAATATAAACAAAACGAAAAGTAAGAGTAAATTACACGAATGGTCCCTGTGGTTTGGGAGAATTTGTGTGTTTGGTCCCTAACTTATATTTTTAACTCGGATGGTCCTTACTGTTTATTTTTGTTGCGCGTTTGGTCCCTGTCTTACCTAAAAATACTATTGTGCCCTTATTAATTTATTTTTTTAATTAATTTTCTTATTTATGTATTTATTTTTTATATATTTAAAAAAAATTAATAGGCCCCACATATCTGTATCTCCTCATCGTAAACCTGAAACCACATTTGAGAAATTTAATCAGGGTCCTACCGGTCACCATCCCATCTCTCATCTTCCTCAACTTCTATTTTCATTTCCATCTTTAGTGACATCGACGTCTTCACCATCCTTCTTTTTTTGGTCCTTCAACTTTGGCGAATCAACACCATAACCCACTGTCTCTTCATCTTTAGTGGGTTGTGGTGTTGATTCGCCGAAGTTGAAGGACCGAAAAAAGAATGGATGATGAAGACGTTGATGTCATTAATGATGGAAAAGAAATGGAAGTTGAGGAGGATGAGAGATGAGATGGTGAGGAGATACAGATATATAGGGTTTATTATTATTATTTTTAAATATATAAAAAATAAATACATAAATAAGAAAATTAATTAAAAAATAATAAGGGCACAATAGTCTTTTTAGGTAAGACAGAGGCCAAGGGCGCAACAAAAATAAATAGTATGGA
This sequence comes from Lactuca virosa, assembly GCF_052849685.1. Lineage (NCBI taxonomy): Eukaryota > Viridiplantae > Streptophyta > Magnoliopsida > Asterales > Asteraceae > Lactuca > Lactuca virosa. The sequence goes on from NC_136428.1 coordinate 162,993,219, forward strand.
TCATCCGAGTTAAAAAAATAAATTAAGGACCAAACACACAAATTCCACCAAACCACAGGGACCATTCGTGTAATTTATTCTTACTTTTCGTTTTCTTCATATTTGGATAATTATTATTTTTTTGTACACATGTAGGTAACGAACTTGCTGAAAGTGTTTACATATGACCATTATGACCTGCTGTAGCCAGATGCAATCTGCTACAGCAGGTCATAATGGTCATATGTGAACACTTTCAACAAGTTTGTTACCTAGATGTGTACAAAAAAAAGATAGTTACCAAGATGTGAACAAACCGAAAAATTAATTACATTAATAAGTCATGTTCCCTAATTTATAAGATAATATACATATTTTAAATTTTATAACTCGAAACGTATAAATCATTACAACAGGGGCGGCTCAACCAATTTGGGGGCTCTAAGCAAATAAAAAAATTGGGGCCCTTCAGGTACGCAAACAATTTCAAACTTAAGATCTTTAGTTTTATAAACCAATGCTTTTACCACCAAACCAAGCTTCAACTTGTCTTTGTAACCCAAGATATATATATATATATATATATATATATATATATATATATATATATATATATATATATATATATATATATATATATATATATATATATTTATATATATATATATATATATATATATATATATATATATATATATATGGTAATTTAATACAAAATATATACATGTATATATATAAATTTAGGATAGTTATAATAGGGCTCCTTTTAAAGGATTTGCAAGCCTTTCGCCGTTTGAAAGATAAAGGCTAAGGGTTTTTTTTGGCAGGATCAAACTTTTAAGAATCTAGATTTTTAATAGACTATGAATTTTTAAGATCAGAAATTTTATTAAGTTGGAGAGGATGGGAAATAGAGGCAATCGTCTGAAACTGAAATAAAAGTTGGAAAAATTTTACTAAATAATAAAGTATTTTTGTAACATACTTCAGAACTTTTATTAAGTTGGAGAGGTGTTGGGAGGGAAATGGAGGCGATCATGTGAAATAGAAATAGAAAAAGAAAAGAGAGAACGTTTGCTAAGAAGTTAAAATATTTCCCCAACATATTCTTTTTTTTATTATTCTGGTACAACTATTTTTCTAAAAAACTAAGAAATTTTTGAACAATTAAAAGACAAAAATTAAAAACTTTTAAACTCTCAGAATTTAAAAACTTAGAAGTGTGCTCCTAATTGAAAATTTTATATGATATTAAATCGTCCTAAGTTGGCTTTTAATATGTGTGTAGTCAGTATTCTTAATGACATATCTTATACATTCTCGTTTGCTCCGTTCTACATCATTTTACAAAAGATTATCAACTATTTGTTTTCAAATTTTCCGATTGCATTGAAAATAGGGAAAATGACACATTAACCCAACTAAGTATTGAACGTTCGTTCATTCAGTCCTGTGAGTTATTTTCATGTTTTATGAGGGAACAAACTTGTTAGTGACCTGTCAATTTTGTCAATTTAGTCACCGGACCTCCTGTAGTCAGTTAATAGCGCCACATAATTAAATGAAATGTCACATAATAATCTAGTTGAAAAACGTCCTTGACTTCTTTTAGGCATTTCATCAAACGGTTTCTGTGCACAGTTCATCCATGATGTGAAGTGACCTGCATCAACCCTAAAGCGTAGATGTGCACCATGTGATCCATTTGTTCGTCTTCCATTCCAAATATTAGAATCATAATCATTACCAAAGGGTTAAATATCTCAGAATCAGAATTAAACACTCACGTTAATCACCGGTAAGGTTGTGGCGGCTTTGATGAACCGAGTAAAAAACACATAAGGCGTCGGAACGGTAAAATTTCATTCCAATCGACCCAGAATCCGCTTTTCCATCACTAGCGCATGTTGATATTCGGAAGCTTTGTTGGAGATTTGAACGAAATTGTTGACTTTCGGAGCCCATATTTCTTCCAATTTTTATGAAATAAGCATTGCACTTATTCATACACATTGTAACTCTATTCTACCAATAGTTAAAACTTCATACATCAAAAACATATATGTATCCATTGTATATATGCGAACCTCAATGATTTTGTAAGAATATGTATCCACTATAATTCTCTCGTTGTAGATATCTTGAGTATCAATGTCGATGATATTTGTTGGTTTTGGTTTGTAGTTAAGGCTACAGGCAGCTTTGCTCTAGGCAGTTAGTGTTGAAGTGAGTGACGATTGAGGGTTGTGGTTTCGTGAAGATGAATAAGATCCTTATTTCTTCTCTTCTTGGATGTTCGGACTGATTTCGATTACAATTGCATTTTCTGGCACCGGTGGTGATTTTGGTTTGATTATGGCCTTGTTTTTGGTTGTGTTGACTGTCATTGGTTTATGTAATCAAGATTCAGGAAGATGAATCGTTAATGAAAAAAGATTTGAAGAAAATTTTATGTGATTAATCGACAAAAAAACTAGAGAAAAGTTTCACATTTTTGTTTTTAACTGCGTCTTGTTGGGAGGAGGAGGAAGTTTTTGATTTTTCAAAGTCAATGTTAATAGAAAATAGGTTAATGTTTATGTGGCAAATGGGTAACCGGGTTACCCCATTCATTTTGTCCAAACTTATCAAATTGATCCGACAAAAACAACTTTAATGATCTAGAAAGCACGGAAAATACTTAAGGGACTGAATTGGCAAATGCACAAAATATCATAGGGCTAATGTGTGATTTTCTCTTGAAAATAATATTGGAAAACTAATAGGACTCTTGTGCATATTATGTAAAGGAGTTGTTGATATTTTCTTGTACTTCTTATCTATTCAATTTTATCAAAGCTAAAATCACATAGAAGATTTTATTCGAACATATTTCGAATAATTTATAGGGAATATGACTTATTAAGGTAATTAACTTTTCGGTTTGTTCACATCTAGGTAACTATCACTTTTTTACACATCTAGGTTACAAACTTGTTGGAAATGTTCACATATGACCATTATGACCTGGTGTAGCAGGTTACATCCGGCTACAGCAGGTCATAATGGTCATATGTGAACACTTTCAACAAGTTCGTTACCTAGATGTGTACAAAAAAAATAGTTACCCAAATATGAACAAAACGAAAAGTAAGAGTAAATTACACGAATGGTCCCTGTGGTTTGGGAGAATTTGTGTGTTTGGTCCCTAACTTATATTTTTAACTCGGATGGTCCTTACTGTTTATTTTTGTTGCGCGTTTGGTCCCTGTCTTACCTAAAAATACTATTGTGCCCTTATTAATTTATTTTTTTAATTAATTTTCTTATTTATGTATTTATTTTTTATATATTTAAAAAAAATTAATAGGCCCCACATATCTGTATCTCCTCATCGTAAACCTGAAACCACATTTGAGAAATTTAATCAGGGTCCTACCGGTCACCATCCCATCTCTCATCTTCCTCAACTTCTATTTTCATTTCCATCTTTAGTGACATTGACGTCTTCACCATCCTTCTTTTTTTGGTCCTTTAACTTTGGCGAATCAACACCATAACCCACTGTCTCTTCATCTTTAGTGGGTTGTGGTGTTGATTCGCCGAAGTTGAAGGACCGAAAAAAGAATGGATGATGAAGACATTGATGTCATTAATGATGGAAAAGAAATGGAAGTTGAGGAGGATGAGAGATGAGATGGTGAGGAGATACAGATATATAGGGTTTATTATTATTATTTTTAAATATATAAAAAATAAATACATAAATAAGAAAATTAATTAAAAAATAATAAGGGCACAATAGTCTTTTTAGGTAAGACAGAGGCCAAGGGCGCAAAAAAAATAAATAGTATGGATCATCCGAGTTAAAAAAATAAATTAGGGACCAAACACACAAATTCCACCAAACCACAGGGACCATTCGTGTAATTTATTCTTACTTTTCGTTTTCTTCATATTTGGATAATTATTTTTTTTTTGTACACATGTAGGTAACGAACTTGCTGAAAGTGTTCACATATGACCATTATGACCTGCTGTAGCCAGATGCAATCTGCTACAGCAGGTCATAATGGTCATATGTGAACACTTTCAACAAGTTTGTTACCTAGATGTGTACAAAAAAAAGATAGTTACCAAGATGTGAACAAACCGAAAAATTAATTACATTAATAAGTCATGTTCCCTAATTTATAAGATAATATACATATTTTAAATTTTATAACTCGAAACGTATAAATCATTACAACAGGGGCGGCTCAACCAATTTGGGGGCTCTAAGCAAATAAAAAAATTGGGGCCCTTCAGGTACGCAAACAATTTCAAACTTAAGATCTTTAGTTTTATAAACCAATGCTTTTACCACCAAACCAAGTTTCAACTTGTCTTTGTAACCCAAGATATATATATATATATATATATATATATATATATATATATATATATATATATATATATATATATATATATATATATATATATATGGTAATTTAATACAAAATATATACATGTATATATATAAATTTAGGATAGTTATAATAGGGCTCCTTTTAAAGGATTTGCAAGCCTTTCGCCGTTTGAAAGATAAAGGCTAAGGGTTTTTTTTGGCAGGATCAAACTTTTAAGAATCTAGATTTTTAATAGACTATGAATTTTTAAGATCAGAAATTTTATTAAGTTGGAGAGGATGGGAAATAGAGGCAATCGTCTGAAACTGAAATAAAAGTTGGAAAAATTTTACTAAATAATAAAGTATTTTTGTAACATACTTCAGAACTTTTATTAAGTTGGAGAGGTGTTGGGAGGGAAATGGAGGCGATCATGTGAAATAGAAATAGAAAAAGAAAAGAGAGAACGTTTGCTAAGAAGTTAAAATATTTCCCCAACATATTCTTTTTTTATTATTCTGGTACAACTATTTTTCTAAAAAACTAAGAAATTTTTGAACAATTAAAAGACAAAAATTAAAAACTTTTAAACTCTCAGAATTTAAAAACTTAGAAGTGTGCTCCTAATTGAAAATTTTATATGATATTAAATCGTCCTAAGTTGGCTTTTAATATGTGTGTAGTCAGTATTCTTAATGACATATCTTATACATTCTCGTTTGCTCCGTTCTACATCATTTTACAAAAGATTATCAACTATTTGTTTTCAAATTTTCCGATTGCATTGAAAATAGGGAAAATGACACATTAACCCAACTAAGTATTGAACGTTCGTTCATTCAGTCCTGTGAGTTATTTTCATGTTTTATGAGGGAACAAACTTGTTAGTGACCTGTCAATTTTGTCAATTTAGTCACCGGACCTCCTGTAGTCAGTTAATAGCGCCACATAATTAAATGAAATGTCACATAATAATCTAGTTGAAAAACGTCCTTGACTTCTTTTAGGCATTTCATCAAACGGTTTCTGTGCACAGTTCATCCATGATGTGAAGTGACCTGTATCAACCCTAAAGCGTAGATGTGCACCATGTGATCCATTTGTTCGTCTTCCATTCCAAATATTAGAATCATAATCATTACCAAAGGGTTAAATATCTCAGAATCAGAATTAAACACTCACGTTAATCACCGGTAAGGTTGTGGCGGCTTTGATGAACCGAGTAAAAAACACATAAGGCGTCGGAACGGTTAAATTTCATTCCAATCGACCCAGAATCCGCTTTTCCATCACTAACGCATGTTGATATTCGGAAGCTTTGTTGGAGATTTGAACGAAATTGTTGACTTTCGGAGCCCATATTTCTTCCAATTTTTATGAAATAAGCATTGCACTTATTCATACACATTGTAACTCTATTCTACCAATAGTTAAAACTTCATACATCAAAAACATATATGTATCCATTGTATATATGCGAACCTCAATGATTTTGTAAGAATATGTATCCACTATAATTCTCTCGTTGTAGATATCTTGAGTATCAATGTCGATGATATTTGTTGGTTTTGGTTTGTAGTTAAGGCTACAGGCAGCTTTGCTCTAGGCAGTTAGTGTTGAAGTGAGTGACGATTGAGGGTTGTGGTTTCGTGAAGATGAATAAGATCCTTATTTCTTCTCTTCTTGGATGTTCGGACTGATTTCGATTACAGTTGCATTTTCTGGCACCGGTGGTGATTTTGGTTTGATTATGGCCTTGTGTTTTGGTTGTGTTGACTGTCATTGGTTTATGTAATCAAGATTCAGGAAGATGAATCGTTAATGAAAAAAGATTTGAAGAAAATTTTATGTGATTAATCGACAAAAAAACTAGAGAAAAGTTTCACATTTTTGTTTTTAACTGCGTCTCGTTGGGAGGAGGAGGAGGAGGAGGAGGAGGAAGTTTTTGATTTTTTAAAGTCAATGTTAATAGAAAATAGGTTAATGTTTATGTGGAAAATGGGTAACCGAGTTACCCCATTCATTTTGTCCAAACTTATCAAATTGATCCGACAAAAACAACTTTAATGATCTAGAAAGCACGGAAAATACTTAAGGGACTGAATTGGCAAATGCACAAAATATCATAGGGCTAATGTGTGATTTTCTCTTGAAAATAATATTGGAAAACTAATAGGACTCTTGTGCATATTATGTAAAGGAGTTGTTGATATTTTCTTGTACTTCTTATCTATTCAAGTTTATCAAAGCTAAAATCACATAGAAGATTTTATTCGAACATATTTCGAATACTTTATAGGGAATATGACTTATTAAGGTAATTAACTTTTCGGTTTGTTCACATCTAGGTAACTATCACTTTTTTACACATCTAGGTTACAAACTTGTTGGAAATGTTCACATATGACCATTATGACCTGGTGTAGCAGGTTACATCCGGCTACAGCATGTCATAATGGTCATATGTGAACACTTTCAACAAGTTCGTTACCTAGATGTGTACAAAAAAAATAGTTACCCAAATATGAACAAAACGAAAAGTAAGAGTAAATTACACGAATGGTCCCTGTGGTTTGGGAGAATTTGTGTGTTTGGTCCCTAACTTATATTTTTAACTCGGATGGTCCTTACTGTTTATTTTTGTTGCGCGTTTGGTCCCTGTCTTACCTAAAAATACTATTGTGCCCTTATTAATTTATTTTTTTAATTAATTTTCTTATTTATGTATTTATTTTTTATATATTTAAAAAAAATTAATAGGCCCCACATATCTGTATCTCCTCATCGTAAACCTGAAACCACATTTGAGAAATTTAATCAGGGTCCTACCGGTCACCATCCCATCTCTCATCTTCCTCAACTTCTATTTTCATTTCCATCTTTAGTGACATTGACGTCTTCACCATCCTTCTTTTTTTGGTCCTTCAACTTTGGCGAATCAACACCATAACCCACTGTCTCTTCATCTTTAGTGGGTTGTGGTGTTGATTCGCCGAAGTTGAAGGACCGAAAAAAGAATGGATGATGAAGACATTTATGTCATTAATGATGGAAAAGAAATGGAAGTTGAGGAGGATGAGAGATGAGATGGTGAGGAGATACAGATATATAGGGTTTATTATTATTATTTTTAAATATATAAAAAATAAATACATAAATAAGAAAATTAATTAAAAAATAATAAGGGCACAATAGTCTTTTTAGGTAAGACAGAGGCCAAGGGCGCAAAAAAAATAAATAGTATGGATCATCCGAGTTAAAAAAATAAATTAGGGACCAAACACACAAATTCCACCAAACCACAGGGACCATTCGTGTAATTTATTCTTACTTTTCGTTTTCTTCATATTTGGATAATTATTTTTTTTTTTTTGTACACATGTAGGTAACGAACTTGCTGAAAGTGTTCACATATGACCATTATGACCTGCTGTAGCCAGATGCAATCTGCTACAGCAGGTCATAATGGTCATATGTGAACACTTTCAACAAGTTTGTTACCTAGATGTGTACAAAAAAAAGATAGTTACCAAGATGTGAACAAACCGAAAAATTAATTACATTAATAAGTCATGTTCCCTAATTTATAAGATAATATACATATTTTAAATTTTATAACTCGAAACGTATAAATCATTACAACAGGGGCGGCTCAACCAATTTGGGGGCTCTAAGCAAATAAAAAAATTGGGGCCCTTCAGGTACGCAAACAATTTCAAACTTAAGATCTTTAGTTTTATAAACCAATGCTTTTACCACCAAACCAAGCTTCAACTTGTCTTTGTAACCCAAGATATATATATATATATATATATATATATATATATATATATATATATATATATATATATATATATATTACAAAATAAGCTTTAAAATTGGGGCCCTAAGCCTTGTTTAGTTTTGCAAAAGGTAGAGCCGGCTCTGCATTACAAATGAGTTAAATATTTATTACTTTATATGAAGTTTATGGTGCACCGCACATATGGAAAGTAGTTGGGTATGGTTGGAGGTGATACGAAATCCATCCACACCAATCTTGCCATGCAACAAAGACATGACTTAATGGATAAATAAAATATCCCAATTTTCAAACCTAAATCATCTGTGATTTTGTGTTTTTTGTATAGATTCGAATTTATAGTTTATAATATTGTCAGGCTGACCCACGGTGGCACCGTCATCAAAGGTGTAGGAGCCGCCGTCTATTAATAATAATACTTAATTAATAAGCACTCTTCCACTCGTTCTTTTACTTAAAAGAAAACAAACTTTGTGTGAATAATCACAAGAATAAATAAAGAAAATATACAACAAATAAATAATATATGAGTTTAATTATATCAAGTTTTAAGAATATAACTATGCTTTGAAAGATAAAATGAGATATTGACATTAAATAGAAGTCGTTGACTAAACATTGCAATCAAATTTAATCCCTGTATGACAAATGGCACTTCGTTTTCATAATTATTTTCGGATTAATTTATATTTGCTTTTAACAAGTGACTATAAATAAAATGGTATTTTACTATTACTCATTTTTAATTAAGACAAAACTGTAAATATAGTGTGGTAAAATTGTCAATTTGAACCACAAATATTTTGAATAATGGTCCAAAACTTTTATTTGGGTAAATTACACGGATGGTCCCTATGGTTTAAGGTAATCTGCATTGATTGTCCCAAACAACTTTTTTTAACTCGGACGATCCCTATTATGTGTTTTTGTTGCACGTTTGGTCCCTACCACCCTTAAAAAGACTATTTTGCCTTTATTAATATTTTTTATCTTTTTATTTTAATTCCAGTAATTATTAATAAAAAAGTTAATAATTAAATATGAGGGACCCACACCTTTATCCCTTCCCCTTTGCCATTTTACATTCATCTCCGGTAAAACTTAAAACCCACCATTTGCCCTGTAACATTCGGTTTCGAATCGCTTCATTATTCGGGACCGTGACCCGATCATTAGTGGTCCCGATCATTAGTTATCATAAAGGCTTCGGGACTTGGGGGAAGAGAGAATTAGCCCTTTTTGGATGTGGGTATTATAGATTAAGAGATACGAGTGTTCGATTGTGTTTCGGAGCCCAATGGTATAATCGTAATTTGGCAGTTCGGGCCTTTTTGAATTTTGGGTTTTTTTGGGGAGTCTTAAGGCGAGGGTGAGTTAATAGAAGTGTAGGGTTTCTCGTCACCTTTCTGTGGATATAAAGATCGTCGAAAACGGACTTAGAACGAATGAGTTAAGGACAAATGAAATTGAAGTGTTGTTGTGATTCATCGAGTACGCGGGGCGTACACGTCGTGTACGCAGGGCGTAGAGGGTGGCTAGATCGCGGAGAGGGAGATTCCACCACTAGGACACTTATTTTCCTTCTTCTCTTCTTCGTCATGCTAGCAAATGTACCAATCATGGCTTAGAATCACTAAAAGGGTTATGATTAGGGTTTATTGAGGTTAGAGAGTGAGGGAGGATGAGGATGAGAAACCCTAGCCTCCTCATTCCTTTAAATACCCGAAAAATTATGGTTTTTGGCCAGCAAAAGTTCCTCACGTCGTGACACCCTAAGAAATGCGTATTCACGAGCCAAAGCTTCCTCAGGACGTGACGGGCATAACTCACGTCGTGACCCACTTCAAAATGTAAAATACTTGAAATTGAGTACCTCGAAGATCCAAATGTTACAAAAGTGGCAATTTTTAGCTAACTACAATGACCATTCGTGCAGTTTTGTCTTTATTACACGCATTTGAATTCAAATATATTTTTTTCAAAAGATACATATATGTCACAAGCAAAAGGTCAGACTTTGTACACCAGTAGGGTGGAGGAAATCATTCCCTTTCAACCATATTGTGACATAGATGTTACATCATTTCTTTTTATCTTTTCTCGCGTCCATCTTTCTCAGTCGGCTGAAATAAAGGATGCACTAATAATTTGAGGGGTACATAAATAATGGCTACATAAATTGTTACAAAAGAATAATACAAGGATAGTCCGAATGAAAAAATAACACAGTGATAGTCCAAATGAGAAAAAATAACATAGTTAATGCGTACATTCAACCATGGGTTATTAATGTCCTCATTTTTTCACTCGGATTTTTCTTTTGATTTTTAATTTTGACGAGGATGATGATGAAAATAATTTTAGAAAATAAACAATTAACTTTTAAAAAAAAAATATAGACAATGATAATATAGTATTTTTCATGTATAATGGGTACAAAAATCATATAAAAAAACCACATTGGTGGTCCAAACTAAAAAAAAGGAGGAAACACAATCTCAGTAATATACTCTGAAAATAAAATAATTCTAAGAAAATAATATAAATAGTTTATATATAATAAGTACTACAAAAGTATAATATAAGGATAGTCCGAAGGAAAAAATAACACACTTATAATCTGAATGAAAAAAATAGCAAAAAAATAGTTTGAACGAAATAAAAGATAAAAAATATTTTTAATAATAATAATAATAATAATAATAATAATAATAATATAAATTTAATAAAAATATAAAAAGTAATAAATAACAAAAAAAAACAACTAAAAAACAGAAAAAAAAATCAACTCATAGGGTGTATCAAACAATTTGCGAATCGGTTTTGAGGTGCATGAAGAATTCTCCTTTGATAAACATTTAATCCATTATTCAATTACAATAATTTTATTATTATAAATAAATGGTATTTATTAAAATAACCACATTAACTTGAAGAACATAAAATAATGACAAAATTACATAAATATGTTCCATGTAGTTTTGTTAAAGGTCATAATTTCAGTCTCAACCAAATGTTTTTTTTATGAACATAGTCATTATGGTTTTTAAAACTTATATGGTTGGTCTCTAAGCTATATTAGACAACTTTTTTTCATTTTAAAATTTTTTTATCTTTTCATTATTTAATTTAAATTTAGAAAAGGAAAATAAATAAAATAAACAACAATCATACCACTTAAGGCCCTAACCTTATCCCACACATTCTCTTCCCCTTGCCCCCTTCCTCCCATTAACTTGTGTTTCTCTTCCTCCATTTTGATGAGAAACCCACCGACGATAAACACATTCAACACCCCTTCCTCTACCTCTATTATCTAAATTGTACATTCGCAGACAACCCCCTTCTTTCATTCCTTTCTCTTATTTTTGTAATCGACAACCACTACGATCCATAAAACCATCACCTTCCATCATGCCCTCATAACTAGCTCCTCATCAATGATGCTTTTGTTTTTCTAATCATGGCTATACATTCCAATTGCATATTACCTGTGAACCCACAAATTTAAATATAGCCTCTTGACCTGCAAACATCACCAATTTACCTACACAAAAAATAGTAAATTGCACGATCTGCGTACCACATATCAACCCTCCCCAAGGTCCATTTGGGAGGTCAATCTTTGAACACTAGCAATATTTTGGGTGTGCCAGGAGTTGAACACTGGACCTCATGTGTAGAATTCTACTCCTCAACCATTAGGCTGTCATCGCAGGGGTACTAGTTTACCTATAAACACCATTTATGGAGGAAACCCATTTGGTGTTGCTATTTGTTTGGTTCGATTTTCCTTTGGTATTTCAAATTCCTTCAATATTTTTTGAGTGCTAATCAGTCATTGTTTTATTCTTGTTTGTCCATATTTATCAATCGTATTGAGATGTTGATTTTATACACAAAATTAAGTTATCAAATCCATGTAGTTGATTTCAAGGATGGATTTAAGTTATCAGTTCGATGTGGTTGATTTCATAGTTGAGTTTAATCCTTATTATTGTTACCACATAATCCATTATAAGTGTTTATGACTATGTTGTTATGATATATAAAATGTTCAAGAACTCCATTAAAGTTCCCGTTGTAACATCCCAAAAACCATGACAAAATTTTTATTTTTAAAAGACATTTTCATAAATCCATAAGAAAGACATACATTGTTTTTAAAACAAATCCATAAAAATAAGAGTATCAAAATATTCTCTCAAGACATAAATCAACGGGAGGATGTGTACGATTACGCCTTCGTCTTGCCTCGATCATTTGAAGTACCTGAAAACATTGAAATCCATAAACTGTAAGCCAAAGCTTAGTAAGTTTCCCCAAAATACCCACACATAACAATACATATACAATACATGCATACCGGGCACACAGCATAAGACTGGATTGTCCCCAGGCCTACAGCATAAGACTGGATTTCTCCCGGGTCTTTTGGCTTACAACACAAAATAGTTCGGCCTCAACACAACCGCATTATGTTGAAATATGCACCAAAAAAATAACAAGCAAGCACATGTAATCACCGGTAAAAGAGTAAAACCGAATATTTTTTTGGAAAATGTGAGCGCAAAAACGGACATAAAATCCAACAATTGGCAAAACCGACAAAAACCTGAAAACGTAAGGGTTTTTATGACATTAACTCTATATTGAAAGTGGAAACCTATAATAACTTTGATATTGGTATTATATATATATATATATATATATATATATATATATATATATATATATATATATATATATATATATATATATATATATATATATATGGATAATGACTTAAAAGGGTAATATACTTTTCGATTTGTACACATTTGGCCACTGTGTTTTTTTTCGTCCATATCTTGTTGTTTTTTGTATACATTCAGTACTTACGAATGATTTCTTTAAGTTTTTCTCACTGCATCTTACATAGGACAATCATTAATAAGATGTTTGGGGTTGTTTATGTTTATGGCCTCGATTGCTTAATGCTTAGGTCTTGTCTTCCGAACATCGTAACTTCTTCATACGATCTCGGATCTCATCGATCTTTATATCCACCCGTTTGTATTTGAGTCTACTAAAATTTTCATTTAGATTACTCCCGTTAAAAAATAATATATTTTACTTGCGATTTTATTAAAAAAAATTGTTCGTACATACGTTCATAAAGAACGCATGTAGATAAAAATCATAAGTAAAAATATATTACTTTTTAAGTGGAGTTATCTAAACAAAAGTTGTAGTACACTCAAATACGAACGTGTGGATATAAAGGTCGTTAAAATCTGAGATCATATGAAGAAGTTACGATGTTTAGAATACAAGACCTAAGTCAAACCATAAGACCTAAGCAACCAAGTAGCTTAGATTATTCCCATTAAAAAGTATTATATTTTTACTTACGATTTAAAAAAAATATTCATACATATATTCATAAAGAACGCATGTATATAAAGAATGCAAGTAAAAATATATTACTTTTTAACAGAAGTACTCTAAACAAATTGTAGTAGACTGAAATACGAACGCGTGGATATACAAATCATTAAAGTCCGAAAATGTATGAAGAAGTTACATCGTTTAGAAGACAAGACCTAAGCACCAAGAAATCGAGGTCACGGTGGCATAAGCTTAAATAACCCCAAACACATCATTAACGATTGTCTCATGTATGATGTCGTGATAAAAACCTAAAGAAGTCGTTCATAAGTATTGAATGTGTACAAAAACAACAAGGACTTATTTTGCAAAAACAAATATGAAGGACTAAATGTGCACAAAAATATTAAGGACTAAATGTGTACAAAGTGAGAAATATATTACCCTATTAAGTCATTTTTTTTCGGCTTACCTAAACTAGCCAGTCATAAGGACTGAATGTGTACTAGTAAAAAAGTTGAAGGGGAAAATGTGGAGGAAAAAAACTCAGTGATCAAATATACACAAATCAAAAAATATATTTACCCTTTTAAGTCATTATCCCATATATATATACATATATATATATATATATATATATATATATATATATATAGAGAGAGAGAGAGAGAGAGAGGGAGAGAGAGAGAGAGAGAGAGAGAGAGTTACGTTCATATGTGGATAGAAATCTATTATGCGAATGTGTAGACAGTGCAATTCAATGAGAATGAATAAGAGAATTGTGTTGTTTGGTAATGTGAATACGTTCAACCTCACATAACTCTTATCATTATCACACATTTTCACTAATTAAACCGTCTATAAGAGTATTATGGACTTTTATTATTATTATTATTATTCTGTCAGAATGTGTTCTTGAAAATCATATTATGTAAGAATGAGAATTGGTGAAAAACGACGTGTGAGAACAAAAATGAATAGGATTGCTGAGAATGCATGATAATAAAGATGTTTATGTGAGATTGAACGTGTTCACATTATTAAACAACCTATTCACTAAGTCATTTTCATAAAATAACATTGTCTATACGCATCCGCACATTAGATGTCATCCACATTTTAACCTAACACAATATATATATATATATATACATATATATATATATATATATATATATATATATATAAAAACCTCTATTACTATTCATTTTCACTTAGTTAACAATAAACATTCAAAAAAATTTGACTTATGATATGTAATTCTAATTATGACACAAATTAATTAGTATTAGGATATATGTGTATAATAGAAGCATATATATTTGCATCAAATTCATTTAAACCATCATAAGTATTCATTTTCATTTAATTAACACCAACCATGCGAAACTCTTTTAGCTTATTTAAATATATTTATGACACTAATTGATTAATATTAAGATATTATACATATTTATAAAGCTAGCATTTTTTCTTGAATCTCATGCATTTGAAACCCCATTTTTTAACTTCCTCAAACCACATTCATTTAAAACTCCTTTTTTTAACTAATGCAACTCAAAAGTTTTCTTAATTATGATTTAGCACTCAAAAGTTTTATAACTTATATTATGTTTAATTAGCATTTAGTGAAAAGTTTACTATACAAAGGTCAATCTTTTGTGTCTTTTGTGTTATATAAAATCTTACATGTAAGAAGGATGTCATAAGAAAATGAAAAGAAAAATTTTCAATAGACACAATTCTTTTAGAACGTATTTGCAGTGATGGAGTCCCTAAAAGAGCTCTACAAGTCAAGGTTGTGGATGAATGTATCATTTTTTACTCATAATTTGATCGTGTTATATTTTTTTTTCCAGTAATATAAATAAGACCATTCAAAATCATATGTTTAGAGATATATTGTTTTCTCAAACCATACCATTCAAAATCATATGTTTAGAGATATTTTGTTTTCTCAAACCATATTGATTTGAAACCTACATAACTTTTTATATTCCTTAATTAAAACCATTTATAGTATTTATAAATTTCCAATAATTTTTTTGCATTCTCTTATTATATATGTAGTTATATTAGTACATTTTTCTTACAAAAAGTCGTCATTTGGTTGAAGATATTGTGATTCAAAAGTTTTCATATAGTTGAAGCATTCACGATCCAAATATGATGATTTGAAGAAATGGGTTATGTCGCATCGATGGTAATTGTAATATGATTTTTTCTTTCAACCAAAACAAATGAAGCTTTTCTATTCTTTCTTTATATTCAGCTTCTCATTTAATCTTTATATGTGATTTGTGTGTATTACTAAATCTTGAATGTGACTCTCCAAACATTAATGTTTTGCTTGGCATATCTTTCTGATTCTTCTTTTTCAAGAAAAATATTTTGATTGCAGGTTAGTGAAGAATTGTCATCAAGTTTCTATGGTTGAATGGTGTTAAATGAAGAAAGAAGATTCATAAAATGGATATAGGTTTTTTTGTTTGAGCAAAGTTGACGAATATTAGTTTTTTCTTTTGATTTAAATGTATGTTTATGTAACATTTTTATTTATATATTCAACCACCGAATGCTCTTATTTATTTTATTGTAGTTTTTCTATTTTGATTATGTTTTATGTTGGCTTATCCTACACAACATATTTAAAAGACAATATTTAAAAGATAACATAATTTTGAACATTTGATATGTAATTATGATAGACTTATCATGATATGTTCTTCATATGAAAATAATTTATCCATATTACTACGACAAGAATTACATATGTCATTTATGAAAAAATATATATATTATATGTGATTTGTTTAACATGTATATGCACCTATGTATGTTATAAATTTATAATTAAGTATCTTTATATTTAATAATTGAAGGGATTAAAATGATGCATCAAAATCAATTATTTAGAGGAATATAATAATAATAATAATAATAATAATAATAATAATAAATATACATTTCCAAGTACAACATTCATTTGAAACTCACACTACAACTCAAGAGTTTTCTAATTTATGTATATTTATTAGTTACAACTCAAGAGTTTTTAACTTATGATTATTAATTAGTAATCACTAATAACTTTTTATTTTCCTTTCTTTTATAAGGTTGTAAAGTTTTGCTCATTAAAAACATTAATGTATTTGAAGAAATTTGTGATTTAAATATAAAGAGTTAATATAAATGTTATAATAGATGTTTTAGTGTTTTTATGTTATTAAAAGTTATAGTGTTTATTTTTTATATTTTTTATTATTCGTTGTATATATATCTTTTTTAATACAAATGTTATAATATATGTTTTTCTATTTTTATGTTACTAAAAGTTGCAGTTCATATTTTTGTTCATACGTTTTGTTACCCGTTATATAATCATTCATTTGATATATAATTTACACAATTTTAAACGGTTTATAAAATTATCAAATGATTGTATATAGTACAATGACTTAAAAATTAAACTATAATGTTTAATAAAACTAATATGTTAACTATATGTTTGTTTTACTACTAACATTTTGTTTCAAAGTAGAAATATTAAATAATAATTTGGTAAAAATTATTATTTTAATTATATAATTTTATTCTCGCGCAACGCCCGGGGATTCGCAAGTATATATAGTTTGCACAAATCCATATGCCAAGTTAAGTTGTTTTATAATTGTTATGCATATAACTAATAAACAAGTTGCATCGTATGTTCTCGTATTGATGTTATATATCGAGGAAACAAAAGGCTATTATTATTTTTTTCACGTTTTCAAAATTATATTTTTATCGAGGAAACAAAATCATATTGATGTTATATATCGAGGAAACAACCGTAACATAGTATTTTATCAAAGTTTTCTAGCGAAATTTTCTTTCATTTATTTGTTTTTTTATTATTTTGTTTACTTGAATGAGTAGATTACCGGAGAAATGGATGGTTATTTTTATTCTGTTGAGGATATTATTTTATTCAGTCCAAATTTTTCCATGAAAGTTGAAGTGTAGAGATTATTATACAAGTTAGGGACAATATTTTTAATTAAGTAGAAGTAGAAGGATTCGTTTTACAAAGTTAGTAGAAAAATACCTTTGTAGTCATGCACTTCTCCAACGGGCGGGCTTATGTCACATTTTCTTGCAACATTTAGCAATATTGAACTAAAAATTAAATAAAGATATTTATTTGTTGGATTATTCTTAATAATAATTTTTTAATATGATTGTATGTATGCCAAGAAGGAAATTATAGGTAATACGGTTTTGGATTTTCATGAGAAATTTGATTGTAATTTGTTGTTTACGCCAAAAATTAGTGATATAGGACTTTTTTTTAATGTTATGTTTGGAATTTGATATTAAATATAAAACTAAAAAATAAAAAAATAAAATAACTCTTAAAATGTATATAGGACTTATGAACTGAAGCCCTATAACTTTTCAAATATTTTTTAGTAATTATTTTAAATTGATTAATTAATATATTATAATTGCAAATTAAAACTTTTAATTTATATTTTAGTCTTTCACAACTTTTTAGTATAAATAAATGGTTTTTTTAATAATAATAATAAATGAAAGTATTAGAATAATAATAATAAATAAAAATATTGTATAGAATAATAATTACCCAACTTTTGAATAGATCTTTATTATATCATATTGTTCAAAATAATTATACTTTTATATATCAATTTAGCAAAATAATAATTATTTCATAACTATTATCAATAATATAATCATTTTCAATAACATGTATTTGTAAAAATTTTAACCGTATAATTTAACATGCGCAACGCATATTCGTCCATTATTATTCTTTGTAAAATTTAACTAAAAGTTCACTCAATCCTATATGTAAGTGGATGATTGTATTTCTTTTCTTTTTAAGAGATTTATATGCACAAATAATCCTTAAAAATTATAAAGAAAAAAGGAAAGGAGAAAAAAGATGTTATCGTGTGATTTGTATTCAAGTTTAAAGTTGTGATTTGTACCCTAAGTTTAAAGTGAAGAAAGAACCAAAGTAGCAGAAAGTTGTACTGTACAATCCGCCTATCCAACAAAACCCAATGGGCCCCACCTCCTTCTTTTTAAATCTTCTCGTGCCGTGTGAAAGATACCCCCCTTCCAATTCTCATGACGTCCAAACCTCTTCCCCACCTTAACCATTTTCAACCGTCCGATTGTTAAATCAACGGTTCAGATCTAATATGGAAACCAACATCTTACGCCTCCCCCTGCATTAACATTATCCTCACCACCCAAACTCATAAATTTTCCGCTTTTCAACGGCTTCACGGTTTTACAATTTTTATAAAATTCACCCATTAGTTTTCAGTATTACTGTTTTTACCCTCAGTTTTTAAAAAATATTAAATTTTACTATCTACGGCCCAACATTATCTGTAAATGGGGTAAAAAATTTGTGTTGTAAAGATCCACGTTTGAGTTGAAAAATATTGATTATAACCTTAATCATTTAATTTTCGTATTATGTTGTTTAAAATCTATTTAGTTAAACAGATTGAAATATTTAATCAAAACTCGTTTATTTCATTTTAGGTTCGTGTCGAGTTAGCAGATTTGTGAGTTAGACATTGGAAACTTATTGTGTTGAGTTGTATTTATATAAAAATGATTGAAAATCTCTTTAAAACTCGTCTATTTCGTGTCTGATTCATACCGTTTATTGGTTGTATTAGTTTTTATGAACTCTAACTATTTCTTATACTACTTTCGTATAATTTTATTAACCGAACACCAAATTTTGTATTAGGGAGGAGGGAGTCATTCCCTCTCAACCCACTGTCACATCAATTTTTGTCTCTTTTTTTTCTTTATTTTTCTCAACCCACAACACACGGAAATTCTATCTTTTTCAACCCACTCAATTAAAAAAATACAAAACAACCAAGGTACAAGTTTTAAAACACATGGTAAAAGAGAAAATGAGAGAGAGAAAGTAGAGAAAGATGATGAAGTGAGTTAGTGAAACCAATCAGCGGGAGTGATACCGGCGGTAACTCTATTGCTAATTAAGATTTTACCTTGATTCTTTTGTATTTTTTTTTAATTGAATGTGTTGAGTGGGTTCAAAAAGATAGGGTTTCCGTGTGTCGTGGGTTGGTAAAGATGAAGAAAAATAAAAGAGAAAAAGTGATGCGACAGTGGGTTCAGTGGGTTGGGAGGGAATGACTCCCTCCTCCGTTATATTATTCTTTTTTATATATTAGTTGGGTAAACTTTAATGCATATAATATTAGGTTTTTCAAATCTAAGTTTTAGCATTTTTAATTAATTTCAATATATGCTTAAATGAAGAATTTAATAACCGTTATTTATAACATTATATGATATATTATTTTAATATTAATTAATCATATATATTGAATTTATGTTTATGTCTCGATTTGTTTGAAAATTAAAATACATTAACATATTTAATAGAAACAAATACTTTACATATATATGTTACAACATTAATATAGTTTGTAGTGTTATTTTCATAACAAATATGTAAAGACATTTAGAGGTATTTTGAAACATACAAGTTAGAATATATATATATATATATATATATATATATATATATATATATATATATATATATATAATAGAAAAAGAAAAATCAAATATTGGAGAATATACAAAAAATTTCATATCATTTAGATATAGCCTATAATAACTATTGAAATTTCATACAAAAGATTCAAAGTTCAAACATCATTGCACATAGAAAATATCCATACTTTTTCGCAATTACATTTCATGTGGGTCTTGAAATGGGTTGATATGAACCGTTCAGACAGTGCAGTTTTATCATTTATACCTCCAGATGGTCGAGAAGTAAGTTTCACACACGAAACCTTGGATGCAGATCCAAAATATTACTAGTGTTCCGCAATTGATCTTTAAGGGTTCAAATGGGCAGTTTACCATTTTTCTTTTTTAGATATAAAATTTTATGGTTTTATCAACGTGATATTTCGAGTGAAGGAAAAGAAATACAAGTTAAGAAGAACAAATACAACTTTAATAAATTAAAAGTTACATTAAAGTCTCTTACTAATCGGTTACTAGAAAACCTAACGTACCAAACCGGGTGACTAACTAAACCCGGTTCATACAAATTCTAATTTCCTTTTTCTGTTTCCTAACTAGCTAACATTCCTGCTTCAAAAACTCTGAACCGGAAAAGGTAAACCGGGCTCGGCGGACTCCTTCTTCTGCCGCATTTCCAAAACTTTCCGGTGGTTGTTAGAGTGGACTTCGCTGGAGAAAGTTGGACTACACGCCGGTCTATATTCCGGCAAAAGTCGACCGGATTTGTAACGGACCCCACATGCATTACAAAGTGTTTTGGCGCCTAGCGGACCGGCTCTCCACTGTGGGGTTTTCTGTACGAGGCAATGACTGCAACGCCTAGGCTGTGAACCACCACCGGCGTCCGCCGCCGGTGGATGGGTTTTCCTCTTCTTCTGTCTCTTCACCGGCGGTTTCCCGAAAATTGACTCGGCGGTTTGAGCGGAGTCGTGGAAAAAGAGCCAAGGGTTTGAAGTACATGATGAAGAGGAGGAACTTGAAGTCGACGAATCAGTCAACGGCGTCGACCCGAGTGACCAAACCCGGCCGCCGGTTCGAGTTCGTTTGCTCCTTGCTTTTGTAAGAACCGGAGTCGTGAAGGAAGGTTTTACGTTTACGTTTACGGTTATGAAAGTTTCCGTTTCCGGCTCCGACTTCTTCTCTGGAAACTTCCCGGCGGGGCACGTTAAAGAGTAGCCGCCGGAGAATGAGTCGTCAACGAAATGAGAAACCCATTCAAGGTCTGCCACGTCATCCACCTGTAAAAGCAAAAAATCAAATTTTTAAACAAATATTCTTCTTTTAAGGAAAGAAAATGGTTTTGAATTTCTTGAAATTGTTACCGGAAGGCAAAGGTCGCTCTCCGGGATAGAGAAAGCATGGGTATGGCCGATATCGGCTTTTTTGACCGGAGAAATGGAAAGTGGTTTGTCGTTTTTGTTGTCGAGAAGGAGAACATGGGTATCATCGTTTTCTTCCTCGAAGTCACCGTCGTCGGAGAAGTCAAGAAGGCCATCAACGAAGAAGTCGTCGCCGGGGACACCAGTTATAGCGCAGAAATCGTCGGAAAAGGACTGTGGGTGGTGGTGGTTGTTTGGTTTAACAGCAATAAAACTGCTTTTCAAAGCCCCTTCTACACACTCCATAACTTCTTGTTGAACCTAAACATAAAAACCTTCAATTAACGAGAGAGAGAGAGATAGAGAGAGAGAGGGTTTAAGGAGAAGAGAAATTACCGGCGAATTGCAGGAAAAGAGAGGAGAATAATTGAAGATGTTAAGAAAAAGAAGATATGAGTAGTAGTAGTAGTGTCGTGGTGTGTTTGGTAAAGCATTGAATGTGAGAGAGAGAGAGAGAGAGAGAGAGAGAGAGAGAGAGAAGTGCTTTTCAAGTGTTAGTGCTTCACAAAAGTATCTCGTCGAGTGTATTTATTTTGTGAACCTCTTTTAACTTCAAATTTAAAAACCGGTATGCTTCTTGTTTGGCACCTTTTGAATCTATGGATGTAAAAATTAAGGACAATGCATAACAATATCACCAAACTAGGCCAGCATTTAAACATTTAATTAAAATAATAACTTTTAACAAACTTTAATTTATTATTTATATATGAAAATAATAACTTTTAACAAACTTTAATTTATTATTTATATATAAAAAATCAATGTTAGTAGCAAAACAAAACATACAGTTACCATGTTCGTTTTATGAACAATCATGGTTTTATGTCATTGGTTATTCTACTATAAATTGATAATTTTATAAACCGTTTTAAGTTGTGTAAATTTTATATCAAATGTATTAAGTTGAGTAGATTGTATAAAATTGCATGCTAATATCTAATATAACGAATAACAAATACTATGGAAAAAAACTACAACTTTTAATTATATAAAACCTCTACAACATCTACTATAAAATTTATATCAACAACACTTATTAAACCATTATAAATCATACAAAAATATATAAAAATCAACATACATTTGGTATACATAAACATTATTATCCCCTAAAACAAATCATGTTGTAATAACCATTGATGCGATAAAACTCATTTTTTCGACACTTCATATTTAAAATCACAAATCTCTTCTAACACATGATTTTTTCTATCACAACTTACTTGTATACTACTAATATAGTTATAATGTGTATAGATAAGAGGAAAATAAAAAGACATTACATATTAATAACCATATGTTAAAAACTCTTGAATGTGTAAATATTTAAATAATAACATGCATAAGTCTAATCTTTATATACAATTATAATAGCTCAAAATAATAATAAAAATATGATATAAAAATATGCTATATATATGTGTGTGTATATATATATATATATATATATATATATATATATATATATATATATATATATATATATATATATGTACACAAGAAAACATTTTAGTCACCAATAACTTAGATAACCCATCTTCACTAAGTCTTCCTTACCTATTTTGCTTCTTGTCTTGATATTTTTGGAAAAGAGAAAGAAATCATCTTAAGTTATTTTCCAAACATAATGAAATAGTCTTCAGTTATTGTGCTCGGATCTGTTCATCATCGGTTAGTTGTCATACAATGAAGAAAATCATCTTCCGCTTATTTTTTTCATATATAAGACAATATTACATGTAAAAGAAAAATAATGTTAAAATGTTAAATAAAACAAATCAATGTTTTTGTTCGAAAGACGAACATACATAATATAAAAATAGACCTTGAAAAAAAAATTGTTTTCTTCACATAAATCATTTTGTTTGAAGCTTCCAATCTACCATACAATCACCCAAAAAATTATAAATCCTACCAAAATAATCTACCAATGTGAACTATATATATACCAAGATTAATCAATTAGTGTCATAAGTACCATTAAGTATAAAACTCTTAAATGGTAATTAAAAATCATTATGTGAATAATTCGATTATAGAAGATATATTATTAAAAGTCATCTACCATTGAAATGAATGTCCTTTATACCAAATTTTGTTTATCATTTATTACTTTTTCATAGGTGAACTTCAAATTAAAAATGAAAGGAACTTTTGCTAAAATACAAACTTACCTAAATTTTGAATTTCAAATTTAAATTTAGGGTGATGATACAAAAGGTTTATGTTGACTCATTCTTTTATAGAAGAGTAGATGGTTTAAGATTTATTTACCAAAATAATTATTCTTTTTATTTTCTTAAATAATTGACATTGCACATTTTTTTAGAAAAAATTGCAAGAATGATACTTCCGTCTAAAACAATTTTGATTTGCACCATTGGTCTAAAATGAGATCGTTTTGTGTTTTTATTCCTATCAACTTCGAAAATATTATTATCCCACTTTTATTTATAATTTATCTTTTTTAGGTTTATATTATTTGTTTTATAATGAAAAAAAATCATCCACCCCTCTCTATAAAAGCATGGACTCAAAGTCCTATCCATCACTCTCGAACAGCTTTCTCATCCGGAAGACCTAGTAGTTGTCGCCCCTTCTTGCTAGTAAATAAATATGTCTCATCGCATCCTTTCCCTTTCTGTTTCTCAAACCTTTTATCTTATTTTTCCTCTTCTATTCTGGTTGATCCTTTCCCCCCTCTATGTCCCACCTCATCCCATCGGACAACCATCCACCCACAACCCACATGCAAGAAAATTCAATTCTCTCTCTCTCTCTCTCTCTCTCTCTCTATATATATATATATATATATATATATATATATATATATATATATATATGTGTGTGTGTGTGTGTGTATGTATTTGGGTGTGGATGTGGGTCTCTGTGTGTGTATCTATTGGGTTTCCTTCTCTGCCAAAGAAGTTCTAAACAACCACACATCTTCTCATGTTGATCAAACCCTACATCAGAGAGTGTGTAAGTATGTGTGTGTATGTGTCTTACATGTTTTCAAAATAACAATTCAATAAAAACCCAAATGCGGACGTTAAAAAAAACTTAATCGATTTTCTAGGTCTAAACTAGTATTAAATGGAAGAACAAGTGTAACATCCCAAAAATCAACCGTAAACTTTTTGAAAATCAGAGTATATATTTCACTAAAAGGATTCATTCATAATCATTAACAGGTCATAAGATTATCTTTTCAAGTCATACCCACGTAATCATAGTAAAAATGTGAAAGCTGATTTCTGTCTCGGAAATCATAACATAACATAGAATGGATAAACTATATGTCATGCCCCTCCGAGAATGTCCAGATATCCCAATCATGTCAGCTCCTTTCCCTTCAAACCCGAAGGACATGCAACTAGAAACATAAAGTAGCAACTAGTGAGTAATCACAACACTCACCCATTACACAGATCATTTGCATTTCACATCATATCACGTAAACATCAACTAGTATTTTATCATATATCATCAACTAGTAATCACATATAACTGAACACATAACATATGCTAGCACATATAAACCCAGCTAACTAGATTCCCTCCGAGAGGTCTATCTATTATTGACCTAATATTTACCACTTCCATCCGAGAGGTCTATTATGGTCTTGACCACTTCCATCCGAGAGGTTTATCATGGACTTACATCCTTTTTAAATCAACTAGATTCCATGTGAGAGGTCTATCTTAGTTGACATACTCATAACATATAGTCCTTATAATAAGTAAATTTATGAGAATTCATATGAATGACTAATAAGATAATCCACACAGTGAGCTAAGTGGTACCGATACTGCCTCGAACCACTACACAATAATTAACCCTAATTTAATAATTAAAGTATAATACCTAACTTTCATCTCTAAAGAAGTCTTTATCTTTCTAATCCCCATCTTACAGAAAAATATCATTTTGCCCTTAATCAATGATCTAAGACATACCTTCACTAAAAATTGACTAAAAGTCAAACTAATTAAAAAGTCAACGCTCAGAAACGTCGTGTCAAACCCTTGGTCGTGTCGTTGTTTAGTCACGATAAAACAACTGTGGGACTTTCGTGTCCACCACGTTGTGGTCAGTCCTTGATCGCGTTGCGGTTCCTTTGGCAGAACAACACCTTCATTAAGCTCTTAATCCGTTAAGTCCAAGCCTCAAACTTTCCAAATGGCTTTAATATTATCTTATAGTCCACAAAAATCGAAACATTATGAGCCTGCATAACTCATGCAAGTATCACACCATTCTTGGTAAAAAATGGTGGAAATAAGGTCAAAACACATTTCATGGCATCACATGGAGTCTAAAAATCAGATCCATAACGCAATACTCTTATGGGACCTTATGAGATAAAAAGGTTGCAAACTTTAATCCATAGTTTTCCAAAACTCCATCAATTTCTCATGAAAGTGACCAAAAATAGACTTAAATCCCTAAATCTACGGAGTAAAAAGCATAAAAATGAGTCTTGATGACTTACAAAAGTCCAAAAGGAGCTAATACATCAACACCACTAACACAAGGCACACAACAAGCTCCAAGTGGTTGATTATTTCCTACTAAAGCTCTAAAATCACCAAAACACAAGAGATTCGGGGGATGAGAGGCTTAGGGAGGCTAGGGTTCGATCCTGGAACATGGAGGCTGAAGGATGGAAAAAAATTTAGGGCTAGGATTCCTTAAACAGGGTCCAAGGCCCGAGATCTAGGGTTTTAAACCCAACCGCCACTTAATGACGTAGTCGCGCCGTGGACAACAAGAAATCGCGTCGCAATGTAACCCTGAAATCCTTATTCTTAAAACCCCAAAGTCTTTAGTAGAGAACGAATGTTACAATTCTCCTCCATTTATCTAGATTTAGTCCTTGAAATTCGTCTCGGTTATAATGATGAAAAAAAATCCTAAAATCAAATCCTTCATGCTTTTTCTGAAACTATTTACTGAATTGGCGTATCAAAAAAGGAGTTCCCGAGACTACTCGGAAACTAAACAACATCGTCATTCAAATCATACTATTTAAACTGTCACATCCCGTAATAATCACTTTTTCTACTACTGACGGCTCCTTCAATGATCTTGTCAAACCACGCAAACAGGAATTCCCAACACCGTAACCCCAAAATACTTAAACAATAAACCTCCCCAGAACGGGAACACGTCGTTCTAAAACCTCGAAAATCATACCTTAATTTTGTCGATCAACATTCAATATTACATATTAGTTAATCCCTCCTCCGACGAGGAATGTCCCAACTTACAGTGAAACAAGTATCCGAAAACATTTCGACCAATCAACTTAACAAATTCCCAAATCTAAAGACCATGCCCAAAATGGATTCTAGTGCTCACTTGACTTTCTGACAAGTCATCACTATACCACTGGTCTCAAAAGTATAAAAAATAGTGAGCCATAATCTTTTGTCATATCTAAACTCTTGTTATGGGTTAGGAAAATGTCCTTACCAATAAATTATCAACATACACTACTGTGAACCTTATGGCTCATAATTTCCTGAACTAGTTTTCCATTACCGGTAGTCGAACTCAATAGGAAACTTTTAACGTACAACCATAATCTCCCAACTAGTTAATATCCATTAACGCAATACATTCCTAATACATATCATTGTTACCAACTCTACATCAGCATATTGATTCCCATGAAAGGTCTATCAGTTATTGCCATACTGGGAATTGATCAATTCCCCCGAAAGGGTCTATCATGATAATCCAAACCTTGACCATTTCCCCCGAATGGTCTATCATGGTCAAGCATACTAATCTTTGTCCACCCTATATGTGGACAACTTAACATATAACACATGATCTAAACCTGACGGGTTAAACCCATAAAAGTCGCATACATGTTTGTTCACGATATGTCATGACACCATCTAACTGTTGGAATGATAAGCTCGTGGTACAACTGTTGGATTAGGTGTCTAAGCCAATAACTAAGTTGGTATATACTTGAATTATTAGCAAAGTCTTTTTGGGTTGCCCTCAAACCTAGTAATTGAATATGATGACTTTCAGAGAGAGAGAGACATATTTATTGATTTATTATATGATTAATAAATATAAATAAATGATTTATTAATATATTATGAGAATAATATATTAATTAGAAATAGTATTATTTAATTAAGAATTAATCAGAAATTCATTAGAATTAATTTTAGGATTAATTGGATTAATTAAAAGTGTAAGGACCTAAGATGTAATTGTTCAATAGTTGAACAAAAGGGTTCAAGAACCTTCCCCATATGAGTTGGACGATTTTGGGGGAATATTCTACAGTTTCTAGAATATCCCCTGAAGATAATTAGGAAACCAGATAATTACATGATTTGAAATATTATTATTTTCATCAAGTAAGGGTTATCTAGGATTTTCCTAACAACTATAAATAGGCCCTTACCTCTTCGTATTTTCATCCATCACTTTCCTAAAGAGCATAGGCGAAATTATACCTCGCCTCTCCTCTCCCTTCAAGTTTCCTAGTTGTTAGGATTTGGGTGTGAACCATCAGAGGCACGAGATTTTTGGTGCTTGCTACAAAGAGTTATTGAAGAAGGATTAGATTAGTTATTTACAACAATAACTACAAGGTATGTAAACCCTAACCTTTTATGATTTTCGAAATTATTAGGGTTTCCATAAGGTTTTTTTGTAACCAATAAAATCTATCAGTGGTATCAGAACCACATGTTTTCAATTGATTTGCATAATAAATGAATAGATCAAATTAGGGTTTATTGAAATTAAACCCTAAGGGATATAAATTTTGACTTGGGAAAGGGTTCTTGAAACCCTTGCTTCCTCCCTAAGTTTCGAAAATTTGGTAGGGATATAGGGTTTTTTTATTTTATAATTATTGTTTTAATTGGTTAAAATAGAATAATTAAAATTGGACAACCCTTATAACCCTTAATTTTCGAAAAACCTAGTAGGGTAACGATTATGATTAAATTCAAATTATTTAATTAATAGTTTAATAGTAAATAATTATTTAATCCTTATATGATTTAAATTAATTTAATTAAAAGTTGATTAAAAGATAAATATTAAATCATAATTGGTTTATTTATAAATTAAATTAATTTTTATATTAATTTTCAAAAATTTAAAATTAAACCTAGTATTTTAGAAAAGTTTTAAAATGCACCTTATACTATATATCTAATTAAAGGTTTAATATATTATATCTATAAGACAAAGTCAGTCAAATCAATAGTAGACCTCATTCACGAAGTCATACTATAAGGGGAGTTTAAGGAAGCAGCCTATAAAATGACCGTCATTGAGTATTCACTCTTACCCCACCTCTCTCTTGTATGGTAGAGGGTCGTTATCCTGACCGGTTTGATATGACATAATCTCATTAATAAGTATCATGATATAAAGTAACTAAACTATTTTTAAAAAATCTCACTCTTAGTTACCTTAGGAAAAATGTGAAAAGTATGCTAATCCATAAAATTGCACATTATGCTTTATATGTAGTTAGTGGAACGTGTGTGGTTAACCAGAATACTAATAGTGATTATCAAGAGTAATAATGGGCATCTCGAAAATTATCATTGTTAATGGAGCGTGTGTGGTTAACCGACACGTTAATTAGAGATGATAAATGGCATCGAGAGTGTCAAGCATATTTGTATGGTTATTCACATCTTGTTTGTGATCTTCGGTATCCCAGTCACAAATAGAAGAGCATAATCTGATATTAGACATGCTATTGATAGATTCAATGAATCTCAAAAGATCTAGGAGTTTCACAGTTTGAAATTTGTGAACTGCTTTTGCCTACCTTCATAAATTCACGATAAGATTACGACATCATTCTTCTTAGTTGTGTGTAAGTCCCACAAACGTGATCCAACCAGTGATCAAACACAATCAAGTTGCAGAAACAGTAAGAATTAGAAGGAGTAGAAGCAAAGAAGTTCCAACAATGCACACGTTGTATTCAGCCGTAAACATCAAGTACACTTGGAACACACACACACACACGTCTGACACCACGTCCCTGTACACTGACAGGACTGACAACTATTTATAGGACACGACCAAACGCAAACGGGTTCACGGCCGTGAACATGTTCACGGACGTGAACACCTTACAACCGTGAACAACCAACCGCAAACACCTAAACACATGACCAAACCCTAATCAATACCTATACAAGATAAATGCCTAGCCCAAACCATCTAAATGTGACCTAAAAGTCTCCCCCTTGGTTTGAGGCTAGCATGAACTTAGTCCATTTTGATCAGCAGCACGTCTGAATTTCCCATTGCCCCAAACCACATTTGCTTTTCAATAATTGTAGCAACCATGCTTGTAAACTCCTTGGCAGCCGGCTCCAGAAACTCAGATTTGTAGACAATTTGATGGCGAGCCAAGGTGTGTATGTCCCGTTCCCTGAACCTTAGGAGATCCTTCGCGTCAACAAGTCGGTGGACACCATGTGGAAACTTGATCACTGTTGTGGTTGTGGCCTCATCAAATGCCCAGAATTCCATATTGTCCAAAGATCCATCTTGATAGTATTGGACAATGTGAATCTCTTTCGTCTGTTTAGTTGGAGGCCACATCACTATCTTCATAGGCTCATTGGTTCTGGGATCGAGCACGTCCTTGTCTTTCCTCACAAATGAATTCGTAGTTTTCATCCCAGCAAACTGTCATTTGACTTGATTTTCTAAGAACAGCTTGAAAGCAGTAGCCTGAGGATCCTGGGATGGGTTATGAAATGGAGCTTCTGAGAGTTCAGTGAGATCGACTTTCGTCCAAGAACAAAAGTCATTCTTATCTTTGTAGTACTCTGGATTACCAATTCGTCTTTTCACCACCTATAACTTTAGTTTGTCGTGATATCCCCACATTCTGATTCCTGGTCGGTTGCCATACTTGTCACCGAACCGCCTTTTCTCGAGATCAGTCAACGTTAATTTGGGCTGGTCTCCACGAAGATTTTCATCGAAATTCTTCATGAAGAGCCATTGTTCTTTCTTTTTAGGAGCAGAAGGTTTCTGAGCTCTTTTGAGTGTAACTCGAGGGTTGGCTTGAGCAGGCTCCTTCTCGAAACGATCAACAATCTGTGTGGTTCTGATACGTAGCGAATCTACAAGCTGATCTTGCTGAAATGACTGGGCAGGGGCGTTGGGAGAAGCCTCGGTTGCATCAAATCCTTCGATAGAGGATTTGAACTTGTCGCCAAATTCTGTTGCCAACTTGTTCTTTAAGTCGAAGTAGCAAGCGGTCAATGCTCCAAGGTGGGTTTGCAAGTCAGAGATCTGTTTTGACTTTTGAGTATTATCTTCTTCAAGCTCGGAAACTCGGATGTCGAGGTTTCCAATCAAAACGACTTTTTCAATAAGTGTCTGCTTCAATAGATGGGTCCGCATCTCCTGACTTGAGTTCTGTAATAGATGGGTCCGCATCTCCTGAGCTTCCTTCACCGATTGATATTCCTTTTCCACGAGGTGAAGGGTCTGTATCATGTTGAGCAAAAAACCTGACGAGCCTTTCTGAATCAGCGTCGTGCGTAGGTCTTGGAGGAGAACCTGATGGGTTTTAGAATACTACAACATCATATGGTGCACATACAACCCTAAATACATTGGATCTATGTTTTCACTAATTATACATGCAAATGGTTTCCAATGCATTAAACCTATAACTAGCATGCAAATTGTCATAAACAATACAAGATACTAGTTAGAGTAACATACATTTTATGTGGCTTGAAGTCTTGATGTATTTGGTGTTGCTTGAAAGACTTTGGCCTTTAAGAACTTAGTGCCCCAAGTGTTGCACCTCAAATGGAATCACAACTCACCTAGGACAAAGGTGACTATTGAGAGAGAATTCCATGCACCAAAAACACCTCCAAGGACTCCAAGAACTTCTAGTGGCGTTTTTAGGCAATGGACTTCATATTTATATGTGGTGGATTCCAAGGGTCATGGGTATAACCCAAATCCATACCCATGGGTTTTATGATCCATGGTTGATGTGGCCTAACTCTTTATGTATGCATACATAAACTTGGTCCAACATGGATCATAAGCCCAACACATATAAATATAACTAATTACCTTAATTAGTCCCCATAGATTTAATTAGTCTCTTTTGATCACTAAATTAATCCCAAATTAATTCTCTATCAATACTAATTAAAACATATGATTTCATATTAATATTATAACTTATAATATATTAACGGATCATATATAACTTTCTCTCAAGAGTCCATCCTAACAAATTGTCCGGGTGTTATGCAACCCAAATGGACCATGCTACTCTCGGGTCGAATATATACCAATAATAGTTATGGGCTTAGACATCTAATCCAACAGAACCCCCAGGAGCTGAAGAGCTCCCAGCTTCATAAGAAGATCTAATACCACTTGGACCTATTTGAGAATCAACTTGGGCTGGTATGGTTGGTGTAGCAGCTGAAGAAGCAGGTTGTTGCACGGGTGGAGCATGATCCCTAACTAGCACTCCCGGCCATGGATTGGCTTTTCTACGTTTCAGGGGAGGCTGGGAGTCTAGATTCAAAACTAGATCACTTTGAGATGGCAATGGAGTTGGATTAACAATAGGAAGAGGAGGAATCCTTGAAGTTGTATCGATATTCGATGTAGGGTTGGCCATCTGATCAAAAGTAGGACGCGTCACTTTTAGAACATCATCAACTCCCATTGTCCCCGTTGTGTGCTGCACAACATCATCGGAATTTTCAAAGAGTGAGTTGAGCTCCTCATTCGTTGGGCAGTACTGTCACACCCCCAAACCAGAATGGCGGAAACATTCGGGGGTGGATGACTTCACGTAGTATCATAACAGTTGAATATTTATAAAGAAAGTAACCCAACCATCATAAATATAACAGAAGTTACATCGTTGCATGTAATACATGTTTCAAAAGAATATTACAAATATGATGATTTAAAATGTTTTGATAACATACGCCTTAGCGTTCCTTCTCCAAAAGCTGATGGTTACCTGTATTATTGATTCGCTGAGAAATACAAGTAGTTTTGAAAAAGTGTCAACAATTAAGTTGGTGAGTTCATAAGCGTTTTTATACTAAAATTTG
The DNA here is from genome assembly GCF_052849685.1 of Lactuca virosa. NCBI lineage: Eukaryota > Viridiplantae > Streptophyta > Magnoliopsida > Asterales > Asteraceae > Lactuca > Lactuca virosa. Next base: position 163,025,852 of record NC_136428.1, read on the forward strand.
TATGTCTTTCGGTAAAAATAACTGAACGTGTTTTCCAGAAAATCCAATATTTTCTATGTATGTGTGATAGTTTGAAAAAGTTCCAAAGGCTGGAATGCAATAGTATCTTTCATGCTAAAATGGTGAAAGTGGATTTATACATATATAATGTAACACTGAATGCATTTAAGAGTCTCGTAAATCAAAATATTTCGATATTCCATGTGAGATTTATAACCATGCTATTGACCCAGACTGCCTGTAACAACGTTCTTCGGGCGTTGCAGTGTTATGACGTTTGTCACCCCAGACCTGCCGGTCTAACTGTAGCTAACAGTTTAGGTGCGGGATTGTCAATCCCGTATAGATCTATACACAAGTATCATGCTCTCCCTACAAGAGATTATGATTTATAATACAGGACTTTAAATGCGTACTTGAGAGTACGGTGAAGCCGGATGTCTCACAAAACTTAATATCAACAGATTTACGGAATGAAAAGTCCACATTTCTTGTAAATAAAAGTATTTCCTTTTTATTGTGTTTATGTAAAGATGTCATGAATATTTCGTAAACTATTCCTATTATAGTTTTTCAAAAGTGTGTTCCATTTGGTGATAAAAACTTGACGTAATACTAACTTTGCATGTAAAGTGTAACGTTGGTATTAATGTTGTTTAACATTTATAAACAGAATGTAGGTAAAGTATTTGAAACCATATATAACGATGCGTATTTGAACATGAGTTTTTCTCGTGTTTCACTTGTATTCTCCCCCCCCCCTAAAACATGAAAAAGACATGAAAATGTAGGGGTATGAACTCACCTGGAAAGTGTGGTGACTTGAAGAAAACAAGATTTTCTCGGCCGGCACTTCGACCGGAAAGTGGTGAATTTTTCGGGAATCTTGGAGCTTCGGACCTTCGTCGGGACTTGGATACGGAACCGGGGCGTCGGGGTAGTCTCGGGATAGTAGGAGTATGAAATTAGGGAGAGAAATTGAGGAATGAGCAAGTAAAAGTCGGAAGTCTCGCATGCTATTTATAGGAGGGCTGCCAGGCTTCGTACGCTGGGCGTACTCCGAAGTACGCGGGGCGTACGTCAGCGATGACGTCTCCGGTCGCCGGTCTTCGGATGGGACGATAGTAGAGACATAGGGGTGACGTGGCCGATCTGAGGCCTTGCATTGGGTACGCTGGGCATACTCCGAAGTACGCTGGGCGTAACCCTTCGGATAAGCCTCGAAGTGTGTGCCAAAAACTTCAAAAATGCGTAACGTTCGCATACGATCTCCGTTTTTGACGTTCTTTATATCCACGCGTAGGTGAGAATATGCTCTACAACTTTCGTTTAGACTCCATCGGCTAATTTTGACTTAAATTTTTAATATTATATTTTTAATAGGCCGGGATAGGATAAATCCGTTAAAAATTCATAACTTCTTCATCCGATGTCCGTTTCCGTCTGTCTTTTTACCGTTGTACTACTATTGTCGAGATCTTCGATTCTCGTTTAGGTTGCGTCGACTAAAAATCGCTCGATCTCTATTTCGAGTTTTTAGCTGTCTACTGTTATGTCCGAAACTTAGAAAAATCATAACTTCCTCATACGAAGTCATATTTGGGCGTTCTTTTTATACACGCTCACGGTTTAACATAATCTACGACTTTCGTTTAGATACCTAAGGCTAAAAAGTATTTTATTGAAATTTCACTTTTTACGCTTAAGAGCGTTTTACCGGTTGCGTTGCGGATTTTCGATTGATCATAACTTCTTCGTTATAACTCGGATTTGAGTGTTCTTTATATTTATGAAAACCTTGACACAATATCTAACATTTTATGTATCCCAATTGAGATTTTAGAACACTTCATTTTTGATGCTATTTTATTACATCAAAAATAGTTTATAATATTTGACTTTTTGAACATTACATTGACTCGAAATATCGGGTTGTCACAAGTAGTCATCATTATTGTTATCAAAATGGAAGAATGTGACATCGTCAAAGCCAGACATGTCACCACCACAGTCAAAATATCGGAGGAACCCTCAGACTCAGATGCATCACTAACTTCAGCAAATCGACCAAACTTCACAAGTGGATATTTCCCTTGGAACATGAACTTTCCTTTTCTGTTCTGCTTCATAAGCCCGAAAGTGATAGAACCAAGGGATTTAACATCTAATACTTCTCCTCTTCTTTCAAGCTCCGGATGCTTACTGTTGAAGATAATTTTCAAGAATCTTAGGAACATTAAAATATTATCTCTTTTCTTTGCTTCCACATTCCCAAGCATCTCGTTTAGAATGTACTTTGAGTAGTTGAAGTTGAGACCCGTAGCGAGTGCAACCATGGCACCCGTGTTGAGTAGTGAGATTTCGTCAGCCCCGACTCTCCGTCCAGAGATGCAGCTCACGAACACATGAGCTAGGAACCTCCAATAAGGTGGCAATAGCTTTTTGATTGTTGGAGGAAACACCCCTTCATAGCCCATTCGTTCTATGATCTTCTTCGTTTGTTCCATTGAGATCTCGGTTGGAAACCCTGGTTGGTCATCAATCTGCAATACTTCACGAATGATTTGCTCTGTTACTATGATCTTCTTTCCATTGACGTTTGATTCTACGGAGATTGCATCATCTTCTCCTCTGAGCACAACAACTTTGCTCCAGAACTGCTTTATCAAGCCTTGGGAAATAACTGGACTTGATGTGAGGGCATGAACAAGGCAACATTTCTTCAATCTTGAAGTCATTGTGTGCAGCTGGTGGATCAACCAAAAAGATGGCAAGGTTATGGATGTCTGCAAACTTCAAATCTGCCATTGTTGACATGCACCAACCGAGCCAAGTGAGAAAAACAAATGATTTAAAGAATTAAGCTTGGGTTTTTTCATTAATCAATCAATTAGGCTTTAAAATTGATTTTAATTGAGCAAAAATTGTGTTTATTTCCAAAAGAGGGTTCACGGCCACACACAAGTTCACGGCCGTGAACGCTTCAACGGCCGTGAACGACTCAACAGTGCCGAAAATCGATTTTGATCTAATAAACCCTTAAAACACGATCGATTCTCGTTAAGCTTAGCATGAATGGAGTCGGCTTGGGTGTACCTACAAGATGTAGCAAGCAATTTCGATAGAAAAACACGAAATGAAGATGAATCGAGAATTGAGAGAGAGAGAGTTCGAAAAGGGGTTCACGACCGTGATCACAAAATGAGGCTGATGAAGGTTAACGGCCATGAATTCAGACCTTTATACCTGAACCCTAATTCACGGCTCAAAGCCCATTAACCGCAAACCCAAGAAGCATTAAATCTAAGCCCAATACTCCAAATTTTTAAAAATAAATACATTTTGTGGATATATATATATATATATATATATATATATATATATATATATATATATATATATATATATATATATATATAAAATAATATAAAATCTAAAAAAAATTAAACTAAACTAATTTTTGACTAAATTTTTAATTTTTTTCAATTTTTTAGAAAAAAATAAAATAAAAATAATATAAAAATAAAGTAAACTAACGCAAATTTCTTTTCACCAATGCATATATTCTTTTTGTGATTTTTGGATCAAAGTTCTGAGACAACCTTTAATCTGTTTTTCAACACTTCCACCTTCATGAGTAGATCTGGTCAATCGCTGGTATTGTGGTCCACTTAAACACGAAAAATTGTGACAAATTTGGACATGCTACAAGTGACAAGACATTTGACCCTATGATCCTAAATAGTATTCCTAAATGACCATTCAGCCGACGACGACCAAGGATCTACAGACCATTCAATTTTAGATGTATTAGAACATGTTTCCCGCTACCTGATATACCCCAATAATCACGGACTTCCAAAATACTCCTTACTTTAGATGAGCGGACAATTATTATGGGAGAATTCAGATTTAGAATGCATATGTTGTACACCCAGGTCGGATCTCTTCCAATCACGCAGAGTGATAAACATATGACTAACCAGAGTTAGAGGGGTTGAGAAGTAGAATGGTGCATATGCTGTGTACCAGGTCGGATAATTCAATCACGCAAAGGAGACAACATATGGCTAACAGATAGAAAGAATTGGATAGATAAGAAGATGCATAGAAATAGAATTGCATATGTCGCAGTTCAGGTCAGATCTTTCGATCACACAGAGGAGGCAAAATATGACTGGCAGAAAGAAAGCAAGAAAATAACCTTCTACAGATCTACTTTATCGGAATTCCCTAGTCGCCCTGTCAATACCGGAATTAAGGACATGAGTCCGTACATCGAGGAAAAGTGATGCCACAATTCTAGATACAGATTAATTTAGTGTATCCGCAGATTCCCATGTATATCTCACTGCTCAATCTATCCGAGCGTCGTATTATCAGACCAAATGGAACTATCTAAGTCAATGATTGTCAAGTCTTTTCTTAGTCCATCTATACCTAGTCTAGTCCATTTAAATCTTTCGTGCCTACCAGCGCATCGAACACAGAGTCTAGATCAGTTCAGCGTTGGTACCTTACACTAATCAAGATTGTCTATTATCACTCGGTTGATATCACTTCCCAACACATCACCTGCAGACAGACTAACATGAGACACTAATTTTTTTGTTTTTCATATTTTCTGAAAAAAATTAAAGCAGAAATAACACTATTTTTTTATTTTTGATTTTTTGATTTTTTTGTTTATTTCTCCCCTTAAATTTGTGCATGGGGGAGAATGAAAATGAAATGCGCAAATTTAAACTACCTAAAACAAAAATCAGTCCTCAAAACGAATCATTTTAAGAAAACCAACCAACACATCGAATCGAGCTTTGTTAAATGGTTTTGTGAACAGATCCGCCACATTATTAGCAGTGGGAACCTGTTCTAACCGAATGAGCGAACGCTCATAACAATCTCTGATAAAATGAACTTTGATGTTGATGTGCTTGGTTTTGGAGTGTTGGACAGGATTCTTAGCAATTTGGATTGCAGCTTTGTTATCACAGAATATTGGAGTTTCTAGAAAGTTCAAATCGTAATCCATTAATTGATGTTGAATCCAAATGACTTGAGAGCAACATGCAGAAGCAGCAACGTATTCCGCCTCCGCCGTTGAGGTTGAGACTGTCTGTTGTTTCTTGCATTGCCATGACACCAGACGGTCGCCTAGAAATTGACATCCCCCAGACGTTGATTTTTTGTCAAGTTCACAACCTCCATAATTGCTGTCAGTGAATGCATATAAATCAAAATCAGAATTTTTAGGATACCAAAGACCCAATTTTGGGCTGCCTTTGAGATACCTAAAGATTCTTTTGACAGCAATAAAATGAGAGAGTTTAGGATTAGCCTGGTATCGTGCACATTGACAAACTGCGAACATGATGTCCGACCTGCTCGCAGTTAGATACATCAGGGATCCGATCATCGATCTGTACTCAATCTTATCTACGGATTCGCCTTCAGGATCTGGAGACAACGGGGGTCGTTCAGCCATCAGCGTCAAGGCAGCTTTTGAGTCTTTAAACCCGAACCTCTCAAGCATGTCTGCAACGTATTTTCCTTGGTGCAGCAGAATTCTGGTTGAACTTTGACGTACTTGCAAACCCAAAAACATCGTCATTTCCCCCTGGGAACTCATCTCGAACCTCATCTTCATAATCGACTCAAACTCCTTGCAGAGCTTCTGGCTTGTTGAACCGAAGATGATGTCATCGACATAGATCTGAACAAGGATTATGTCTCCATCAACATGCTTTAAAAAGAGCGTCTGATCGATCGTGCCTCTGGTGTAACCATGTTCGAGCAAATGATCTGTTAGGGTTGCATACCAGGCCCGGGGAGCCTGATGTAACCCATACAGAGCCTTATCCAATTTGTAGACATGATTCAGAAACTTTGAGTTGACGAAACCGGGAGGCTGATCAACGTAAATCTCCTCTTTCACAGCTCCATAAAGAAAGGCAGTCTTAACATCCATCTGATATACACTGAACCCCATGTAGGAAGCATACGCCAGGAAGATACGGATGGCTTCAAGACGTGCTACAGGAGCATACACCTCAGTGTAGTCAAGTCCTTCAATTTGTCGAAAGCCACGAACAACCAAACGTGCTTTGTTCCGCACTATGACCCCACAATCGTCCTGTTTTTTGCGAAACACCTAGCGGGTATCCAGTGAGTTCTTTCCTTTGGGCAGTTCAACCAGCTTCTAAACCCCTAATTTCTTGAATTGATTCAGTTCTTCATGCATTGCATCAACCCAGCTAGGCTCATTCAACGCCATTTCGACATTCTTTGGCTCTATCTGAGAAATGAAGCAAGAGTAGAGGCATGTGTTTACGTCACCACTCTGACTTCTCGTTCGAACACCGTTGCCTAGTTCACCAATAACATTCTCTATAGGATGATTGCATTGCAGTCTGGTAGGCATTTCGTGGCTGATATTATTAAGCGTGACATGAAGGTTGTTGATATTGATGAATCCATCATTTGCTGAATCATTCTCCTCAAAGGATCTGGAATTGTGAGAGGAGCTAGCCACATACTCATTTTCAATTGGCTTGAGAAAGAGAAGCTCCATGAAAGTTTGAGTGGCAGCAGAAGTATCTCTGGTCATGAAGTCTCTTTCAGTTGGAGTGAGTGGAGTGGATTTCGCATCAGGATTGATTCTATGAGTTGGGGAATCTGAAGCAGAACTTGGAACAATTTGATTCACCGAAGGAGACGTAGAAGACACCAATGCTGGACTGTAGACAACCTCTTTCTCTTCATCCTCAAGAACAACCTTCGAATCAGAGCAGGAACCTGACACATCATCTGAAAACACTCTGAACGATTTGAATAAAGAAGCGTAATCAAACAACCAGTCAGGACCGACTCTGGCGTCTGTCTCATTCTCTTCCAACCAGCAAACATCAAAAGATTCCACGATCTGCTTTGTCTTATTGTTGTAAACACGGTATGTTGTACGCGTTGCATATCCCACAAAGTAACATTCATCGGCTTTAGAGTTGTATTTGGGGTTGGATTCAAGGTGAAGAAGGGTACAAGGACATCCAAAGATACGAAAGTGAGCAACTGATGACTTGTGATTGTATAGAATTTCATATGGGGTCTTCATCTGAGCTTTGTTGACCAGCACACGATTCTGAACGTAGCAGACAGTGTTGATTACCTCTGCCGAAAAGAAAACCGGTAGTTTAGAATCACACAGCATCATCCTTGCGGCGCCGATTAATGTTCGGTTGCGCCGTTCTGCAACACCATTTTATTGAGGTGTCCGAACGGCACTATACCGACGCACTATCCCTTTTTCTGCGCAAAAGTGATCCAGAACAGCATTCTTGAATTTTGTACCATTATCTATTCTGAGCGCTTTCACCTTCTCATTAGTCTGATTCTCAATCATTACCACAAACTTCTTGATCAAGTCTGAGATCCCACTCTTGTTGGATAAGAAGAAGACCCATGTAAAACGCGAGTAGTCATGTATCACAACCAAGCAGTAGGAGTTTTTGTTGATGCTGAGGAAATTGACAGGACCAAACAAATCCATGTGCAATAATTGGTGAACCTTGCTGATTGAATTAACCGCCTTTGGCAAATGGGACTTTCTATGATGTTTACCCTGCGCACAAGCCACACATTTTTCAAAAGTTATGAAGTCTTTAACTGGAAGGCCACGCACGATCTCGTTCTTTGCAAGACGATTCAGGTTCTTGGCGTTTGCATGCCCGAGACGACGATGCCAAAGCATCGCATTGTGTTCTAAGACTTTAGAGAAGAGGCACGTGACTTGTTCCGGGATATTATGATTCATGTCGATGATGTAAGTGTTCCCGTCTCTTTTTGATTTCACCAATATCCAGTCTTCAGGGATGATGATATCGGGTTTCAAGATAAGGAATTCTTTATCAGTGAAGTGGGTAGAGTAGCCCTTGTCACAGATTTGAGAGACACTCAATAAACTATGCTTCAACTCGGGAGCAAAGTTGACGTTCTCAAAGCTTATCACTCCATTGGTGACAGTTCCTCTTTGTGTGATCTTCCCGCCTTCACCTCCCGCGAAGGAAACATACCCCCCATTAAATGTCTGAATGTCGTGCAGTTGGGAGATGTCTCCGGTCATGTGCCTGGAACAACCGCTGTCGACGTACCAAGGTCTGACGACATTCCCCCGCAGCTGTTCCTACACAATGGGCGGGTTTAATGAGATTTAGGAACCCAGGTCATAACAACATTGGGTTTTCCCTTGACATTAACAACAGAATTTTCTTTTTCAATTTTTGATTTTAATTCACTACCATAAGCACTATTAGAAGATTGAGATGATTGGATATTTTGATTTTTGGGCACCCATTGGTATTTAGGTTTTGAAATATTCACAGGTGATTTTGAAATATTTTTCTTTTCTTTTGAGCGTTTGGATTTCCGGCTAGGATTAGTCGAGGATCCAGACGCTGTCTTTGACGATATCGATCTTGGCTTGGCCGCATTCGATTTCGTCAAAGCACATGTGGCTGTTTTATTGAAAACCTGTTTATCTTTGTTAAGTTCAGCCCTTTTCCTGTCCTGATGAACATTCCAATCATCATCACGAAGATGAGATCTCGAGGACTTTCTCGTGAGAGACCTTCCTCGTGACTCATTTTCTCTTCTTGGTGCAGAAAAATGAACAAATGTCCGATTAGGACAATTGCGAGCTATATGACCAGCGATTCCACAGTTAAAACATGTTTGCTTTTTGTCGTAAAAACTGGTACCGCTCTTTTCTGGTTTGTTTTTCTTATCAACTCCCTTACTCTTTCCACATGTACAAGTGCATGATTTAGGTTGTGTGACAGGTGTAGGTGTAGTGTGTGCTAGTAACAGAAACATCAGAATTATTAGACACATCACCACAAGCAACATCTGAAGCATCAGAATTAGACACAGAATCATAACTAATCAAATCATCAGTTTTAGAAACAAGAACAATATTGTCTGAAACAGAAACATCATTTTTCAAAACAAAATTATTATTAGCACTACTCTCTCCAGACTCCTGCTTTCCTTGACTTAGAGATAAATATGCATGGGAAGTAGAAATGTTAGTATCTATTTCCCTAGCACTACTTTCTGTGACCTGTGCAGCTGGTTTACCATACACCATAAATGGTTCTCGGTCTATCTCCTCCTGAGTCAAAGGTTTAGCAATATAATTGTGATTGAATGGGGGACGGACACTCTCATATCCTATACCTAATTGTTTTTTGTCCTTCCACTTCATTTGTTTTTCAATCATTGTTGCAACTTTCTCACTTGACACATCATATTTTTTGAAATTAAAATCAGCATTTTCAAAACGGATCTTCAATGTGTCAAGTTCTTCAGTTACAACAGCAAGTTGTTTCTTAATGTAATTATAATTCCCACACTTATTACTGTACTCCTCCTGCAATTTCCTAAAGTCCTTAGTCTTGGCCTCTAGTTGTTCTTTTAATGGTTTCTGGCCTTTCCTAAGGTTGTACCTCTCATATTTAAGGTCCTCGTTCTCCCTTTTTATTAATTCAATTTGCTCACGTAAAAATTTAACAGTGTTAATGCAAGTTTGAGAACAAGAGATTTCACTAACCTCCTTCTTTTCAGACTCTGGGGTAGTCTGTACCATAAAGGCAAATTGCAGCTCCATCATTTCTTCCTCTGGGTCCATTTCAGCTTTTTCTTCTGGGACATCATTGATTTGGGCAAGGTGAGCATTTTCAGGTCCTGAGATGTTCATGGCCTGAATCTGATCTTCCCAGTCAAATGACTGAGCCACCACTGCCAGATTCGGCGTTTGGTTATTGGTGGTAGCTCCGCTGCTGCTTCCAACTGGCACCATTGTTCGTTCACTATTTTCCCTCCTGTCTGGTTTTGGGCAGTCTCTGGCAAAGTGACCAGGTTCATGGCAATTAAAGCATCTTAATTTTCCCTTGTTGAAGCCGACCTTCTTCTCCCCATTTATTCCCCAGTTGTTTTTGCCGGTTTTCTTGGAGAATTGCTTGGCCCTGAACACAACCATAGCAATCTGCCATGTGATGTCCATCTCCTCAACATCCTCTAGATGTATTTGATCAAGGTCAACAAAAGAAATCTGAGGAGGTAGCTCGCCTGCCACAAAGGCGTTGTAGCAGTTCACAAGTCTGGTTGCTAAAGCCATGTTCTTATCAGTTTCTTTGGGAGAAGGAGTGGGAATAGGTGCTTTCGAGGAGGAGGCTGCTTGTTGATAAGGCATGGATGGTTGAATGTTATGCATCGGTGGAACAACATGAGATTGTGGTTGTGGAGCAACAAAGTGTTGAGGTTGTGGAGTGGTGAATGATGAGAAGGCATTGTTGGATAAGATCCCAAGGTTAGCAGTGGAATATGAATTTACATGATTAATCTCCCTTTGCTTATCATCAAGGTCGCAAGCTTTGATAATCGCCATGGTTTCCAGAAGACTCAGACGGTTGAGGTCCTTTGTCTTCTTGATCACTGAGACATTCATGTCCCATGACTTTGGCAATGAGTTCAACAACTTCTTGTTGATCTCAGACCTTGTGACCAAAATACCAGCAGAGCTCATCTCAGTAGTGAGAGTGATGAACCTCTGCAGTTGAGCTTCTAAAGATTCTCCCAGAATATGATTGAACATATTAAACTTCTGCCTAAGCATGTCCTGACGACTCTGCTTCATATCCTCGTTTCCTTCGTATACCTCAATCAGTGCTTCCCAAAAAGCTTTTGCAGAAGTGTATTCTCTGAAACCCTGAGCAATTCTGGAGATAGGGCCATGGTGAGTGTGGCGAGTGCTTTCTATTGCTCTTCAATTTTTTCAAAGTCATCATCGGTGTAGTTTTCAAACTCCTTGTCAATGACTGTTCCATCTTCAAGTGTTGTGGTGATTCGAACTGGTCCTTTCAAGATGCTTCTCCAAATCTTGAAGTCCTTCATCTTTATGTACTTTTCCATGTGGTATTTCCATTCGGGGAAACCCTCAGCAGATAACAGGCGTGGAATGCACGTAGTTGTACCCATAATGGAATCCAATTCCTGATGAGCTGTTAAAGTTTGAGAGTCCATTTGTTTTTGGTTTTTCTTGATTGCTTGAACAAATAAAACTTGCAATGAAAGTACAAAACAGAAAGTGTTCTATAACCAAGTGTGTTCACGGCCGTATAAGGTTCACAGTTCACGGTCAATTCACGGTCAACAACAGTTCACGGTTAACGAGTGATTCACAGTCAAGCAATGGATCACGGTCAATATATATGAATGGTTCACTGCCAATGAATGGATCATGGTCAACTGAGAAGAACACGGTCAATAAAGATGAATGGTTCACTGCCAATGAATGGATCACGGTCACCTGAGAAGAACACGGCCAATGAAGATGAATGGTTCACGGCCGTACACAGAGTTCACGGCTGTAAACACTTCAAACAGTGAAACCGCAAATACCCAGAAACAGTTGGGAACGAATGATTTTGATGCTGTTTTCGATTCCTTTTGCCTTGAACTTCACGATCCAATGCAGAAACTCTGTAAGTAAGCTTTAAACAGTCACGTAATTGAAGATTACTCCAGCCGAGAACACTACTTGAATGATTTTGACACCGGATTGGCTCTGATACCAATTGTAAGTCCCACAAAAGCGATACAACCAGTGATCAAACACAATCAAGTTGCAAAAACAGTAAGAATTAGAAGGAGTAGAAGCAAAGAAGTTCCAATAATGCACACGTTGTATTCATCCGTAAACGTCAAGTACACTTGGAACACACACACACGTCTGACACCACGTCCCTATACACTGACAGTACTGACAACTATTTATAGGACACGACCAACCGCAAACGGGTTCACGGCCGTGAACACCTTACAACCGTGAACAACCAGCCGCAAACACCTAAACACATGACCAAACCCTAATCAAGACCTATACAAGATAAATGCCTAGCCCAACCCATCTAAATGTGACCTAACATTGTGAATTGTTATATTGGATCCAACGTTGTAAAAATCGGTCTAGGCGGCCGATTAATCGGGGATTAATCGCTAGGCGGTCTTCAACCAAATAGAATTAAGGCTAATCGGACGGGTTAATCGGTTTTGGTCAAAGGGGGTCAAAGTCGGAGATAGACGGTTCTAATCGGTCATAGGCGGTCCTAATCGGTCATAGGCGGTCCTAATCGGTCCTAGGCGGTCCTAATCGGTCCTAGGCGGCCTAATCGGCCAAATTTTCAAATTTTCAAATTTTAAATATTAAACCAAAATTTTCAAATTTTCAAAGGTTAATAGTATTTCAATGTTCAACTAATATATAAAAAAGTTTTAAAAAATTAAATTTAAAAGTTTTTCTCCAAAATTTTCAAAATTTCTATGTTTTCTAATGTACAAATAGCCAAATTTACTTCTTTTCTTAAGATATATTAAAATTTGAATAACTTTTCTTATTAATTGGATGATAAATTGTTGTGCTTGTTAAACTTATTATTAAACTTTTATGCTTATTTATTTATATTCTTACGATTAAAGTTAGATTTATAAATTTTTGAATAATTTTCTTAATAATTAATGGTCCCCGATTAATCCCCGCCTAGCGGATTAATCTCTAGACCCCAGTCCACCGACTAGCTAATGTCTAACGTTTTCTGCAACCTTGATTGGATCCTAGCCTAAAATATTAATTATGGCTTAAAATATTAAGGATTATTGTCATCTAATTAAAACTTCTTTTTCTCTATAAATGTCTACTTCTGGTGATGCTTCTGCTCCTCAAAACTCTACCCATAACTTTTCACTACTCTCGATCATGTCCAACGTGACATTGGATGGCACAAACTACAATGATTTGATGTGCAACATCAAGATGGCTTTTCGATACGAGGGCAAAGAGTATGTCCTTGAGAAACAACTATTGGGATCGATGAAGCCACTGCTATTTCTGAAGAAGTAGCCTCCTACAAGAAACATTATGACGACACGATGGTTGCCACCATGATACCTGTGTTGCAAAAGTTCTATGAGGACTACTGGCCATACGAGATGAACTTAGATCTTGTGGAAAAGTTTCACGATAGAACTCGTCAAGAAAAGTATCAGGTCATCAAAGCTCTAATGGCTTGCAAATTGAAGGAAGGAGAGTCTAAATGCAACCACATACAAAGAATTCAAAGATACGTGGAGCATCTTGAAAGGCTTAATGTGAATTTCGACTCAGAGTTGGACATTAAAATGGTCCTTAACTCTTTGCCACCTTGTTATGATCAGTTCATTCCGGCTTATCATTTGAACAATACAAAAAACACATTGGCCCAACTCCATAACCTATTGAGGACAGCCAAATCGGGAATAAAGAAGAGTCAAACCCCTACCTCTAAAAATGCTCATGTCCTTGACATTGGGAAAAACAAAGGAAAGAAATTATGAAAGGTGCTCCTAAGCAGAACTGGAAGGGAAAAGCCCAAGTTGGGTCATCTAGCAATGGCCCAAAAGCGAAGCCCAGTTCTGACATTCCTTCTATTAGTTATCCCAATAAGGCCATTTGCTTCTAATACAATGATAAGGGTCATTGGAAACGAAGCTTCCCCAAGTACTTACAAGACATCAAGGATGGAAAGTGAAGCCATCGTTAGCAGGTCTTTACACTATTCAAACTAATAGCTCACAACCTACTCATTCGTGGGTCCTTGATACAGGATGTGGTTTTCACATTTGTTCTGATTTGCAGGGGCTAAGAGAAAGTGAAGAGGTGGAGCATGGAAGGATGAATCTGATCATGTGTAATAGGCGAACTTCTCCTGTTACCAAGATTGGAACTTATAGTCTTATGCTTGGTGGTGATGTTAGATTAGATTTTGTTAATTGTTGTTATTCTTCAGAAATGACACAAAACATTATTTATTTTCATGCACTTTTTAGACAATGTTTTTGATATTCGTTTAATGATATGAATGGATCGATTTTGGTTCATAAGAATGGCATTTTTATGTTTGAATCTTTTCCTTGTAATAGTGTCTGTGAAACGGTGATTTGTGTTGATAGCTTAGGTAATAGTGTATTCTATATTGATTTGTCTACTGGTTTAGACAAGGCATGCTTATGACATTGTCGTTTTGGGCACTTTAACAAGAAACACATCGCCTAACTCCAAAAGGATGGAGTGTTGGAATCATTTGACTTAAGGCCAAAAGATGAATGTGAATCTTGTCTTTTGGGGAAGATGACAAAATCACCTTTCACTAGGTCTTGTGAAAGAGGTGAAAGTTTGTTGGATCTCATACACATAGATGTGGGTGGACCCTTCAGATCCACCACAAGGGATGCTAATCGATATTATGTAACATTTATAGATGATTATAGCATATATGCTTATATATACTCAATCAAGCATAAATAAAAAACCTTTGAAAAGTTCAAAAAGTTTAAACATGAAGTTGGGAATCAATTAGGCAGGAAGATAAGGATGCTCCGATTTGACAGAGGCGGAGAGCATCTTAGTTTCGAGTTCCACGACTATCTCAAGGAATGTGGAATTTTTTCACATCTGACTCCTCCTAGGACACCACAAATTAATGGTGTGGTAGAGAGACGTAGTCGGACCTTTTTAGACATGGTTCGTTCCGTGATAAGTTAAGTTTCTCTTCTTATTTCTTTCTGGGGGTATGCCTTAGAGACAGCCGCCTATATCCTCAATCTTGTTCCTACCAAGAAGGTTGCCAAAACACCTCACGAGTTGTGGACATGGAAAGTACCCTCATTAGCACATATCAAGGTTTGGGATTGTGAAGCTTTCGTTAGACGAGAGACTCATGACAAGCTAGAACCTAGAAGTGAGAGATGTATTTTCGTTGGTTACCCCCAAAAATCTTTTGGATATTTGTTCTACATACCTAGTGAGAATGTGGTCTTTGTAGCATGAAGAGGAGTCTTTTGCGAGAGAGAGCTCATACGCAAACATGAAAGTGGGAGTACAATTGACCTTGAATAAATTCAGGAGTCAACCAGTGAAGGAGCCTTAGAATACACTAGTGCTCAACCAGAGGATGAGACTCCTGTTGAACCTATTGGCAATTCATTACCTCTTCACCAATTTAGTAGAGTTAGCATGCCACATGAGTTCTATGGTTTCCATATAACTACTGATGGTGACATGTTTGTCAGTGATCGTACACTGGTAAATTTCAGATGAGCCAGCTATCTACAAGGAAACAATGGCAAACCGTGAGGCTACCAAATGGAAAGAGGAATTGGACAACGAGATCAAGTCAATGTATGATAACCAAGTTTGGAATTTGGTTGATCAAGAACCTGGTCAAAAGGCAGGTGGTTGTGAATGGATCTTCAAGAAGAAGATTGACATGGATGGAAAGTGTTGGGTACAAAATTATCCATGTATGACTTTGTAAATGGTTTGACTTTTGTAGACCCACTTGCATGTGGTAAAGTAGCTTTGTGACATGAGAGATAGATATATATATATATATATATATATATATATATATATATATATATATATATATATATATATATATATATATATAAACACCTCTATATAAGGTTGGTTCAAACCACTTATAGAGGTGTGCTTGAGAGATGTAACATTGAGAGTGTTAGTGTGTGTTAATTATGTAGATTTACATCTAGATCCTTTTTTTGTAAACACCTTTCATAATCGAATGCATCTCTTAAACACCCAAATCATAATGTTCTTTGTGTGTTCTTTAATTCCGCATGCCAAATCAATGCTCATAACTCACATCAATTGGTATCAGAGCGGGTCTTCGAAGATTGAAGTAATTTTTGAAGAAACGGTTCTCGATTTGGCAACAATCATCACAATTGGAACATTTATGGTGAGTCTCTCTATGATCTCTCTAAATCTCTTTGATTCGTGCGTTGTGTTCTTGAACTTTTGATCATTTTGACTCATTGGATCAAAACTTTTTTGAAAAACCCACTTGTTATGATCCAATAATTTTTTCTATTGATCAAGCCCAATCCAATCATATTTGTTGTTCGATATGATTCTCAAATCGCAATTGCTCATTTGAATCCAAATTTTAATTCTAAATGAGTTAAATCAAATATTATATATTGTTTCTTTGATCTGTTGATTATGAAGATTTAAATTCAAAATTTCGAATCAAACAAACTAAGCCCAACCATATGATCATTTATTGTTCATGTTCAATTCATTAAGCCCAAAAGTCAAAATGGTTATTGTTCATTAATTTTGAGTCCATATCTATTTTGTGATCTGATTTCATTGTTAAGCCGAAGAGGTGATTAATTTCATCCGATTTCTAATATTCACTAATTGAGTCGACTTTATCATATGCATAAAGGAGTTGTACGTTCTTGACTCTCATTGTGGTTATCGTTCCTATGGTCCAATTTCATCGACAACTCTGAATAATCGATTGATGCTTGTTTTGATCGTTAAAATAGCATTCTAAATCGATTTTGTATTATGTGCTCTATCTTAAAAACGATTTTGTTCAAATCTTAGTCTAGAAGTCGACAATTGAGTTTTTGAGTTTGATGAAATTCATCAAGAACTTTCAAATTTTTGTGAAGAACGTTGTTATAACAGTTGTTTGAACACTTTTTGATCTGAAATTGGACATTAGATTCGTCAATTTCGTGTTTATTGATGTTTGACTTCGAAAAGTCAATCCCAGAAAAAGTCAAACTCGATTTCTATGCGTTGATTCGTTGAATTGAAAGGTGAAATTGGCTTGTACGAGTTATTTTTGGGATATGAATGTCGAAATCAAGTTTGATTTGGGGTTTAATTTAGAAAATTGGTTAAAGGTCGAATGGTTGAAAACGTACAGTGTTGGATTGTTCGTTATCTTGGTGTCGAAGATTTCAAAAGGATCGGTATCAAGGGTCGATGTTGATTGTTGATTTGGAGTCGTTTGGTGAACAATTGGAAATTCGATATGCATAGTTGAATGTCGATGTTGGTGAATGAAAAGCGAAGGTCGAATTTAACTGGAATCGTATGTCGACTAACGGGTTAAGGATCGATTTTGACTGAATTCGGCTCTGGTTGAGTCGAAAGCTATGTGGTGTCGACATTGGAAACAAATGGTGTATTGGAGTCGACATGATAAAGAGATTAATAACGAAGGTGTGATAATCGGATTTTGGTGTCTTGATTTCGAAAGTTTCACAGTGAATAGATGTCGATGATTTTGGAACTAGGACGTAAAATTGAAATTTTGATGTCGATAGTTGTGGGACGTGATTTCGAAGGTTTTGTTAACAAATGGGTTTGGCTATTGCTTGAGTACATACTTTCGAAGATTTTGGAGTCGAGACTATGAGGCAAAATTTGAAGGTTTTGATGAATTGGGTTAAAAAGTTTCGAAAGTTTATTTATGAGAATCGGGTATCAACTAACGAAGATTTTTATGGCTCACTTTCGAAAGTTTGATAACGAATTGGGAAGAAGATTTTTTAATCGCGAAGGTCGATTCAAGTCACTGGGTAATGAATTGGAGAAGAAAACAAACATCTTTCGAAATTGGTCCATGTAGTTTCGAAGATATTGCATAAATGGTCAAATTTTCGACATTTTGGAGCATTGTGAAGAATTTTCGCTATGAGTCCCCGAAGTTTATGACTTATGTCAGTTTATACCCATATTCGACATTGGGGTATAATTTCGACATTTTTAAGCATTGTGAAGAAGTTTCACTTTCAGTCCATACAGTTAATGCGAATTGACGCTTTCTACCCAGTTTCGCAAATGGGGGAGAGTTTCGCATTTTTGGCAGTTTTGGGCGCAGTGACCGGTCACTGCATAATTTCGAAATTGACAATTTCTATCCAAATTTGTGAAATTTTGTCAAAGGCGGTCCGTGAACGAATTTGAAAATTGAAGATTTTTTGGATTTTCCGGATTGAAGCAAAATGTTCATGCCATGTGTTAAGGGGAGTTTTGGATAGAAAAATTCCGAATTTAGCATTTTCTTATTCCATTTTTGGTTTTATAATCATTTTTTGATTATAAAAAGGGGGAGAGATTTAGATACGGAAATTCGAAAGTTGAATTTTTCATATTACGCGGGCTTGAAGACCGAAGTGACCTCGAGTATTTGAAGTTTATGAAATGATTCGATTGGACATTCGGAAGTGATTTCGGTTCATGATGGTTTTGGACTTATTGAAGATTTTTGGGGTGTGTTTTTATGCTCAACTTTAGGGTGATTATTTGAAGATTGAGAAACTCCTAATTATCTGTTGATGGTCAGATTGTATGGTCGCACACTCTAGAACCAGGATTGAAAAATCATTAAAGAATTGAAGATTTGAAGTTCATCTCTACATGTGTCACGCTTCAGTCTCGGTTCGTGAGGTTGCTTGATTTTGGAAGATTTGAAGCGGGTCATCCATTCCTAACTTTGAGGGGGAGAATGTTGGGTACAAAGTTATCCATGTATGACTTTGTAAATAGTTTGACTTTTGTAGACCCACTTGCATGTGGTAAAGTAGCCTTGTGACATGAGAGATAGATAGATAGATAGATAGATAGATAGAGAGAGAGATGTAAACACCTCTATATAAGGTGGTTTCATACCACTTATAGAGGTGTGCTTGAGAGATGTAACATTGAGAGTGTTAGTGTGTGTTAATTATGTAGATTTAGATCTAGATCCTTTTTTGTAAACACCTTTCATAATCGAATGCATCTCTTAAACACTCAAATCACCATGTTCTTTGTGTGTTCTTTAATTTCGCATGCCAAATCAATGCTCATACTTCACATCACCCAAATTATCTCATGTCAAAATCCTCAAGAGTCTTTAGTCTTTCGATAACTCTTTGGAGACTATGTAATAACTAAAACAAAACACATTATCTATTTTTCCTGTTTTAGTATTTAACAGATAGAAATAAGCTATCTTGACAAGTACTGTAGATGAGGTAGTTATCCTATATGTACAAGTGAGGAATTTCTAGAATATCATCACTGTGCCACAGTCTTTCTTATTCAAATAGTCATAATACCCGATATTTCATTGGACACTCAAGTCTTTTCCCATCCTAAGTGGAGGTACAAATTTATGATGAAAATCATTTTCAAATCATTATAGTTATTTAGCCATAGTCAAAATGTATTCCAAATAACAATTGAGTGAGTGCATATAAATTTACATATAGTATTTTATGTAGCAAGCAAGATATGTAATAGCCACATATAAAATTTAAATAAAAAATATCATTTTTAGTCATATAAGGGACATGTATTTAGAAAGTTACTCAAATCAAAAGCTTGATACAATATCACAATCCTTTCTTGGTTATAATGACTCTCAAACAACACCTATAGATTTCAATAAAATGGTTATGAAAATAATCACAATTGCCAAATAAGGGTCCCTAACTTCTTGTCCTGCTTTTTTGGTTTTATGGTTTAACCCTCGCCTATAAGCTTTTATGGAAGTTTTGGAGGCAATTAGGGGTCAAAAACTATGAAAATAATACAAAAAGTTAACTTTAGCTTTGGGTATCCAGGAAAAGACACAACCTATGTGTTTTTCTTCTTGAAATCCATACGACATGTCGTCGTTCTATAGATATTTAAAACATAGAAATTTCCCTTTATGGTACTGTACTTTTCTCTAATGTCTTCTAAGCATTCCTAAAATCTACAACTTGATACTTTTATGAATAATAAGTCCTAGCCACTTCTGATAATACTAAAATATCTCTTATTTCTTTCATGAATTAATACTCAAAGGTCTTGATGTCTCTTTGAATTGAGGACACTCACATAAAACATCAATCACCGACTTTAGGTCTTAAACCATCAATGACTTCCATGACATCCCTATATACCTTTATATGACTTAATGACAATTAAAGATCCTCTCAAATATGGATTAATCATCATAATAATTTTAATCTTTACCTGAATCTATGAATCCAATCTTCTAACATGATTACAAATACAATATGGAGTTATGAGGTTTCAATTCCTTCATAGAAGTTGTGAGTTCATTAAAAACATTTGAATATTTTTTAAAACCTTCAAAATGTCACACCCCCGAACCGATAAAATGGGGGAAACGTCCGGGGGCGGATGACGCCATGTACAATATCATAACAATTGAATAATATAGATCAAATCATTACAACCATTGTATTGATAATTTAATATATACATTGAGTTCGAATCATTGTTTGTTTGACTCCAAAACATACAAAAAAAATATAAGACGTAACAATGCTAAGTTCCGTCTTCACAAAACCTGCGTGAGTACCTGTCTACTGATTTCCTGAGAATACAAGTGGTTTTGAAAAAGTGTCAACATTTAAGTTGGTGAGTTCATAAGCATTTTGTATGAGAAAGATATGTCTTTGTTCCTTGAAAATGATAGTGTGTTCTTCCAGAAAATCCAATATTTTCTTTTAAATGTAATGTAGTCTTAAATACCTTAAGACTGAAAATGTATAAGTATTGTTGTACCCTGAAGTAGTGTAATGTAGTTTTAAATCTTTATAAAACCATTTGAATGCATGTTTACAAAAATGTAAACTGTATTGTACTGGAAAATAATGTAATGTAGTTTTATTTAAATAAAACCATTTGAAGATATGTATGTATTCGTAAACCAAATGTATTGTTAATAACCCTTGTGAGTTATTATAACCATGATAATGACCTAGTTGGCCTGTACGACGTTCTTCAGGCGTCAGAATGGTACGAAATTTGTCACCCCAGACCTTCCGATCCAACTGTAGCTAACAGTTTAGGTGCGGGATTGTTAGTCCCGTATAGATCTATACACAAGTGTCACGCTCTCCCTCCAGAAGACTTTGGTTATAATACAAGACTTTTGTTTGTACTTAGATAAGTACTTGAAGACGTGTCTCACAAAGCTATATTGATTGTTTACGTGTAGTATGATGAAAACTCTTTTTCTTGTAGATGTATGTATCATCCTTTTATAGTGGTTACATGGTATAAAACAATTACGCTTTGAAATAATTATTTATGTATTGTATCTTGAAATGGTAACATAGTGTGTATGTCTCATAAACTATACCTATTATAGTTTATAAAAATGTTTCACTGAAATGATGAATCCTTTGTATATACATTATCACTTTTAATATCATAATAAAATGAGTTGAAATAATAAATATATATATGTTTATATAATTATACCCTTTTTGCTCAACATGTTACAAGAGGGTTATAGTTTTATAAACTATATTTATATAGTTTATTTTTGTAACCAAATTTTGTACCCAATATATATATATATATATATATATATATATATATATATATATATATATATATATATCTATATATATATATATATATATATATATCTATATATATATATATATATATATATATATATATATATATATATATATATATATATGGTAAAGACAACAAATGTAACGGTTTGTATTATAACACAAATTTTCTTGTATTTTACTTGTATTCCCCCCCCCCCCTAAAATATATAAAAATCATGAAAAATGTAGGGGTATGAACTCACCTCGTGTGTGTTCTTGGCTGGATACGAAGTGAGTGGCGATGTTCTTCGAGTTATAACACGTGAATATAGTTGTATCCTAATTTGTTTTAAACACATAATAACATGTGTAAACTAGATAAACTAATAATTAAAGTGTTGTATCACACTAGATTATGTAAGGATACTTACAATATTCCTAAGAATCAACTTGAAGGATTTGGTTTTCCTAGGGATTGTTTGAAGATATTTTTGGCGAAGTTATGAAGATATGAAGATTATATGAATGTTCTTTGTGAATTTTGAGAGAATTTGGGAGATTTTGGGACGTAAATGAGGGAAAAATGGGGAGTGATTTCGGTTGTACATATATATATGGGGTAATAGATGATGTGACATATGTCTTGAAATGTGTAATTTATCACATTGGAAGAAGTGCCAATGGATAAGGTGGGTGATTTCGGCCTATCCCCACTGAAATCACCTTGATTTCGGTCCAACTCCAACCGAAATCAAGGTCTACGGTATAAAAGGGGTTCTCGGCCGAGGGTTCTTGGTCTAGGATTGGGGGATTTCTGTCTAGGAAGTGTTCTTGGTCAAAAGGTGTTCTTGATTAAGGGTGTTCTCGGCCAAAGCATTTGAATTTTGCTCTTTGATTTTTGATTCCTAAAACCGAAATCCTCAAAAGCAATATGAATTTTCATGCATTAAGTCTTATTTATTTGATTTAACTTTTAACTATTGGCTTTGGTTTGACTTGTTTGACTTATATTGACCCGAAATAACCGGTTGTTACATTATCCCCCCGTTAGAGGGAATTTTGTCCCAAAATCATTTCTAAAGCGGGTACTCATGAACTAGGGAAGAGATGCATGTATTTTTGTTTCATCTGGTCTTATCGTTCCCAAGTGAATTCAGGTCCTCGCTTGGCGTTCCAGCAGACCTTCACTATTGGTATACGACTTTTTTTCGTTTTCTTGATTTCCCTGTCCATGATTTCCACAGGTTCCTCTACGAAGTGTAGACTCTCATTTATCTCGATTTCATCGAGTGGGATTACAAGAGTCTCTTCAGACAGACACTTCTTTAGATTGGAAACGTGGAAAGTGGGGGTGTATGTTGCTGAGTTCCTGCGGTAGTTGAAGTTTGTAAGCCACCGGGCCGATTCTAGCAAGAATCTCGAATGACCCGATATACCTTGGATTTAATTTTCCACGTTTTATGAAACGTATCATTCCTTTGCTAGGTGAGACCTTTAACAGAACGTGATCACTAACATGAAACTCCAAGGGCTTTCGTCGTTTATCCGCGTAACTCTTTTGTCGGTCCCTAGATGCTTTTAGTCGTTCCCGAATTTGGACGATTTTCTCTGTTGTCTCCCTTATGATCTCAGAGCTCGTGAGAGTGATGTCAGGAACTTGTCTCTTTGCTAGTTGCGTATCACCCACTTTAGCCCAGCACAGAGGTGATCTGCACTTGCGGCCATAGAGGGCTTCAAATGGAGCAACTTTGATGCTAGTGTGATAGCTGTTATTGTACGAGAATTCGACGAGTGGTAAATGGGTATCCCAAGCTTTAACAAAGTCTATCACACAAGCTCTCAACATGTCTTCCAGCGTCTGAGTGGTTCTCTCGCTTTACTCGTCAGTCTGGGGATGGTATGCTGTACTAATGTCGAGTTTGGTTCCCAAGGACTTTTGTAGTGATTTCCAAAAACCGTGAGGTAAATCTACTATCTATGTCAGAGATAATGGATATTGGCACACCATGCAATCGTACGGTCTCTTTAATGTACGTCCTGGTTAACTTCTCCATCTTGTCGGTCTCTTTTATTGGTAGTAAGTGCGCGGATTTGGTCAACCTGTCAACGATTACCCAAATGGTGTCGAGACCACCCGTTGTCTTGGGCAACTTGGTTATGAAATCCATGGTTATCCGCTCCCACTTCCACTCGGGTATTTCTGGTTGTTGTAGTAAACCCGAAGGCTTCTGGTAAACCTTGACCTTGGCGCAAGTCAGGCACTTGCCCACATAGGTAGCGATTTATGCTTTCATGTTTGGCCACCAATAAAGTTTCTTGAGGTCCAGGTACATCTTGTCAGAACCGGAATGAACGGAGTATCTAGTCTTGTGAGCTTCGTTTATGACAACGTCTCTGTACCCACCGAACTTCGGTGTCCAGATCCGATTCATGAGGTAACGAACTCTGTCACCCTTAACTTCCAGGTTTTTATCCATTAATCTTAAGGCTTCACCTGCCACATTCTCAGGTTTTAAGGATTCCAGCCGAGCCTCTTTGATTTGCGTGGACAGGTGTGAATGGATGGTCATGGTTAATGACTTTACTTGGCGGCCCGAGTACTCTTTTCGACTAAGGGCATCTGCTACTACATTGGCTTTGCCTGGATGATAGCGAATCTTGAATTCGTAATCATTTAGTAGTTCTACTCATCGTCGTTGCATCATGTTGAGTTCTATTTGATCGAAGATGTGCTAGAGACTCTTATGGTCTGTGAAGATTGTGCACTTTGTACCATAAAGGTAGTGTCTCCAGATCTTCAGAGCGAATACTACTGCTCCCAGTTCGAGGTCATGTGTGGTATAGTTGACCTCATGATTCTTAAGCTGTCTCGAGGCATAGGAAATGACCTTTCCCCGTTGCATAAGAACGCAACCTAGCCCTTGCTTGGACGAATCATAGTAAACCACAAAACTTTTGTCCCTTTTGGGAGGGATAAGATTGGGGCGCTGCATAGGGCTCACTTTAGTGTTTGGAAAGCCATTTCTTGTTTCTCCTCCCAGTTGAAAGTTACACACTTCTGATCAAGGTGGTGAGTGGCTTCACGATCTTGGAAAGGTTTTGTATGAACTTCTTGTAGTAGCCAGCAAGGCCTAAGAATTGACGAATTTTAGTTGGAGTTCTTGGTGTCGCCCAGTTTTCGATTGCTTTGATTTTGGAGGGATCTACGTGTATCCCTTCCTCGCTGACCACGTGACCTAGGAAATCCACATTTCGAATCCAAAATTCACATTTTGAGAACTTCACATATAATTTCTCTGCCCTTAATGTTTCCAAGACTTGTCGCAGGTGCTGACTGTGTTCTTCCTTACTTTGTGAGTAGACTAGTATGTCATCGATGAATACTATCACGAATTTGTCTAACTAAGGTCTGCATACACGGTTCATCAGGTCCATGAACACTGCGGGTGCATTTGTTAATCAGAAGGGCATTGCTACGAATTCATAGTGACCATAGCGAGTTCTGAATGTAGTCTTGGGAATATCTTCCTCCTGGACTCGCTGTTGATGGTATCTGGATCTTACGTCGATCTTTGAGAAGTAACTTGATCCTTGTAGTTGGTCGAAGAGGTCGTCGATTCGAGGTAAAGGGTATCGATTTTTGATGGTGAGTTTATTTAGTTCCTGGTAGTCTATGAATATGCGGAATCATCCATCCTTCTTCTTTACGAACAAGACCGATGCTCCCCAAGGCGAGAAGCTTGGTCTGATAAATCCTTTGCTTAACAGTTCGTTCATTTGACTGGACAATTCATGCCTTTCTGCTGGTGCTAAGCGGTATGGGGATTTGGCTACGGGGGTAGCTCCGGGGATCAAGTCGATTCTGAATTCGACTTGGCGTTCTGGTGGTACTCCTGGGAGGTCTTCGGGGAATATGTCGGGGAAGTCACAGACTTCGAGGATATCTTTGTTTCTTATCCACTACGTGAGCTAAGAAGGCGTAGTATTCCTTGCATAGATACTTTCGAGCCTTGACGCAAGAGATAATTCGAAGGTTCGTGCCTGGTTTGTCGCCGTAGATGACGAGGGTTTCGCTACTTGGCAGATTAAGGCGAATGGCTTTTTCATAACACAATACATCAGCATGGTGAGGACTTAACCAATCCATTCCAATGATGACGTCGAAACTTTTTATTGTGACCGACATTAGGTCGACTTGGAAAGAATAGTTGTTTAGAGTGAGGGTACATCCTATGTATATATTGTTAGTGCTCTCTGACTTTCCATTTGCAATTTCTACTGTGAATGTGTTATTTAGTGATTGGGGATTTTGTTTAAGTAAGTGTTTAAATTTGTGGCTCACGAAACTTTTCTCCGCACAACTATCGAAAAGTATGCATGCATAAGAATTGTTGAGGATGAACGTACCAGTAACCACGGTAGGATCATTCACGAAATCCTCGTGCCCTATTGTTAGAACTCTACCCACGCCTCCGACATTCCTTGCTTTTGGACAATCCCTCTTGTAATGTCCAGTTTCAGCACATCTGTAGCAAGCCTGGCTCACCCCGGCATTAGCAGCTTGGGTGGTTTGTTGGGTTGGCGTCCTACAGAAACGGGCGGTATGCCCATTCTTTTTGCAATTACTGCAATACATTTCTCGACAGGCCCCGATGTGATGGAAATTACACTTGTTACACTTTGGAAGGGTTCCAACATATTGATTGGTAGGTGCTGGAGCGGCAGGAACAGTAGCAGCGTGGACTGCCACAGTTTGTTGCTTCTTTGTGGGCTCTTGCGACGACTGACCCTTCCTCTTGTTCCAAAACTTCTTCTTATTGTCATTCCCTTTTGCTTGCTCAGGAATGGCTGTCATAAAGCCCTCTCGGACCCCATGATCCACAAGTGTTTGTGCCAGGAGCTTGGCACTGTCAAAAGTAAGTGGGTTTGCAGATATCACGTTTCCTTGAATCTGGGGAAATAGTCCCCAAATGTATCGCTCCACCTTTTTACTCTCCGGGGTGACCATCCCGGGACATAATACTGCTAGATCGTTAAATCTGGCAGTGTAGGCTGCAATGTCAGAGTCCTTCATTGTTAGGTTCCAGAGCTCTTGCTCTAGCTTTTGTATCTCGCCCCTCGGGCAGTATTCTGTTAGCATCAGAATTTTTAAGTCTTCCCAGCTCATGGCGTTGGCCACTGGGAGAGTCAGCGATTTGACATAGCCGTTCCACTAGGAGAGGGATCTATCCATGAATGTACAAGCTGCGAATTTGACTTTGCTAGCCTCTGGGCATGCGCAAATTTCAAACACTGACTCTGTTTTCTCAAACCACCTTGTTAGAGCAGTGACACCTCTGGTGCCATCGAAAGACTTTGGTTTTCCATTTGTGAAATCTTTGTAGGAACATTCCCTCGGGTGTCCCTGGCTGTCTCACTGGTTGGTATTGTTGGTACCGCCTCCCGAACCGCTGGCACCATTTGTGCTGATTTGCACCATAACGGCTGCCACAACGGCTGTTACCGCAGCTTGGAAGACTGCAGTGTCCATCTGTGGATGTGGTGGCGGTGGTGGAGTTGTTGTTGTGTTGTTGACACCCCTGATTGATTTACGTTGTGGCATCTTTCTGCCATAAGGTTTAAGGATGTTTTCGAATTAGAACATCTTAACTATAGGCCTTTTTATGTCTACTGTATAAGAATAGCGGTATGAATGACACAATAATTGGCCTAATTGAGTAGTCTTATAGTATCATAAAATACTCCTATATTATTTTAAACTTTATGTTTGGTTCTAGAGTTTCCTTGTATGGGGTGTTGGTAAGTTTTAGACTCGTTGTTCACCACGATCATTCCCAAACACATGTTAGTCATATCTCGCATAAATATAGTTGATCAGGCTATATTTATCCCATATATGATTACATAACTATCTAGGCTTAACCGCAGCGTCCAACTTATCTAAATACTTTTATATGGTTCTTATTACGACACTGTTCTAGTATGCATGTAGATTCGTATACTTTTATAAAAATACTTTATATTTTAAAAGTATACTTTTAGTCAGAGCGTTTTAGCCCCCATTGTATTTATAGTTGTATATCTTACATGGTTTGATATACTTAGTTCACTATAAACAATGCTCTGATACCAATCTGTCACACCCCCGAACCGATAAAACGGCGGAAATGTCCGGGGGCGGATGACGTCATGTACAGTATCATAACAATTGAATAATAGAGATCAAATCATTACAAATATTGTATTGATAATTTAATATATACATTGAGTTCGAATCATTGTTTGTTTCACTCCAAAACATACAACAAAATATAAGATGTAACAATGCTAAGCTCCGTCTTCACAAAACCTGCGTGAGTACATGTCTACTGATTTCCTGAGAATACAAGTGGTTTTGAAAAAGTGTCAACATTTAAGTTGGTGAGTTCATAAGCATTTTGTATGAGAAATATATGTCTTTGTTCCTTGAAAATGATAGTGTGTTCTTCCAGAAAATCCAATATTTTCTTTTAAATGTAATGTAGTCTTAAATACCTTAAGACTGAAAATGTATAAGTATTGTTGTACCCTGAAGTAGTGTAATGCAGTTTTAAATCTTTATAAAACCATTTGAATGCATGTTTACAAAAATGTAAACTGTATTGTATTGGAAAATAATGTAATGTAGTTTTATTTAAATAAAACCATTTGAAGATATGTATGTATTCGTAAACCAAACGTATTGTTAATACCCCTTGTGAGTTATTATAACCATGCTAATGACCTAGTTGGCATGTACGACGTTCTTCAGGGGTAAGAATGGTACGACATTTGTCACCCCAGACCTGCTGGTCCAACTGTAGCTAACAGTTTAGGTGCGAGATTGTCAGTCTCGTATAGATCTATACACAAGTGTCACGCTCTCCCTCCAGGAGACTTTGGTTATAATACACGACTTTTGTTGGTACTTAGATAAGTACTTGAAGACGTGTCTCACAAAGCTATATTGACTGTTTACGTGTAGTATGATGAAAACTCTTTTTCTTGTGGATGTATGTATCAACCTTTTATAGTGGTTACATGGTATAAAAATATTATGCTTTGAAATAATTATTTTTGTATTGTATCTTGAAATGGTAACATAGTGTGTATGTCTCATAAACTATACCTATTATAGTTTATAAAAATGTTTCACTGAAATGATGAATCCTTTGTATATACATTATCACTTTTAATATGATAATAAAATGAGTTGAAATAATATATATATATATATATATATATAATTATAATTACAAGAGAGTTATAGTTTTATAAACTATATTTATATAGTTTATTTTTGTAACCAAATTTTGTACCCCCGTGTGTGTGTGTGTGTATATATATATATATATATATATATATATATATATATATATATATATATATATATATATATATATATATATATATTGGTAAAGACAACAAATGTGACGATTTGTATAATAACACAAATTTTCTTGTATTTTTTATTCCTAAAACCGAAATCCTCAAAAGCAATATGAATTTTCATGCATTAAGTCTTATTTATTTGATTTAATTTTTAACTATTGGCTTTGGTTTGACTTGTTTGACTTTTATTGACCCCAAGTAACCAGTTGTTACACAAAACATTTCAATAATTAATCATTTGACTCATTTGGAAATTTAACAATTGTTTTTAATGTTTAGTTTTGATTCAATACCATCGCATATACGTATACCATTCCAATGATAAATCATAGTTAGAATTACCAATTCAACTTGTACACTTCTAAAGGAACCTTGTAATCACCATAAATATCAACATGTCAACTTATAACTTAAATAACTAGCCTATGTTTCATGGTGGTTTGGGTTAGAATATATGTTAGGTTTTCCAGTTATCTTAAGTCCACCAATAGAGATGGAAATAACTATTCGAATGAATGAAATGATGTTACCTCTCACTCTGCCTTATCCACGTTGGTGTCCTTTAATCTTATAGACATGATTCAAAAAACATGTCTTAAAGCTTCATGTTTCCCTATGCTTCTTTTGTTGCAAAGACAAAAATGTTACCCTTACTAAATGAGATTATGAAATTGGGAAATCTAAACCATATATGCTCTTTGTTGGCCGCGCAATGAACGCTATAAAGATTGTGTATTTTAGGGTTGTCTTATGTGGATGTTTATCAAGGATTCTAATACATCATTCTCTTAATTTATGGGTTCCAGAATTATCATAAAAGAAAATATACGCAACAACAAAAACAAATAAATTAACGTTACATAAACACTCAATATCATTAAAAATCAGACAATAAATTAATCAAAACACCCCATATACCTTGAAAATAGACAACCTCATGTACCACCACCCACGACATCAAAATCAAACCTACAAGTATGGGAGATTTAACAGAAGTAGTTCTATATTTGGGAGAGAATAAAGGAAAGGGTGGCGACAACAAAGAGGATTTTAGAATATTGGTAGGTTTCCATAAAGAAAAAAGTAAAACATGGTTTCCGACGAGAGATCAGCTGGACAAACCCCTCAATTGGATTCCGGAATATATGTAGGTTATTCAGCGAGAAAAAAATGGTTTCCGGTGTGAAATTTGTTATACAAACCCCTTAACTAGGTAGCACTGGCGCTGAGTTCACCGACTTTCAGTCTTACAGATCTGTTTGAGGGCATAAAGGGGAGTAAATGGTAGTCGATTTTTAGGGTATAAGGTTATTAGCTTCGTGTATGTGTTTATTTTATTTCATGTCAGCAAGGTCATAGATTGCAAATGTCTTAAAGGAATAATCGGGTTTTATCGAAGAAGAAGGTGGTGGGTAAGATGCGTTCGATGACAGTTTAGTGAGATGAGAAAAAAGTGGGTGTTCATTGAAGAATACGGTTGTCGGTAGGGAGTATTCTTCAAGTGAAATGAGAGAGAGAGAGAGAGAGAGAGAGAGAGAGAGAGATGCATCACCTATATCCGTCGAATGGGATAAAGGAGGTGGGCCCATATTAGTTTATAATCTTATTGAGTTATTGCCTTATTGGTAAAAAAATAATAAAATAATTGAAAAACCAATAAGCTTATAAATGTCATTTTAGATATGGTAATTTTAGATATGATAAGGACTAAATTTGAAATAAAACCGATAGGGATGATACAGGTTATAAAAAAATAAAATAATAAAATAATAAATTTTTTTTTTAACGCCAAGCACACATACTACCATCATTCGTACAATTTACTCTTTTAATTTTTAGCAACATATACATAAAATGATATAACTTTTGAAATTGATATTTTGTTTCGGTTCATTGTTTTTGTTTTTGTGTATAAGAAATCAAACTGAAACGAAAAAAAAATTGCTTTTCCTTGAAATCAAAAACTAAACCGTTGGTTTTTTAAAATGGTTTTTTTTTATTTTTTAACTTTTGTTTTTATAGATATTGTTTTTGTTTTTCTACACACCCCTATTAACAACTAAATTCACTTTGGTTTGAAATTATATAGAAAAATTGTTCTAAAAATGATATTTTCTATATACCTCAAATATGATAATTTATATACCATTTAATCGATCACAAGTAACATACCTAAAAAAAGAAATGATGTTTTAGACCGGAGGGTATGTAACGGGAGGGTGGTGCGGGAGCCTGAACCGTGGCCGAAACACTATTCTGTGACCGTGGTTTGGGTGGTGCGGTTTCCAAGTGAGGGGAGGCTTCCCCGCCTCCTCTCTCTTTACCCAGTTGGTCCGTTTTTTTTTTTTTTTCATATTTATTAAATTAAATATATATACTAATAAATGATAAAAAAATATATATCAAAATTCATGGTTTTTAATTCCTTATAAAATGAGTATAATATTTGTATGAAATATATTTAAAAAAAATATAAAAAAATAAAAGGTAATGAAAGACGATCATTTCCTATCTTTTGGTGAGTGAAAAAAGAGTGAAAAAAAAACTAACATGACATTCAAAAAGTAAAAAATGAAAGATGGTCATATCCTTTGGTCTTATATATAATTTCATACTATGGTGATTTCATTTCATATGAAATGTTGGATGTTTTGTATTTTGAACGAAAATCAAAGGTGTCGATTAATAGTGGTATGAAAAAACGAAGTACCACAAAGTGAAAAATAAAAGAAGTAAATTCAAAACTAATAAATCAACGGTTGACGTAATAATAAATCATTTTTTCAGTTCAATAGTTTATTATATATAAAACCTGAAAAAATAAAACACAAACCGAACAAAAATACCAAAAACAATGACATTTTAAGTATATTGTTAAATATTGTGATAATTATCATGTATTTACAGTTTCTATTAATAATTAAAACGGTAAGAATATTGATAATTATCATATATTTACAGTTTCTATTAATAATTATAATGATAAGCATGTTTTGGTCTTGTCTAGTATTATATTTAAAAATTTGTATGTTCATATTAAGTTTTACAACATTACTGATGAATAAAACACACGCAAATATAAACAAAAAAGCGGGAAAAAAAAAGCAAAAAAAAAAAAAAATCGTTCTCTTCTTAGTGGTGAATAAAAATTATTTTATGGTCATAAATTACTTGGTGTTATAAAAAAATGCTTTTTGGAAAGTTTATTAAATATAAATTATTTTTCTGAAAATTATAAAATATTTTTTTATCAAAAATTCCATAGTTTGTTTACACATACATTCCATTAACCCTAGATAAAATGACAAGAATGCACTACATTATCATTGTTGTTTTATTTTGTCCTCATTTAAAGAAAATATTATTTGTAATGTATGATGAATAATTACAAGCTTATATGTTGGTTATCCATGAGGGGATTGACCTGAAGGGTGGGTACTATCAAGTAATGGAGGGAAAATTGGTGATGATTATGTGAGGGCAATGGCATGCCTTCGAAGCAAAGAGTGCATAAAGTGATACAAACATATGACTATGTCTCACCTTTTGTCCTCATCTTAATCTCCCTCATTCGATACTTTGATTCTACTACATTATATTTACATGGTTACTTTGGTCTTTTCATATATAAATGACATTAATAAAAATAATATATTCCATCATATGATATATATGTCTATTTTATTATTATTATTATTTTTTATTAATTCTATTAAGAAAGTACAACCTAGCTATTCAAGATGCTAGTAGTAAAAGAATATAGATAGTAAACATTAGCCTTATATATGTGTGTTTCAATTTGCCAATCACTTTGCAACTTGTGAAATATATCTACAAATAATTTTATGTATTTACACGAACATAAATTGATTAAAAAAATGCATTAGGTACAACTTGTATACAAGAAATTGCTTTTGTTTGTTGTTATAAATTTGTAAAATGTGACTTTGACAAAGAGTCGCATAATCTTTTAGATATGTCCTCAACCTTATCGCCAACATTGTTGATTTCATAATTCTAAGATTGCCACCTTTATTTTGTTGCTAATGATGGATCAACAGATGTGATAGTTGTTGGTTGCATTGTCCTTACCTCTAATTTGGATCTTCATAAAAATGAAAGAACTTGTTTGTTCAAGATATGCATTATGTGAGGGTAAATGTATGCAATGGTGGATCTAGAATTTCGATATGTTAGAGGACATAAAAAATATCAAA
This sequence comes from Lactuca virosa, assembly GCF_052849685.1. Lineage (NCBI taxonomy): Eukaryota > Viridiplantae > Streptophyta > Magnoliopsida > Asterales > Asteraceae > Lactuca > Lactuca virosa. The sequence goes on from NC_136428.1 coordinate 163,058,743, forward strand.
TATGTTTTACCCGGTTGGATCAAAATATGATATAATAACGACTACAATTGTAAAACTCATAATAGCAATTTTGTTCATTACATATATTCCTAACATCATAAACCCATTAGAAATACGTAAACACAAGCACGAAAAGAAACATATTAATACATTCATACCTTGTGTCTATGGTCTTCCGTACGAGCAAAGCAAAGCAGCACATTTATCGTATGTTAAAATCTGGTAAAATCACTCTAAATCACATAAAAACTAGTCGGTTTTAAGCTTTATTAACCCGACATTTTCATTATCCATTTCTCTTAGAGCCTAGCCCAAATTTGTTGAGGGTCTTAAATATTAAAAAAAAATTATGTAATTTTTATGTATCGGTCGGGTCAACCTGCCTCTCTTCTTTCACTTGATCCGTATATGATTATATATATGTTGGAAATTTAGTATAAATATTTATATTTTTACTAACTTTGGACATATATAAATATATACATATGTTGTATATATAACGAACTCTAAGTGAGTTTGTGTTCTCCTCTATGAGGACTTCGAAACGATATATTATATGTCCAAAATAGAGTATAAGTGAATGAGATATCGATATTCAAAGATGGGTATTTGAGAATAAGTTTAGCAAAAGAGAGGAATGTGGGAATGAGTCTCACATTGGTAGAGAGACCAAACTCAACAAGGTTTATAAGCTTCATTGCATGGAAGGTTTACAAGCTTGTGTCTATGGTTATGCTACAATTCCTACCCGCGCGCAGGGGGGGGGGGTGCAAATCTTGGTTCCGTAGACCAAACTGCTCCTGTAATTGCTGAGGTGGCAACAGAAGATGCCGTTCTACTTGACCACCTTGAACCTGGCTCGGTTCCTAACACAAACTGCTCCTGTAATTGTTGACGGGCAGGCTGATGCTCAATCTGTGAATGCAGTGGATGCATGGAAGCATTCAGAATTTCTGTGCCGCAACTATGTGTTGAATGGGCTAACAGATGCACTTTACAATGTTTATTGTAAAGTTGCAACTGCTAAGGAACTATGGGAGTCGTTAGAAAGGAAGTATAAGACAAAAGATGCTAGAACTAAGAAGCATGTTGTTGCTAAGTTCTTGGAATACAAAATGGTTGACTCAAAATCTGTTATGAGTCAAGTCCAAGACCTTCAGGTCATCATACATGATAACAATGCAGAAGGGATGGATCTTAATGAATCATTCCAAGTTGCATCAATGGTTGAAAAGCTTCCTCCTGGTTGGATAGACTTCAAAAATTACCTTAAGCATAAGCGAAAGGAGATGTCTGTGGAGGAACTGGTGGTGCGTCTTCGCATTGAAGAAGACAATAGAATGGCCTTGAAGAAAGGCAGTGAAGTTGAATCTTCTAAGGTTCATATGGTGGAAGCTGGTCAAACTTCCAAAAGCAAAGGCAAGGGACCTCACAAAGGGAAAGCAAAGGGCAAAAACCTAGGCCCCAAGGCAGGAACTTTCAAGAAGAAGTTCAAGTGCTACAACTGTGGCCAACCGGGTCACAAGGCTTCGGAGTGCCCTCAACCTAAGAGGGAAAACCGTCAAGCAAACATGGTGAATGATAACATGGAGTTGGTGGCCATGATAACTGATCTCACGGCTATGGTTTCTGAAGTGAATCTCATGAATACAAATTCAAAGGAGTGGTGGATTGACACGGGAGCTACTCGTCATGTGTGTCATGACAAGAGTGTTTTCAACACCTACAAAGAAGTTGAAGATGGTGAAAAGCTCTACATGGGAAATGCAGCTACCGCGGATATCAAAGGTGTTGGTGATGTCATTCTAAAAATGACTTCGGGGAAAGAAGTGAAGCTTAGGGATGTTTTGTATGTTCCTGAACTTCGTAAGAATCTAGTGTCGGGTGGTTTGTTGAACCAATTTGGTTTTAAGCTAGTGTTTGAGTCGGACAAGTTTGTTTTGTCCAAAAATGGTATGTTTGTGGGAAAAGGATATGCCTTGAATGGCATGTTCAAATTAAATGTAATGGTGACAAACAAAATGAATAATGAAAGTTCTAGTTCTGCTTATTTGCTTGAGTGTTCAAATGTTTGGCATGGTCGCTTAGGACATGTAAATTACAATTCAATTAAGCGATTAATTAAACTAGAATACATACCAAAACTTAATATTGACTCAAATCACAAATGCCCCACATGTGTTGAAGCTAAACAAACTAGATTGTCTTTCCAAACAATCAAAAGAAACACCGAACCTCTTGATTTAATTCACACTGATGTGTGTGATCTAAAGTCAATTCCTACTCAAGGTGGGAACAAATACTTCATTACATTCATCGATGATAGCACGAAATATTGCTACATATATTTACTTAGGAGTAAAGATGAAGCAATAGACAAGTTTGTCTTGTACAAAAATGAAGTTGATAATCAACTCAACAAGAGAATTAAAGTGGTTAGAAGTGATAGGGGTGGGGAATATGTTTCTCCCTATGCTGATTTTTGTGCTAAAAATGGAATTCGTCATGAATTCACATCACCCTATTCACCTCAATCCAATGGAATTGCTGAAAGAAAGAACCGTACCTTGAAAGAAATGGTCAATGCCATGATAATTAGTTCGGGTGTAAACCAGTCAATGTGGGGGGAAGCTATTTTGTCGGCTAACTATCTTTTAAATAAGATACCTCGCAAAGAAAAGAATGAAACACCGTATGAACTTTGGATGGGAAGAAAGCCATCGTATAAGTACTTACGAGTGTGGGGGTGCCTAGCTAAAGTTGTAGTGCCACCACCTAAGGTACAAAAGTTAGGGCCTAAAACAGTGGATTGTGTATTCATTGGGTATGCACAAAGTAGTAGTACTTATCGGTTCCTTGTGCATGATTCTAAGAATCCTGAAATACACAAGAATACCATAATGGAATCAAGGAATGCTTCATTCTTTGAAGATGTGTTTCCCTGTTTGAACAAGGAAGTTGAAAGCCCATCTTTACCAAATAACGAAGCTGTTCGAGAGGAAGAACAAGCTCAATCCGAGGAGGAAGAGATAGAACCCAGAAGAAGTAAGAGGGCTAGAGTTGAAAAATCATTTGGTGATGATTTTTTCACCTATGTGGTGGAAAGTGAACCTAAAACCTACCAAGAGGCGGTAACTTCTTCTGAGGGACCTCAATGGAAAGAAGCCATCAAAAATGAGGTAGAATCTATCTTACAAAATCATACATGGGAACTAGTGGATCTACCTCCAGGTAGCAAGCCACTAGGTTACCGTTGGATTTTTAAGAGAAAGATGAAACCTGATGGCAGTATTGATAAATACAAGGCAAGACTAGTAATCAAAGGTTATAGACAAAAGGAAGGTCTAGACTACTTTGATACCTATTCGCCGGTAACGCAGATAACATCCATTAGATTAGTTTTTGCCATTGCAGCTATCAGAAACTTGCTAGTTCATCAAATGGATGTGAAAACGGCTTTCCTAAATGGAGAGTTGGAAGAAGACATTTATATGGAGCAACCTGAGGGATTCATTGCCTCAGGACAAGAGAACAAGGTTTGTAAACTTGTTAAGTCTCTATATGGATTAAAACAAGCTCCTAAACAATGGCATCAAAAGTTTGATCAAGTCATGATGGAAAGTGGCTTTAGAATCAATGAGTGTGATAAGTGTATCTATATGAAAAACACCACTCATGGTTATGTCATCTTGTGTTTGTATGTTGATGATATGCTTATCATTGGTAGTGATGACAAGATAATAAGATCCACGAAGGATATGTTGAAATTCAGGTTCGACATGAAAGATATGGGTTTAGCAGATGTGATTCTTGGAGTGAAGATCACAAGAACCCAAAGTGGTTTGATTTTAAGTCAAACACACTATGTGGATAAAATTCTTGAAAAATTTGCTAAGGGAGACACTAGCATAGCTAGAACTCCAATTGACACTAGTCAACATCTACGTAAAAATAGAGGTGATAGTGTTAATCAAGTGGAATATTCAAGAATTATTGGCAGTCTGATGTATCTAATGAGTTGTACCAGACCTGACTTAGCATATGCTGTGAGCAGACTAAGTAGATACACTAGTAAACCCAGTTCTGAACACTGGAAGAGTATTACTAGGTTGCTGAGGTATGTGAGATACACGCGAGAATATGGACTGCATTATGGCAGACATCCAGCAGTTATCGAAGGATACACAGATGCAAATTGGATATCTGACATAAAAGATTCCAGATCTACAAGTAAATATGTGTTTACACTTGGAGGTGCTGCTGTAGCATGGAAATCATCCAAGCAAACAGTTATATCTAGATCCACGATGGAATCTGAATTTATCGCCTTAGATATTTGTGCTGAAGAGGCGGAGTGGCTACGTCAATTTGTAGAGGACATTCCTGAATGGCCTAAGCCGGTAACGGCCATATGTATACATTGTGATAACCAATCGGCAATTGGTAGAGCTCAAAGTACAATGTATAATGGGAAATCAAGGCACATTAGACGTAGACATAAAACGATACGACAACTAATCTCTACGGGGGTTATCACGGTTGACTGGGTGAAGTCAAAGGATAACATTGCGGATCCGCTTACAAAAGGCTTGAGTAGAGATGTAGTTTATAAGTCGTCAAGAGGAATGGGACTAAAGCCCATGAATGAATAAATTCATACGAAGGAAACCTTACCCAGAAGACTGGAGATCCCAAGATCTGGGTTCAAAAGGATAACCTAATTATATGAGTGGGGCAGGTCACTGTGGGGGGAGTTAACATTTCTTCCTAGTCCATTCCTTTATGTAGTGACAAAATTAGGCTAAACATATGGTTTTTAATGATTCTTGGAATCACCTATGTGAGAGAGAAGTGGGGTCGCTTCGAAGGGAATTATAGGGGCAAAAATTGCTAAAGCTCTTGCAGAACCAGGTTAGTGTTCATGACCAAAACGAACACGTCTATGAGGATATGACCTTGTCAGGGAGAGTCCTGTGAGATTTACATTGTCGTCTACATAAATGGCAGCTTAGTTCAAAGACATCGAGATCTACTAACTGCTAGGAGATTAAGTGTAACTTCTTAAGGGAGGGTTCAAAGGGTAATACCTACCTATCCTATGTAGGATTCAACTGTTGAAAAATTTCGTCTGGAAATTGGATGTGCAGAGATCGATCTCCATTCATGTGGGGGATTGTTGGAAATTTAGTATAAATATTTATATTTTTACTAACTTTGGACATATATAAATATATACATATGTTGTATATATAACGAACTCTAAGTGAGTTTGTGTTCTCCTCCATGAGGACTTCGAAACGATATATTATATGTCCAAAATAGAGTATAAGTGAATGAGATATCGATACTCAAAGATGGGTATTTGAGAATAAGTTTAGCAAAAGAGAGGAATGTGGGAATGAGTCCCACATTGGTAGAGAGACCAAACTCAACAAGGTTTATAAGCTTCATTGCATGGAAGACTTACAAGCTTGTGTCTATGGTTATGCTACAATTCCTACCCGCGCCCAGGGGGGTGCAAATCTTGGTTCCGTAGACCAAAAACACCGAACTCGTGCATGGGCGCGACCTGCGGACACGAATGCAGCTCTGAAAACTCGGGCGCGCGCTATACCATATTTCGCATTTCGAAACATTTAAATGTAAGTTGTGTGCTTTTTTTTATTACATAAGAATATCTCATAAAATCGTACGATATTAATATTACTGACTTTTAATTTAAATACATTATTAATTAAATAAAATACATTATTAATTAAATAATCTTTATAGAAAGATAGTTTAATAAAGAATAGGTTTTAGGTTTGTCCTAGTGCTGATTGGGCACTTACTTTGCAATTGTGCATTGTTATTTGGATAAAGGACTGGTAAGCCGTACGCCCTAGGCTTGGTCCCTAAATCATTTTTCATGTACTGTACATATTTATTTTTAGCAACATTTATTAGAGTAAATTACAGAATTGGCCTCGATGGTTTATTTCAATCTTCATATTTGGTCCAACATTGAGAAAACTGATATGGGGTAAAATAACGAGAATGCTCTCAAACCAAATTAATAAAACCTATAAACCAAAGGGATAAATTTATTAAGTTCTTATACATTAAGGGACCATTTCTGTAAAAAAAAATTAGAAAATGTAAAAAGGGCTCGGCCCCATCTCTTCAACGACTACCCCTCTTTCTCTTGACCTGAAAGGAAACCGGAAACTGAATGCTCTTCCATCCCTTGACCTTGTCTGAATCTCACTAGTGATCCACTTTTACTCTTTCTCTCACCACAACATCTTTCTTTGTCACTCTACAAACTTGTATATGCTGGAAAATTAATTTTATTAATTTCCAAAAATAGGTTTTCTCCATTTTGGAGCATGAATTTCGAACTTTTAATGTAATAAAAAAGGACAAATGATTATGTGTTCGTGTTATCCTCCATGATACCTTCGTTTTGATATATCACACGTCCAAAACTGATTAGAAATGAATGAGGAATTACTTATCAAAGTGTGGTAGTTGGAAGAGGAAAATAAGTGGGTTAAATTGTTTTAACTCATCCCACATTGATGGGAGTATGGAAAGGAAATGGGTATATAATTACAAAGACTAGCTATCTTTGTAAGACTTATTAGAACCAATGCTCTCTCTTGCGCACCCATGCAGGGAACGGGTGCAAATGCGAGCCAATTTCGCTTCGGTAAATTGAACTTGTGTGCGAGCGCGCGTCCTACGGGTACGAATGCACCACCGATCAGAGGCGTATCTAAGTTAAGGGAAGGTAGGGAGGTATATATATAAAAAAATAGGAACTACTTTATTATTTTTAAAGGAACTACCTAATAAAATTTTTAAGAAAGGAATATCAATGAACCCAGATTTTTTATACCTAATAACCATTTAGAAGAAGCCCAATGTGTAAATATAGTCCAATCCATCTAAAATTAAACACAAAAACAATTGGAAACGTCATTCAATGATTAAATGACTCCGGTTCCCTGCCGCTTCAAGCCTTAAACTGTTGTGCCTGCCGATTTCAATTCGCCAATCACCGTCTGACCTGATTGCCTAGTCGCCCTTTTTTGTCGTTCATCCTCTCCATTGACCATAATCAATCCACAGGTTTAAAATCTTAGATTTCTTGTATACGTAAAAAAAAATAAGTGACCAATTTTTGAGTGATAGTTTAGTGACGTATATTGAAAAAAAAATGTTTAAAAAATATCGATGATGAGAAAATTATGAATATGTTTCAAAATATAAGACCTCATATGGTTCATTTGTAAGAATTTTATTAGAACTATTAAAGTGATTTTTAAATATTTTAAAACATACAACCCGACCCGACCCGCCACCACCACCACCACCATAACCTTTTACTCTTTCATATTTTTTCAAATTCATTTACATTAGGAACCATGTAATTTTTGGTTCTAGATTCGCCACTGCCACCGGTCGACCAGAAAAGTTCAAGGAACTTTTTGCACTTATTTCTTTTCAGTTAACAGTTACAAAAACGAATTAAGAGCTATTTATTTAATTGTGACAGTTTCGTTTTAATTACATTAGTTATATTGGGTAGTATAAATACAATGCTTATGTAACTGATTATACACACCTAATGAAACGAAATAATACTCTTCCTCTCTCTCTCTCTCTCTCTCTCTTACGCTTCTGCTTCATCTAGAAGAATTACTTTCTACTGTTGTATTTTGGGAAACAAACACCCATATAGAGCGAATTTGTTTTAAGAAAACTGTGTTAAACACAGGCCTCAGTCAACAATTTTAGGGTTTTGTTCTTTCGTACAGTTTTTTGGGTTATATTTTCCTAACAGTATATCCCACACATATCTCTCTCGCCTCCAACAAGACCATAAATATATTTTGTATAGAGGCGGAGGCAGCTGTTATGTCTCACCTTCAGTAACATCATGGAACCCATAACTCTCTCTCTCTCTCTCTCTCTCTCTCTCTCTCTCTCTCTCTCCCCCCTCTCTCTCTCTCTCTCACACACACACAAATCCTACCATGGCGTCACCATTCTCGCATGAGTTTCATATATGGTAGAGTCATATAATTAACCACAACAAAAAATTTCATATGCGATTAGGAACACCATAGAAGAATCTTTTTGCTTAATTGAAGTTCCATTAACACCTCTACAACTCTATCATCGTCGCCTGTTCACCAGAGATTTTTGGGAAGAAAATAAAATAAAATGATATGTTTAATGTTTAGGGGGGGGGGAGTTCAATGGAGATTTTGTAACAACGAGGGGAGGTAGGTTGTAGGAACCTGAAAAAACAATAATAGAGTTTTAATTCGTTCATCCATCCTACCTCACATGTCATTTTATTTAGACTAATCTTATAATCATCATTTTCTTTTTAATACATGTTAATTGATATTTTTTAATAATTTAATATTTCTATACTTTATTAGTGTTATTTGTATATTTAATTTATTTATTTTTGTTTTTATGATTTATAAATCTTTTAATTTTTTGACGTTTTGTTTGAATATATTTTTTAATATTATTTTTTATTGAAGTTTTGTTTGTTTATATTATTTAATATTGTAATTTTTTTAAGAAAATAATATTTTTCACATTCAAACACATATTAACTTAAAACTTGGATTTACATAGAACACAAATAATTATCAATCATCCAATATAACATTATCAGTGGTACAACAATCATGATGAAAATGTTTAATTTATGCATTGATTCATCTTTCATATAGAGTAGTCCATATAGATGCATGATTGCACTTGAAATAATTCCATTATGAACTAATCATATACATGGGGTCAGTGGCGGAGGCTCATGGAGGCCAGGAGGGGCTATGGCCCCCCTGCTTTTTTGATTTCTAATAGCTTTACTTATGTTTATTAATATTCTAATCAATTCATTGACTAATTACGTTTCCAATTTTAAGTTTAATAGTGTGGGTTGTAGTTAACCATCATAACCAAAAGTCAAAAAATCGCTCACAAAATCAAAATTAACCTTCTTTCATTAGGAAATTAAGTAAGGACACTATATAAAAACAAATATCTAATTTGTTTTACCATTTTTTACACAAAGCTGAAGAAAGCAATAAACCCTACAAACTTATTGCCGCCGCCGGAAAAGAAATTATCAAACCTCACCAAAAGAATAACACCGTCGGACTAGCTCGTCTTCTTCGTGAACTCTTTATCTCCCCTCCACCGATCGCCAGAGTGATCTCCTCCGTATACACTCTCTTATCTCCGAGCGGTCGCCGGAGTACTTAACACTAAACTTCGTCGTGTGCTACTTCTGTTGCAGCTTTCTCTCGAGTCTCATCTGCCTAACTAAGCTGTATGTAGTGTCTTCCTTCTCTTTTTCTCTTCCTATCTTTCTCTCTATCACTATAAATGAAAAAGATTGTGTATAGTCAATACTTCCAGGTATCTAGTAGGTGATATGAAAAGACTACAACTGTAAATTTGCAAGACATTAGGCAAAAGATAGATATTACCTTTTCTTTATTTTGAAAAATCTGATAACAATAAAATATCACTTAAATGTATATTTATAATTTGAGAATGAGAGTGAAATAACTATTTTGTATTTTACTTTATTAATAATAAATTCACAGTAAATTAATTATGCAGTGATTGTAGATTGATATTTTTGATTTTAGATGAATTTACTATTTTTTTAAGATACAAACTTCTATGTTGGTTTTCATACAGAATATTCAGTTTTGTTGTTTGTTAAACTATATATGTTACTTGTTATTTTATAAAATTTAAGTTAGTTGTTATCAAACTATGCATGTTTATTTGATATTTTATTTTGTTGTCTGTTAATTATTAGTTAGCTTTGCAAGGAAGTATTATATAGCAACATAAAAAAACAATTATTGTTGATGGGTTTCTAGGAAGAAAACCTCAAAAAACTACTCACCAATGTGTTGGTTGAAAATTTCACACTGTTCTTGAGAACCGATCTAAAAATATTCATCTTGTATTGTTATAGTTTTGAAGCAATTTAAATTTCTTTATGTAGTTATGTTTTGAACCATTTGATTTCGGCCCCCTACTTTCAATGTTCGTGTTCCGCCCCTGCATGGGGTACCATTCATCCAATGTTACTTTTACCAAATGACACCCATTAACAAACATGATTTGCAATATAAACGTGTTTAGAATACTTTAAGAAATATATCATCTCCATAATAATCGTTTGATATATGGGAATACAACTTTGCATAAGTTCATTGAATCTAATTCTTTATCCAAGAAACATGTAACATCCCATTTTCAAGACAAAACTTTCGATTTTTAATTTAAATAAAATAAGCCATTTTCATAAAGTAACATCATCAAACCATTTGTTCCAAAAGTTTACATCCCAAAAATCAGAGTATGATAAAAAATAAATCACAAAATACACAAGTTTCTGGTGTGTATGTACATTCACGCCTGCCTTCCCACAATCATCTAAAGTACCTGGAATATTTAATTCACAACTGTAAGCCAAAGCTTAGTGAGTTCTCCAAGTATCTTGGTCTACCACACAAAGCAGGATCACCCACAACTCACCACAAAATATGTTGACATATATGACAAACTGACAAATAAACCATCCAACAACACAGACAATTGTCTAAACTAGTCTACCTGTATAACAACTTAATACAACATGTTCATATCATACATAGGACTCATACTACACTCCACGCTACAACTAGAAGATCACTAAATCAATGCATGGTTGTATGTAATCATAGATAAGATAAACAGTCGAACAAATATTCTACTCTAAAGCCACAGCCAAACAAGGAACATGCAAGAAACCCTAGATCAAGAATTCTCAGGATATTTTACATGAATACATAAAACCCTTACAACATTCACTTCGATGATCACCTATCTTATCATTGCTCTAACTAACTTACCATTACTCCTCTACATCCTATCATGCAAGGATATACATTGTAACATATAATATAGTGATGAAACTCACATTGGCTAAACAACAGAAGCTCAACATCAACAAAACAGCTAACGCAAGCTACCTAATGCCAAACCAAGACCGGTCCTTAGTTAAACACCTAACTATACTCAAGTTTGACCAAAAGTCAAACTGGTTAAAAGTTAACGGTCAACAGTCAAAGTTAACGATCAACCTTCCCAAACCACCACGCCGCGACTAGCTCCTGGCTACGTCATAGTTACTAGACGACAAAACAGTTGCGAGGCTACTCTACCCACCACGTCGTAGTAACGCATTCGCCATGCCACAGTTACGTCCAAACAACTTACTTTATTAAGCACTTAACCCTTAACGTCTATAGCCAAAAGCTCAGATCTAGAGCTCTTAAGGGACTTAATGGATAAAGTTCCTAACTTTATCCACTTTACCACCAATCCATGTCCCAAACTTAAACCCTATCTCCATTAAGACCTTGTAATGACCAAAACTTGTGCATGATTCACAGGGAACCAAGACTTATCACTCTTGTCATCAGATCTAGTCCAAGAATGGTCATCAATCAAGACTAAGGTTATGACGTTGTTTAAAACTCCAAGAATATTCCTCTAAAGGATTCAAAAGGACTCTAAAGCATGGGATGGAAACTATAAATGATAAATGTGGAAGCTTTATACTTTTCAAAGCTCCACAAGGTGTAAAAGATGCAAGATCTCCAGTCCCAAACACCTTTTTTTAGCAACAAGACCACCACTCCTCCTTCCAATGTCACTTTCAAGCACACCCAAAACACACACTTAAACACTAAGAACATTCACACTTTCAAGCTTGAAACACCCAAAACACACACTTAAACACCAAGAACATTCACACATACTCTAGGGTTTCTTTTTGGGAAATTGAGGTTGGTAATGAGAGCAAACACTAATCACAAGGTTGTTTAAATAGGGCCCAAGGCCCGAAGCCTAGGGTTTTGAACCCAATTTCCACCACGTCATGGCCAACCTCGACCACGTTGTGGCCACTTTATTGAAGTGGCTGCGCCGTGGTGATTCTCCATCACCACGCCGCAATCATTCAAAACCCCAAAAAGTTCAAGACTTAAAATTATTAACCCAAAAGAATAATATCTGAAAAACGGATGTTACAAAACACGGTATAATAAAAACTAAAATATATTATATATTTAATATGAGTTTTTCAAGGATATAAGATATAAATATTCAAATGAGAAAAAAAAATCATTCTAAAAGCAAGAAGAAATTATTGGAAAAAATATATACGTTATATTTATTTAATTTATAAATATTTGAATATGTTTATAAAATTATAGTTTTTTATAGGGTAAATTACATCAATCGTCCCTCGTGAATGTGTCAAAACGCACGTTTAGTCCATTTTTTCAAAAAATTAACTCGGACAGTCCCTTGTTTGCTTAAAACTTGCACGCTTCGTCCCTGATATGCATTTTTGTTGCGAATGTAGTCAATGACAGATCTAAAATGACCACAATGCCCTTTGTCTATTTCTTTTCCAATTAATTTAATGTTATTATTATTATTATTATTTTTAATTTAAAAAAAAAGAAATATGGCCCCACTCATCCCACCTTTTTAAAACTCTTAATCTAATATTTCTTTCTTTCTCTCTCTATCTCCAGATACCATCACCAGAAATACTCACCACCACCACCGTATATCTGAACCACCACCGAAAACATCTCCATTTCCTCCGATGTGCCACTGTTACCTACCACAATCTCACATCTTTGTCTAAAACCCTAAAAAACCACCTCAATCTTCGTCTCCATCACCATTTAAAGCTTTACTGTTCACAAACGCGTCACCTTCTTTGGAACCGTCACTTTCTCGTGATTGCCTCGCCGGAGAAGGTGACCTTTTCTTCAGATCTACACCACCATCGTCTCCATCGCCACCGCCTTCATCATCATGACTACTGCTTCGCCTGAAAACCTACTTCGTCTCGGATCTACACCATCTCAGATCTACACCTTCCTCGTCACTACTTGTTCACCTGAAAACCTTCATCTTCGTCACCACCTATTCGTTGGAGCTTACAGATCTCGAAGTGGTGGTTCGATGGACTTGCAAATTAGGAGATGAAGGTGGTAGTTCTTCAAAGCTCACAGATCGGGAGGACGATGTGCAAAATTTTTGTCTCATAGGTGAGTTGCTTTGAACCTTCATCGTCTCAGGGTTGGAACGTCTCCGCCTTCATCGTATCAGGGTTTCGATATGAGATTTCTTTTCGTCGCCGCCTAGGGTTTCGAATGCCACCAAAGGTTTCAGGTTTGGTTTGGTTTGTGTAAGTGGTAGTGGATGGTCTTTTCTGGTGGCAGTCGGTTGGCGATGGTTCGTGAGCTGTTGGCGGTGATAGGTGGAGGTACCAGAGTTTAAAGAGGGGATATGAGAGAGAGAGAGGCATGAGAGAGAGAGAGAGAAAGAGAAAGAGATGGAGAGAAGCAGTGGTTTCCGTCGGTTTCCGGTGGTAGTGGATGGTGGCCGAAGGTGGTTGGTGGCTAGAGTTGGGTGGTGGCCGGAAGTGACTGTAGTTGGAGGTGGTTGATGGCCAAAGGGGTTGGATCTAATTTAAATGGGTGTTTACTTTTATAAAAATTATACTTAATAAAAAATAATAGATAAGTTATAAACAATTGAAAAATAAATGAAAAAGAAAAAGAAAAAGGCAAGAAAGTCATTTTATGTATGCTAGGGACGTAACGTACACCTTTTAAATGATATGAGGGTCGGTCGAGTTAAATTTTCAAATTAGAGACTAAACGTGTGATTTGACACATTGATGAGGGACGACCGACTTAATTTATCCTTTTTTTTATAATATAGTGATAAAAATAACATTCCTCTATATATATTTGGCCCAACATGATATTAGATGTTGTCCTTTTTTTTTCTTGAAGTTAAAGGTTCAAGCGTCGATTGAAACATAGGTAAAATAAGAAATTATGAGTAATTTCAAGGTTGTCAAAATCGAGATCCTACGTATGATTGTTTTTGGGTTTTCAAGATCGGGATCGGGATCCTAAGATCTTACCAAAAAACATAATTTTAACTTGTAATTTTAAAATATGAAAAATATCTTAAACATTCAGTTTTCCGTTCAAAATCTATAAAAACTTCAAACATTAGTCACAACTAACAACATTTAATGATAAACGGTAAAATGGTAAAGGGTAAAAGACATAAAATAGTAATTTTTTTTTTCATTTAAAAAAAAAGTAATAATAATTCAAGAGAAGGTGGGATCGAATCAGATCCCGATCCTACGATCCTACCCAAAATACGATTTGTATACTATTCGGCTCGTTTTTCATACCTAAGATTGTCTGTTCGTATGACCTACAATCAAAATTACGATTTTGACAACCTTGATATATTTAATATCCAGTTCTAAAAGAAAAAATATCTTATTATTATTATTATTATTATTATTATTATTATTATTATTATTATTATTATTATTTTTCCATTTTTGAGATTTCAAAACGTAAACAATTAAACCAACATTTTGGCGCCTGCTGCCATTGCATCTAAGGTGTTGTTTGTTTTTTCGGAGACAAAATGTCTGCAGTCTGCGGATCACATATGCAAACCTCTGCTGTAGAAGAGGTGGACCAAATGTCTGCAGTCTGCAAGAAGAAGACTGTTTGTTTTTTAACATCTGCATGTTGTTAAAATATACTGAGATTTAGATATACCGGTTTTTTTAAACATAAAAATATTGCAAAAAGCTAAATTTTTCATCAACTATAACTTCAACGACTAAATAAAACATACAACTAATTTACAAATATAGTTTGGGGTGAGCAAAAACTGAATCGATAATTTTTTTGATAAAAACGCAACAAACCGAAAATAATAAACTGAAACCGATACAAAATTCGATGATGTGATGATTCGAAGGGCTAAAACTATGTTGGGATTCAATAATCAAAAAATTAAATGAACTTAGTTATTAATATGGTATAAATTATGATAATTGAAAAATAAAACTTCATTAAAATTTTTGATATTATATCAATGATATTGTTTCTATCCTAAATAACATAAAAAAAAAGTTACTGGATTTATTTACATTGCACAAAAATAAAAATATCTATAAAACTATGTCAAAATTATTTGGATAAATATATTATTTGAATAGAAAAACATATACATAATCATATACATAAACATTTGGGTTAATACATAATTATGATAAAAAAACAATAAATAAAGTAACAAATAAATACATAAAAGGAAAGGAGGATGACAAAAGTATAAAAAATAAAAAACGACACTAAAAATTACAAAAAATATTTTTTCTTTTTTAAAAGTTAAATACATATTGTGGAAGAGAGAAGAAAATGCTAGAAGATGTTAGAAGACATAGGTCCATATCTGCGCCAAGAAGAGGACGCGCAGACATTTTTAGGTCTACGGTCTTTTAAAAAACAAACAGTCTGCGAGACCAAACATCTACGCGTTGTCTGCGCGGCCCGGACATAAGAGATCACGAAGAGCTTTTGAAAAAGACAAATGCCACGTGAAATATGTTCTTTCTCGTGACGTGGAGCCGGCCTTGGGTGATCAATCATAATGCCTTTTCGAAATTACCAGCTTACCCTTTTCTTTAAGTCGCCGGCTGCTTATTCTTTTCAGTGATTTGCTATATATCATCCTTCAACTCTGTGTTAAACTTCACTTTAAGCCCTTTTGTAACAAAGCTGTTACAGTTTTTTGTCTTTTACATCATTTTTTTTTATTTCAATCAAGGGTTTTTTACGTCATTGTTGGATTTTAACCATTTTCCATCGTAAGTGTTACAAACTGGCAAACATCTTTATAAATAAATGGATCATTTCTATTATCTTTCATTTTTCTATGATTTATGTTTTCATAAGTGTATTTTTTTTCCCTTTTCTATATGTTTCTTATTAGAACAATCATATTTTTTTATAATATTAATGTTTACAACTATCCGAATACATTAATTAAAAATGTATAAGTTAGTTTCGGGCATATAGTTCGAAGCTAAAGATACATAATTTGTAATATGACATTTTAGATATCTTAGATATTCTACATGAATATATTAGTATAATGTCACTAGTTTTTCAGTTATGTCATATGATATTTTATGATTATTTTCACATTAGTATAATATCAATATTGTTCCACTGACACATCAACAGATATTTGTATTTTTAACAAATCTAATAGTGATCTACAATTGATAAGCTTCAAACATATATCCAATTTAATCTGATTTATTAAATATTTAAACTGTTTACAGACAAGATTAGTTGTTGATATGTAAATATATTTATATATTAATAGTTATATAAAAATAATAACTAATAAATCATAGTTTATTTTTATTTAATTGTTGGCCCCACATGAAGATGATCCTCCAAGTTGCAAACAACTTATGCAATGAAATTGTTGAGGTGGCATTTTTTGGCTTTGGTTTGCAAGGAGTTTGAAAGGCTGATGTAATTGAACACCCAAGTAGATATCTTAGATATTTACATAAACATATATGTATAACAAAAATGATTTTATAAGATAACGAATTATTATTCTTATATATATTTAGTTATTTTTATGTATATTTAATATTTTTTATTTAAAAAAATATTATTTTATTGGTTACAGGTTTAAGAAATATCATTAAACTCATATTTACTATTCAATAAACTATTAGACTGATGTTTTATACATAATTTACCAGTAAACTAACTTTTTTTTTATATATTTAGTCATTTTCATATTTTCCGATCATCATCAGTTTTTCGGTCATCTTTTGCATCCACATAATTCCAAAGAAGAAAGATAACATAATTTTACTAACCTTCATCTTTCCATTTACTACCTTTGACATTGCTCATGACGACATTTACATATTTCTCAGCTCCTCTCTCTTTCCTACCACTTTACGAAAATCACCAACTCACCACCCCTCTCTCTTGCCACTTTCTTTTGAATCGTAAGACATTAGTACCTCGCATCCGCTCACAAATTTTAGATTACATTCTTGGTTATCGTGATGAATGGTGGATATGGGTGGTGAATGGTGGTGATAGAAGGTGGTGTTTGTTGTTATGATGTTGGTGGGAGGTAGATGGTGGTGGTGAGACTAGATGGTGTTGTTCGGAGATGATGATCGAGACATATGGTTTAATGATAAATTATTTATAAAAATAGTTTAATAGTTAGTCGTATATAAAAAAATATCAACCTACAATACCCGATCAAACTAATAGGTTTTAAGCGGTTCCAATGAGTTTAATAATAGCTTGTATATAAAAATGAAAAATGACTAAATATATATAAAATGATAGTTTATTGAAGTCATTTTCTCATTTCATAAAATCCAAAACCGTAATTGTTATTAACAAAAACCTGTTATCACCGTACAATAATTTTAAATGTAGAGAAAATTGTTTTTGAAAAATATTATTTTTAAATTGAAAGTTTGAGAATAAAAAAAGGAATAGTGAACAGAGTACGGACTCATTGCGTGCATGGAACCTTGAATGGGTGTGAGTTTCTACACAACTCGTCCTTTTATCCTTTTGTACAAAATTTTCTATTCGCTAACATGGATAGGGCCCACGAAATACAGGGATCGTTCCGTTAAGTCTGTCGTAGATGAAGGTCTTTATCTGTTTCATCTACTTTTCACGAAATTCTCAACTTATATAAATATTATCCTTCGGGTTTTCAACAACTACAATTTAAACCCTCTTAATTTACCACTATCACAATATGTGTTTGATGTGTAAAAAAGAAATATACAAAAACGTTGCAACCCAAAAAATGAATTGTCTTAGAAAATCAATGGTTCAATTTTTGCTATTTAGAAATTCGGATTTTATGTTTACTTTGGATTTTTATATAAGATGGGTTTTGTTAGTTTTAACATAGTCTGAGATCATGGCACTCCAAGTTATAACATCATCTCTGTTAGACATTTCATTGAACAACTTCTGTGCATACTCCATTGCCGTATCTGCATACATGGACATGAGAGAGTCTTGAAGTGAAGAGATGGCTAGAAACTCCATTTTAATCATATACCCATGTATTTTTTGTCCTTCGTGTAAAGCTTTGAGTGTTCGAATTGTTTGAATTACAAGGACTAAGGTGGAGACATTGGATTCAAAACCTGTTGCTCTAGCTTCAATAAAGAACGTATTCCTTGATCCAAATCACCATCATCAATCTGCCCATAAATCAGAATGTTCCATGAAACATAATCCTTTATCTTCATGCAACCAAAGACGCTAATTGTGGAACCCATATCCCCAGCTTTTGTATAGAATTCCATGATAGAGTTTCCAATAGATGTGCTTGATTCCACTTCGAGCTTAATTACAGATGCATGAAGGGACTTCCCATGTGCCAAAGATATTGCTGAACATGCCTTTAAAATCGGATGGAGCAATGAAGGTTCTGTCAATTGAACTCCAGCTTTGTTCATGTCATTGTATAACTACAATACCTCTTGCCATCTCCCACTAAACGACGACTCTTTGATCTTCGAAACCCAGTTGGAAGTGGAGGAGGTGCTAGAGGATGGGTGGGTGTGGCCTGGGTAGGGTGGGGTGGGGTAGTCATGGACGGACGCAGTTCGTAGTAGGTGTTGCCGGTGACATATTTTTGTACTTTTTAGGTCATCAACGTTGGTCTTTATGGTTTCAAAACTTTTAATGTTTGATCCTTCCGTCAGTTCTTTGTTGTTAAGTCTAACTGATGTGAGGGTAAAATGGTATTTTCCATACCTCAGGGACCAATCTTGAAGTTCTATGCTTTTATTAATAATAAAAAAAAAAAAAATTATCATACTACCCTCGGTTTTGCTTGGTGTCCAATAGTGACACCGGTAACCTGTATGTGTCACTACGAAAAAAGTTTTGAAACCGTAAACACCAACTTTGATGATCTAAAAAGTTAATGAC
Source organism: Lactuca virosa (assembly GCF_052849685.1). NCBI lineage: Eukaryota > Viridiplantae > Streptophyta > Magnoliopsida > Asterales > Asteraceae > Lactuca > Lactuca virosa. The sequence continues at coordinate 163,077,684 of NC_136428.1, forward strand.
TGAACTTGACTTTTTTTTGAAAACCATAAGGACCATTTTTAAAAATTTATCTTTATAAAATTTTACAGTTCCAAAAATATATTTTCTTGACCGAAAAATAAAATTACTAGTAACCATTTGTAAGTTTATTGGTTTTTTCGGTAGTTCTTTGTTAAAGTTTTTTCGTTTATCATATATTTAATCTTTCAAGTGTTAAAAAAAGATCACATATTTTCTCTATTAATACATACTTATAAAATAAGTTTTTTTATTCCACCTATTTAAGACCTTGAGATCTATTGACACCACATACAATATTGATATGAGGTGTCACTGTGGTGTGGCGTCTGGTGTGCGGTAGTACGGTGAGGTATCAACAATAGTTTCTTGCATCGCACCTTCTTTCCTCCTTTGACCGTTGGAACCTTTAAATTTAGATTTTTTCCCACTAAATAAACAACATTTCTTCCATTATGTATTTTTTTATTTCAATTATGTATTTTTAATAATTAATGAAATTATTTTCTTTCTATTAATTTTATATAATTATTATATTAATTTTAATATTTAGTTAAAAGAAAAAGGAAAAAAGTGAAAGAGAGCATTATCAGTGAAGAGGATGAAAGAAAAACAATGTGATAATGAAATGACCATAAAAAAATAAAAGGTAGTGACTAGTAGGAAGATATACCCTTTAACCTAATGAAATATAATTAATGAAATATAATGACAAGTAGACAACTATATGTTTTTTAGAAGTTAAAACTTTATTTTAAATTACAACAACATGTTGATTGACACATTTCCGGAAAAAGTTTATACATATAAGTTTTGGATATTAATTGTTGTAATATTATAGATTTATAAAAATAAAAATAAAAATAAAAATAAAAATAATAACAATATCAAGATCAATGCAAACAATATTAAAATAGATATAAACAAAATATCATAACAAATAATGATACAGCGCCCACCGGTTATTTATTTTTTTTTAGAAAATTTCTATATAAAAATTCTCATAACATTTAATCTTTTTAGCTGTTTAGAGCATAACTTTTTCCATGTGAACTCACCTGCTTCACACTTGGTTGGCTAATTCCATGTTAATATAATTTTATGCCTCAATAATATTTTAAACATATCTTATTACAAAAGCGTTCGACGTTTGATTTGATTGGACTAAAAAAATAAAACAAAAACGAAGAACTTGTAAAACAAATTTAAACGAAACCTTATTACTCTATTAACCTACACCTCTAGAATTGTAGTACAAAAGTCTTTTGCTAGATCACCATGCGATCTTGGCGATTTGAGCGACATACATACCCTTCTCCTCCGGCGGGGCCAAATGTTGGCAAGAGTATCCAAATCGAAAGGGTAAGCCGACTTCTATCTAGTCAAGTCGTCTCTATATCTGATCACTGAACTATGGCCGGCTACGAGCACCGACGACCAAATGAGACCATAACTGGAAAAACTCGTTCATAACATCTAAGTTACGAATTTTTCCTCGATACTCTGTGAATTATGGAAAACATATGAAACGTATGGAACTGTTCTTGATGTGTTTATTGCTAAAGGATTATCAAAGGGTGGAAAACAGTTTGCTTTTGTTAGGTTTGCAAAGTCTAATAACCCTTGATTGAAAAACTATGTACGATTTGGATTTGGGAAATTGAGGTTGTTTGCAATTGTTGGTAGATTACAAAGAGAGTATAGTATAAGGACGGGGAGATGACGACCGGGGGAGCTACAAGAATTCAATCTAAAGCTAATTCTAAATCATTTGGTGATGTTGTAAGTGGAGGAACTAAACTTGACACCAAGGCTGTAAAAGTCACTAAGTCGGTAGACCAACGCCTAGGGATTACTCGGTCTAGTCGACGATTAGTCGGCGACTAGTAGAAGACTCTAAATTGTAAACCCATTAATTTTTCTTTAATAAAATATGACTAATTAATATAATAACAAAGTTGGTAAATATCACTATATAATGAAAAATAGGTTAATATGATTAATAAAATACTAATCATTCCTCAAATAGTTTATATTGAAATAGATATTCTTCAAAGAATTAAAAATTCACTGGCTTCTATAGATTCACTCATTGTATATGCATATATTAATCGTTGGACACCTTCTAGTCGGATGACTACTGCCTAGGGACTAATTAGAGATTATTTGGCGACTAGTTAATATTTTTACAACATTGCTTGATGCTAATCATGGTTTTAAGGAAAATCATAACGAATCGAAAATTATGATTGATAAAGGGTGTTTAATATCAAAGCATTCCTCTAAAACTCTCATTGGTTTGGTTAATGAGTTTCAATCCTTGCTAATATTCATGTTGTTTTGTGGCAATGAGGATTTTTCTGATGTTATTTTTGGATATGTGGGTGGAAACTGGGTCAAATAATCTTGGTGAATGGTGCCAATAGAAAATGAAAATACAAACAAACATAAAGTCTTGGTGAATGGTTGTTATCGTGAAGGGTATGGGTTTTCTCATTCTTTACAAGGTGATTCGGGCAAACCTATAAAAAACTAATGATCTCTCTTTATTGGAAGAGTTAAATGATTTTATTAATAATGATCAAGCTATGGGATATGCCATGGATAGGTCTACTCAAAATATTCAGGAAATTATAAATGCTTATGGAGAGGAATAAATGGTTTCCAATGATTTTTGTTTCCTTGAATGTTCAAGGGTTAAGGAATGAAGGGAAACTTACTTAAGTGAAGGCTTTGTGAAATAAACATTGTGTGAGTTTCTTATCATTACAAGAGGCTAAAATGAGGCGATTTGATATTTTGTTGGTTCGATCCTTGTGGGGTAATAATGCTTTTGAGTATGATCGTAGATTGTCTAGAGGTTTGTCTGGTGGAATTTTGTGTGTTTGCGAGCTATGTTTATTAGCAAGAGCATTTTTTGTGGGGATAATTATATTTTTATTGAGGGTGTTTGGGTTCCTACAAACACTCAATGGCTTGTTATTTTGGTGTTAGCGCTTGAAGGAGTTATGCAAAAAAGTAGTTATGGGAGCAGCTTTTAAAGTTTATAAACTGATGACATGGAGAGGTTATTGTTATGGTAGATTTTAATGAAGTTTGGTTTAAGAGTGAAAAGTATGGATCTATTTTCACGAACATTTGGTAGATTTGTTTAACACTTTTATTAGTCATGTAGTGCTCTTTGATTTACCTTTTGGGGGGTTACTCGTATACTTGGACGTGTAGATTGGCTGAAAAAAAATAAGAAAGTTAGACATGTTTTTACTCTCGGAAGGCCTTATGGAAAATTTTCCTCATTTGGATGGTATTATTTTAGATCGTCATTTATCAGATCATCGCATGATTCTTCTAAAAGAGGCAGTGTTTGAATATGGTCCTTCACCATTTTTAGTATTTTCATTCGTTGTTTCTTGTGGATGAGTTTTAGAGGGTCGTGGAAGAATCTTGGAAGAATGTTGGAATTATTGAGGCAAGGGTCTTAGAGAAAACCAAAATGCTTCTAGATTAGGTTTTCTTAGAAATTTGGTTGGGTTGGACTCTAAAATTGATTGTGAGGATGGAGATCGAGAAGACGGGAATACACAAAGTATGTTGATAAGAAAAAATGGTGATATTTCTGGAAGCTTTAGATGTTGCGCAAAAAGTTAAAGTAAAGTGGGCTATTGAGGGGGATGAAAATAATAAATATTTTCATGAGATTATAAACAAGAAAAGGCAAAGATGGGAAATGGATGGGGAGTAGGTGGATTCCCCTAATAGAGTTAAAGGGGGATTTCTTACAACATTTTCAAACTAGGTTCTTGGCTCCAGAAGGGTCTCGGCCAGTCATTACTCATAATTTTATTTCTTGTTTATCTGCTGAGCAGTCTACTACGTTGGAGTGTGAGGTCACTAGTGATGAAATATGGGATTGTTGTTTGGATAATTCGCCAAGTCTTAGTGGGTTCACTTTTGAAATCATTATGAAATTTTGGTATCTGATTGAGCATGATGTTTTAGCTATGGTTAAATGTTTATTCAGTGCTGATATCTTCCAAAGGGTGCAACTCTTTTTTGGTCGCTTTAATTCCTAAAGTTTGTGATGCTAAATGTGTCAAAGATTTCTGTCCGATTAGTCTGATAGGCTGTCAATACAAAATTGTTAGCAAAATATTAGCTAATCATTTGATGGTGGTTATTTATGGTTTGGTGAGTATGGAACAATCATTTTTTTATTTACGATGGATGGATTTTAGACCATGAATGAAGAAGTCTCTTGGTGTAAGACAAAGAATAGGAAAGATATTGTTTTCAAAGTTGATTTTGAAAAAGCTTATGATTTGCTTCGTTGGGATTTCCTTGATGTTATTTTATGCATTATGGGTTTTGGTAGTATGTGGAGATAGATTCAAGGTGGCTTATAGTTTTCTCAGGGATCGGTCCTGGTTTATGGTTCAACTATTTATGAGTTCTAGTTTTTTTGGGGTCTCAGACATGGGGTCCTCTATAACCACTTTGTTTATATTGGTGATGGAAAGCTTACATGTTGCTTTTCAAAGTGTTATGGATAGAAATCTTTTTTTTTTCTGGTATATCTATTGGTGATAATTTGACTATTAGTATTTCCCATTTATTTTATGCAGATGATGCAATCTTTGTAGGGGATTGGAATGAGTCGAACATTTCTATCATTATCCTGGATATACATTGTTTTCACCTCGATTCCAGGCTCAAGATAAATGCGCATAAAAGTAAACTTTAGGGTATTTGGGTGCCTATGGTGGAGGTTGAGTAAGTGGAAAAAACTATTGTGTGTGAGACTATGAAGATTCATTTCCATTATCTTGGCTTGGTAGTGGGAGGTAATATGTCGAGGTTTGATTCTTGGCATGAGGTAGTTGATAAATTCGTGGCTAGACTTTCATATTGGAAAGTTTAAACTTTGTCTATTGGTGGTAGATTGACTTTATTAAAGTTTGTCTTGGGAGCTTTACCGATTTAATTTTGTCTTCATTTAAAGCTCCCATAGGTATTATAAAAAGATAGAAGCCATGTTGACATATTTCTTTGTTGGGGCTGAGGTGGACGAAATAAAGTTGACTTGGATAAATTGGAATAAAGTCTTGACTCATAGGAAGGTAGTGATGGGTTTTACATGTAATAACGCGGATAAATCCTTATACACATAAGGGTACATGCAACCTATTAGATCTATGTCATAACACTACTGAAGTAACATTCTATTGAACAACAAGAACCATATAAGCCCTACCTATTTTTGAAATTCATAAACAAGTTAGGGATTACATACCTTTAGTTATTGTTGTAAATAACTAATCAAAACCTTCTTCAATAACTCTATGAAGCAAGCACCAGAAATCTCGTGCCTCTGATGGTTCACACCCAAACCCTAGCAACTAGGAAACTTGAAGAGTGAGGAGAAGAGAAGAAAATTTTGGCTATGCTCTTTTTTAAGAATGGTTGGCTGAAACTTAGAGCTATAAGACCTTATTTATAGTTGTTAGGAAAACCCTTGATAAGCCTTACTTGATTAAAATAATAATATTTCGAATCAAGTAATTATCTGGTTTCCTAATTATCTTCAAGGGATATTCTAGAACCCTATAATCCCCTCCAAACCGTCCACCTCTATGGGGAAAGTTCTGAAACCCTTTTGTTCAACTATTGAACAATTACAGCTTAGGTGCTTGTACTTTTAATTAGTTCAATTTATCCCAAAATTAATTCTAATTAATTTATGATTAATTATTAATTAAATAATACTATTTCTAATTAATATATTATTCTCATAATATACTAATAAATCATTTATTTCTATTTATTAATCATATAATAAATCAATAAATCATTCTCTCTCTCTAAAAGTCATCCTATTCAATTACTAGGTCTGAGGGCAACCGAAAAAGACTTTGCCAATGGTTCAAGTATATATCAGTTTAGTTATTGGCTTAGACACCTAATCCAACAGTCTCCCACTTGGATAAGTGTATAACTACAATTCCCAGTATAACTTTTAAACTAATAACAAAGGGAGCTTCCCATAGCAACTCCAATCTCTAATCTGATCAGACATCGGTCCTAAAATAAGTGATCAAATATTCCTTCATTTTACAAGTTATTGTATGGACACGATACATGGATTGAAATCAATCTCATTATCTAAAATTATGTTTCTCGATTTCATGATTTATGATGACTGAATTCAAACTACTAATTGAATACATCAATTCAGTCTGGGCTCGACCAAGCACTTCAGATGTCGACAACAAATCATTAAGGGCCCTTAAGATATCGCTTTTCTTGTTAGGGCAAAAGGAACGAATAAATTTCGACTAATATGATTGTATCTTTTACTTACCAAATTATGCATGACACTATGTTTTATTACATCAAGTTACTGATGCATTTACATAACAGCAGTGCACAACCGACTTGTAAATTACAACTCATATATCTCAATTTCAAGAATATAAGATATTATCATCTCAGAATTACTCGTGATAAAATCCATGAAGTAATTCTCTGATCGTGGGTTTATCCAATACTCAAAATCTCCATTTTTCTAAGTACTTATGAATATTGTAGCAACCATTGCAATGTCTAATCTCCATAGACAATCTACAATTCGATTCATGACAACATTAATTAACTACTTACTTCCAAAAGTATGAGCAACTATGGAATTTCGAATAATCAAATCATTCAGGAAGTAAAACATGCAAAGTGAAACACAATAATAAACTAATTAACTATGGTTTTAAACCTATTGAAATAAATAAATCTTTATTATTTAGTCACCATGATAATTACAACTTTATTCATTGTACAATGTTTCAAGTAATTAACTAACCACTTGAATTAAATATCAGTCATGCCATGTTATGAACATGCATACTATGTCTCTCTATGGTCCTTCCTTTGTGAACAGATCAACTGGACATTATTCCAATGATGCTCATTTCACAATTCCAAATTCTTATCACTATCCAAGATGTTATGGAATTCCAACTTAAAACACATTAATCTCCTGTGATATCAAGATTCCAGAGTCTTAAAGACTGAGTCTTTGATATTACAGAATATTCCATTTGTTGTTACTTGAAATAACTCCATGGTAATGAAGGTTCTAATTCAAGTTACACTCCATGAATACTTCTCTTGCATTAAAGTTTTAAACTGACATACAGACTTTTCAAATATCTCCCATTATGGAAACATTTCCATATTTCCATATAACCATCAATTCTGATCAAGAACCATCTCAATCCAGAATGATGTCACTATGGTCCATCAAATTAATATCATACTCCTAACTGTCCACAAGCAACATGTCTTTTGGTATAACCTTAGAATGTTCTTGATAGTTTTTCAATAGCTTTAGACACACAAAATTCTAGTTCCTTTTCTCACAATGCTCTGAGCATTCGAGAAATTAGAACAAGTTAATATTATAGCATATATAATCGATCCTATATTCAAAGCATTTGGGAATCGATTCATTATGTCTCACATAAGGATTTGATATCCATTCAATCTCTTGCTATAATATTTCCATGTATCGAATTTACTATGTTGAATCATTTCAACATGATATTCATATATGTCTATGACTAGGTTATATTAAACTATGTAATCTAAACTTTTAGATTCAAAATGAAGTACGAGTGCCATCTCCCATAGCTTTACTATAGCGAAACAATCCCCAAGCTTTTGCAACTTGCAAATTGAAAACTGTGTTCCCTACGGACAATACTGTCAACATGCAATACTATTATAACAATTATGCTCCCACTAGCATTAACATAACAATTATGCTTGCACTAGCTTTGACATGTACCCTAGAAATGAAATTAGACTTCTAGAAATCAATACTCTTGACTTTCTTACTGAAGTACAAATCTCTGTTACGCGATGCTTCGATAAGTCTCCAACTAGACTTATTAAGCTTATACACCTTCATTGGATAGCATATGTGTGTGTTTAAACCCTTTCAGAACTTATAGATATATGTATTGAAAGTTTAAACAATTCCTTGTCATTCCTCACAATTCGAAATATGAAGAGGGATGCCGTAATCATATTGGGAATTTGAGAATGCAATTAACACAACAAATATCCATATTGATCTTTATTAGATCTTACGAATCTATTAGTGAAAGTGTGTCCTCAAAATCATTCTCATGAATTAGAGCGAAAACGTTTCCACCTAGAGTTCATGGTGAATACGTTTCCATACACGTGAATCTATCGTTTCCAACCTGCAATCATAAGACGAGGTTTAGAAAAAAAATCAAATTTAGCTTTTCTTCATGGACTGAACTTTGCTATTCTAAATTTCTTGCCCTCTGGTAGCACAAGGGCCTACCAATGTTTCCACGTTGTTAGCAACTCACCCATATTGATCAATGTACTTTCACTGACCAACACACTTTTGTTTTTGGAGTTAAATGAAAAACATGGAACTCACAAGCATTTCCAACTCAACTTGAAGTGCGCATAAATAAGAATATGTTAACTAAACATGACAGGTCATCAACCTCATGTCACATGCTAGTGATAATTAAAAGGTTCATTTGTCGGTTGACTCTTGAAACTCTCAAGATCAATATGACTCTCACTAACTTCTTGACATATGAATTTTCTTTCAAGGAGCATTCCTTGACCAATTAAAACAAATATTCAAAAGTTTGTGTGGATTTTCGACAAGAAAACACTTCGTATAACATGCCTTAGTTTATCTTTTGTTTCTCGATTAACGAAAACATCACAACTCCAATTCAGTATGTGCTAAAGTAAGAAAACAGTTTTACTCCACATATTTCGAGGTGTTGTAAACCTTATTAGTTTGAAAATATATGATTTATAGTTACTAGAGTATGACTCTAAAGCTTGAGTGGAACAAAGTATGACTCATTTCTTGATCGAACTAATTCCAACAATATCTGATTCCTCTTAGTCATACAATTTCACTAAGATGTTCTTCGATGATTAATTGTGATATAAATCTACAATCACTGAGATGATCATAAAACATGATACTAAAGTACTCTTATTTCCTTTCAGATTGGATAATCTTTTATATTTCTGCCTAGTAGATTCTTCTTAATCGTTCTGCTACTCTTTGAATCGTTTTAAAGTATCAGAATTATGCTTAATCTTATAAACACAGCCATATTTACTGAAACATCAATAAATCATGACGAATAGAGTTATCGTACTTTGTGATGGATCTGAATAGTTCATACCAACATGTACTAGATCTATTAGTCCTTCACTTGCCTCGCATAAACATGTGATCAATGAATTAGTTATAATTTTCCAATGAACAAGATTCTCATATACTATACAATGCGACTTGTACAACACCAAGTATCTATTCAGATGATGAGATTTCTTTTTTACTTGGTTAATTATGACAATACCACAAGCGATATTATAAGAATCAAATCAACAATTAATATTTCTATTATCAGAAATGTAACCAACACTTTCATAAATGCCATTTCAAGGAAATATAAAATAATACAACCAGATAAACCAAAATTTCACTTTTATTGAAAATAAACAAAAAAAATTAGAACTTGTCCTTACAACGCATAAAATGAAAACTATGTTACTAGACAATTCTGAAGAATAATAGAAATCCATTAAATTATCCCAACTCCTTAGTTGAAGCTCCAAATTCTGATCTTCGAACCATGTGACCAAAGTCCATTTCCCATGATCAGATTTAGCTCACCTTGCTCAAGCTTCCTTCTTTCTCTTAGTTCCTTTAATACCATCAAAATGTGATCATCACATCATGTATTAAGAGTCTATGAATAGGAACTTATAAAACAATGGAGTCAGATAATGGATGCGCCTGAAGTAGAGTCACACGATTTGACTTTACTATCTCTAAGATCTTTCATGTGTTTTGGGTAGCTTTGTTTCCAATATCCCTTCAATTGGTAGTAGAAACAAATGAAATCTTTGAGGTGAACACATGGAATGATCCCAGAACTGACCTTTCTCTTTACCATACGATCAAACGTTTTGATCTTGGACGACTCCATTGGGTAGAGAAATGTCCATGGCAACTTTGGAATTAGACCCAATAAGCATCTCTGCTTTATATGTGCTCTTAAGCATTTCTGCTTCAACAACTATCAACACTTTTGTCAGATCAATTAGGGTCATGTCGATATTCCTCATATAAAGTTCTCAATGAACTGATCATATGACTTTGGAAGCGAGAGAAGAACCAAGTCAATGGCATGCTCCCTTGGGAAAATGACACCCATTCTATCCAACTTGTCAATGTACGATTTCATTTTTCAGAACATGCGGACACACAAAGTTTCCATCTTGATGTTTACATGCCAATAAGGATTGAGTAGTCTCATAACTTTCAACTTACGAAAACGTGACATTAGGAGAGTCATAGGAGGAGGAGGTGGAAGAGTCGAAGAAGCATGATGTCCAGTTCCACCAATTATCGAAGAAGGAAAAACATTTTCACCTTGATCAGAATGTGGAAGATCATCTTCAGAAGGAAAAGGAAAACCGTCTCTAGAATATTGAGGAAAAACGGTTTCCATAAGAATGAGGAAGACCATTAATATCTTCACAAGACATCTAAAATTAGGAGAAAAGAGAATTAAAGTTAGTTGATTTTAATAATTAATTATTAACCCAAAATTTTAAATTAAGGTTAGGATCCATATTTTCCGATTCGAACTTTGAAGAGGGATGTCGTAATCAAATTCGAATCTATTTTAGATAGGTGAGGCTTTTACCAATTTCAATCTTATGAAATTCCTAGATCTTTTGAGATTCATTCAATCTTATCAATGGCATGTTTAATCTCATATTACGCTCTCACTTTTATGACTGGGATGCCGAGGATCACAAACGAGATGTGAATAACCATGCAAACCCGCTTGACAACGTTGATGTCATTTACCATCTTACATTGATGTGCCGTTAACCACACACGCTCCATCAACAATGATAATTTTGAAGATGTCCATCATATCTCTTTATAGTCCCTATTAGTCTATCGGTTAACTACACACGCTCCACTAACGACATATAAAGTATTATGTGCGTTTTCATGGATTAACATACTTTTCACATTTTCCTAAAGTAACTACGAATGAGATTTTAGAAAATATTTAGTTACTTTTTATCATTATACTTATTAATGAAACTATTTCCTATCAAATCCGTTCGGCTAACGACCCTTCACCATACAAGAGAGCGGTAGGTGAGAGTGGACACCCAATGACGATCATTTTATATGTCACTTCCTTAAACTGTCCTTATAGCATTGCTTCGTGAATGAGGCGTACTAGCGATTTGGCTAACTTTTCTTATACAAATAATATATTAAACCTTTAATAATATAAGTATAATGTGTATTTTAAAACATTTTAAAAACACACGGTTTAAATATGTAACATCCCGGCGATGAGGGCTTATGGTATGAGAAAGCTTGCAAAATGGCTCATAGTGGCATTTTTGTAATTTCAGGCTAAGGTCTACTACGTTGGGCGTACGTTGTGTACGCTGAGCGTACATGCGAGGGTTTAGTACGCAGGGCGTACATCGCGTATGCAGGTCATACGTGCGAGGTTCTCAAACCCTAAAATTTTGGGTTTGGACCCTATTTAAACATCTTTATGGCCTCCAAACTCATCTCTCATTAGCCTCCAACACTTCCATTCGATGTTAGCAAACACTAGCCTCTTGTTTGAGCATTCTTGACCCTTATGTGTTTCTGGTGATCTGGAAGGAGACAGAAGGAAGTAGAACCACCTTGGAAACTTGAAGAAGCTTTGGATTTGGGATCTTCACCTCTCTAGCAACCTCCAAGAGGTATAAAGTTTCAAACTTGGCTTGTATTTCCTTAGATCTTGCTAAGTTCTTGATTCATGGACATTTTGTCCCAAGTCTTGACCTTTTCGGAGTATGCATGCTTTAGTCCATTTTAGCCATCCTTTCATATGTTTTGAGGGGATTAGAAGCATAAAAATATGGTTTTGGCTCTTAATCCTTCTCCATGCATGTGTTTGTTTGTATTAATGGGTTAAGAGGACGGGGTTTTTAGCATTTAGCACCTTTTGGCCATGCAAGACCATAAAGTTGGAAACTTTATGGTCAAGGATGATATTTAGGACTTGGATATGCAATTTGGTCGTAATATCTTAAGTATTAAGCTCTTAACTTGTGAAGAAGAAGTCCAGCTACGTACGTTGGGCGTACCATTTCGTACGCTGCGCGTACGCAGTTTAAGCTCCGATTCCTCGGACAGTGAGTACGCCCCGCGTACATCCGAAGTACGCCCCACATACGAGGACTGGGTCGACTCGGCTGTGTTAACTCGGCCGATTTTGTTGATTTTTACCGATTTTGACCAAGGGTATTTTGGGAAATTATTATTAATCTGGATTGTGAAATGTTTTGATTATTAGGAGCCGAGTAGAGCCGGTTGTCGGAGCAGAGATTCATTCATACTATATTCGGACTGAGAGGTGAGTTTTCCTCACTGTACTTATGGGTCGAAGGCACCAAGGCCGACACATTGGATTATATATCTTGATTTGCTGTATGTTTTTATGTGGAGATATATTGTTACTAGTTATATAATTAGACTGGTAGATCTGAAGGACTACCTGTGTTTGTTGTTATTGATTGATAGTGTTATATATTGATATGTTATGGTTTACTGGGTTTAAGTGGACCAACTGATACTGAAGGCCATTATATCCAGGGTGGTTCGGATAGACTGATGGCCTGTGAGGCGGTCCAGTCAGGCCGAAGGCCCGATAGCGGTCCAGATAGGATGAAGGTCCGGCGAGGCGGTCCATTCATGCTTAAGGCTCTGTATGCATGTTGTTTTTTGTTATGTTATGTGGTGGTACTTTTGGGGGAACTTACTAAGTGTTGGCTTGCAGTTTTAGTTTTGTTTCAGGTACTTTTGAGGATTGTGGCAAGGCGAAGGCGTGATCGTGTACATCCTTCGGTTTTATGTTATCTGGATTTTTTGGACACTCTGATTTCTGAGGAACACTTTTTAAACAATGGTTTTGTAAACATTATGGATTGAATTGTTGTTTTCGAAAAGATAAAAGTTGTTGTGATTTTTATGATATTACAAATTGGTATAAGACACTTGGTTTCAGTGAATTGGAGGAGCATTCGTGTGAATCCAGACTCAAACTAAGGAACTGCAAAAGTTTTAAAACAGTTTTTAAAAATTGTTTTCAAAAGTGAGCAAGGAAGGATGTGATGTTTACAATCAACCGGAGCCAGAAAGTATACCCCAAGTTACCACATGTTATTTGATATGATGTTTATGGTAGCATAACATACTAGTGATATGCTAGGGATCTTGAGGAATTGCATGATAGAATTGCCTGATATATGATGCATGATAGCCTAGGGTTACTTCTTGTACGAATTTGACATCGTTAATGTAGTTTCTTAGTGTATGCATCACAATTATACATAACTAAAATTTTATAGCCTGAGAATGTTTAGTTTGGCGTTATTTCCTATTCCTTATTTGGTTGTGGGCTTATGGTAGAATCAAGTATTCGACTGTCTATGGGATCCACTGTTATGTATGATTAGCATATGCGAGGCTATAGGGTTGGTGGAAGTTTCATGGGTGAGTATTTGTGTGAGCAGCCAGTTAGAGGAGAAATGTTTAGCCACCTTTGAGAGGGAGATGATAAGATGTATGTGTATCCTAGCTGTTGTATTTGTTTGGGTGGTTGTGATGATCGTTGAGACAAATGCTGGTATATGTACAAGGTAGTATGGGCCCATACTACTGAGAGCATAGGCCTCGTAGGCGTCACAAGGAAGTCACAAACCCCAAGGGTTCGTCTGTCTGGCATGGTTGTGATTATATGGATTGTGGAATTCTTACTCTGGTTTATTTTCAGTATGGTGTTCATGCGGGGATCAGGTTCCGGATCTGGAGCGAGCGGGCAGGGTGGGACGAGGATGACTGATGACCAGATTCGATAGGTCATTGCCACTGAGGTGGCTGCTGCTGTCCGACAATCTATGACGGAGATGTTTGGGTCTATCAAAACCGCTGTGATTGAGCTCTTTGATGATCGATACACTGCTCTTTCTGAGGCTACCACTGCTGTAGCTAGCGCAACTGTTGCTGCTGTGGGTATTGGTAGGGGAGAGCCTTCCAGTACCGAGAGTTTGACAACACGAAGCCCCTAGAGTTTGATGGATTTCAGGACCCGATCGTGGCGATGAGGTTGTTTTCTGATGTGGAGGGCCGTTTCTTCACGTGTTCTTGGACTGCTGACCAGAAGGTGAAGTACGTCTGAACCTTCTTCGTTCAGGTGTGAAGGATTGGTGGAGATTGGTTACTAGGTCGTACACTCCTGAGCAGAGGGCTGCTACTACCTGGGAGCAGTTTGCTGACATGTTTCGCTCGAGATATGTCCCTTTGGTGGAGAGGGAGAGGCTGGCTTAGGAGTATCTGGATTTGAGTCAGGGACGGAGACGGTGGCTGAGATCACCAAGATGTTTACGGAGAGGGCTCTTTTCTACCCTGAGTTTGCTACTTCTGAGCAGGCTCAGATGACCCGATAATTGAGTATGCTCAAGACGGATATATCCGCCAGTTTATGTCCATTCAGTGATATGGTTCACTCATTAAGTTACAGGAGGCCGCGAGGAGGCGGGAGATTGAGATGGAGCTCCAGTCGAGGGAGCTGAGGCAGGACCCTGTATAGTCACAACCTGCAGCAAAGCGGTTCAAGCCCACTGATTTGAGGTCTAGAGGATAGTGGGGCCACACTTGTGGGAAGTGTAGCAAGGTTCATGAAGGTTCTTGCCGACCATCCATTGGATGCCACAAATGTGGCAAGGAGGGGCATTTTGCGAGGGATTATCGCCAGCCGGCCCTAGTACCGAGTGCCATGATTTGTTACCATTCTGATCAGGTTGGCCATGTGAAGGTCAACTATCCGTTGCTCGCCACCAAGCCGGCGCAGGCTCCAGCGCCAACCACTTTGAGGATCACCGATGGATGCCAGAGGAGGCTAGGGCAGCGCCAGACATCGTTACTGGTATGTTTCTATTTATATTCTACCGAGTTATTTTATGATATGCTTATGTTTATGATTCTGTTAGGTACCTTGTTAGTGAACTCTTTACCTGCTCTTGTGCTTTTTGACTCGGGTGCGAGTTGATCTTTTGTATCCCAAACGTTCAGTAGGGGTTTGATATGCCTATTGGGGAGTTAGAGTGTCTGTTGCGGATTTCTATCGCCAACGAGCACATGGTTTTTGCATCCAGAGTTTTCAGGATTGTGTCTTGGAGATTTTTGGGGTGCCTTATCCGATTGATTTGATTCCCATCCTAATGGGGGATGTATGTGTGATAGTGGGGATGGATTGACAGAACAAGGTTTGGTGCTATGATAGACTGTGAGGGTCAGCGAGTGGTAGTTAGAACCCCAAGTGGGGGAGAAATGGTTATCTATGGAGAGGGTACCAGGATTGGGAAAGCTTTTTGTTCTGCTGCAAGGGGTCGACAATATATTTAGCATGGTTGTATGGGTTATCTTGCATATGTGATTGATACTCGAGTTGGGAAGCAGACTTCAATTTTAGATGTGCCGCTCATTAGGGAGTTTGCTGATGTGTTTCCGAAGGAGTTCCCGGTGTGCCTCCCGAGAGGCAGGTTGAGTTCGGGATTGATTTAGTTCCAGGTGCGGCTCCGATTGCCAAGGCACTGTACCGATTGGAACCACCAGAGATGCATGAGTTGTCCTCTCAGTTTCAAGAGCTGTTAGGCAAGCAATTCATTAGGCCAAGCAGGTCGCCGTGGAGAGCACCGATATTGTTCGTTAAGAAGAAGGATGGTTTGCACCGGATGTGCATTGATTACCGAAAGTTAAACAAGTTAACGGTGAAGAACCGTTATCCCCTTCCGCGGATTGATGACATCTTTGATCAATTGCAGGGTGCATCTTGGTTCTCCAAGATTGATTTGTGGTCAGGGTATCATCAGGTGAGGGTTAGAGAGGAGGACATGGAGAAGATCGTGTTTCAGACTCGTTATGGTCATACGAGTTCGTGGTGATACCATTTTGGTTCACCAATGCACCTGCGACGTTTATGAATTTGATGAATCGAGTGTGCATGCCGATGCTCGTTTGATCAGTTATTGTTTTCATTGACGATATTTTGGTGTATTCCAAGACTAGGAAGCAGCACGCGGATCACCTTTGAGAGCTTCTAGGGTCTTGAGGCAAGAACGACTATATGCCAAGTTCTCAAAGTGTGAGTTTTGGTTATGAGAGGTCCAGTTCTTGGGGCACCTTGTTAATCAGGATGGAATTTTGGTCGATCCGGCCAAAATCGAGGCGATCATGCAGTGGGAGGTACCGAAGTCTCCTTCGGAGATCGGGAGTTTTTTGGGATTAGTAGGTTATTATCGGAGATTTATTCAGGATTTCTCCAAGATTGCAGTACCCCTCACTCATCGGACGAGGAAGGGCGTGGATTTCCATTGGGGGCCTGAGCAGCAGGATGCATTTGAGATACTGAGGCATACATTATGTGAGGCACGAGTGTTGCCCCTCCATGAGGGCGTTGAGGACTTTGTGGTATTTTGTGATGCATCCATCACCGGCCTGGGAGCGGTGCTTATACAGCGCGGGAGGGTTATTGCATGAGGTCCGTTATCCAAATAATGATTTGGAGCTGGGAGCAGTAGTGTTTGATCTCAAGATTTGGCGGCATTATTTGTATGGAGTCCAGTGTACTATTGACACAAATCAAAAGAGTTTGAGATATTTTGATGGATCAGCTGAATCTGAATATGAGACAGTGTATGTGGCTTGACGTAGTCAAGGATTATGACTGCGGGATTCTGTATCACCCCGGGAAAGCGAATGTGGCCGTTGATGCTTTGAGCCGCAATACGGCTAGTTTTTCTATTGAGAGTATGTGTATGAGAATATCGGTTGATTCTCCGCTTCTTGATCTGATTAGGGAGGTTCAGGCCGAGGAAGTCATAAAGGAAAATCCGAAGCAGGAGAGACTCAGGGGTGAGGTTGACAGGTTCGCCACTGACAATCAGGGATTATTGACCCGGTATGGACGGGTTTGGGTGCTAGATTTTGGTGGGGTCAGGCAGATTGTGCTGGAGGAGGCGCACAAGTCCAGGTTTTCGATACACCACGAAGCCACCAAGATGTATCGGGATTTGAGGCTCAGTTATTGGTGGGCATGCATGAAGAGAGAGATAGCCTGGTATGTTGAGAGGTGCTTGACCTATGAGATGATCAAGGCCAAGCACCAGAGGCCGCATAGCAAGCTGCAGCCATTGGAGGTTCCCATGTGGAAATGGGAACATATCACTATGGATTTCATCACCAAGTTGCCTCGGAAGGCTAAGGGATTCAACGCGATATGGGTTATTGTGGACCGTGTGACCTAGAGCGCCCACTTTCTAGCCATCCGAGAGAGTTCTTCGGCCGAAAAATTGGTCGGTTTGTATGTGCGCGAGATTGTTGCTTGGCACGGTACTCCAGTCTCCATTTTTTGATCGAGATGTTCGGTTCACATCTAGTTTTTGGCAGAAGTTCCAAGAGCAACTGGGTACGAGGTTGCATCTTAGCACTGCTTATCATCCGCAGACTAGCGGTCAGAGTGAGTGGAACATTCAGACACTTAAGGACATGTTGAGAGCCTGTGTCATAGACTTCGGTGGGAGCTGGGACTCCTATCTTCCCTTATATGAGTTTTCTTAAAACAACAGCTATCACTCCAGTATCGGTGCGCCACCTTTCGAGCTTCTTTATGGGAGGAAGTGTCGTACCCCAATATGCTGGGGAGAGATTGGTCATAGAGTATTAGGAAGGAATGAGGTAGTCCTTCAGACGTCTGAGCTCATTAGCAGATTGCATCTGAGCTCATTCCGCAGATTAGACAGAGGTTGCAGACAGCTCAGAGTCGGCAAAAGAGTTATGCCGACAAACGTCGATCTGAGTTGGAGTTTCAGGTCGGTGACATAGTTTTGCTGAAGGTATCACCATGGAAGGGTGTAATACGCTTCATGAAGAGGGAAAATTGGGCCCCGGTATTTCGGGCCATTTCGGGTGATTGCCAGGGTTGGCCAGGTAGCTTATAGATTGGATTTTCCTGAGGAGCTTAGTCACATTCACAACACCTTCCATGTTTCACAACTGCGGAAGTGTGTGGATGATGATTCAGCGGTTATTCCTTTGGATGATGTTCAGGTTGATGATCGTTTGAAATACATTGAGAGACAAGTGGCGATTTTTGATCGGAAGACGAAGGCTTTGCGCAACAAGGTGGTATCTTTGGTCAAGGTTTAGTGGCAACATCGGAAGGGATCCGAATGGATATGGGAACCCGAGTTTGAGATGCGGGACCACTACCCGGAGTTGTTCACAACAGTAGACTTCGAAGATGAAATCTAGTTCAAGTGGGGGAAAATTGTAACATCCCGTCGATCAGGTATTTCAAAATTTAACGATTAAGAATGAAGGTTTATGGTATTTAGCCGTTGTGTATGAGAAAGCTTGCAAAATGGCCCATAGGGGCATTTTTGTAAAATTTAAGACCGATGTGTAGTATGTTGGGCATACATGCGAGGGTTTAGTACGTAAGGTGTACATCGCGTACGCAGGGCTTACATGCGAGGTTCTCAAACCCTAAATCTTAGGGTTTGGACCCTATTTAAACGTCTTTATGACCTCCAACCTCATCTCTCATCAGCCTCCAACACTTCCATTCGATTTTAGCAAACCATAGCCTTCTGTTTGAGCATTCTTGACCCTTGTGTGTGTTTTTGGTGATCTTGATGGAGAAAGAAAGAAGTAGAACCACCTTGGAAATTTGAATAAGCTTTGGATCTGGGATCTTCACCTCTCTAGCAACCTCTAAGAGGTATAAAGTTTCAAACTTGGCATGTATTTCCTTAGGTCTTGCTAAGTTCTTGATTCATGAACATTTTGTCCCAAGTCTTGACCTTTTTGGAGTATGGCATGCTTTAGTCCATTCTAGCTGTCATTTTAGATGTTTTGAGGGGTTTAGAAGCATAAAAATAGAGGTTTGACTCTTAATCCTTCTCCATGCATGTGTTTGTTTGTCTTAATGCCTTAAGAGGATGGGGTTTTAGCATTTAACACTTTTTGACCATGCAAGACCATAAAGTTGGAAAGTTTATGGTCAAGGATGATATTTGGGACTTGGATCTGCAATTTGGTAGTTAAGAAGAAGTCTAGCTATGCACGCTGAGCGTACCATTTGGTATGCTGCGCGTATGCAGTTTAAGCCCTGATTCTTCTGACAGTGAGTACACCACACGTACATCTGAAGTACGCCCCGCGTACAAGGTCTGGGTCGACTTGGCTAGGTTGACTTGGCTGGGTTGACTTGGATGATTTTGACCGATTTTGACCAAGGGTATTTTGGGAAATTGTTATTAATCTAAAATGGGAAATGTTTTGATTATCAGGAGTCGGGTTTTCCTCACTATACTTATGGGTCAAAGGCACCAAGGCCGACCCATTGGATTATATATATTGACTTGCAGTATGCTGTTGTGCGGAGATATGTGGTTACTGGTTATGTGATTAGACTGGTAGATCTGTAGGACTACCTATGTTTGTTGTTATTGATTGATAGTGTTATACATCGATATGATATGGTTTACTGGATTTAGGCGGACCAGCTGATACTGAAGGCCAAGATACCCAGGGCGGTCCGAATAGACTGAAGGCCTGCAAGGCGGTCTAGTCAGACTGAAGGCCTAGAGAGCGGTCCAGATAGGCTGAAGGCCCGACGAGGCGGTCCAGTCATGCTGAAGGCTTTGTATGCATGATGTTGTTTGTTATGTTATGTGGTGGTACTTTGGGGGAACTCACTAAATGTTGGCTTACAAATTTTAGTTTTGTTTTAGGTACTTCTAAGGATCGTGGCAAGGCGAAGGCGTGATTGTGCACATCCTTCGGTTTTATGTTATCTAGATTTTTGGGGACACTCTGATTTCCGAGGAACACTTTTGAAACAATGGTTTTGTAAACATTATGGATTGAATTGTTGTTTTTGTAAAGATAAAATTTGTTGTTATTTTTGCGATGTTACAAAATATTCATTATCCAAATTAAACAATTAATTAATTAATCCTTAAACCAAATATGATTTTAATATTAGTCTTTTATTTAATAAAATAATTAAATGTAATTAAATCATATGGATAATTCACAATTTTGAGATATAGGATATCTGTTTACCAACAAAAATATTCAATTTTATATCATTAAAAAATATTATCCAAAGTAATTATCCTAATAAATTTTGAAATATGCGCAAAAAAATTTTCGCTGATCAGAGGGTTCACCACGTCATGGCAGCACGAAGAAAAATGCGGATTTGAAGATACCCATGTCGTGGCAGAAGAGGACCATGACGTGATGTTGCGACAGAATGACGATTCTGCCAATGCTCCAAGTCGGGTTTTGTTCCAGTTCAAGCAATGTACTATCAGTTATTAGACAACCATACGCTCTAATACACTTGATGGGTTTTACATGCAATAACGCGGATAAATCCTTATAGAATTAAGGATACATGCAACGTATTAGATCTATGTCAAAACACTATTGAAGTAACATTCTATTGAAGAACAAGAACCTTTTAAGCTCTAGCTATTTTCAAAATTCATAATCAAGCTAGGGATTATATACCTTTTAGTTACTGTTGTAAATAACTAATCAAAACCTTCTTCGATAAATCTTGGAAGCAAGAACCAGAAATCTCGTGCATCTGATGATTCATACCCAAACCCTAGCAACTAAGAAACTTGAAGAGAGAGGAGAAGAAAAGTAAATTTCGGCTATGCTCTTTTTCAAGAATGATTGGCCGAGATTTAGAGCAATGAGACCTTATTTATAGCTGCTAAGAAAACCCTAGATAAGCCTTACTTGATTAGAATAATAATATTTCGAATCAGGTAATTATCTTGTTTCCTAATTATCTTCAAGGGATATTCTAGAACCCTAGAATCCCCTCCAAACCGTCCACCTCTACGGGGAAGGTTCTGGAACCCTTTTGTTCAACTATTGAACAATTATAGTTTATGTCCTTGTACCTTTAATTAATCCAGTTAATTTCAAAATTAATTCTAATTAATTTCTGATTAATTCTTAATTAAATAATATTATTTCTAATTAATATATTATTCTCATAATATACTAATAAATCATTAATTTCTATTTATTAATCATATAATAAATCAATAACTCAGTCTCTCTCTTTAAATGTCATCATATTCAATTACTCGGTTTGAGGGCAACCCAAAAGGACTTTGCCAATAGTTCAAGTATATACCAATTTAGTTATTGACTTACACACCTAATCCAACAGGTAGATGCTTTGGGGGTTTGTAGTCTGCTGCTACTTCGCGAAGCGTTTCGAAGCGATCACAATCTTATTTAGTTTATGATTTCAAGAAATCATACTAACTATCAAATTTGATTGAGTTCTCTTTTCGGATAACCGCTCCAACGCCGCAGCCCTCAGAGCGCACTAACATCAAGCTAGCAGAACAAAGCTCAGTCTGTAAAACATTTGCAGGGGACCCGCAAAGTGTGCACTGTTGACCAGTGACCCAATGTTTCCCCTGGGCATAGAAATGTAACCCGCTACCCGACGTTGGCCACAAATCTCATCCTCCTCGTCGGGGCATGCGCGTTTCCCTCAACGGTGTTTCTATGGACAACTTTCAGCTGTGACTGGTCACACCAGTATCTACAAGTAGAAAACACCAGCAAAAATGGTGCGGTTCAACGGGATACCAATCTCCAATACAACCATGCTTGCAGCAAAACCTCCAAAATATTGTCTTGTTGATCACCATCAAGCTGTGAACAAGTCATACAACATATTACAAATGAGAAAGTCTGTTACTCACACTCACACCCCTCTTTGGGTGAATCATCAATATAGAGAAGAAAACCAAACTCATGTACAAGGATCCCAACATCATATACCTATCATTCTCACTCCTCACTCTTTCAAAAAAAATGGGGGGGGGGTAGAAGGGTTGGCAACACTAAGTAGAAGTGTTATTCAGAGCAAAGAGTTGAATTACATAACAAGTGGACATTATATATGATTGTGCATCCCAGTAAGACATTAGTGTTATAGATGAAGGAGCAAATTCACGGCCCAATCCTTAGCGGCCACGTTGCTCGGCTCGCAACGGCTGTGTTGACTAGCTCCAGGCAGTCTCACTACTCAGCTCTCATTGATCCTGCTGTTCAGCTCTCAGTAGCTTCAACTCTTGACAAACAGTATCATTATTATCTCAACTGTCTCTTGGTGCATAACGCTACCATTGCTACATAAATCATGTTGCTAATAAACCATTTTCATTATGTACATGCCAAGACAGTGAGAGACCGATTGTCGCTATAACTAATGATGTAGCAAAGCATCAAGTGACCTTACATTTAGGCCGGACCAATCATCTGAGCCGACCACATATATCAAAGTCTGCTAAGCCTAATCTTGTTAAAGTTTCATAACCTTTGCCTTGAGTCGCTTGGCTTGTCAGCCCAAGTCTATTATTACGACCTGCTCCGTCTATATAGATTAGAAGGTTCATAACCTTCGCCTTGAATTGCTTGGCTTCTCAGCCCAACTCCACTATCATCGCATGCTCCGCGAACAAGGATTAAAGGCTCACAACCTTTGTCGATCCTCTTCCACACAATGCTATTCTGTTTGACGTATTCATGATCGCTGGCTGCTAAGCCCTATCCATTTCATTGCGATGGTATTCCGCGTGAAGTATTTAGGATCGCTGGCTGCTTAGCCCGATCCATTTCCACGCGATGCTATTCTACATGAAGTATTTACGATCGCTGGCTTCTAAGCCCGATCTTTTCCATGTGACGCTCTCCCGCGTGACATCTCCACAATCGCTGGCTGCTAAGCCCAGTCCGTTCCGCTAAGCCGCACAATGTAAGTCGCGCATCACAAGTCTATTCCATGCTTAGCACCAGACATTTGGTGTTTCTTCTCAACATGGTCTTCCTTTGCTCAAACGATCAATAAGGTGTTTCTTATATTACATCTTACTATAGCAAGGTTACTCTTCAACAAAGAATGATATCAGGACAACATCCCTGCTACGTATAATCCATCAGCATCTCTGTTGCCTGGCTCTTGGAAACAATCTTGCTGTCTATTATCATGAAAGCAACCTCGTTGTGTATTCTTATAGTAACTGTGTCATATGCACCATATTCTGATACGGTTACCTACGCTACCCACATCGGACTGGGGGGAAATCAGCTAGGTATAGACCATGCAAGAAACACCTTGAAGATGGCTATCAATTCTCATGCCGAACACACTATGTAGGTGATTAATTGGTGACATCACACCAAGAAATGATAGAAATGTCACGACATCGATGCTGCATATTCATATAACAGCCTCACTCTATATATTATCATCGGCGAGACTTGTTGATGTCAGGTCCGTTAGCATGGTCGAGACAGCTCTGGCGCATCGGCCAGATAGTGGAGACGCACCAAAATAGTACTTGCATCTTGGAAGCAAATGATTGGAGGCCCACCCCCAGGCTTGGAATACGCACAATTCGTGCCACTTTTACTCCTCGAGCAAGGAGAAAAGATAAAATAAGACACAACAAGGATAAAGGTAATGTGATCTAACTCCAAGTGGATAATCACACCCCAACAGTTAGCTCTTGTTCTGGGCCCATTTTTGTGTCAAAGTTTAGTTATTATTCAAGCTTGATATCATTTCAATAACAGGTTATGCAATTTACCAAGTGATAACAAGGACTGATCATCCGCGTCACTTGAGCGAAATCGATGCGAGGATGCAACCAATAGGCTTTAAAGGATCATAACCTCTCCCTAAATGTGCCAATCTAACTCAAAGGACTATTACCTTTGCACGTGTTACTTTATACCTCTAGGAATATGTGAAAGATAACGGAGCAGTTATCTAAAGGACGGCATGGATAATGGTCGTTACCCAACATAAGTTGTAGGCCCTCGCCCTCGCCCTCGTGACCTTGCACTTAGACCCCGATGCTCTAGCGCCTAGGTCTAATTTAGAACGAGAAAATTCAGTCTATAGCAAGCCAACACAGTACTAACCACTCCCCAGAGCGACAGGAGTAGCACTCAGAGCACTACCCTTTGGTAGTTTTGCACCAATAACAGATAACCGCTAGTGACACACGATCTGCCAGTAGGACGCCTCCATGTCCTGTCGGCCCAGATAAGACAAAATGTAATGTCGGGGACATGATCCCATGACGACAGGTATAAAAGAAGCCCTTCTTCACCATAAGAAGGGACCACCTCATTCTCTATCTTAAACTAAACCCTAAATCTCTCATTCTCTCATCCAGTTACTGACTAGACCGTCAGAGCTTCATTTCGGGACCACCTCCTGGATGATGACTGACGTCGGTTCTTTCTTTGTTGTGATTCTCTGTCTTAACCCAGATGAAGCTATTCCAAAACATCGTTAATCTCAAAGCACATATCACAACATTTGGTGCCATCCGGGCGTGTACTCAGAGTTACACAACCTTGATACGACCCTAGACATCGGCGATGACGAGAAAGGAACCTACAACATCTGTAGGAGGAAAAATGTGTCCACTCAGATCAATGAGGTTGCTCAATGGCATACAACGATACGCGTTAGACGGACAAGCGTCCGCCCACACGCCAAGAACACAGACATCAGGTCCGATAACCGGAACCACAGCGGCAACAATCGCCACCCAGTGGCAACCATCACCCGTCACAACAAAGCACCCGGTTGCAACCACAACTACAGTGCCTCAATTGACAATAACTCAACAGTCGCAACCACCGACCCAACAATCACAACTGTCGACTCAGCAGTTGCAACCGATGGTTTCTCAGCCACAATCGCTACCATAACAAGCGGGGATGAACACTTGGTTCCCAAGGAACATACTATCCTCTGCACAAGACCCAATGTCAAGATACCAGTTCTATCTAGTAGCAGGAATGTCACACATTCTACTTTTCGCTCAACAACCTCCGATGTTCAACCCCTATTTCCAGCAGTTGCATAAATCCATTCCCCAAACACCTTCGTCGCATGAATCCAACCCCCACTTGTCATCATCGTAGCAACTCAATACCTATGCTCCACAGTCTCAGGGGTCGAATCCGAACATGGACCAACAGTCGAAACCAGGCTGAGAACTGCAACAACGCACGCAATCAAGCTCCCACCAACAACCATACATCTCGCAAGCAGCGATGTACAACCAATGTGACATCCCCAAATTCACGGTCATTTTAAAATTTTTATTTATGCTTATTTAAAAATCAGAGTATCTATTTTAAAAGTAGTATTACGTAATTTGTTCCCAGAAAAACATGATAAAAATATTATCAAACCATTTTCGAAGAAATGTATTTTGTTTGTATTAAAACTTTGGGATGTCATTGTCAATACAGAAACATAAGCATAAAAAGACCTTACATTCATTTACAGTAATGATTTACATCTCCTTTAATCTCTCAGTGTAATGTGTCTTCATATCGATACTTGTGATACAAATAAACTAAGTGGGTCACGTTGGGAAACCTGGTGAGTACATAGGGTTTTCAACCCACAATAAAGTTATTATGATTCATCATCAAACAATTAACCCAATTACCCATCCCCATTATCTTATTTATTCTTAAGTATCTTCCTTAAGAATAATCTATTCCTCAATATTTATTCCTAAGGATTTTCCTAAGGAATAGGCACAAAGTCCATCGCTACCAGGGTTTATATAATAGGCACTAAGTCCATAGCTGCCGATGTTATCTATTAGGCACTAAGTCCATAGCTGCCAATGTTCATCTATAGGGCACCAAATCCATAGCTGCCAACGTTTATTTGTAAGGCACTATGTCCATAGCTGCTAACGTTTATTTGTAAGGCACTAAGTGTTGGATAAGGTGTCTATGTCCGTAACTATATTTGGTATGTACTTGACCCGAACCGGCATGGTCCATTTGGGTAGCACTTCACCGAAACAATTTGTATGGATAATCTTTTGAGAATAGTATATTTATGATTTATTAATATATTATGTTATAATATATTAATATGAAATCATATTATTAAATTAGTATTGATCAAGAATTAATTTGGTGATCAAAATAGACTAATTAAATATGAACTCTTATATATATAGAATGGGCCAATGTTCATTTAGGATGGGCTAAGCTTTCATGGATAGTCCATGGAATTTTTAACCCATGGATCCTATGGAAATGAAAGGTCATGGGTATTAGGGTTTACATGGATGTAACCCTAATCCACCATACTATATAAAGAGGTCTTTGGCACATGAAATGGCACTAGTGTGTGTGAGAACAAAGGTGGGCCGATTTCTACAAGTGCATACTACTCTCTCAAGTTTTCCAAGTTTGTTTAGTGATTTGTGATCCCACTTGAGGCATCCACATTATTGGTTCTAGGGTCTTGAAGCTCCAAGCAATCAACCACATGGAAAAAGGTATGTTATTCTACTAAGGTTTTGTATTACAAGTACCCGATAACATGCTAGTTAGGTTGAGATCCTTGGAAAATCAAATTTGCATGTATATTAGAGAAAACATAGATCCATGGTTTCTAGGGTTGCATGTACACCATAGGAGTGTTAGAATGATCAAAACCCATCACTAAGTCCATAGATGCCAACGTTCATTTGTAAGGCACATAGTCCATAGTTGCCGGGATTTTTAGAGTACATCTGGTGAATATATCGTTCACAACACCTACAGGTTGCGAGCCTACTAGCGTTCCACTGGACAGTCTAGAATAGTCTGTGGTTGTCATCTATACTCTGCTAGATGACTGAGCCATCGCTTGGGTCAAGGCTTCTCATCATCTTTCACCTCTCACCATCTATATCATCTTTCATCTCTCAACATTCATCTCATCTTTCATCTACCCATCTTTACCCAATATACTTATAGGTGTAAAATACATATACAATTTAAATCAAGTAAAACGTGTATATTTTGTTCATCCAGCATGGATATCAAGAACACAGATAACATGCACACATAGCACGTAAGTTATATTAAATACTTCATATCCATGTGTAAGATGAAAGTAACAATGCACTCACTTGTTAAAGTGATGACTCCAATCTCGGGTAGCGCTTCGCTTCTAACAATTTTATTTTCCTTTGACGAAACCTAGTATCATTACCACTAGATTTTAGTCTAATATTTATTGCGACTAATTATTAGTCTAGATTTACGAGAAATATTGTTTTATAAGTGCTAAACAATACTTTTCAACTACTATGTACAGACAGGGTCTAGACATGAAACACCGGAGGGCAGGACCATTTTGGCATTTAAGTTATTATGAAATCCAACAACCCTATGCGACCCTTCAAACCAGATTCCCCGCACCGCGAGCAGTTAAATGATATTATAATAACACCTTTTTTAATTTATACTTAGCACATATATTGATTATAGGTTCATAATAACGATAATGAACATAAATATAAGTTATACTCAAAGAAGGGTAAGCATAACTCACTTATAATGAGGTTTAGCTAGGAACCGGGCTCTGCGGGGGTAGAACTTCTAAGCCGAAAACTCTTCTTCTCGGAGCCTTCTAGAGCTCCTGGACTCGCCTCTAACACTTGGGAAGTGCTAGGGAATGGGACGGGTTAAGAGAAGTAATTGAGAGAGAAAGAATGGGAAAGATGCGAAGTGAAATGAAAAACCTCTCATCTATTTATAGGCTGGGAGCTTCGGGTATGCTGGGCGTAACCTCAGAGTACGCTGCGCGTACTCAGTACGCTGCACGTATGAGGCTCTATGTTGCGCATATGAGGGCCAGTTTTCAGCTTCGCATGCGAGACCGTGGGGAGATAGCGAGGGTCTGGATGGTGCCACGTGTCAGCCTTGCATCCTTCCATATTTTAATAAACTTCTAAATTCTGTAACTTTCGCATACGAGCTCCGTTTTTGACGTTGTTCATATCCACGCGTAGGTAGTGACAGGATATACAACTTTCGTTTAGACTCCATCGACTATCTTTGAATTTATTTATTTAAATCTATATTTTAACATGCTTAGACAGATAAAGTTTGTTAAAATTTAATAGCTTTGTCATCCGATGTCCGTTTTTGTCTTTCTTTATATCGTTGAACTCCTATTAATGAGATCTTTGATTCTCATTTAGATTGTGTCGGCTATAAATTGATCGATCTAAAATTCGATTTCTGGGCTGTGCACTGCTATGCTAAATCTTAGAAAAATCATAAATTCCTAATACGAAGTCGGATTTTGACGTTATTTTTATGTACATTCTCGGTTTAACATATACCACGACTTTTGTTTATATCCCTAAGGCTAAAAGGTAATTTATCAAAAATTCACGTTTTACGTTACGTGGGGTCGTGCCGGTTTAGCTATAAAACTTCGACGGACCATAATTTCTTCGTTATAAGTCGAATGAACATAATTTATATTAAATACTTCAAATCCATGTGTAAGATGAAAGTAACAATGCACTCACTTGTTAAAGTGATGACTCCAATCTTGGACAGTGCTTCGCTTCTAACAATTTTATTTTCCTTCGATGAAATCTAGTATCATTACCACTAGATTTTAGTCTAATATTTATTGCGACTAATTATTAGTCTTGATTTACGAGAGATATTGTTTTATAAGTGCTAAAAAATACTTTTCAACTACTATGTACAGACATGGGCCAGACATGAAAGTCCATCGCTACCAGGGTTTATATAATAGGCACTAAGTCCATAGCTGCCGATGTTATCTATTAGGCACTAAGTCCATAGCTGCCAATGTTCATCTATAGGGCACCAAATCCATAGCTGCCAACGTTTATTTGTAAGGCACTATGTCCATAGCTGCTAACGTTTATTTGTAAGGCACTAAGTGTTGGATAAGGTGTCTATGTCCGTAACTATATTTGGTATGTACTTGACCCGAACCGGCATGGTCCATTTGGGTAGCACTTCACCGAAACAATTTGTATGGATAATCTTTTGAGAATAGTATATTTATGATTTATTAATATATTATGTTATAATATATTAATATGAAATCATATTATTAAATTAGTATTGATCAAGAATTAATTTGGTGATCAAAATAGACTAATTAAATATGAACTCTTATATATATAGAATGGGCCAATGTTCATTTAGGATGGGCTAAGCTTTCATGGATAGTCCATGGAATTTTTAACCCATGGATCCTATGGAAATGAAAGGTCATGGGTATTAGGGTTTACATGGATGTAACCCTAATCCACCATACTATATAAAGAGGTCTTTGGCACATGAAATGGCACTAGTGTGTGTGAGAACAAAGGTGGGCCGATTTCTACAAGTGCATACTACTCTCTCAAGTTTTCCAAGTTTGTTTAGTGATTTGTGATCCCACTTGAGGCATCCACATTATTGGTTCTAGGGTCTTGAAGCTCCAAGCAATCAACCACATGGAAAAAGGTATGTTATTCTACTAAGGTTTTGTATTACAAGTACCCGATAACATGCTAGTTAGGTTGAGATCCTTGGAAAATCAAATTTGCATGTATATTAGAGAAAACATAGATCCATGGTTTCTAGGGTTGCATGTACACCATAGGAGTGTTAGAATGATCAAAACCCATCACTAAGTCCATAGATGCCAACGTTCATTTGTAAGGCACATAGTCCATAGTTGTCGGGATTTTTAGAGTACATCTGGTGAATATATCGTTCACAACACCTACAGGTTGCGAGCCTACTAGCGTTCCACTGGACAGTCTAGAATAGTCTGTGGTTGTCATCTATACTCTGCTAGATGACTGAGCCATCGCTTGGGTCAAGGCTTCTCATCATCTTTCACCTCTCACCATCTATATCATCTTTCATCTCTCAACATTCATCTCATCTTTCATCTACCCATCTTTACCCAATATACTTATAGGTGTAAAATACATATACAATTTAAATCAAGTAAAACGTGTATATTTTGTTCATCCAGCATGGATATCAAGAACACAGATAACATGCACACATAGCACGTAAGTTATATTAAATACTTCATATCCATGTGTAAGATGAAAGTAACAATGCACTCACTTGTTAAAGTGATGACTCCAATCTCGGGCAGCGCTTCGCTTCTAACAATTTTATTTTCCTTTGACGAAACCTAGTATCATTACCACTAGATTTTAGTCTAATATTTATTGCGACTAATTATTAGTCTAGATTTACGAGAAATATTGTTTTATAAGTGCTAAACAATACTTTTCAACTACTATGTACAGACAGGGTCTAGACATGAAACACCGGAGGGCAGGACCATTTTGGCATTTAAGTTATTATGAAATCCAACAACCCTATGCGACCCTTCAAACCAGATTCCCCGCACCGCGAGCAGTTAAACGATATTATAATAACACCTTTTTTAATTTATACTTAGCACATATATTGATTATAGGTTCATAATAACGATAATGAACATAAATATAAGTTATACTCAAAGAAGGGTAAGCATAACTCACTTATAATGAGGTTTAGCTAGGAACCGGGCTCTGCGGGGTTAGAACTTCTAAGCCGAAAACTCTTCTTCTCGGAGCCTTCTAGAGCTCCTGGACTCGCCTCTAACACTTGGGAAGTGCTAGGGAATGGGACGGGTTAAGAGAAGTAATTGAGAGAGAAAGAATGGGAAAGATGCGAAGTGAAATGAAAAACCTCTCATCTATTTATAGGCTGGGAGCTTCGGGTATGCTGGGCGTAACCTCAGAGTACGCTGCGCGTACTCAGTACGCTGCACGTATGAGGCTCTATGTTGCGCATATGAGGGCCAGTTTTCAGCTTCGCATGCGAGACCGTGGGGAGATAGCGAGGGTCTGGATGGTGCCACGTGTCAGCCTTGCATCCTTCCATATTTTAATAAACTTCTAAATTCTGTAACTTTCGCATACGAGCTCCGTTTTTGACGTTGTTCATATCCACGCGTAGGTAGTGACAGGATATACAACTTTCGTTTAGACTCCATCGACTATCTTTGAATTTATTTATTTAAATCTATATTTTAACATGCTTAGACAGATAAAGTTTGTTAAAATTTAATAGCTTTGTCATCCGATGTCCGTTTTTGTCTTTCTTTATATCGTTGAACTCCTATTAATGAGATCTTTGATTCTCATTTAGATTGTGTCGGCTATAAATTGATCGATCTAAAATTCGATTTCTGGGCTGTGCACTGCTATGCTAAATCTTAGAAAAATCATAAATTCCTAATACGAAGTCGGATTTTGACGTTATTTTTATGTACATTCTCGGTTTAACATATACCACGACTTTTGTTTATATCCCTAAGGCTAAAAGGTAATTTATCAAAAATTCACGTTTTACGTTACGTGGGGTCGTGCCGGTTTAGCTATAAAACTTCGACGGACCATAATTTCTTCGTTATAAGTCGAATGAACATAATTTATATTAAATACTTCAAATCCATGTGTAAGATGAAAGTAACAATGCACTCACTTGTTAAAGTGATGACTCCAATCTTGGACAGTGCTTCGCTTCTAACAATTTTATTTTCCTTCGATGAAATCTAGTATCATTACCACTAGATTTTAGTCTAATATTTATTGCGACTAATTATTAGTCTTGATTTACGAGAGATATTGTTTTATAAGTGCTAAAAAATACTTTTCAACTACTATGTACAGACATGGGCCAGACATGAAAGTCCATCGCTACCAGGGTTTATATAATAGGCACTAAGTCCATAGCTGCCGATGTTATCTATTAGGCACTAAGTCCATAGCTGCCAATGTTCATCTATAGGGCACCAAATCCATAGCTGCCAACGTTTATTTGTAAGGCACTATGTCCATAGCTGCTAACGTTTATTTGTAAGGCACTAAGTGTTGGATAAGGTGTCTATGTCCGTAACTATATTTGGTATGTACTTGACCCGAACCGGCATGGTCCATTTGGGTAGCACTTCACCGAAACAATTTGTATGGATAATCTTTTGAGAATAGTATATTTATGATTTATTAATATATTATGTTATAATATATTAATATGAAATCATATTATTAAATTAGTATTGATCAAGAATTAATTTGGTGATCAAAATAGACTAATTAAATATGAACTCTTATATATATAGAATGGGCCAATGTTCATTTAGGATGGGCTAAGCTTTCATGGATAGTCCATGGAATTTTTAACCCATGGATCCTATGGAAATGAAAGGTCATGGGTATTAGGGTTTACATGGATGTAACCCTAATCCACCATACTATATAAAGAGGTCTTTGGCACATGAAATGGCACTAGTGTGTGTGAGAACAAAGGTGGGCCGATTTCTACAAGTGCATACTACTCTCTCAAGTTTTCCAAGTTTGTTTAGTGATTTGTGATCCCACTTGAGGCATCCACATTATTGGTTCTAGGGTCTTGAAGCTCCAAGCAATCAACCACATGGAAAAAGGTATGTTATTCTACTAAGGTTTTGTATTACAAGTACCCGATAACATGCTAGTTAGGTTGAGATCCTTGGAAAATCAAATTTGCATGTATATTAGAGAAAACATAGATCCATGGTTTCTAGGGTTGCATGTACACCATAGGAGTGTTAGAATGATCAAAACCCATCACTAAGTCCATAGATGCCAACGTTCATTTGTAAGGCACATAGTCCATAGTTGTCAGGATTTTTAGAGTACATCTGGTGAATATATTGTTCACAACACCTACAGGTTGCGAGCCTACTAGCGTTCCACTGGACAGTCTAGAATAGTCTGTGGTTGTCATCTATACTCTGCTAGATGACTGAGCCATCGCTTGGGTCAAGGATTCTCATCATCTTTCACCTCTCACCATCTATATCGTCTTTCATCTCTCAACATTCATCTCATCTTTCATCTACCCATCTTTACCCAATATACTTATAGGTGTAAAATACATATACAATTTAAATCAAGTAAAACGTGTATATTTTGTTCATCCAGCATGGATATCAAGAACACAGATAACATGCACACATAGCACGTAAGTTATATTAAATACTTCATATCCATGTGTAAGATGAAAGTAACAATGCACTCACTTGTTAAAGTGATGACTCCAATCTCGGGCAGCGCTTCGCTTCTAACAATTTTATTTTCCTTTGACGAAACCTAGTATCATTACCACTAGATTTTAGTCTAATATTTATTACGACTAATTATTAGTCTAGATTTACGAGAAATATTGTTTTATAAGTGCTAAACAATACTTTTCAACTACTATGTACAGACAGGGTCTAGACATGAAACACCGGAGGGCAGGACCATTTTGGCATTTAAGTTATTATGAAATCCAACAACCCTATGCGACCCTTCAAACCAGATTCCCCGCACCGCGAGCAGTTAAACGATATTATAATAACACCTTTTTTAATTTATACTTAGCACATATATTGATTATAGGTTCATAATAACGATAATGAACATAAATATAAGTTATACTCAAAGAAGGGTAAGCATAACTCACTTATAATGAGGTTTAGCTAGGAACCGGGCTCTGCGGGGGTAGAACTTCTAAGCCGAAAACTCTTCTTCTCGGAGCCTTCTAGAGCTCCTGGACTCGCCTCTAACACTTGGGAAGTGCTAGGGAATGGGACGGGTTAAGAGAAGTAATTGAGAGAGAAAGAATGGGAAAGATGCGAAGTGAAATGAAAAACCTCTCATCTATTTATAGGCTGGGAGCTTCGGGTATGCTGGGCGTAACCTCAGAGTACGCTGCGCGTACTCAGTACGCTGCACGTATGAGGCTCTATGTTGCGCATATGAGGGCCAGTTTTCAGCTTCGCATGCGAGACCGTGGGGAGATAGCGACGGTCTGGATGGTGCCACGTGTCAGCCTTGCATCCTTCCATATTTTAATAAACTTCTAAATTCTGTAACTTTCGCATACGAGCTCCGTTTTTGACGTTGTTCATATCCACGCGTAGGTAGTGACGGGATATACAACTTTCGTTTAGACTCCATCGACTATCTTTGAATTTATTTATTTAAATCTATATTTTAACATGCTTAGACAGATAAAGTTTGTTAAAATTTAATAGCTTTGTCATCCGATGTCCGTTTTTGTCTTTCTTTATATCGTTGAACTCCTATTAATGAGATCTTTGATTCTCATTTAGATTGTGTCGGCTATAAATTGATCGATCTAAAATTCGATTTCTGGGCTGTGCACTGCTATGCTAAATCTTAGAAAAATCATAAATTCCTAATACGAAGTCGGATTTTGACGTTATTTTTATGTACGTTCTCGGTTTAACATATACCACGACTTTTGTTTATATCCCTAAGGCTAAAAGGTAATTTATCAAAAATTCACGTTTTACGTTACGTGGGGTCGTGCCGGTTTAGCTATAAAACTTCGACGGACCATAATTTCTTCGTTATAAGTCGAATGAACATAATTTATATTAAATACTTCAAATCCATGTGTAAGATGAAAGTAACAATGCACTCACTTGTTAAAGTGATGACTCCAATCTTGGACAGTGCTTCGCTTCTAACAATTTTATTTTCCTTCGATGAAATCTAGTATCATTACCACTAGATTTTAGTCTAATATTTATTGCGACTAATTATTAGTCTTGATTTACGAGAGATATTGTTTTATAAGTGCTAAAAAATACTTTTCAACTACTATGTACAGACATGGGCCAGACATGAAACACCGGAGGGCATGACCATTTTGGCATTTAAGCTGTTATGAAATCGAACAACCCTATGCGACCCTTCAAACTATATTACCCGTACCGCGAGCAGTTAAACGGTATTATAATAACACTTTTTATAATTTATACTTAGCACATATATTTCTTATAGGTTCATAATAATGATAATGAACATAAATATAAGTTATACTCAAAGAAGGGTAAACATAACTCACTTATAATGAGGTTTAGCTAGGAACCGGACTCTGTGGGGGTAGAACTTCTAAGACGAAAGCTCTTCTTCTCGGAGCCTTCTGGAGCTCCTGGACTCGCCTCTAACACTTGGGAAGTACTAGGGAATGGGAGGGGTTAAGAGAAGTAATTGAGAGAGAAAGATTGGGAAAGATGTGAAGAGAAATGAAAAACCTCGCATCTATTTATAAGCTTGGAGCTTCAGGTACGCTGGGCGTAACCTCGGAGTACGTTGCGCGTACTCAGTACGTTGCACGTATGAGGCTCTATGCTGCGCGTACGAGGGCCAGTTTTCAGCTTCGCATGCGAGACCGTGGGGAGATAGCTAGGGTCCGGATGGTGCCACGTGTCAGCCTCGCATCCTTCCATATTTTAATAAACTTCTAAATTCTGTAACTTTTGCATACGAGCTCTGTTTTTTAAACCTATTATTTAACAGGCTTAGACAGATAAAGTCCGTTAAAATTTCATAACTTTGTCATCCGACGTCCTTTTTTATCTGGCTTTATATCGTTGAGCTCCTATTAACGAGATCTTCGATTCTCGTTTAGATTGTGCCGGCTAAAAATCGATCGATCTAAAATTCGATTTCTGGGCTGTGCACTGCTATGCTAAATCTTAGAAAAATCAAAACTTCCTTATACGAAGTCAGATTTGGACGTTCCTTCTATGTACGTTCTCGGTTTAACATATACTACAACTTTTGTTTAGATCCCTAAGGCTAAAAAGTAATTTATCACAAATTCATGTTTTACGTTACGCGGTGCCGTGTCGGTTTAGCCGTAAAACTTCAAAGAGCCATAACTTTTTCGTTATAAGTCGGATTTTAGTGTTCTTTATATGTACGGAGCCCTTGTGACATATACTATACCTTGGTTAAGATTATTTACTCTAAATAATCTTCTATCAAAAAGTCATTTTTGACGCTTATTGTCTTTAAATTGACTGGCCCGAATATGCGGGCGTTACAATTATCTCCCCCTTAGGATGATTACGTCCTGAAATCATCAACGCATCAGGGCTTGTATAATGACTCCATACATTATATTTTCATCCTATGTAATAACCATATCTTTTATGTATTTTCTAACGAGTTTCTAACTCTTGGACTTCTTGACTGTTGGCAGTGCTCAATCTTAGACCCACTCTTTATCCTATGTTGGACTTTCAATTGTATCCTTTGAGTTACAAAATCAATCCTTATTGGAGACTCATAATTAAAATAAGGTCTTTCCTTCGATTACCATAATAGACCGATGGATCATGTTCTAATGACCTCACGTCGTATGATGCAATGCTTAGACTTAGGTCTTTTTGAGTCAAATTCCAGAATGGAATATACCTTCCTTCATGTTCTAATGTGATATAATCACATTCTAGAATGTAGCACTTGTAGCTACAAACTTCTTACTTTAACAACGGTTGCGATGCTTCTATTGATCGCTTCGATTATCTTTCACTTCAATCTTTTGGCTTAAGTAAGATGCTACATCGATCTTGGTTCTTTGAACCACGTAAAATACCCATCTTAGTCGGACTTGATTTGATATGACCACTACGGTTGGAATAATCATCTTTTTAGTCGTTACCGAAACAATGGTAACGACATACATGAATTAAACAGAATCAATTACTAGCGCCTTGGTAACCTTGTGACTTTCCCTGATCCAAGTGCGAGTCCTGTGCTTCCGGTAGTATAGGCCTCTACTACCTTTCACACCTACTTATACTCGTCCCAAGTATTGTCTCGCAGTTCTCCAAGTCACCATACAAGTATTTCACATAGTCATTTAACACATCAGATAACTAAGGTTTATATTATTTCATGAAACGATTACATAGATGTTGAAGTTCACCCTACACTAGGCCTTTTATAATAGGCTACACCACCTGATACTATCTATATAGCTACTTCATATCCTGATCTTTGGATATATAGATACTCACTCCTGATCTCTTGCATTGTCACCTGCTTCGTCAAGGATCATCTGGAATGCTCTTGCCTTTGGCTTCGGCGGTGCATTTGGCCTTGCTGCTTCATTTTTCTTCGGACAATCTTTTGACATGTGCCCCTTGTCTCCGCATCCATATCATACCATATCATTAAGCATACAATCGCTGGAATAGTGACCGATCCTCCCACACTTGTAACAAGTCACTTCTCCATCGCATCTCCCATAATGCTTCTTCTTGAACTTTTCACACCACTTGGCTCCATACTTTTGGTCATCCAGGTTAGACTTCGAGAATCTTCCTTTCTTATCGGATCTTGAGGATCCCTCAAGCTTCCTCTTTTCTCATGCGTTATCTTTTTCTAGACCCTTTTCTCTTAACAGGATCTCTACATTCTTAGCTACCCAGATGGCAGCTTTCAAGGTGGGTGCTTGTTTAATCATTGGACCAAAATCTGCTGGTAATCCATTGGAAAACTTGTTGAACTTGGAGAGTTCAGTTGGAACTATGTAAGGAACAAGCTTCATCTTCTCCGTAAAACTTGCAGCATACTCGGTGACGCTTATTCTTCCCTTCTTTAGGTTCTGAAACTCGTTGTTGATCTCCAGTAGATCCTGCTCAGAGCAGTATTGCATTTTCAGTTGCACCAAAAAGTCTTCCCAAGACATCTTACTAGCTTCTCCTTTGGGCATGGTATCAGCTAGTAGCTTCCACCAGCTTAATACCACAGTCTTCAACAGTATTACCCCGAGGGCGGTCTTCTGTTTGTTGCTACAGTCACAACTTTCAAACATCATCTCCATCTCGGAGATCCAATCCATGACTTCCACCGATGTTGGGATTCCAGAAAGACTCAATGGTTTGGATGCCATGAAATGCTTGTACTTACATCCATGCCCATTATTTCCTCCATTGGGTTGGTTTCCTCTAACCACTCGTGGCTCAGCTTGAGTGACAGTCAGTTCAGGTTGTACAATTGGTGCAGCTGCTACCTCTGGTGCATGCTCAATCACAGGCCGTTGATTAGCATTAGCATTTCCATTAGAATTTTTGAATCCGATTCGAGTTCCCACCATGGCGATTTATACACCAAACCAGATGTTCGGTATGCTGACGAGAATTAAGATAGGAAAGCTTTATTTACGATAGACGTATACATCTCCTTATTACTCTGAAAAGTTACATGCCAGTTCTAATACCGTAATTAAACGTTTAGAAATCTGAACACATAAAGTTTCCAGATCCGGTTGGCAACAGACCATAGATCCGATCAAACGATAGCATCATAATGCATCACAAATCATTTAGCACATAAAAGCAATTTAGGCATCTTCCTTAAATAAGCTAGTGCTTGTGTCTATTCAGGTGTACTACCTAAAATATATTAGACATACTCCTCACGATCATCGCTTAGCATTCTAAGTTTAAGTCTTGAAATTTTCCTACAAATTCCTAGTTCACTTAAACTAATGCTATGATACCAACTGTGACATCCCCAAATTCACGGTCATTTTAAAAATTTTATTTATTCTTATTTAAAAATCAGAGTATCCATTTTAAAAAGTAGTATTGCGGAATTTGTTCCTAGAAAAACATGATAATAATATTATCAAAGCATTTCCTAAGAAATGTATATTGTTTATATTAAAACTTTGGGATGTCATTGTCAATATAGAAACATAAGCATAAACATACCTTACATTCATTTACACTAATGATTTACATCTCCTTTAATCTCTCAGTGTAATGTATCTTCATATCGATAACTGTGATACAAATAAACTGAGTGGGTCAGGTTGGGAAACCTGGTGAGTACATAGGGTTTTCAACCCACAATAAAGTTATTATGTTTCATCATCAAACAATTAACCCAATTACCCATCCCCATTACCTTCTTAATTCTTAAATATCTTCCCTAAGAATCATCTATTCCTCAATATTTATTCCTAAGGATTCTCCTAAGGAATAGGCACGAAGTCCATCGCTTCCAGGGTTTATATAACGGGCACATAGTCTATAGCTGCCGATGTTATCTGTTAGGCACTAAGTCCATAGCTGCCAGTGTTCATCTCTAGGGCACTAACTCCATAGCTGCTAACGTTTATTTGTAAGGCACTAAGTCTATAGCTGCCGGGGTTTTTAGAGTACATTTGGTGAACATATCGTTCACAACACCTACAGGTTGCGAGCCTATTAGCGTTCCACTGGAGTGTCTAGAATAATCTGTGGTTGCCATCTATACTCTGCTAGATGACTGGGCCATCGCTTGGGTCAAGGCTTCTCATCATCTTTCACCTCTCATCATCTATATCATCTTTCATCTCTCATCGTTCATCTCATCTTTCATTTACCCATCTTTACCCAATATACTTATAGGTATAAAATACATATACAATTTAAATCAAGTAAAACGTGTATATTTTGTTCATCCAACATAGATATCAAGAACACATATAATATGCACACATAGCACGTAATTTATATTAAATACTTTATATCCATGTGTAAGATGGAAGTAACTATGCAATCACTTATTAAAGGGATGACTCCAATCTCGGGCAGCGCTTTGCTTCTAACAATTTATTTTCCTTCGACGAAACCTAGTATCATTACCACTAGATTTTAGTCTAATATTTATTGCGACTAATTATTAGTCCAGATTTACGAGCGATATTGTTTTATAATTGTTAAACAATACTTTTCAACTACTATGTACAGACAGGGGCCAGGCATGAAACACCGTAAG
This sequence comes from Lactuca virosa, assembly GCF_052849685.1. Taxonomy (NCBI): domain Eukaryota; kingdom Viridiplantae; phylum Streptophyta; class Magnoliopsida; order Asterales; family Asteraceae; genus Lactuca; species Lactuca virosa. The sequence goes on from NC_136428.1 coordinate 163,117,437, forward strand.
GCAGGACGATTTTGGCATTCAAGTTGTTCTGAAATCCAACAACCCTATGCGGCCTTTCAAACCAGATTTCCCGTACCTCGAGCAGTTAAAAGGTATTATAATAACACTTTTTATAATTTATACTTAGCACATATATTGCTTATAGGTTCATAATAACGATAATGAACTTAAATATAAGTTATACTTAAAGAAGGGTAAACATAACTCACTTACAATGACGTTTAGCTAGGTACCGGGATCTGCGGGGGAAAAACTTATGAGCCGAAAGCTCTTCTTCCCGGAGCCTTCTGGCGCTCCGGGACTCGCCTCTAACACTTGGGAAGTGCTAGGGAATGGGAGGGGTTAAGAGAAGTAATTGAGAGAGAAAGAATGGGAAAGATGTGAAGGGAAATGAAATGCCTCGGAGTATGCTGCGCGTACGAGGGCCAAATGTCAGCTTCGCATGCGAGACCGTGGGGAGAAAGCGAGGGTCTGGATGGTGCCACATGTTAGCCTCACATCCTTCCATATTTTAATAAACTTCTAAATCCCGTAACTTTCGCATACGAGCTCCATTTTCGACGTTCTTTATATCCACGCGTAGGTAGAGACGGGATCTACAACTTTCGTATAGACTCTGTCGGCTAATTTTGAATTTATTTTTTTAAAGTTATATTTTAACAGACTTAGACAAATAAAGTCCGTTAAAATTTCATAACTTTGTCATCGATGTATGTTTGCATTTGTCTTTATATCGTTGAGCTCCTATTAACGAGATCTTAGATTCTCGTTTAGATTGTGATGGCTAAAAATCGATCGATCTAAAATTTGATTTTCGGGTTGTGCACTACTATGCTAAATCTTAGAAAAATCATAACTTCCTCATACGAAGTCAAATTTGGACGTTCTTTTTATGTACGTTCACGGTTTAATATATACTACGAGTTTCTTTTAGATCCCTAATGATAAAAAGTAATTTATCAAAAAATCACTTTTTACGTTACGCGGTGCCGTGCCTGTTTAGCCGTAAAACTTCAACGGGTCATAATTTCTTTGTTATAAGTCGGATTTTAATGTTCTTTATATGCATGGAACCTTTGTGGCATATACTATAACTTGGTTCAGATTATTTACTCGAAATAATATTCTATCAAAAAGTCGTTTTTGACGCTTATTGTCTTTAAATTGACTAGCCCGAATCTGCTGGCGTTACATACAATTTTCCCCCACTTCAATCAGACTTCGTCCTCGAAGTCCGCTTCCCTAAATAACTCCGGATAGTGCTCACTAATCTTATCCCCGGGCTCCCATGTCTACTCCGAACCCTTGCGGTGCTGCTATTGCACCTTCACCAACTCGACAACCTTGTTCCTAAAGGTTTTCATCTTCCGATCCAGAATCGCCATCGGTGTCTCAATATAATTCAGGCGGTCATCCACCTGAATATACTCCAAAGGTACCACTACGGAGCCATCCACTAAGCATTTCCGCAGCTAGGAGACGTGAAACGTGTTATGAATCTGACTGAGCTCGGCTGGAAGTTCTAAACGATACGCAACCCGGCCCACCCGAGCTAAAACCCTAAAATAACCAATATACCTGGGGACCAGCTTGCCCCGCTTACTGAACCAGATGACTCCTTTCCAAGGTGAAACCTTCAGGAGAACGATATCTCCCACCTAAAACTCTAAGTTTGACCGACATCTGTTGATATAGCTCTTCTGCCGACTCTGAGCTGTCTGATGTCTGCTCCGAACCAGGTGAATCAGCTCAGTGGTCTTGAGTACCACCTCAGTACTCCCCATAACCTGCTGACCAACCTCGCCCCAACAAATCGGGGTCCTGCACTTCCTCCCATAGAGCATCTCAAAAGGAGGTCGATCGATGCTTGCGTGATAAGTGTTGTTATACGATAATTCCGCTAACGGAAGATACGTATCCCAACTCCCACTGAAATCCTGAACACACGCCCGCAACATATCCTTGAGGGTCTGAATTGTCCGCTCACTCTGACCATTGGTCTGCGGATGAAAAACTGTGTTGAAATGGAGACGAGTACCCAATTCGTCACAGAACCTCTTCCAAAACCTACAAGTGAACCGGAAATCTCTGTCAAAAACCACTAATACCGAAACCCCATGACGTGCCACAACCTCCCGAATATAAATCTCAGCCAACTTTTCTATGGCAATACTCTCCTGAATCGGAATAAAATGCGCGCTCTTGGTCAAACGATCCACGATGACCCAAATCGAATCCACTCCGCGCGTAGTCCTTGGAAGTTTTGTGATAAAAAATTCATGGTGATGTCCTCCCATTTCCATACGAGAATGTCTAACGGCTGCATCTTACCATGAGGTCGCTGATGTTTGGCCTTGACCTTCATGCAGGTCAAGCACCGGTCCACATACCATGCCACATCCCGCTTCATGTAGGGCCACCAATAATCAAGATGAAGATCCTTATACATCTTCGTCTCCCCGATATAAATGGAGAACCTCGACTTGTGAGCCTCCTACATTAGAATCTAACGTACTCCGCCCCAATACGGAACCCAAACCCGCCGATGCATGGCCAAAAATCCATGAGTATCATAATCGAAGGAAGCCACCTGACCCATAATGCTCTCGCTCTTTCGGTGCTCTTCCTTCATAGTCTCGACCTGAGCCTCATGAATCTGCTCCAACATTGGAGTAATCACGGTCATCCTCGAGCATATATCTCTGATCGGATCCGCGACTGCCTTGCGGCTGAGAGCATTGGCCAGCACATTGGCCTTCCTCGGGTGATAAAGGATCTCGCAATCATAATCCTTCACCACATCCAACCATCGACACTGCCTCATATTCAGATTCGGCTGATCCATCAAGTACCTTAGGCTTTTGTGATCCGTGTAAATAGTACAACAGACCCCATAAAGGTAATGCCGCCAAATCTTGAGGCCGAAAACCACGACCCCCAACTCCAAATCATGCGTCAGATAATTCTCCTTGTGAGGCTTCAGCTACCTCGAAGCGTAAGCGATCACGCGACCCTTATGCATCAACACTGCCCCTAATCCTGTGATCGAAGCATCGCAATAAACCACGAAATCATCAACACCCTCCGATAGGGTCAGAATGGGCGCCTCACACAACCACTGTCTCAGAGTCTCAAAAGCTGCCTGCTGCTAAGGCCCCAGCGAAATGTAACTGTATTCTTTGTTAGTCGGGTCAAAGGAACAACTATCTTGGAGAAATCCTGGATGAATCTCCGATAATAACCCGCCAAACCAAGAAAACTCCGAATCTTAGATGGAGAACTCAGAACCTCCCACTGCATCACAGCCTCAACCTTGGCCAAATCGACCAGAATACCATTCTGGTTAACAAGGTGCCCCATAAACTGCACCTCACGCAACCAGAACTCACATTTGGAGAACTTTGTGAAAAGTCTCTCCATCCTCAACGTCTTCAGCACTTCCCTCAAGTGCTCCTCGTGCTGCTCCTGAGTCTTGGAATAGACCAGAATATCATCAATGAATACTATCACAGATCGATCCAACATCGGTCAGCACATGCGGTTCATGAGATCCATGAACGCGTTTGGAGAATTGGTGAGCCCAAAAGGCATCACCAGGAACTCGTAATGACCATAACGAGTCCGGAAGTGGTCTTCTGCACAGCCTCATCCCTGACCCGCATCTGATGATAACCCGATCACAAATCAATCTTAGAGAACCAAGATACACCCTAAAGCTGGTCAAAAAGATCATCAATCCTCAGGAGTGGATAACGGTTCTTCACCGTTACCTTATTCAGCTCTCGGTAGTCGATACACATACGGCGAGACCTATCCTTCTTCTTCGAAAACAGAATTGGTGCTACGCAAGGTGAACTGATCGGTCGAATAAATCCTTTGTCTAACTGTTCATGCAACTGTGTAGACAACTCCTGCATCTCAGGAGGAGCCAACCGATACGGTGCTTTGGCTATCGGAGCCGCACCCGGAACTAGATCGGTCCTAAACTTAACCTGCCTCTCCGAAGGCACCCCAGGCAAATCCTCTGGGAATACATCCGGGTAATCCCGTAATAATCGACACATCATCCACAATCATCTTACTCTTATCCCGGGTATCCATAACATAGGCGACATAACCAGAGCAACCCTGCTGAAAATAGCGTCTGGACCTCGCTACAGAACACAAAATCGGCCCACGCTGAGATCTCTCCCCATAAACCACTAACTCTTCCCCACTAGGGGTCCGAACCCAAACTAACTGCTGCTCACTGTCGATCACTGCCCCATTAGAACTCAACCAATCCATGCCCACAATAACCTTGATCCCACGCAGAGGAATGGGAACCATATCAATCGGATACAGATCGCTGAATAACTAGAGAGTACACCCCCGATGAACCCTCGCAACCCGAACAAACCTATCATCAACAATCTCGACATCTAGAGGATAATCCAGCTCCCCTGGAGCTAACAAATCTCTTGCTCAATGCAAGCGATACAAACGATCGGGTAGCCCCCGAATCAAACAATACCAAAGTAGAAATACCGTTCACAAGGAACGATCCTAAAATAAGACACATAAACATAAGGAAGCAATTCAGTATAAATAAAGAGATAAGGAGAAGATACATACCCGTCACCACATCGGGAGCTGCGCGTGCCTCCTCGACTGTCAATTGGAAAGCCCTACTCTTCACTACAGGCGCGTCTGCCCGACCCTGGCAGCCATCAGTAATCCGAAGAGTTGCAGGAACGGGTGCTGACACCAGTCCTGCTGCAGCTATACTCGGACAATGAGCCTTCTTATGGTCTCTCTGATTGCAATGGAAGCAAATCAGATCAGATACCGGGGTGGTAGTGGTGGTAGTAGTACAATCCCTGCTAATATGACCAGTCCAGTCGCACTTGAAGCAACCAGAACCACCCACCCTGCATGTCCCCTCGTGCCAACTGCCGCACTTGCCGCAGGGGCCTCTTCCCTGCTGGCCCTTCCCTCTCGAATCAACAACCTTGGTCCTTTTGCCCGAACCCTCAGCACTCGACAAAAAATATGGCTTCCTCTTTTTCTCCATCTCCAGATCAATCTCCCTCTCCCTAGCTCGCACTATCATATCCTCCAGCGTCTTGCAGCTGGATCGACTAACAAACTACCGAATGTCACTCCTCAACATCTCATGATACCGGGCCTTCTTTATTTCCTCATCCGCCACATACTGCGGAACCAGAAGTGCCCTCTTTCGGAACATAGCGGTGATCTCGATCACCGTCTCAGTAGTCCGGCGGAGATCCTGAAACTCTCGCACCAACTGTTGCACCTCAATCACTAGTGCAAACTCAGCCCGTAACCTGGTCACAAAATCATCCCAGGTCATCGAATCAACAACATCATCACCCACTGTGCGCTCAACCTCTTCCCAACAATCATGTTCCCTGTCCTTCAAAAGACAGGAGGAATGCCTAACCTTTGCGTCATCAGTGAAACTACTGGTGCGGAAGGCGTTAGCAACGTCCGCTAACCACCTTCGGCTTGCTATCGGGTCCCTCGACCTGTGAGAGTCTGGAGCTCCACATGACCAGAACTCCTTGAAGGAAATGGAGCGCGCCCCCATCAAGGCCATCATCTCAGTGCGAAACGAGCTCAACCACTCATCCAGAATCTCCATAATGCCCTCCTTGACTGTGCCAAAGATCACAGGAATCTGCTCAAGAATGCAATGAGTAATCTCAGACGAGATGAACTCCCTAGTCAACTCATCAAGCTGCCCGACTCCAGATCTTGAACCTGAGCCCTCACCAGCACCAGAACTGCCAACAGGTCTGCCTCTCAACATCACCATACTGAAAATACACCATATAAACCATCAAAATGTGCATCGTAATATATATATATATATATATATATATATATATATATATATATATATATATATATATATATATATATATATATATATATCGAGGGATCACAACTCCACAAGCTTCCTGGTTTCATCTCAGCTCTACTTGAATCGAGTACGGATCCTCTTCTTCCAGTAGTACGTGCCCATACTACATTCCACATCTATCCATACTTTCCTCAAAAATTGCCTTGATTCCACCAATTCACTTCATATCCACACAAATTCCCCTCACAGATAAGGCTCCCAGCTCTAGATCTCATCCTAGGTTTTCCTAGGGAAAACTCCACACCACTCTCCGTCATCAGCTGCAGAAGGAACTCCTGCTAACTTCCTCTAACTAGCTCACGAATACAATTACATATTACTAAAACCAGATAATTCTTCGAATGAGAGGTCTCACACTACAATGGTTGGACTCAGACAAGAGCTGCGCAATAGAGTTAAAATCTAACATTCTAAAATTATTTAGTTCCCATAATATGTAACTTAGCATATTCGCTTACTAGTTAGCTGAAAATAGTTAGAACTCCTAAAAGCACAAAGCAAGCAACATTCGAGCATCAAGTAATCAGAACCGAGCATCAAATAATCAGAACCAAGCATCACCTAATCAGGCCATCCTATCACCGACTGATCAGTACTAGAATGCAAGTCCACAAGCTCATACAATAGGGATACAAAGGCATCTCTCCTAGCATTCTATCATGCAAAAATGAGCAGATCCCTAGCCCTAACTAACATGCGATTCGCAAATTCACAAATCAACTCATATCAGAAAACATGTATGGGTATTTTGCGAAAACTTACTTGAGCTCAGCTGATTGCATGCACCACACCCTTTCTTATCTTAGAAAAACACTTTTCTTAAAACTATATTTATTTTTGAAAAACTTTCCAAATCCTCAGTTTGAGTTCAGACACACCCGATAGTATGTCCGGATCCCTCAAACTAAGGCTCTGATACCAACTTGAAACGTCCCAAAAAAATGACCCAAAAATTTCATTTTTAATTTAATAAAAACAGTATTCCAAAAACATCATCAATACAATCCAAATAGAATAAGTGTATCAAACATGATCTCAAATCAAAGGAAATCACAAAGGCGGAACAATGTGGTGTGTGCAATGCAGTCATCCCAAGCTCTTCCCTTTGGAACCAGAAGTACCTGAAACATGAACTGAAAGAGTAAGTACAAATCTTAGTGAGTTCCCCAAGATACCACATACCATACATATAACACATAATGGGCCACGTCCATTTAGTATAACGGCCTCGCCCTAGCTATCATAACGGGCCCCGCCTAATGAGTATAACGGGCCTCACCCTAACTCGCATAGCGGGCCCCGCCCACATGCAATTCATACTACATAACAAGTAATAGCATACAGAGTAATCATCAGGCCCCACCCAGTAAGCATACAAGCACATACACATACTAGTGTCACACAGACAATGAGTATTCTAACATAACAGATATGGGTCGAAATTGGTGCCTTCGACCCGCTAAACACAGTGAGGAAACTCACCTCGTACTACTGAATCACACTGATAAACCCTAGATGTTGGTCCGAGAAATCCCCGAACTATTAATATCAAATAACACCTAATTAACAATTGGAGTCAAATTTATATCCTTCAATCCATACTTAGGGTAAAAAGACCATTTTACCCCTTACCTAGTTTGGTCCAAGACTAAGGCCCAAACTTTCAATCCAAAAGGTCCAAAAACCAATTAACCATCCAAGGCCCACATATGGCCCAATTTTCCAAATTCAGCCCACATCCCTACATGGCCCTTACCCTAAGGCCCACCAATTTTTCCTAGTCCAAACACCTGCATTCAGAAGGCCCAACAAGGCCCCAAGAAACTATGCCCAAAAGATAACCCAAACCCGAAGCCTAAACATGCGAGGCCCAACAAAGTGAGTACGCGGGGCGTACTCAGCACGTACGTGCAACGTACTCACTTGAAGGATTGTACGCTAAGCTTATATGCTTGTACGCCCAACTTACTCACCCCCTTCAGCCTAAAATTTTATTTTAACACTTAATCCCCTAAGACAAAGCTCCAAAACATAGATCTGACTTCCTTGAGCTGGATAATCATGTAAAGTTGTTAACTTTACGTTCATTCAAGGCTAAATGAAGCTCTTAAGCTTAAAAAGGACTTAATAAGTGACTTAATGCATGCATGTGACCAAAACTCCGATAAAGCTTGCACCTTTATGCTTAAGAAGTCCAATACAAACTCATATCTAAAAGAACAAGCCCTTAAAACGTCTTAACTCTTCAATCAACCCAAAAAGGGACCAAAAGCATAATAAAACAAGCTATAAGGAGATCTAAACATCTACAAGCTAAGATATGAACTTGATACCTCAAAAAGATTGCAATAAGTGTGATGATTATGGATCTATGACCTTCCTTCCAAGCAAGGCACCTTCAATCTTCAAAGCTTCCTTCACAATGAGTAAATAACCACTAAAAATCCTCTCAAGGGATCAAGAACACCACCAAGAAAGCTTAAGGGACGATTTAGGGTTTTAGGAGGTTTGGGGGTTGGTAAAGAGGCCAGCCCTAGGGTCTTAAGGTGTTTTAATAGGGTGTAACACCCTAAATTAGGGTTTCAATATTACTCACGTATGCCCCACGTACATAGATGTACACCCAACATACGTGTCTGAAGTCCCGTTCCCATCTCGTATGAGTAGGCTAAGCGTACCATGTGGTACGCCCCGCGTACTCGCTTCACAGCTTGTACGCTAAGCATACCATGTGGTACCCCCCGCGTACTACATAAGGACCAAAAATGCAACTTTTATAACAACAAGGGCAATAGAGAAACATACGAAGATTCAAGTGTTACAACAGTCGCACAAAGTGAGGCACAAAGCTCTATTAGGGTTTAACCCTAATAGTATACTATATATTGTTGGGATATTTATGGTGTTGTGTGAATATTGATTATACATGTATTTAGTCTTTATTGTTATCAGATTGGGCCTGTCCATCCGCATTTATGCAGCTAGGGTTAGACTATAAATATATTATGCATGTATCATTTTAGGGTTAATGTTTTTGTAAGCCCTACATATCTTTACAGAGAAGTTCTATCGAATTCTTCTAAGATATTGATAATTAAGCATTCGGTACCTTTTCAATCACATTCAATCTCTGTTCTTATTGTTTGTTTCATCAAAACTGTTTTGAATCTATCGATGTTTACTTTATTGCCTCAACATATACGATTATAGAAACGTAGATCCCACTATTTTGGGGGTATATTCTAATCTATGTAAGGTCTGATCCTAATCACTAGGATTACATATCAACTATCTATGCTATAATTACAGAGAATATCTACCTAATATACAAATGATCACTAAGATCATTAGGATCACGCTGTCGCTGATGAAGCTGGAGCTGGTGGACAACGCGCTATGTGTTTGACTCCTCAGATCAATAGGTGTGACCTTACAATTATTATCTTAGTTTCTTAGGTTGATTGTTTGTATTTGTTGAGAAGATAGTTCATTTGTATTCTTGGTTGACTAGTTTTTCAAATTTCCGTTATGTTGTTGGTGTGTTCTCATCAGAACAGTGACCATTTTGGTATTTACAAATCAAAACAAGTACGTCCATTACCTTGGTGGTTCGAGCATTTAGATGGAATATGATGGATTCCATAAAGTTGAGAATGAACAAAAATATGCATTTTAGGTAGCTCCAACCCCCAAGATTGCCTCCATAATTGTTATCCTTTCCATGAAAACCTCAACTTCTAACACAATCATTGCATTTAACACATAAGGAATTTTAGGATGTGCCCATGAGAAAGAAATTTTAACCTATACCTATTCTTGAGCCGTAAGTTGGTGGTCGGGAGAATGAACAATAATAAGTCTGTTTTTTTAACTAGCTGAAAATGTTTAAATGGTTCATGTGTTATATGCTTAAGAAATATTTGGTTTAGATTTTACGTGTACAAAGTCTTAATAAATACGGAGAGCTTGAACAAATAAATATTTATGATGCTACCTCTAGCCATGTGAGTATGAAAAAGATCGTTAAACTCTATGTCATTGATTTTTCACCCATGCTTTGCATCAAGGATCATCAAACTAACTTCCAATAATATTAACACCTTTTTAGCATCCCTCAAATCATGATGTACTATTATAAGAAGATTTAGTCAACTTCTAGTTCAAACCTTGATAAATCTATATTTAATTAACTTATATAACTAACAATCTATACTGAGTTAATAACTTCAAAACATTATTCTAATTGATGATTAACCTACGAATGTTTAAAAACATCATTTGAAACCTAAAAATTTCCATTAAAGCTTAAGAAATTCAATTTTGACTCAGGTTTTAACACCATGATTTGGACTTTGCATCAGATATCTTCGATCTAAACCATACAATTAATGTAAATTATTACCTTAAATAAAATCTCTCTAGTGTGAGTGTTGATGTCACCAAGCCAGACTTTTAAAACTACATTGGAAGCTTCATGAACTCAAACTCGATTACAGGAATGGAATTACTATACTAGACATGCAACCTAGGAAGGGGTTCATCATCAACCTATAATTCTAATCACAAATCATCCAAAAAATCCGATTTGTGATAGATTTTCAAAGTTATAAGTCAAAATGAAGAAGATAAGTGAAGATTCGCCATCTTCCTAATGTTTATTTGTTGATTCAAGCTCTTTTTCTTTAAAATGACTTGGATAATTTAATTCAGGCTTCTAATTGCTTATTCTCTTTAAAATCGTCTCCCATCCCTATCTATCTTACACAATTGTTCTAACGAAGATTCTTGATCATGACAGATTTGATGGTTAAAGTTAAAATGTTGGGTCTTTTGACAAGAATAGTCCCTAAACTTTTGAAGTTTTTAATTTATTCCCCAACTAACTCCCAACTCTCATACACATTTAGATATTCATCACGTACCTTAATAAGTTAGTATCTTAACAATAAGGTCCAAGATCTAGTTAAGTAATTTACACATCAAGCCTATCTTTCCATATTTGAGAAGATTGATCCCTTAATCTTAATTTTGTTATTAACCCAAATTAACGTTTTATAACCTTTATCATATCTTATATTATAATATTACCTTACATAATAAAATTATCTTACAATTTAAGTCTATATCCTAATTAAAAGAATTTATTGCACCCGCTAGTGCATGAGATTAGAGACAATTGCAAGCTCTTTCTTCATGCTTGGTATCTAGAATGATCAGACCGTCATTGGGGATTCAGAAGAGGTGGCCAAAGTGTTGAACATTATTTAGGTTAGTGATCCAAGATTGGGTTTGGAGTTGAATATTAAAAAAACATAGATTTTTTTGCCCCCATGTGATGGTAGGAAGCTTTATGTCGGCTTATTCCCAACAGATATAAGGAGACCGTCTTTGGGAGTGAAGTTCCTTGTAGGAGGGGGGAATTAGAAGAGATGCAAGGTTTATTAGCGGATTGGCAAGGAAGAGAGTTGTCAATGCTGTCGATTTGATGAGTCTTCTTCCCTAGCTATGTGACCCGCAAAGTGAGATCCTTTTGCTTTGTTCATGTATGGGCATTGCAAAACTTTTGTTTGGTTTGAAGACTTGACAACCCGTGCCCCTGGTGGAGGCAACTGTATTCTTTGACAAAGGGTTGTGCAAGTCTATCGAGGATATTGTGGTTTGTGGAGGTGAGTGCCCATTTTAGTAAAATCGTCAAGGATATGGAAGTCGACATGCACATGCCTGTTAGACAGAAAGTAGCTTTTGAGTGTCTTCGAGCACCACATGCTCAAGATTTTCTGCTACCTATCCTTATTGACGGGCTCGATCAACATATGTCTCCTGTGGAATACAGTACTATCCTTCGTTACTACCTTATGATTCCTATATTCACTGTCGACGAGATATGCCCAGTGTGCCGCAAGACATGTTTGGATTCCTATGGGGAACATGCAGCTCATTGTAGAGAGCTCAGGTTTCAAATACCGACATGATGTGGTCAGGGACGTTCTCTTTGACGTCTGTCGGCTTGATGAGATTTCCATGAAGAAAGAAGTGGCTGTGAACTTTTTGACTGACCCGCTGGATGGAAGATCCATACTCCGGCCGACTGACATATTGGTCTTTGGATAGGTAGGAGGGAAACATGCTTGTGTGGATCTTATTGGGGTCTCCCCTCTTGCGGGCTTGAGGAGTAGAGGTTTCACAGCGGGACAGACTGCTTTGAAAGTCGTCACGTGCAAGGTGACCAAACATGAGAACGTATGCATTGAAAATCAACATGTGTTTATACCTTTTGCATTTGATACTTTTGCTTTTTCTCGCACCAAAGGCGGTGGAGCTCCTCAACAGAGTTCAACGGGTCATGCATAGTAATGTAATGTCCCCTAGATCTACGGATGTTGTTTTCAAAAGAATTAGTTTTGTCATCCAGAAAGGCCTAGCGGCGCAACTTGTTGTCTGTTTGCCTTCCGTAGCTATGTACTGACTTTGTTTTATTAGAAATATATATAAAAAGATACATTCGCTATCTTAGAGGTTTTGTCCGAACTTATCACCCAACTAATGAATAAGATTTTCATTTAATTATTTTCCACTAACTTCGAAATTTTAAACTAACTATTTTTATTTAATTAAATTTAAAAATAAACTTCTATTTTATAAATATTTCCTCTTTATAGCTAAAACTTCTATTCCTAAATTTCGGGTGTTACATTTCCGTTCAAGCTATATGAATTTAGCTTGTTGAGTATTCTAATAAAAGCATCATTACATTTTAGGTGTCGAGGAGGCAATTTTTAATCATGTTTGAGAGTGATTAAGGTTGCACAGAGTGGGGATCGCTATGACCCTCGCTAGCACACACCACACACCACCCTTAGGGGTTCGCTAAGGGGCTTGCCAAGGGTGCAACGATAGGAGAGAATAGAGAGAAAATAGAGAGGGTGAATCCTGATCGGTGTTTGGCCTTTTTCTTACTTTTACTTTTTACTTGTTTATTATTTTTTTTATTTTTTATTAAATTCTGATTGGTGATTTCTAAAAATATACCAAGGGTGCTACCACTCCTAGTTACACCATAGAAATACATTGATATTACGTGCTTTGCAATCGTTTGAGTTTTGGTTCTCTATTGGAATAAAATTATATATTCTTATTATATGGACGTACAATATCGTCTTGATAGTAAAACTATGTTAAAATTCTTGTTTTCTTGTAGTTATTATCTTGGTTTCATAGGTTGTTTGTTTATATTCATTGAGAAGATAGTTCATTGGTATTCTTGGTTGACTAGTTATTCAAATTTCCATGTGTTCACATCAAGACCATGATTATTTTGGTATTTAAAAATCCAAACAAGTACTTCCATTACCTTGGTGGTTTGAGCATTGTGATATAATACTATGGATGCCATATTGTTTACAATGAACAAAAAATTGCATTTTAGACGGAGGCCACTTATTGAGGCAAGCGGGTCACCATTATTTTTTTCATGCTATAAATACGTTAACGTGAGACTCATCGCTTGCAATTTCCGAGTGTATAAGAATTTTATTCTGCGGAAGTGATTCTTACAAAATAGTTTTTTTTATTTTGTGGGGGAGAAGAGATATAAATAGATAAATAGAGATAAAGTAGATATAGAATCTTAATAAAACTTTTGTATAAAATTTATATAAATAGAAAACAAAACGACACATCATCAAAAGGAATGCTTACATGGCGGAAGTGGGGTCCCACACAAACCAGGATTACCCAAAAATGCAGAAGCTGGTATGCTTGCATTATGCCCAGGAATTTCTCCCATTAATCTATTTTCTGACACATCAAAATCCTTCAACTTCTTCAAATTCAACAACTCCTTCGGTATCTTTCCTATCAACTTATTACTAGAAATCAAGATTCGTTCCAGTCCTTCCCCCTTACTCAACCATTCCGGTATCATTCCGCCAATCGGATTATGCGATAAAACCAAAGAAACAACTTCATCCATCGCCACTTCATCGCCATTAACATTGATTGGTCCTGAAAACGAGTTATACGATAAATCAATTGTGTTGAAATGGCCAAGTGGGTCTCGAACATTTTTCTTGAAAATTCTGTTTATGTCGCCGGAAAAGTTGTTGGAATGAAGATCGAGGTCCATTAGGAGGGAAAGGTTCTTGAATTCAGCTGGAATCGAGTTCGTGAATCGGTTGTTTGAAAGATTTAAATTTGAAAGATTCGTCATGTTCCCGATCCAATGTGGTAGTTCATCTGTTAATGAGTTGCTGGATAAATCAAGTTCTGAGATTGTAGATGCCGACGACAGGAATCGCGGAAGCGGACCTTCGATTCCGGTGTTCGCCATCTTTAGCCGGAAAACTTTCAGTTTGGAAAACCAATTTGGTAATGTGATTAGCTTCAGAGGATTAAATGACAAATCTAGAGTTTGTAAATTCTGTAATTTAGCAAGCTGAGGTGGAATCGGGCCTGAAAGCATGTTTCTTGATAAATCGAGTGCTTGAAGGTTCTTTAAGTTGCCGAAACTTGCAGGAATACTTCCGGTCAATCTGTTACCGGAGAAGTAAATATCGGTGAGACTGATCAAATGACCGATGGTGGCGGGTAGTTTTCCGGTGAGCTTATTGTTATCACATACCAACCTTTGGATCTTCGTAAGCTTCCCGATGGACGGGGGGATTACACCGGTGAGTTGATTTTCCGACATACGAATGAATTGAATGGAAACGAGACCACCAATCGAAGAAGGAATGGAACCAGAAAGTTGGTTTTGATTAAGATACAAAAGCTCTAATTTCTCTAGCGATCCAAGCGATTCCGGGATGATTCCGGTGATCTGATTATTCGACAAGTCAAGATTTTTAAGATGCTTTAGCTTTCCGATCGTTTCCGGAATGATTCCAGTGAAATTATTCTCATGAAAGTTAAGTTGTGTTATCGAAACCATTTCCCCAATCGACGATGGAATCTCACCGGAAAACTGATTCCCCGAAAGACCAAGTTCCGAAAGGGATTTAAAAGATCGGGAAATCTCCGGTGGAATCCCTCCGCTCAAACGATTATCACTAAGGTAGAGCTTTTTTAGCCGGAAAAGGAATCGAAAAGTGACCGGAACTGAACCAGAAAGCTTATTGGCTTCAAGAAACAAGTAGGTTAGACGTGAAAGTTTTCCGAACTCCGGCGGGATCCCACCGGTTAAATCTTTGAGTTCGCTGAGATCAAGGAGTTGCAGAAATGTGAGATTAGAAAGAGAAGGAGAGAGGGTACCGGACATGGATGTGTCGAGGATGGATTCGTCGCCGGAGACGAGGCCAGAACGGGAGACATTGATAACTCTGCCGGCGGAATCACAGGCAATGCCATCCCACGATTTGCAGCAATCAGTTTGAGGTGCCCATGATTGTAAGAGGTTCGAAGGGTCTGAGGTGATTTTCTGTTTGAAGTCGAGTAATGCTTGATGATCAATAGGGTGGCAGGCGTGTGATGTTAATGGAGAAAAGAGAAGAGTGAGGAAGATGAGAGAGAAAGTGTTTATGTGGGTTTGGATCTCCATTGAAGTTGCAGAGATAATGGAGAAGAAGAACAAGAGAGAGTGATTAGTGGGAACAGTTGCCTGAATTAGTTTTCTGATACAAAAGAATTATGTAAAGCAGTAAAGAGACCCTTTAAACTATTTAAAACTAATTTGTTTGACTTTTAGTATATCATAGAAACTATCTAAAAGTACAATTTAGAAAATGCATTTTAAATGATCAAAATTTATTATTTTCATTTTTCAATAATAAGATAAAATAGAAATTAAATATCCTCTTATTTTTATTCCAATAAATTTTCCTTTCCAATTAAATGACGACATGTATCATATTATTATATTAAAATATCATTAAATGAGCATTAAATATTACACATCTACTATAATAAATGAAGATATCAATCTCTAATAAGTTTTGATACTTGTTATTTTGTGATTTTTTTAAATAAATAACATCTACATGCCATTTTATGGTTTTTTTTTTCAATTTTTAAAATTAAAAAGCCACATAATCTTATACTTATATATGTAAAGTATCAAAAGTAATAATTATTATAATAAATTGTAATTAATATGTTTCTTCATTCCTTATTTCAAAATTTTATTTTAAAAAATTATTATTATTTACATTTTAATATTTTATTTTTTTTAATCAACCCGTGTAATACACGGATTTTACACCTAGTGTTACTATTTAATTGAGTATGAAGATTTATAGGAAAAAAACTAGAAGTATATTTAATATCTCTAAGGTAAATTATTTTTACAAAAATGTGCAAAAAGAGTGAGATATTTATAATTTGACAAATCTCATATTTGTTGGATGAGTTAAAAAATATAACACTACTTGGAAGCAAAATTTACTACTCATGATTTATTTAAATAATACCAATTAATTTTTGTTGGAGTTGTAATAAAGAAATAAATATCCTCTGACATAACAATATCTAAAGTATAAAGAGTCATGGGAAGTGTTGAATATTCTTTCCAAAAGTATATATTTATATATTTTTTGTTTTAAAGAGAGGTAGAAAATATATTAAAAAATATATAGATATAAATGACACCATGTGTAGCCGATATGAGACTCTTAATGAAAACGAGTCAAGACTTTGCATGTTGTTTGCTGCCACGACTGCTCAACCAGCTGCTAAAACACGTCATTTATGACATAGGTTTTATAAGATCAGATCAGTTGTGTTGAGTCTATGCGGTGTTAGACGATAACTTTGACTGCATGTGTATTAGATATGCGAAATACTACATTTTCAACAATAAAAATTTAACATATGTATTGAAGTGATTGAGATCGTGTATAGTACGTAGATGTTTATTATACTAGAGTCTTAGAGAGAGAGAGAGTAAAATTTAACATATGTATTGAAGTGATTGAGATCGTGTATAGTACGTAGATGTGAGATTTCAACAAAAAAAAAAAAAAAAAAAAAATTGTTGATATATCGTAAAACATAATGATAGCTTATTCGCATGTACATAAGGTGGAGCATTACCCATCTACAATAGTTTTTTTTTTTTTTTTTTTTTTTTTTTTTTTTTTTTTTTTAAGTTGTATATATAAATAATTTATGACGTATCTTAAAACAAAAAGGAACTATATAAATCTTTTTGACAAACAAATATATATAAAAATTAAGATTTCACTAAAGGTTTAAGTTTCATTTAATTAGGACATAAGTGATTATAAATAATTTAGGAGTAAACTAGAGTTGTTTTAAAAAAAAATAATCATGATTTCTAAAGTCTATATGGTTTTCTATTGGTTCCATTTTAAATTGTGAACCATTTATTTTTGTATTTTAGACTCGTCACTGCATGTATTCAAAATTTAATCTTAAAGACATGTTGAAACATTAAAAGTGACCCTCTTAAACTTAAAAGAGTTCCGAAGTTGCTTATGGAACCGTAGTCTATCTCTCCCCGCAGTCAGATCAGCAACCGCAGTCATCGTCATCAGTTCTTAGATTCAGTCTTTTATCTGTTCCTTGTATAAGTACTTTCTTTTATCCGTAGTGCCCTGCGTGGCAATTCAAACAGATTAGACTGTATGTAATCTTCGAGACTCTATAAATAGAGTTCTCTTTTTCTCAATAAAAACACCTCTCTTACGCATCTTGAATCTTATCACTCATTTTTCTCTCTACTACCTTATCACCTAAATATAATCGTAACTCCTTGTAATCTCTCTTCAAGAGCAAGTCTTTCCTAGACTTAATCACTAAGTTTGATCTCACTCACTAACTTGGTC
Source organism: Lactuca virosa (assembly GCF_052849685.1). Taxonomy (NCBI): domain Eukaryota; kingdom Viridiplantae; phylum Streptophyta; class Magnoliopsida; order Asterales; family Asteraceae; genus Lactuca; species Lactuca virosa. The sequence goes on from NC_136428.1 coordinate 163,135,143, forward strand.
TGATTGCATTCCTTGTTAAGAATCAACTTAAGTGTTTACTTGATATAATACTTGCTGTCTTTTATATTTCCTTATCTTTCCGCAACTAATCATCTAACTATCTAACTCTAACTTATATTATTGTTGAGCTTTATGATCCTTTGAGATTAACTTTAAATTCCGCAATATAAACTTGTTCTAACGTTTGTTCAAGTGTGTTTCTCAAGTTTTTCTCTCAACAATTGGTATCAGAGCCAAAGTGGTTGCTTTTTGAAGTAAAACTCTGATTTTCAAAAGGCCTTCTATACCACTGGAGCTCATTTCTTAAAAAAAACAAAAAAAACTTTTCAAAAAAACAAGGAAATATGGCACAAGCATTATCACTCAATGTTTCCAACAGTGTTGGTGGTTCTAATAGAGCCCCAATATTGGTGGCAAATGAATATCATCACTGGTCTCAGAGAATGGAAAGATACTTAAGGAGACTTGGTAGAGATGTATGGCGATCTGTAGAAGAAGGGCCACATGTCCCTGTTCTTACACCTGTTCAAACCGACGGCGCCACAGCCAGACTAGGAGGAGGTCAACCAGCCCTGAATCGTCCCACCAAAGATGATCTCGATAAAATGGAAAATGATGTTGTTGCATTTTATGAAATCTCTTGTGGAGTTGCTCCTGACAATTTCAACATTATCATAAACTGCAAATCAGCAAAAGAGATCAAGGATGTTCTGAAAAACCTGTATGAAGGCTCAGAGCAAGCTCAAGATAAGAAGCTCACAACTGCACTCAATGAGTTCAACAATTTCAAAGCTCATACTGGCGAAAGTTTGGAAGACTCCTTCAAAAGGTTCAACCTGATAGTCACTAAGTTATCTAATGCTGGCACCATCCGCAGTAACCATGAAACAAATCTTCAGTTTCTTAATGGTTTGGGAAGACACTGGACTACTACTAAGATGATAGTCCAAGGGGATAGAAAGATTCATTCTTTATTTGTCTACAAGCTCTACAGGGAATTGCAAGCACAAGAATCCACTGTACTCAAACATTGTGCTGACTTCGGAGGACCACTTGCTCTTATAGCACAAGTACCACAAACTCAATCTTACTCTCCCTCGTATGACAATCCTCCACAGTCATACGAAGCTGACTCAGAGTATGATGATGAAGAAGAATTTCAGAAGGCTATTGCTCTTGTTAGCCAACAGTTCAACCGGCTACCACCTCCTTCTTTTCGTAAGAATCAGCAGTTCAACAAACCTTCATTCAACCGCAACTTCAACCCGCAGAATAACCACTCTCGATATCCCAAAAGTTCTCACCCACCACCGCAACCTCAGACTACTCAACCCAAAGAGGCACCGAAGCCCATCAATCCAACTGACTCCGGTACCTCTTCAGAAGATAAAAGTGAAGTTGTAATTTGTCACAAGTGCAACAAGGAGAATCATTTTGCAAAAGACTGCAAGGCTAACATAGTGAAAGACAGAGCATTCTACCTTAGAATGGCTCGGGAATTGGAGGAAAAGGAAAAGGCAAGGGCATACGTAGCCCATGTAAAAAGAGACCATCAAGTTTGGTCATCTGGAGATGAGGATGAAGACATCAGCAACATCAAAGCAAAAGGCAAGATTTGCATGTTGGCAACTGCGGATGATGATGAGTCTACAAAACTGGAAAATAACTATTGCTACATGGCAAAGGACGGAACTCTAATCATCGTCGAACAGGTAAAACTCATGATTCAAACTCTAAACTATAGCATGCATGACTGTCAACCCTTCATAGACAATCTTAATGACACATGTGCTGCCATCCTTACAGACTATAAAAAAAGCTCTAGATGAGAAGAACATAGTGTCCCAAGAGATGTTTCATGTAAGAGGACGATTGGATAACAAAAGACTCAAATTAGCTATGTTAGAAAAGGACTTAGAGTTAGAGAAAGATGCAAGAATGTTGAGTGAAACACAACTAGAGATAGCTTTGAACTAAAGAGATTTAGCTCAGAGTGAGATTGTACGATTGAATCTATTAATAGAAAAACAGTTCAATGAAAGTGAAGCTATTGAAAATTTGGTGAACAATGGAACCGTAGATAACACCTATAATTGGGGTTGGTCCAATGGATATCCTACCGCAAAGGATTCCTCACCCCGGTTTAACAAAGATCGACTTTATGTCCCTCCTGATCGAGAGTTCCATTTCCCACTCAATGACAAAACCTTTCCCGAAGACATCAGAACTCACTTCGGTAGACTTCATAATCTAAGTAACAACTGTGTCATTGAGGAATTTGTGCCTAAATTTCCTAGTCACTCTAGTGATCAAAATCCCAATTCTCAGACTTCATCAGTTGTTGATGAGGAAATTGTCATAGAGAGTCCCGAAGTCTCAAAGGACTGTCCATCTCTGCCCTCAGACCGCAGTGACTCTCAAAGTCCTAACTCAGTCTTATTCTGCGGTAGTCAAATCATCCTTACCACAGTCCTCAGTCAAAACCTCTGTGACTCTTCAGCCAATTCATCATGAATTACCCATAGAAAACTTTGAAGTGGGTCAATGTCACACCCCAAAACCGAGAACGGCGGAATACGTTCTGGGGTGGAGGACGTCATGTACAGTATCATAATAATGCATAATAGTAAAGACAAGCAACAACATCCATTGCATTAATATAATAATTGTAATACAAGCGTGTTCTGTACAGTTTTTTAGACACCAAAAGTATAATCAAAATAAAGAGGAGTCTTGTATGTGCTCCATCTTCTCAAAAGCTGCATCTGTACCTGTCTACTGATGACCTGAGAATACAAGTTATTTTGAAAGCGAGTATCAGCATAAAGCTGGTGAGTTCATGAGTATTTAGTGTCATTGCTTGTATAAAAATGATTACAACCATGTAGTATAATAATTGATCTAAATGTTGGAAAATAGTATGCTTCCTAGGAAAACCCTATGTTTTCCAGTAAAAGTGGTCATCTACCAAGACCCGGTTGTATGTATGTTTGATCCTTTGAAAATGTAAAAGTTTTCCCCGAGAAACTATTAGTAGGAAAATATAGTTTTAGACTTCATTCATGTAAAGTAATTGGGAAAATAGTGTTTTACCCCAGCAATATCACTGCCAGCTAATGAAATGAAAATACAGACTCCAGGTAGTATTAAATGTACAATACACCTCGGGGAGTCTGTTTTGCCTTTAATTCTTAATGTATTAATTAAAGGTCGAAATGTGAACTTGTATGTAACCATGCTGATTGACGATCGAATCCCTGATGACCCTCCGAGTCATCTGTAGAAATGTGACATTTTGTCACCCCTAGGCCTAGTCGGCTCGGACTGTAGCTAGCAGTCGGGATGTGGGAGTGTCTGTCCCGTATAGATCTATACACATAATGCCCGCTCTCCCTCCAGGAGACTCTGGTTACGCGGTGATAGCACAAAGACGTGTCGTATCGAGAAATAGTATGTCACATTCAATTTTAGTAAGTTCTCTTGTGTAATGTATAATGTACTTTCTAGTATAATGTATAGATTGTTCTCTTGCATAATGTATAGTATTCTCTTTGTATATAGTATTCTCCTTGTATATAGTATTTAACATGTATTAACTCATAACCGCACTGACTCTGGTAGTCGTCATGGCAATAGTAGTATTGAGTAGTAATCCTTAACTATACCTATTATAGTTATGTAGTAATGTTGATTGCATGCCTTTGATACCCAAAGGCATTGAAACTGATATGAAAACTTTTATATCTGACACAAATATATAAGATATATAACTAAGAATTCAACGAGAGTCGGACTAATAACAAAATACCCTAAGCCCACAATCAAACAAGAACAGGAAATAAGATGAGCTATTAGTCCTAAGTCCTTCAAATCTTACTTATATAAATATATTAGTGTAGACATTGTTTGAGAATAAAAAGAGTTTAAAAGAGTTTGGAAATAGTTTTATAACAATTTAACATACAAATGAATTTGATAATCATTTGAAACAGTTTGGTTGACAAAGTAGTTGCAAATATAGAAAATCCTTTTTGGTTGCAAGTTATAAATCATATGTGATTGATACTATAACTTATTTGATTCAACTTGTATTCCCCCCCCCATAAAAGCATTTAAAAACATTTAAAAGGTTAATTAAGGGGTATGAACTCACCTACAATGAGTGAAGTGGATGGAAGTGTCGGGTAGGATGCTAGGTGTCAAGTGAGGACTTGAACACACACACAGATCCTATGTAACATGTAGTGATACATAAATGTATCTAATTAGTTATTTAATCACTAATTAGGTAAGTAAAGACACTCTAATGCATGAAGACACTTTGTTTCAAGTGCAAGGAGTGCTAAAGGTTGCATCTAAGGAGTGTATGGCCTCACTATGGAGTTTACACTTCAATTGGTTACACTTAAGTGTGTTTACGGTTTCTGGACCATTGTCCCCATGAGTTTACGGCCGTAAACTCATGGTAATGGTGCCATTGTGTGTTCAAAGGTCTTAAACTACTCAAGGAATTATGCTAGACTCGAATCCATGGCTTAGGAAGTGATTGGGGCTAGAAATGGACACTTCTTGGAGTTTACGGTCCTTGGACCACTCCCTTGGGAGTTTACGGCCGTAAACACATGAGTTTACGGTCGTAAACTCATGTTGGTTCATTTCTCTTGTGTTTTGGTGGTTCTAGGCTATGCATGCAAGGTTCTAGTCACTTACACAAGCATAGGAAGGTTTTTAAGGCACTTAAACATTCTTAGAAGGTGTTTACGGTTTTGGGAGGCCTTCCCAAACCATAAACTCATGTTTGTCTCATCCTTACACGTTTTTGGGGTTCCTAGTTCATGCATGTAAGTCCTTAGTTCATTACTCAAGCATTGGAAGGATTTTGGAGCTTCAAAACCCTTCTTTGGGGTGTTTACGGTTTTGGAATGTTCCAAAACCGTAAACCCATGTTCTTGGGGTTTTTGGGTGTTTAATCCATGAATACTAAGCCAGTAACTAGTTAGATGAAGTATACTTATTTATAGGAAGCTTGTAGAGGTGTTTTAGGACCCAAAAACGCAAATGTGTTCTTGGTGTTCTTGAAGATTTGAAGATTCTTTGAAGATCTAAGTAAAAATCGGAATCCTTTGGATGAGAAGGTGTAGAAACACTAGATTAAGTGTTGTTTAAAAGGATCTAGGAAGAAAACTTACATTTTTGGGCGGATTTGGAAGAAGAAGATGATGATACTTGAGAGAAAAACTTGTGTTCTTAAGTGGAAGGTGGTAAAAAGTGAGGGCAAAGGGTAAACCCATGTTATAAGCATGAGTGCATGGGGAAAGGGTGTTTACGGCCCAAACACCCCATGTTTGGCCGTGAACACCTAGCTAAGGTGTCGGGTTGCCCGGTTTATTAAACGCCACTAATTACGTCACTTCCATTTATTAAATCGTTTGACGAAAACTAAAATAAAACACCAAACGGGTTTAAATCCGGCCAAAAATGTACTGAAATGTTTTTATCTAATATTTGAAGTGTTTGACTGTGGAAATTATACAACTGAAAATTTCGGGTTGTCACATCATCCCCCCGTTAGAGGGAATTTCGTCCCGAAATTAGAGTTCAAGCAACTAAGTTATTATACAATAACTAAGTAAAAAGATGAGGATATTTAAGTCTCATTTGATCCTCGCGCTCCCAAGTGAACTCCGGTCCTCGCTTGGCGTTCCAGCGAACCTTCACAATTGGGATGCGGCTTTGTTTCGTTCGTTTGACATCTCGGTCCATAATTTCCACGGGTTCTTCCACGTAGTTGAGGCTTTCGTTGATCTCGATCTCGTCGAGTGGGATTACAAGAGTCTCGTCGGATAGACACTTTTTCAAGTTCGAGACGTGGAAGGTAGGATGTACGTTACTAAGTTCGCGGGGTAGATTGAGTCTGTACGCTACGGGGCCGATTCTAGCGAGAATCTCAAAAGGCCCTATGTATCTTGGATTTAGCTTTCCACGCTTTCCGAAGCGTATTAAGCCCTTCCAGGGTGAGACTTTCAAAAGGACCCGGTCTCCCACCTGGAATTCCAAAGGTTTCCTTCGTTTGTCTGCGTAGCTTTTCTGTCGGTCTCTGGAGGCTTTCAATCGTTCACGGATCTGAACGATCTTTTCCGTTGTTTCCCGAATGATCTCTGGACCTGTGAGAGTGCTTTCAGGAACTCGTCCTTTAGCTAATTGAGTGTCACCCACCTCAGCCCAGCACAGAGGGGACCTGCACTTTCGGCCGTAGAGGGCTTCGAATGGAGCAGATTTGATGCTCGTGTGATAACTGTTGTTGTAGGAAAATTCGACGAGGGGTAAGTGGGTATCCCAAGCCTTACCAAAGTCGATCACACAGGCTCGCAGCATATCTTCCAGAGTTTGGATGGTTCTCTCACTTTGTCCGTCAGTCTGAGGATGGTAGGCTGTACTCATGTCCAGCCTCGTTCCCAGGGAGCTTTGTAGGGACTGCCAGAACCTCGAAGTGAATCTGCTATCCCTATCGGAGATAATAGATATAGGAACACCAAGCAGTCGTACGATCTCCCTGATGTATGTTCTTGTGAGTTTCTCCATCTTGTCAGTTTCTTTGATGGGTAGGAAGTGTGCGGACTTGGTCAATCTATCGACGATGACCCATATGCTATCAAGCCCACCCGTTGTCTTGGGTAGCTTGGTTATGAAGTCCATAGTGATCCGCTCCCACTTCCATTCAGGTATCTACGGTTGTTGGAGTAGACCTGATGGTTTCTGGTATTCGACCTTGACCTTGGCGCAAGTAAGGCATTTACTTACGAAGGTAGCGATCTCCGCTTTCATATTAGGCCACCAGTATTATTTCTTGAGATCCAGATACATTTTATCTGAACCCGGGTGGACGGAATATCGAGTGTTGTGCGCCTCCTTCATGACCAAGTCTCTGAAGCCACCGTGTCTCGGGGTCCAGATCCGGTCCATGAGATATAAGGTTCCGTTACCCTTGACCTGTAGGTTCTTATCCATTCCTCGCAGGGATTCTCCTGCTATTTTTTCAGGTTTCAAGGCTTCGAACTGAGCCTCCTTTATTTGTGCGGAGAGACGCGAATGGATAGTCATTGTTAATGACTTGACTCTTCGACCAGAATAATCTTTCCGACTTAGAGCGTCTGCTACTACGTTGGCTTTACCCGGATGATAACGAATTTCACATTCGTAGTCATTGAGTAGCTCGACCCACCGTCGTTGTCTCATGTTGAGTTCTTTCTGGTTGAAGATGTGTTGGAGGCTTTTGTGGTCGGTATAGATGATGCTCTTCGTACCATACAGATAGTGTCTCCAGATCTTTAGGGCGAACACAACCGCTCCTAGTTCGAGGTCGTGAGTGGTGTAGTTGACCTCGTGTGTCTTCAGCTGTCTTGAGGCGTAGGCGATGACTTTACCTCGTTGCATCAGAACACAGCCGAGCCCCTGATTGGATGCATCGCAATATACTACGAAGTCTTCTATCCCTTCGGGGAGGGACAGTATCGGTGCGGTGCACAAGGCTCGTTTTAGGGTTTGGAATGCCTTCTCTTGTTTCTCTACCCAGTCAAAGGCCACGCCTTTCTGGGTCAATGTCGTAAGAGGCTTCGCAATCCGAGAGAAATTTTGAATGAACCTTCGGTAGTAGCCAGCGAGGCCTAGAAATTGGCGAATTTCTGTAGGCGTCTTCGGTGCTGACCAGTTCTCAATAGATTTAATCTTGGATGGGTCCACGTGGATTCCTTCTTCGCTAACCACGTGTCCTAAGAATTCGACTCTTCGGATCCAAAATTCGCACTTAGAGAACTTTCCGTAAAGCTTCTCCGATAGTAGGGTCTCCAGGACTTGTCGCAGATGATCGCTATGGTCTTCCTTACTTCTAGAGTAGATAAGTATATCATCAATGAAGACGATGACAAACTGATCCAAGTAAGGACGGCATACTCTATTCATCAAGTCCATGAAGACTGCGGGCGCGTTGGTTAGTCCGAAGGGCATCACTACGAACTCGTAGTGTCCGTAACGAGTTCGGAAGGCTGTCTTCGGGACATCCTCCCCTAGCACTCGTAACTGGTGATACCCGGACCTTAGATCAATCTTGGAAAAGTAACTCGCCCCTTGCAATTGGTCAAATAAATCGTCTATACGAGGAAGAGGGTAACGATTCTTGACCGTTAGCTTGTTGAGTTCTCTGTAGTCGATGCACATGCGGAACGATCCGTCTTTCTTCTTTACGAACAAGACTGGTGCTCCCCAGGGTGAGAAGCTTGGTCTTATAAAGCCCTTGCTGAGCAGTTCGTTAAGTTGACCGGACAGTTCTTGCATCTCAGCAGGCGCTAGGCGATAAGGCGATTTTGCTACGGGGGTAGCTCCAGGGAGTAAGTCGATTCGGAACTCGACCTGACGTTGTGGAGGTAAACCTGGTAGCTCTTCTGGAAAGACGTCGGGAAAATCGCATACTACGGGGAAGTCTTTTAGGTCTTTCGTTTTCTGGCTCGTGTCGACGACGTGTGCAAGGAATGCACGATATTCCTTACGCAGGTACTTCTGAGCTTGAATACTAGAGATGATACGAAGACTCGTACTGGGTTTGTCTCCGTAGATCATTAAGGTTTCGTTATTGGGTAGGTTTAGATGGATGGCTTTGTCGAAACACAAGATATCGGTACGGTGGAGACTCAGCCAGTCCATGCCTATGATGACATCGAAACTCTTGATCGCTACCGGTATGAGGTCGATATGAAACGAATGATTATCTAGCATGAGGGTACAACCTATGTAGATTTCGTTAGAACTTTCTGTCTTGCCGTTAGCCATTTCTACGACAAAGGTTTCTTTCAATGATTGCGGTGATTGTTTGAGTAAGTGTTTAAAGTTTTTATTTACGAAACTTCTTTCTGCCCCACTATCGAATAGAATACAAGCATAAGAGTTATCGAGAAGGAACGTAACCGTGACTACGGTGGGGTCTGCTACAGCCTCATTGTGGCCAATAGCAAGTAGTCTACCTGCTCCTCCCGCGTTGCCAGCCTTTGGACAGTTTCTTTTGAAATGTCCGACTTCGCCACAACCATAGCAGGCCTGGCTTGTTCCCGAACTAGGAATTTGGGAAATGGGTTTGGGAGGTGCTCTCCAAAACCGGACGGTATGGCCCTTCCGGTCGCAATTGGTGCAGTGCATCTCACGGCAGGGGCCGTTATGATGGAAAGAGCACTTATCGCACTTGGGTAGATTCCCCGCATATGTTTTGGCGGGCACAGGGGCAGTAGGAGTAGTGGTAGCGTGGACAGCCACTGTTTGTTGGTTATTGGAAGAGGATTTGGCTGATTTTCCTTTCTTTCGATCCCACCGCTTTCTTTTGTTGTTGGAGGTGTGGGTTGGGGCAGAAGTGGTGGTTGTAGTAGTTGATGGAGTGGAGGGAACTTCATGATCAATCAGCCTTTGGGCCAATTCCTTGGCACTTTCGAAGGTCACAGGTTTTGATGATAGAACGTTCCCTCGATATGGGGGTACTAGACCGCAGATGTATCGCTCGATCTTTTTGCTTTCGGTGGGCACCATGTTAGGGCATAGAGCCACCAAGTCGCAGTACCTGGCCGTATAGGCTACGATGTCAGTACCCTGCATTTTGAGGTTCCAGAGTTCCTCCTCAAGTTTCAGAACCTCGCCCCTCGGGCAGTACTCCCTCATCATGAGCTCTTTCAGTGTGTCCCAGCCCATGGCATTGGCTGTGACCAGGGAGAGTGATTTGACATGGCCATTCCACCATGTTAGGGCCCTTTGAGTGAAGGTGCAAGTAGCAAATTTTAGCTTGCTTCCCTCGGGGCAGGAGCACATCTCGAATACTGCCTCGGTTCTTTCAAACCATTGGGACAGTGCAAGGATCCCTCCGGTTCCATTGAAGTAGGTAGGTTTGCAGTTGATGAAGTCTTTATAAGTGCACTCCCGAACACGTAGGTGGGTCTCACCGTGGCTAGAGTTAGTGCCCATTCCACCTCCGCTGGCGCCACCAGAATTGACTTGTGCCATGGCGGCGGTTACAGCTGCGGTCACAGCCACTTGGAACATTACCGGGTCGAACTGCGGAGGGACCGGTGGTGGAGGAGGTGGAGCTTGATTTGTGGGTGTTTTCCTGACTGGACGCTTGCGGGGCGGCATCCTTTACTGCAAGTTTATGAAAATGATGATAATAGTAAGAATCGATTGTAAGCATGATGAGAGTGTTTCATGGACTAAATTGTCATAGTCCAACTGTCAGATAGAAGTATACCCATGGATTAAGGAAACAGAAGAGTACAACTTTCTCATAGATTAGATAACTGCCAATATTACTGGTATTAATGATGTAAAATGGGTTCGGGAAAAATGACCTAGCAGTAGGTCTTACATCAAACCATAAAGGAAAATGTTGACAGTTTAGTAGTCTAGTTAGAGTACTTTCAAAGTTAGGAATGTTTACAGACAAGTGCTCTACCGAGCATAGAAAAGAAAGGCTATTCCTAAATCAAAAGAGAAAGATGAGTTGACATCTTCTACTGGCGACTGGTATTCCTCGGGCGAACCCTAAGATCGGCCAGTTGGCGTGCAATCTCCTGAAGATGTCGTTCTTGAGTCCTCTGACGCGCCTGGAGTTCCATGACTTCAGCTCGGGATGCAGCTAGCTGTTGCTGCAGAGCCTCATTGGTCCTCCTAGTCCTATCCATAGCTTCTCCGAGTTGACGGATACGGACAGTGTTAAGGTTAGAGTTGGCGTCAATTTCCACAACTCTGCCGATGGTCGCATGACCTTGCTCGACGTTCCTAGCAATCCTTCGGACCATGATGGGTAGGACTCGGTCAGCTGATCCTCCCTTGCTTATGTTGTAGAAGCTTCGGCCTCCGTCGAAAGGTAAGGGATGACCCTGCTCATCACTCCATCGATTCAAGGTTGTTGCCCACATAGGAGTGGGACCTTGAAATGCCGGACGGGGGTTGAGGTTTGGAGCCACTGGGGAGGTAGATTGTTGACTTCTGGCTCGGAGTCGGTGCTATCCGAAAAGCCTTCTGCACGGTGATCATCCAAAGGGATCGGGTGATCATCTTCTGGCTCTTCATCGAGCCATCCTCCAATGCCTTGGTTCGGATAGTACGGATCGCCGGGATAGTGGAAGCCAGCCATGTTATCTACGCGAGAATGGGGAAAGAAAGGTTAATAGACGTGCTAATCTAAGATACTTATAAGATGATCGTTATCAGTCGACCCAATACTTGCATAGTGCATACCACTTACATGTAACCGAAGCAGGATAGACCTTCGAATAAGTGACCCTAACTCTAAGTCCACAATCAAACAAGAACAGGAAATGAAGCAAAGGTCACAGATTCAAAGTCTATAGCGCCTTAGTCACAGGTAACCGTGGTGTATCCACTTAGCAACTATTGCCCTACTAGTAACGGCCCTTTTAGTTCTCACATATGTAGTTAATAGAATGCAGAATACTCCTATAGTATTCTTATTCAGATGTTCTTGTAGTAGTATTGGTAAGTTTTTTTTAGTCTTGCTGCAACACCACAACCATTCTTAGGCACATGCTAGTCACTCCTAGGAAAATGTAGTTGACCAGGCTACATCCACCCAGATTCGACCATATGTCTCTAAGCCCAATTGTGCTGTTCAACAATCTTAATACTTTTGTTCTGTTCTAGTATGATACTGACCCTTTGTATGAATGGATTGTACATATATATACTTAGTTAAATATTTTATTATTAAAAAGTATATATTCTTGTTCAGAGTGTTTTAATCCCGATGTGTTTATAGTTCGTATATCTTTTATGGGTTGATATACTCGATTCACTATAAACAATGCTCTGATACCAATCTGTCACACCCCAAAACCGAGAACGGCGGAATACGTTCTGGGGTGGAGGACGTCATGTACAGTATCATAACAATGCATAATAGTAAAGACAAGCAACAACATCCATTGCATTAATATAATAATTGTAATACAAGCGTGTTCCGTACAGTTTGTTAGACACCAAAAGTATAATCAAAATAAAGAGGAGTCTTGTATGTGCTCCATCTTCTCAAAAGCTGCATCTGTACCTGTCTACTGATGACCTGAGAATACAAGTTATTTTGAAAGCGAGTATCAGCATAAAGCTGGTGAGTTCATGAGTATTTAGTGTCATTGCTTGTATAAAAATGATTACAACCATGTAGTATAATAATTGATCTCAATGTTGGAAAATAGTATGCTTCCTAGGAAAACCCTATATTTTCCAGTAAAAGTGGTCTTCTACCAAGACCCGGTTGTATGTATGTTTGATCCTTTGAAAATGTAAAAGTTTTCCCAGAGAAACTATTAGTAGGAAAATATAGTTTTAGACTTCATTCATGTAAAGTAATTGGGAAAATAGTGTTTTACCCCAGCAGTATCACTGCCAGCTAATGAAATGAAAATACAGACTCCAGGTAGTATTAAATGTACAATACACCTCGGGGAGTCTGTTTTGCCTTTAATTCTTAATGTATTAATTAAAGGTCGAAATGTGAACTTGTATGTAACCATGCTGATTGACGATCGAATCCCTGATGACCCTCCGAGTCATCTGTAGAAATGTGACATTTTGTCACCCCTAGGCCTAGTCGGCTCGGACTGTAGCTAGCAGTCGGGATGTGGGAGTGTCTGTCCCGTATAGATCTATACACATAATGCCCGCTCTCCCTCCAGGAGACTCTGGTTACGCGGTGATAGCACAAAGACGTGTCGTATCGAGAAATAGTATGTCACATTCAATTTTAGTAAGTTCTCTTGTGTAATGTATAATGTACTTTCTAGTATAATGTATAGATTGTTCTCTTGCATAATGTATAGTATTCTCTTTGTATATAGTATTCTCCTTGTATATAGTATTTAACATGTATTAACTCATAACCGCACTGACTCTGGTAGTCGTCATGGCAATAGTAGTATTGAGTAGTAATCCTTAACTATACCTATTATAGTTATGTAGTAATGTTGATTGCATGCCTTTGATACCCAAAGGCATTGAAACTGATATGAAAACTTTTATATCTGACACAAATATATAAGATATATAACTAAGAATTCAACGAGAGTCGGACTAATAACAAAATACCCTAAGCCCACAATCAAACAAGAACAGGAAATAAGATGAGCTATTAGTCCTAAGTCCTTCAAATCTTACTTATATAAATATATTAGTGTAGACATTGTTTGAGAATAAAAAGAGTTTAAAAGAGTTTGGAAATAGTTTTATAACAATTTAACATACAAATGAATTTGATAATCATTTGAAACAGTTTGGTTGACAAAGTAGTTGCAAATATAGAAAATCCTTTTTGGTTGCAAGTTATAAATCATATGTGATTGATACTATAACTTATTTGATTCAACTTGTATTCCCCCCCCATAAAAGCATTTAAAAACATTTAAAAGGTTAATTAAGGGGTATGAACTCACCTACAATGAGTGAAGTGGATGGAAGTGTCGGGTAGGATGCTAGGTGTCAAGTGAGGACTTGAACACACACACAGATCCTATGTAACATGTAGTGATACATAAATGTATCTAATTAGTTATTTAATCACTAATTAGGTAAGTAAAGACACTCTAATGCATGAAGACACTTTGTTTCAAGTGCAAGGAGTGCTAAAGGTTGCATCTAAGGAGTGTATGGCCTCACTATGGAGTTTACACTTCAATTGGTTACACTTAAGTGTGTTTACGGTTTCTGGACCATTGTCCCCATGAGTTTACGGCCGTAAACTCATGGTAATGGTGCCATTGTGTGTTCAAAGGTCTTAAACTACTCAAGGAATTATGCTAGACTCGAATCCATGGCTTAGGAAGTGATTGGGGCTAGAAATGGACACTTCTTGGAGTTTACGGTCCTTGGACCACTCCCTTGGGAGTTTACGGCCGTAAACACATGAGTTTACGGTCGTAAACTCATGTTGGTTCATTTCTCTTGTGTTTTGGTGGTTCTAGGCTATGCATGCAAGGTTCTAGTCACTTACACAAGCATAGGAAGGTTTTTAAGGCACTTAAACATTCTTAGAAGGTGTTTACGGTTTTGGGAGGCCTTCCCAAACCATAAACTCATGTTTGTCTCATCCTTACACGTTTTTGGGGTTCCTAGTTCATGCATGTAAGTCCTTAGTTCATTACTCAAGCATTGGAAGGATTTTGGAGCTTCAAAACCCTTCTTTGGGGTGTTTACGGTTTTGGAATGTTCCAAAACCGTAAACCCATGTTCTTGGGGTTTTTGGGTGTTTAATCCATGAATACTAAGCCAGTAACTAGTTAGATGAAGTATACTTATTTATAGGAAGCTTGTAGAGGTGTTTTAGGACCCAAAAACGCAAATGTGTTCTTGGTGTTCTTGAAGATTTGAAGATTCTTTGAAGATCTAAGTAAAAATCGGAATCCTTTGGATGAGAAGGTGTAGAAACACTAGATTAAGTGTTGTTTAAAAGGATCTAGGAAGAAAACTTACATTTTTGGGCGGATTTGGAAGAAGAAGATGATGATACTTGAGAGAAAAACTTGTGTTCTTAAGTGGAAGGTGGTAAAAAGTGAGGGCAAAGGGTAAACCCATGTTATAAGCATGAGTGCATGGGGAAAGGGTGTTTACGGCCCAAACACCCCATGTTTGGCCGTGAACACCTAGCTAAGGTGTCGGGTTGCCCGGTTTATTAAACGCCACTAATTACGTCACTTCCATTTATTAAATCGTTTGACGAAAACTAAAATAAAACACCAAACGGGTTTAAATCCGGCCAAAAATGTACTGAAATGTTTTTATCTAATATTTGAAGTGTTTGACTGTGGAAATTATACAACTGAAAATTTCGGGTTGTCACATCATCCCCCCGTTAGAGGGAATTTCGTCCCGAAATTAGAGTTCAAGCAACTAAGTTATTATACAATAACTAAGTAAAAAGATGAGGATATTTAAGTCTCATTTGATCCTCGCGCTCCCAAGTGAACTCCGGTCCTCGCTTGGCGTTCCAGCGAACCTTCACAATTGGGATGCGGCTTTGTTTCGTTCGTTTGACATCTCGGTCCATAATTTCCACGGGTTCTTCCACGTAGTTGAGGCTTTCGTTGATCTCGATCTCGTCGAGTGGGATTACAAGAGTCTCGTCGGATAGACACTTTTTCAAGTTCGAGACGTGGAAGGTAGGATGTACGTTACTAAGTTCGCGGGGTAGATTGAGTCTGTACGCTACGGGGCCGATTCTAGCGAGAATCTCAAAAGGCCCTATGTATCTTGGATTTAGCTTTCCACGCTTTCCGAAGCGTATTAAGCCCTTCCAGGGTGAGACTTTCAAAAGGACCCGGTCTCCCACCTGGAATTCCAAAGGTTTCCTTCGTTTGTCTGCGTAGCTTTTCTGTCGGTCTCTGGAGGCTTTCAATCGTTCACGGATCTGAACGATCTTTTCCGTTGTTTCCCGAATGATCTCTGGACCTGTGAGAGTGCTTTCAGGAACTCGTCCTTTAGCTAATTGAGTGTCACCCACCTCAGCCCAGCACAGAGGGGACCTGCACTTTCGGCCGTAGAGGGCTTCGAATGGAGCAGATTTGATGCTCGTGTGATAACTGTTGTTGTAGGAAAATTCGACGAGGGGTAAGTGGGTATCCCAAGCCTTACCAAAGTCGATCACACAGGCTCGCAGCATATCTTCCAGAGTTTGGATGGTTCTCTCACTTTGTCCGTCAGTCTGAGGATGGTAGGCTGTACTCATGTCCAGCCTCGTTCACAGGGAGCTTTGTAGGGACTGCCAGAACCTCGAAGTGAATCTGCTATCCCTATCGGAGATAATAGATATAGGAACACCAAGCAGTCGTACGATCTCCCTGATGTATGTTCTTGTGAGTTTCTCCATCTTGTCAGTTTCTTTGATGGGTAGGAAGTGTGCGGACTTGGTCAATCTATCGACGATGACCCATATGCTATCAAGCCCACCCGTTGTCTTGGGTAGCTTGGTTATGAAGTCCATAGTGATCCGCTCCCACTTCCATTCAGGTATCTACGGTTGTTGGAGTAGACCTGATGGTTTCTGGTATTCGACCTTGACCTTGGCGCAAGTAAGGCATTTACTTACGAAGGTAGCGATCTCCGCTTTCATATTAGGCCACCAGTATTATTTCTTGAGATCCAGATACATTTTATCTGAACCCGGGTGGACGGAATATCGAGTGTTGTGCGCCTCCTTCATGACCAAGTCTCTGAAGCCACCGTGTCTCGGGGTCCAGATCCGGTCCATGAGATATAAGGTTCCGTTACCCTTGACCTGTAGGTTCTTATCCATTCCTCGCAGGGATTCTCCTGCTATTTTTTCAGGTTTCAAGGCTTCGAACTGAGCCTCCTTTATTTGTGCGGAGAGACGCGAATGGATAGTCATTGTTAATGACTTGACTCTTCGACCAGAATAATCTTTCCGACTTAGAGCGTCTGCTACTACGTTGGCTTTACCCGGATGATAACGAATTTCACATTCGTAGTCATTGAGTAGCTCGACCCACCGTCGTTGTCTCATGTTGAGTTCTTTCTGGTTGAAGATGTGTTGGAGGCTTTTGTGGTCGGTATAGATGATGCTCTTCGTACCATACAGATAGTGTCTCCAGATCTTTAGGGCGAACACAACCGCTCCTAGTTCGAGGTCGTGAGTGGTGTAGTTGACCTCGTGTGTCTTCAGCTGTCTTGAGGCGTAGGCGATGACTTTACCTCGTTGCATCAGAACACAGCCGAGCCCCTGATTGGATGCATCGCAATATACTACGAAGTCTTCTATCCCTTCGGGGAGGGACAGTATCGGTGCGGTGCACAAGGCTCGTTTTAGGGTTTGGAATGCCTTCTCTTGTTTCTCTACCCAGTCAAAGGCCACGCCTTTCTGGGTCAATGTCGTAAGAGGCTTCGCAATCCGAGAGAAATTTTGAATGAACCTTCGGTAGTAGCCAGCGAGGCCTAGAAATTGGCGAATTTCTGTAGGCGTCTTCGGTGCTGACCAGTTCTCAATAGATTTAATCTTGGATGGGTCCACGTGGATTCCTTCTTCGCTAACCACGTGTCCTAAGAATTCGACTCTTCGGATCCAAAATTCGCACTTAGAGAACTTTCCGTAAAGCTTCTCCGATAGTAGGGTCTCCAGGACTTGTCGCAGATGATCGCTATGGTCTTCCTTACTTCTAGAGTAGATAAGTATATCATCAATGAAGACGATGACAAACTGATCCAAGTAAGGACGGCATACTCTATTCATCAAGTCCATGAAGACTGCGGGCGCGTTGGTTAGTCCGAAGGGCATCACTACGAACTCGTAGTGTCCGTAACGAGTTCGGAAGGCTGTCTTCGGGACATCCTCCCCTAGCACTCGTAACTGGTGATACCCGGACCTTAGATCAATCTTGGAAAAGTAACTCGCCCCTTGCAATTGGTCAAATAAATCGTCTATACGAGGAAGAGGGTAACGATTCTTGACCGTTAGCTTGTTGAGTTCTCTGTAGTCGATGCACATGCGGAACGATCCGTCTTTCTTCTTTACGAACAAGACTGGTGCTCCCCAGGGTGAGAAGCTTGGTCTTATAAAGCCCTTGCTGAGCAGTTCGTTAAGTTGACCGGACAGTTCTTGCATCTCAGCAGGCGCTAGGCGATAAGGCGATTTTGCTACGGGGGTAGCTCCAGGGAGTAAGTCGATTCGGAACTCGACCTGACGTTGTGGAGGTAAACCTGGTAGCTCTTCTGGAAAGACGTCGGGAAAATCGCATACTACGGGGAAGTCTTTTAGGTCTTTCGTTTTCTGGCTCGTGTCGACGACGTGTGCAAGGAATGCACGATATTCCTTACGCAGGTACTTCTGAGCTTGAATACTAGAGATGATACGAAGACTCGTACTGGGTTTGTCTCCGTAGATCATTAAGGTTTCGTTATTGGGTAGGTTTAGATGGATGGCTTTGTCGAAACACAAGATATCGGTACGGTGGAGACTCAGCCAGTCCATGCCTATGATGACATCGAAACTCTTGATCGCTACCGGTATGAGGTCGATATGAAACGAATGATTATCTAGCATGAGGGTACAACCTATGTAGATTTCGTTAGAACTTTCTGTCTTGCCGTTAGCCATTTCTACGACAAAGGTTTCTTTCAATGATTGCGGTGATTGTTTGAGTAAGTGTTTAAAGTTTTTATTTACGAAACTTCTTTCTGCCCCACTATCGAATAGAATACAAGCATAAGAGTTATCGAGAAGGAACGTAACCGTGACTACGGTGGGGTCTGCTACAGCCTCATTGTGGCCAATAGCAAGTAGTCTACCTGCTCCTCCCGCGTTGCCAGCCTTTGGACAGTTTCTTTTGAAATGTCCGACTTCGCCACAACCATAGCAGGCCTGGCTTGTTCCCGAACTAGGAATTTGGGAAATGGGTTTGGGAGGTGCTCTCCAAAACCGGACGGTATGGCCCTTCCGGTCGCAATTGGTGCAGTGCATCTCACGGCAGGGGCCGTTATGATGGAAAGAGCACTTATCGCACTTGGGTAGATTCCCCGCATATGTTTTGGCGGGCACAGGGGCAGTAGGAGTAGTGGTAGCGTGGACAGCCACTGTTTGTTGGTTATTGGAAGAGGATTTGGCTGATTTTCCTTTCTTTCGATCCCACCGCTTTCTTTTGTTGTTGGAGGTGTGGGTTGGGGCAGAAGTGGTGGTTGTAGTAGTTGATGGAGTGGAGGGAACTTCATGATCAATCAGCCTTTGGGCCAATTCCTTGGCACTTTCGAAGGTCACAGGTTTTGATGATAGAACGTTCCCTCGATATGGGGGTACTAGACCGCAGATGTATCGCTCGATCTTTTTGCTTTCGGTGGGCACCATGTTAGGGCATAGAGCCACCAAGTCGCAGTACCTGGCCGTATAGGCTACGATGTCAGTACCCTGCATTTTGAGGTTCCAGAGTTCCTCCTCAAGTTTCAGAACCTCGCCCCTCGGGCAGTACTCCCTCATCATGAGCTCTTTCAGTGTGTCCCAGCCCATGGCATTGGCTGTGACCAGGGAGAGTGATTTGACATGGCCATTCCACCATGTTAGGGCCCTTTGAGTGAAGGTGCAAGTAGCAAATTTTAGCTTGCTTCCCTCGGGGCAGGAGCACATCTCGAATACTGCCTCGGTTCTTTCAAACCATTGGGACAGTGCAAGGATCCCTCCGGTTCCATTGAAGTAGGTAGGTTTGCAGTTGATGAAGTCTTTATAAGTGCACTCCCGAACACGTAGGTGGGTCTCACCGTGGCTAGAGTTAGTGCCCATTCCACCTCCGCTGGCGCCACCAGAATTGACTTGTGCCATGGCGGCGGTTACAGCTGCGGTCACAGCCACTTGGAACATTACCGGGTCGAACTGCGGAGGGACCGGTGGTGGAGGAGGTGGAGCTTGATTTGTGGGTGTTTTCCTGACTGGACGCTTGCGGGGCGGCATCCTTTACTGCAAGTTTATGAAAATGATGATAATAGTAAGAATCGATTGTAAGCATGATGAGAGTGTTTCATGGACTAAATTGTCATAGTCCAACTGTCAGATAGAAGTATACCCATGGATTAAGGAAACAGAAGAGTACAACTTTCTCATAGATTAGATAACTGCCAATATTACTGGTATTAATGATGTAAAATGGGTTCGGGAAAAATGACCTAGCAGTAGGTCTTACATCAAACCATAAAGGAAAATGTTGACAGTTTAGTAGTCTAGTTAGAGTACTTTCAAAGTTAGGAATGTTTACAGACAAGTGCTCTACCGAGCATAGAAAAGAAAGGCTATTCCTAAATCAAAAGAGAAAGATGAGTTGACATCTTCTACTGGCGACTGGTATTCCTCGGGCGAACCCTAAGATCGGCCAGTTGGCGTGCAATCTCCTGAAGATGTCGTTCTTGAGTCCTCTGACGCGCCTGGAGTTCCATGACTTCAGCTCGGGATGCAGCTAGCTGTTGCTGCAGAGCCTCATTGGTCCTCCTAGTCCTATCCATAGCTTCTCCGAGTTGACGGATACGGACAGTGTTAAGGTTAGAGTTGGCGTCAATTTCCACAACTCTGCCGATGGTCGCATGACCTTGCTCGACGTTCCTAGCAATCCTTCGGACCATGATGGGTAGGACTCGGTCAGCTGATCCTCCCTTGCTTATGTTGTAGAAGCTTCGGCCTCCGTCGAAAGGTAAGGGATGACCCTGCTCATCACTCCATCGATTCAAGGTTGTTGCCCACATAGGAGTGGGACCTTGAAATGCCGGACGGGGGTTGAGGTTTGGAGCCACTGGGGAGGTAGATTGTTGACTTCTGGCTCGGAGTCGGTGCTATCCGAAAAGCCTTCTGCACGGTGATCATCCAAAGGGATCGGGTGATCATCTTCTGGCTCTTCATCGAGCCATCCTCCAATGCCTTGGTTCGGATAGTACGGATCGCCGGGATAGTGGAAGCCAGCCATGTTATCTACGCGAGAATGGGGAAAGAAAGGTTAATAGACGTGCTAATCTAAGATACTTATAAGATGATCGTTATCAGTCGACCCAATACTTGCATAGTGCATACCACTTACATGTAACCGAAGCAGGATAGACCTTCGAATAAGTGACCCTAACTCTAAGTCCACAATCAAACAAGAACAGGAAATGAAGCAAAGGTCACAGATTCAAAGTCTATAGCGCCTTAGTCACAGGTAACCGTGGTGTATCCACTTAGCAACTATTGCCCTACTAGTAACGGCCCTTTTAGTTCTCACATATGTAGTTAATAGAATGCAGAATACTCCTATAGTATTCTTATTCAGATGTTCTTGTAGTAGTATTGGTAAGTTTTTTTTAGTCTTGCTGCAACACCACAACCATTCTTAGGCACATGCTAGTCACTCCTAGGAAAATGTAGTTGACCAGGCTACATCCACCCAGATTCGACCATATGTCTCTAAGCCCAATTGTGCTGTTCAACAATCTTAATACTTTTGTTCTGTTCTAGTATGATACTGACCCTTTGTATGAATGGATTGTACATATATATACTTAGTTAAATATTTTATTATTAAAAAGTATATATTCTTGTTCAGAGTGTTTTAATCCCGATGTGTTTATAGTTCGTATATCTTTTATGGGTTGATATACTCGATTCACTATAAACAATGCTCTGATACCAATCTGTCACACCCCAAAACCGAGAACGGCGGAATACGTTCTGGGGTGGAGGACGTCATGTACAGTATCATAACAATGCATAATAGTAAAGACAAGCAACAACATCCATTGCATTAATATAATAATTGTAATACAAGCGTGTTCTGTACAGTTTGTTAGACACCAAAAGTATAATCAAAATAAAGAGGAGTCTTGTATGTGCTCCATCTTCTCAAAAGCTGCATCTGTACCTGTCTACTGATGACCTGAGAATACAAGTTATTTTGAAAGCGAGTATCAGCATAAAGCTGGTGAGTTCATGAGTATTTAGTGTCATTGCTTGTATAAAAATGATTACAACCATGTAGTATAATAATTGATCTCAATGTTGGAAAATAGTATGCTTCCTAGGAAAACCCTATATTTTCCAGTAAAAGTGGTCTTCTACCAAGACCCGGTTGTATGTATGTTTGATCCTTTGAAAATGTAAAAGTTTTCCCAGAGAAACTATTAGTAGGAAAATATAGTTTTAGACTTCATTCATGTAAAGTAATTGGGAAAATAGTGTTTTACCCCAGCAGTATCACTGCCAGCTAATGAAATGAAAATACAGACTCCAGGTAGTATTAAATGTACAATACACCTCGGGGAGTCTGTTTTGCCTTTAATTCTTAATGTATTAATTAAAGGTCGAAATGTGAACTTGTATGTAACCATGCTGATTGACGATCGAATCCCTGATGACCCTCTGAGTCATCTGTAGAAATGTGACATTTTGTCACCCCTGGGCCTAGTCGGCTCGGACTGTAGCTAGCAGTCGGGATGTGGGAGTGTCTGTCCCGTATAGATCTATACACATAATGCCCGCTCTCCCTCCAGGAGACTCTGGTTACGCGGTGATAGCACAAAGACGTGTCGTATCGAGAAATAGTATGTCACATTCAATTTTAGTAAGTTCTCTTGTGTAATGTATAATGTACTTTCTAGTATAATGTATAGATTGTTCTCTTGCATAATGTATAGTATTCTCTTTGTATATAGTATTCTCCTTGTATATAGTATTTAACATGTATTAACTCATAACCGCACTGACTCTGGTAGTCGTCATGGCAATAGTAGTATTGAGTAGTAATCCTTAACTATACCTATTATAGTTATGTAGTAATGTTGATTGCATGCCTTTGATACCCAAAGGCATTGAAACTGATATGAAAACTTTTATATCTGACACAAATATATAAGATATATAACTAAGAATTCAACGAGAGTCGGACTAATAACAAAATACCCTAAGCCCACAATCAAACAAGAACAGGAAATAAGATGAGCTATTAGTCCTAAGTCCTTCAAATCTTACTTATATAAATATATTAGTGTAGACATTGTTTGAGAATAAAAAGAGTTTAAAAGAGTTTGGAAATAGTTTTATAACAATTTAACATACAAATGAATTTGATAATCATTTGAAACAGTTTGGTTGACAAAGCAGTTGCAAATATAGAAAATCCTTTTTGGTTGCAAGTTATAAATCACATGTGATTGATACTATAACTTATTTGATTCAACTTGTATTCCCCCCCCCCATAAAAGCATTTAAAAACATTTAAAAGGTTAATTAAGGGGTATGAACTCACCTACAATGAGTGAAGTGGATGGAAGTGTCGGGTAGGATGCTAGGTGTCAAGTGAGGACTTGAACACACACACAGATCCTATGTAACATGTAGTGATACATAAATGTATCTAATTAGTTATTTAATCACTAATTAGGTAAGTAAAGACACTCTAATGCATGAAGACACTTTGTTTCAAGTGCAAGGAGTGCTAAAGGTTGCATCTAAGGAGTGTATGGCCTCACTATGGAGTTTACACTTCAATTGGTTACACTTAAGTGTGTTTACGGTTTCTGGACCATTGTCCCCATGAGTTTACGGCCGTAAACTCATGGTAATGGTGCCATTGTGTGTTCAAAGGTCTTAAACTACTCAAGGAATTATGCTAGACTCGAATCCATGGCTTAGGAAGTGATTGGGGCTAGAAATGGACACTTCTTGGAGTTTACGGTCCTTGGACCACTCCCTTGGGAGTTTACGGCCGTAAACACATGAGTTTACGGTCGTAAACTCATGTTGGTTCATTTCTCTTGTGTTTTGGTGGTTCTAGGCTATGCATGCAAGGTTCTAGTCACTTACACAAGCATAGGAAGGTTTTTAAGGCACTTAAACATTCTTAGAAGGTGTTTACGGTTTTGGGAGGCCTTCCCAAACCGTAAACTCATGTTTGTCTCATCCTTACACGTTTTTGGGGTTCCTAGTTCATGCATGTAAGTCCTTAGTTCATTACTCAAGCATTGGAAGGATTTTGGAGCTTCAAAACCCTTCTTTGGGGTGTTTACGGTTTTGGAATGTTCCAAAACCGTAAAACCATGTTCTTGGGGTTTTTGGGTGTTTAATCCATGAATACTAAGCCAATAACTAGTTAGATGAAGCATACTTACTTATAGGAAGCTTGTAGAGGTGTTTTAGGACCCAAAAACGCAAATGTGTTCTTGGTGTTCTTGAAGATTTGAAGATTCTTTGAAGATCTAAGTAAAAATCGGAATCCTTTGGATGAGAAGGTGTAGAAACACTAGATTAAGTGTTGTTTAAAAGGATCTAGGAAGAAAAATTACATTTTTGGGCGGATTTTGAAGAAGAAGATGATGATACTTGAGAGAAAAACTTGTGTTCTTAAGTGGAAGGTGGTAAAAAGTGAGGGCAAAGGGTAAACCCATGTTATAAGCATGAGTGCATGGGGAAAGGGTGTTTACGGCCCAAACACCCCATGTTTGGCCGTGAACACCTAGCTAATTGTCGGGTTGCCCGGTTTATTAAACGCCACTAATTACGTCACTTCCATTTATTAAATCGTTTGACGAAAACTAAAATAAAACACCAAACGGGTTTAAATCCGGCCAAAAATGTACTGAAATGTTTTTATCTAATATTTGAAGTGTTTGACTGTGGAAATTATACAACTGAAAATTTCGGGTTGTCACAGTCAATGCTCTCAAAACCTTGAATCTTCTAGTTCGGATGAATCTAGCCCTCGTTTTCAAAAAAATTCAAAGGTTTCGAGGAAACCGCAGTTGAACACCAATGACTGCGGTTCTCCAAAAACCTTAGCTAAATAGGATTTCAAAGAGGAAATTCGATCCCGAGGCAAAAATCAGGAAATCTTTTCAAAAAACAAAAAGCATGTCAGATTTCAAAAATCTAAGAGTCCAGAAAAGTTTGTTTTCTCACATTATTTTTCAAAAAACTCTCCGATCAAGAAAACATACAAAAAGGAATGTACAGTTTCAACAGCCATCTCAAAAACATCTGACACAACCCAAAAGAGAGTACAGTCTTTTCGAAGCAATGGTTTTCAAATCTATTCCTTAGATGACCCAAAATGGAAGGGGATTTTACTAACTCCAACACTTTTAAAATCACATCAAAGTTTTCAGAAATCACTTTCCAAGAAATCCTTCCGTACTTTCACATCTAAAAAACGGACTTTTTCAAATACCAACACCACTAATGTCAGATCTCACTACTCTCGGACTGGTCACAAGCCTACCTCGTCATTTAGACCGCTGACCAAACAAAATGTCAGGGTAAATGACAAAATTTGTGTATGTCAGTGTAATTGTCAAAAAGGTTCATCTCATGTCAAATATGGTTCTTTTCAAAAACCTCGTAACTTTTTTAAATCTCGCAACACTCCAAAAACTCACAAACACCCAGGACTAGGTCTAAAAGTTGACACGAAACCTGTCCCTGCAACCTCGGTTCATGCATCATTCAGAAAGTCATCTTTAATCCCAGGCTCCAAACTAGTTTGGATGCATAAACTAACGGTGTAATTCTCAGGCTTTGTGCAAGGAGGAACAAGAAGAAGAATGGTTAATCGACAGTGCCTGCTCCTTGCACATGACCGGAAGGTTAGAATACCTTCGGGATTTCAGGCCAATTTGCAACGGTGGAAACGTCACATTCGGAAACAATGGGAATGGGATAATCCGAGGTTATGGTGTTCTTACTACGGGAAACTTCTCTATTCAAAAGGTTGCCTATGTAGAAAGCCTTAAACACAATCTCATCAGTGTAGGCCAACTATGTAAAGCAGGCCACATGGTTGAATTTGACAATGAATACTGCTATGTAATGATCAGCGATAGAAGCGCCTGTTTGATCAAATCCAAGTCCGAAGGGACCATGTATCCTCTGGACGTCTCTCTGATCATTGGGAAACCGCAACTATGCTTTCTATCCAAAGCAGTATCTGAAGTCAGCTGGCTATGGCACCGCAAGCTAGCTCATCTTAACTTCAGATACATCAACAATCTGGTCACCGGAGAACTCGTCCGAGGTCTCCCAATTCTCAAATTCAGCAATGATACACTCTGTCCTGCTTGTGAATGTGGCAAGCAATCCAAAGCAAGTCACCCAATGGTAATTGATTCCTCAATTTCTGAACCTCTGGAACTCATGCACATTGATCTCTGCGGTCCATCCACCGTAGCCAGTCTTCATCATAAGAAATACATACTGGTTATAGTCGATGACTTCACTCGTTTCACCTGGGTCTTCTTCTTAAGACTCAAATCCGAAACTCCGCAGATACTGATCAATTTTATCAAAGAAATTGAACTTCAAATCAAGCTACCTGTACGCCGCATCCGAAGTGATAATGGAACTGAGTTTACCAACCATCTCTTAAACAGTTTCTTGGTTTCCAAGGGTATGACTCACAATTTTTCAGCTCCCTTCACACCGCAACAAAATGGAGTAGTAGAGCGAAGAAACCGAACTCTGGTAGAAGCAGCCAGATCTATGCTTAACTTCACACACCTTCCTCTCTAGTTCTGGGCCGAAGCAGTGGCCACAACTTGCTTTGTTCAAAATCGAAGCATCATCTGCAAGCGTCTCAGTAAAACTCCTTATGAGGGCCTTAACAACCGCAAGCCAAATGTCCGATTCTTCCATATCTTTAGATGTAGATGTTTTGTGATCAACAACAGAGATCATCTTAACAAGTTCGCACCAAAGTCTGATGAAGGCATCTTTCTTGGCTACTCAACAAACAAATTTGCTTATAGGGTTCTCATTAGACGCACAAGGCTAATAGTCGAAAGCTTTGATGTCAAATTCGATGACTATTACGTCCGCAACACCGCTCCATCAACCGAAACCAAAGCAATCCTAGAAAGTGATATTCCTGCCTCTTCGGGTCCACTAAACATAGTTGAAGTAAACTATGACGATCTCTTCGACCCTGTAGAAACAACCAAGTTATCCGAAGTCCTTGTGTCCCAGGAAGCTCAACAGCAGCATGCTGACGTATCTGGACCATCTCTATCCGATGTAGTATCTCTCAATACTTCTACCTCGCCGGTTGAGGGGGAAAGCTCTACTCCAGATCAAGTGACAACCGTCGAGGTTCCAATACTTGATGATGCAGCTCCAGTTCCCATCCGCAGAGAATCCTTACCATCAAATGTTTCTTCTGACTCAGATGATGAAGATATAGAGAACATTGACACAAGAACTGACCCAAGGATTATCACACTTCTAACAATCCAGGGGGAACCTTCTCAGGTTCAAGGGGAACTCCCGTCCACAATTCAGGGGGAACCTCGATCATTTGTCCAAGAAAACTCCAATCCCACCTTTCCAATTCAAGACAATTCAGCGGGCTGTTCACATGTCCAGGGGGAACTGCCGTCCCCAACCGCAGAATCTTCAGATATTGTAGATACCTTCCACTGCAGCCGCTGAACATCTTCAACCCCGTCTACACGTATGGACGAAGGACCACCCACCAGGTCAAATCATCGGAAACCCATTAGCAGGCATCCAAACTCGATCTTCACAAGACTTATCTGATCACTATCACTATGCAGCATTCATGTCTTCGGTCGAACCCAGAACCATCAAAGAAGCTTTAATGGAGCCTGATTGGATAGCAGCAATGCAACAAGAACTGGAAGAGTTTAAAAGGAACAAAGTGTGGCAACTCGTTCCGAAGCCAAAAGTTCACACTATTGTTGGTACCAGATGGGTGTACAAGAACAAATTAGATGAGTCCGGTGCGCTAGTTCGAAACAATGCTAGACTAGTCGCAAAGGGGTATAGTCAACTTGAAGGTGTTGATTATGATGAAACATATGCCCCAGTAGCCAGAATAGAAGCCATACGTGTGACATCGCCAAATTTCACGGCCAGAAAAGACCGATTTGTTTATGCTTTGTTTTAAAATCAGAGTAATCTCTTAAAGAAAACAGTTGCGGAATTTGTTCCCAGAAAACACATGATAAATATATTATCAAAGCATTTATGAAGAAATGTATTTTGTTCATATTAAAACTTTGGGATGTCATCGTCAATACTAAAACATAAGCATAAATAGAACTTACATTCATTTACACTTGTGATCTACATCTCTTTTAAATCTCTCAGTATAAAGTAGCTTCATATCGACACCTGTGATACAAATAAGCTTGAGTGAGTCAGGTTGGGAAACCTGGTGAGTACATAGGATTTTCAACCCACAATAATATAATTATTATATTTAATCATCAAACAATCAACCCAATTACCCATCCCCATTATCTTCTTTAATCTTAAGGATCTACCCTAAGAATCATCTATCCTTCATTCCTAAGGATTATCCTAAGGAATAGGCACGAAGTCCATCGTTGCCCGAGATTTATACTATAAGCACTAACGAACGTAGATCCCCACGTACTGATCCTATACAATGATATTACAAGATCTAGCCTAAAGGATCGATATGAACAACAAACTGACGAAGCTGCTTCAGAAATTCCCTAGCAGCAAACGAGGATCGATAAAGACACCAAATGAGGGGAATGGAATAAGTTTCACCACGAACCTTCGTTCGTAAAAGAAAGAACCACAAGACAATTAAGTCAGGGGTAGTTATCTAGATAACAATGCCTAGCCGTGGTCCGAATATCGTGAGGTATTTTACCCCCAGACTCACCCTATCCAACATCGAACTTTGCCTAGCAGTGATCTGAATATCGTGAGGTATTTTACCCCCAGACTCACCCTATCCGGTATCGAACTTTGCCTAGCAGGGGTCTGACATCGTGACCGGAAACGCTGACACATGAAGCTCGTCCGATCACTTCATAAAAGAAACGAAGACTCCAAAGCTTTTCAAAATAAAAAGTATAGGGAAAATACTAATAAAGTAGTCCCATACGCTCCCGTACCCCGACACGTAATAGTGTCAAAAAGAAGAACTTTGTACATGATACTTATCTGATGAACACATAGTTCAAAAACACCTAATGAACACATAGTTCAAAAACACCTAATGAACACTTAGTTCAAAAACACCTAATTAACATATAGTTCAAAAATACCTACAGGTTACGAGTTTGCTAACATTCCACTGAACTATCTAGAATAGTCTGTGGTCGTTTTCTATATTCTGCTAGATGACTAGATCATCTTAAACATCGATACCTCTCATCAATTTTTATTTCATCACACATCATCTAATTCATCTACCCATGTTTTACCCCAACATATTTGTAGATATAAAATACATATACAGTTTAAATCATTTAAAACATGTATAATAGTGTTCATCTAACATAAATAACAAGTATACAGATAATATGCACACATAGCACGTAATTTATATAAAATACTTCATATCTATGTGTAAGATGAAAATAATATGCACTTACTTGATAACACGATGATCGGACAGCACCTCGTCTCTTAAAACAATCGTTTCCGATAAAAACCGGGATGCTTTTCTTGAAAACTGGGCTTCTCGCGGACAGAGTTTCGGCTCGGAAACTTTACTTCTCAGGATCCTCGGGGCTTCGGGACCTGCTTCGGGTGTCGGTAATGATACCGGGGCTTCGGGGTATAAGTTGCACGCAAAACGAGGCAATAACAAGTGAGAGAGAAGAAATGAGCAACAAAACTCGATAGCCCTTGAGTTCTATTTATAGGGGCTGAAACCCCGATTTACGCTGGGCGTAAATCCTGATTACGCTGGGCGTAAATCCTCTACAAGCAGTACGCTGGGCGTACTTCGGTTACGCTGGGCGTACTCTTCGGATAAGCTTTGGTATGCGTGCCTCGAACTTCAAAAATTCATAACTTTCGCATACGAGCTCCGTTTTCGACGTTATTTATATCCACGCGTAGGTGAGACTATGATCTACAATTTTCATTTAGACTCCGTCGGCTAATTTTGACTTTATTTTTATTATATTATTTTTAGTAGGCCGAGACAGGAAAACTATGTTATAAAATCATAACTTCTTCATCCGACGTCCGTTTTCGTCTGTCTTATTACCGTTGGACTACTAACGACGAGATCTTTGATTCTCGTTTAGATTGTTTCGGCCAAATATCACTCGATCTCAATTTCGAGATTTGGGCTGTATACCGCTAAGTCGAAACTTAGAAAAATCATAACTTCCTCATACGATGTCAGATTTCGACGTTCTTTTCATGCACGCTCTCGGTTTAACGAACTCTACGGCTTTCGTTTAGAACACTAAGGCTAAATATCGCTCTATCGTAAATTCACTATTTACGTCGTGTTGTGTCGTGCCGGTTCTGTCGCGAAACTTCGACAGGTCATAACTTCTTCGTTATAACTAGGATTTCGGCGTTCTTTATATGTACGAAATCCTTGTAACATATACTACAACTTAGTTAAGATTACTCCTTCTAAATAATCTTCCATCAAAAAGTCATTTTTGATGCTTATCGTATCTAAATCGACTAGCCCGGATCTACGGGCGTTACAATACGCATCTTCTTAGCGTATGCTGCTCACAAGAATATCAAGGTACATCAAATGGATGTAAAAAGTGCTTTCCTGAATGGTGAGTTGAAAGAGGAGGTTTATCTTCAGCAACCTCCGGGCTTCAAAAGCCTTGAATTCCCAGATTACTGCTATAAGCTTGAAAAAGCAGTCTACGGTCTAAAGTAAGCCCCAAGAGCGTGGTACAAGACTCTCTATGAATTTCTTGTCTCGTCCGGATATAAAAGAGGAGTGATTGATCCCACCTTATTTAGAAAGGCAAATGGTAATCACCTTATGCTTGTACAAATATATGTGGATGATATCATCTTCGGATCAACCGATCAGGGGATGGTGGATGAATTTGTTAAGCTCATGACAAACAAGTTCCAAATGAGCATGAATAGTGAGATTAACTTCTGTCTAGGACTTCAAGTGAAACAAGTCCCTCAAGGGATATTCATCCATCAGGAGAAATACACCACTGAACTTCTAAAGAAATACTCTATGGACAACTGTTCTTCGGCCAAGGTCCCCATGGCCTTCGGATATAAGATATCTGCTCATCCTTCCGGCGAATCAGTAGATCACAAGACTTATAGAGGTATAATTGGCTCATTGATGTACCTCACCGCAAGCCGACCAGACATTGTCTTTGCAACAGGAGTATGCGCAAGATACCAAGCCGATCCCAAAGTATCTCACATGACCGCAGCCAAGCAGATTCTTAGATACTTAAAAGGTAGCAACTCTCTAGGCCTCTGGTATCCCGCAGGGAACGACTTTAGCCTACAAGCATTCACTGATGCGGATCATGCTGGATGTAGATTGGACATAAAAAGAACTTCCGGTGGAAGACTCGTTAGTTGGTCATCAAGGAAACAAAGTTGTGTCTCATTGTCTACTGTAGAAGTTGAATATGTGGCAGCAGCCAGCTGTTGCTCACAAGTCTTGTGGATGAAAACGCAGCTTATGGACTACGGATACAGGATGCTGCGGATACCGATTTACTGTGACTCAGAAAGTGTCAAAGCGATTTCTCATAATCCTATTCATCACTCCAAAACAAAGCACATTGAGCTATGGTACCACTTCATTAAAGACCACATCCTGAAAGGTAACATTGAACTAATTTTTGTCCATACTCATGAAGAGATTGTTGATGTATTCACAAAGGCACTTGACTCTACAAAACTCAACAGTTTCTTACAAATGCTAGGAATGATGAATCCGGATCCACAATTCTTCTTGAATTGACAGGTACCGCAGACCACTCATGGTCACCATTACGGTCCTAACTAAATATATCTATCTTACATAGTTATGGTATATCTTGTATACTGCAGTACATCGTTTGTACCGTAATATACCTATACCATATATCATACTTATATTTCAAGGGTACTTATTGTTTGTTATTTCTGATTGTGTTCAAGTGTTCTTCTCAGTCTTCTCCTACTGCAGTTGTCTTACCTCATCCGCAATAAAGCCTCCATCCGCAATGAAGTTTCGAACCGCAATCTCTGTGATTGAATTTTCAACTGCTTCATAAAATCTTGAAACATTGTGTGCTATTTAATGATCCTTCATTAAATAAGAAAAACATTCTCAAAAATATTCGTTTTGTCGCATATGATTGTTTCAGTTTCTCTTTTCAAATAAACCTTTTGTCAGACCTATTTTAGGTGTGATGCCAAAATAAATCCGTTTCCAATAAAAGAAATCTTTTTAGAAAATCTTTTCCTTAATCTGTCTTTTCCACTTACCCTAAAACGTCAAATCCGTTACAAATTCCACATTTATTCAACGGTTTGTCACCCCTCACCACACATTCAGCAGACATGGGGTGTCGAGTCTGACATTTCATTAAATGCTCCGTTTTTCGAAAATGAACAAAAAAAAACCCTTTCGTTAAAACAATTTTTGTGGCTGATAATTTTCTTTTTAATATTTTGCTTTTACCCTTAATCACTTTTTAGGGTAAAAACAATAACTTTTGGGATCCGCCACTATAAAAACCTTTTTCTTCTCCAAGAAAGCTTTACGCTCTCTGATCCCTCAAAGACGAACAACTTCATCTTCTTCCCCCTTGCAACTCAAACTTTTCTGCAAGTTCTTCAACCTTTTTCAAAATGGTGAAATCAGGAATCTCCAAGAAGCAATCGAAAGCATCAGCCTCTGTTCAACCCACCGGTTCCGATTCTGATACTCGGAACCAATCGCCTATCATTGCATCTAGCAATTTTAGGGCAATCTTCGATGATCACTCTTCATACAATGACTCGATTCGTCTCATGATCAAGTTCATCTCCAATCATCCTCTGTTTGGACCTTTCGACGCTTTCACTGGCGTGGTTCCCATCTCCACATTGTTCAAGTGCGCCTTTTCTGCATATCATCCCCTCAACAACCTTCAAGAAGTTCATCTGAACTTACTAGATGATTCTTTGGTTATCTTGACCAAAGACAAGTTTCTTGCTTCAATCAACTTACTGGTACATCCCTCGACAAAGTTCTTCTCACCAAGTGTTACAGACATCACCTCCACACTGTATCTAATGGGATACCAGAAGCAGATCAAGGGCATAGGAGAATTCAAGAAGAACCAACTGCATGCGGTATGGCAGTTTGTGTGCCACTACGTGATCCGCAGCCTTTCAGGACGAACCGGAGGCATCGACAACATGGGCCTCAAACTTCTTGAGCTAGTATGGAGCATCTTCTCAGGCCACGATGTTAACTACGGTCAAATTCTTTGGGATGATTTTCTTCAGTACATCCCTAAGGAGAACCCAAAGGAAAACCCAACCGAGCTTACCTTTGCAAGGTTTTGGGCTCTCTGCATCTCAGACCTTCATTCAGACGCCAAGATCAGTATGGGCAACGACATCAACTTTTTCGTCACCCGCGATCTCAAAAGGTACACTCCTTCTAAAGATCAATCTATTTTTGGACCTATCAGACGCTTACCCATTCACATCCTGACTACGGTTGGACTTGAGACCCAAATAGTCACGGATCACATAGAGGCTACGGAAGGTATTGCCCCATACCTTTCTACCCCGCCTCTTCCAAGTCAAAACATACTAGCCTCAACCGCACCCAATCAACCATAACGATCCGCAGTTCCATATTCTACTACTCTATCCAATGCCTCAAGGCTCAAGAAGCTAGTTTCTCCCAAGAAAGTCCCCCGCAGCAAAGCAAGAACAAACACAACCGGTGAAACCCGCAGGAAACACAAAGCATCCAAGAAAGTCAAAACTCCCAAGGATGCAGAACCTTCAAAGAAACAAAAAATCCAACAAGTTGTATCATCAGAAAATGACTCCCAATCCAATCAATCTTCTGACGATTCTGATCCTGACTCTGCTCCTATTGTCATTCTCAAGAAAAGGAAAACCAAATCCACTAGCCAAATGCGTGACCGGACCAATACTGAAGTCTCTCAAAAGACTCCGGTAGTCCTTGGGGTTCCCGCAAACCCATTTGCTACTACCCTCTCCAGCCACTCGAACACAGAAAGTGTGCTCGTTTCATCTCAACGTGGAGACTCACCCCCACCTAGATCCCAAAAGGATCTAATTGGTTCTTCTCGCCCTAAGGGCTCTAGGGCTTCCAGACTACATTTCTTTCAAGAATCGAAGTTGCGCTCCATTTTAGACTCTGTAATCCAAACACTTCAAACACCTACCCAACCGCAGGTCGATTCTTCAGCCCATGCCAGAACGGAGCCGAGGCCAAACTTGACCACGGGTCAAGGAGACCGAGGAAGCTCCGGAAATCCTACTCTACTTACATCAAATCCAGGTGGTTTAGGCACAGTGAGCACAAATGTGCAAGGATCTGTGAACCCGAGGGACACCTCGGTGCGTTTTCAAGGATTTGACGGTGATGAATCAAGTGATTCTTGGAGGCATTACAATCCAGTCTCAGAATCCGACATTCAGAAGTATGCCGCTTTCCGTAGGGCATTTCAAGAAAGAAAGGATCAACAAACTAAGCAACTTCAACAGAAGCAGCAGGAGATTGAAACCGTAGCCAAATACTGGGCCAACGCCATCAGCAATGCCAATACAGTTGCCACAATTCAAAAGTTCCAGGACTGGATGGAAGAAATGGCTGAGACTATCCGCAAAGCTCAGGCTAATCCAACTAATGCAGGTTCATCCAAGCCTCCTCCTACCACTGCTGATAATAACTCTCAAGAGGATGGTAGTGCAACCGAAGTCAGTTCAGCACCAATCTTTGGCTTCGATGTGACATCCCCAAAATGACGGCCAGAAAAGACCGGTTTCATTTATGCTTTTAAATAAAATCAGAGTAATCCTTTGATTTAAATGAGTTGTGGAATTTGTTCCCAAAACAAAATATGATAAGACAAAATTTATCAAAGCATTTCATAAAGAAATGTATTTTCATTATATAACAAAACCTCGGGATGTCATGTTCCGATACAGACCAAAAGCATAAACAATACAAAATAGACCTTACAACAGTTACATATAACTACTGGTCTATAATCCAAAAATATCTTGACAATGTCATCCAACTTATGCTCTCGGGCCACTACCTGTAATACAAAGAAAAACTGAGTGGGTCAGGCTTGGGAGCCTGGTGAGCATATAGGGTTTTCAACCCACAATAAATAATTATATTTAATTTCACCAACCAACAATAACCCGATTACCCATTCCCGTTATCCTCACTTTACGTCCCTATGACAACAACTATTTCAAGGGACCTAATCTAGGATTTTCATCGGGACGGACATTACTGCAAAGGGGTTTCCTTAACAATAGATGTCCTCAAAGCAACCATGAGGGGGATAGAGTACACCGGTGAACACATCGTTCACAACACCTACAGGTTATGAGCCTGCTAGCGTTCTACTGGACTGTCTAGAAAGAGTCTGTGGTCGTCATCCATACTCCGCTAGATGACTAGATCAACAACAACATCGAGGCCTCTCATCATTTTATTTTATCACACACCAACTGTCTACCCATGTTCTACCCAACATATTAGTAGATAAAATATATACATTTATATACAGCTTAAAACCTGTACAAAACATCCATTCAACAACTAGTTCAAATAAACAAATAATATATAAACACATAGCACGTATTTTATAAAGAATACTTCATATCTATGTGTTAGAAGAAAACAAATATACACTCACTTGATCAGAAGATGATTGGACAGCACTACGGCTCTAAAAGTAGTATTCTTCGGTGAAACCGGGAGATCTTCACACACCGGGCTTCTCGCGGGCAGAGGTTCGGCTTGGAAACTCTTTTCTTCTCGGGATCTTCGGAGCTTCGGGACTCGCTTCGGGTCTCGGGATGATATCGGTGCTTCGGTGGTACTTCGGGATGGCTATAGAGAGTATCGGGAGTGAGAGAGAAGAGATAGGGCAACCAAAATCGGCTGACCCTCGATTTCTATTTATACGGCCAACATTCGGGATTCACGTCGTGAGTTTCCAATTCTCACGTAGTGAGCCTAGTAGGTCACTGCGTTCTTCACTCGTCCACTTGCTCTGGAAGACGTCCATCACTTGCTCACGTCGTGAACACTGTGCTCACGTCGTGAGTTCTGACACAGCCTTAAATATTGTGTTCCAAACTTCATAAATTCATATCTTTCGCATACGAGCTCCGTTTTCGACGTTCTTTATATCCACGCGTAGGTGAGATCATGCTCTACAACTCTCGTTTAGACTCCGTCGGCTAATTTTGAATTTGTTTTTATTATATTATTTTTAGTAGGCCGGGACAGGAAAACTCCGTTATAAATCCATAACTTCTTTATCCGACGTCCGTTTTCGTCTGTCTTTTTACCATTGCACTACTATTGACGAGATCTTCGATTATCGTTTAGATTGTTTCGTCTAGAAATCATCGATCTCAAAATCGAACTTCGGGCTGCATACTGCTAAGCTGAAACTTAGCAAAATCATAACTTCCTCATACGAAGTCTGATTTAGATATTCTTTTTATGCAAGCTCTCGGTTTAACGTATTCTACGACTTTCGTTTAGATCACTAAGGCTAAATATTGCTCTATCTTAAATTCATATTTTACGTCATTCAGCGTCATGCCTGTTCTGTCGCGAAACTTCGACAGGTCATAACTTCTTCGTTATAACTCGGATTTCGGCATTCTTTATATATTCGGAAACCTCGTCACGACCACTACGTCTTCATGTATCAATATTGGGTTTATCTAACATTTCATTTTCACGCTTATTTTTATTCTTAATTCATTTAAGCCACACAATTAAGCAATTAAGCATAAAACACATAATACTCAAATAATACATTCTTATTATTTCAAAATGGGTTACAAAGGTTAACCTAGCTATCACATCATCATTAATGCCTGACCTAGAAACACGAGCGTTACAATTCTCTCCACCTTAGAATGATTCCGTCCCCGGAATCACACATCAACAAACAAATGCGTATAGCGACTCATCATGTGACTCTCTGTTTCCCAGGTGAGATTTGGTCCAGTCGTATGTTTCCATCGGACAAGCACTAATTCAACCATCTTGTGTCGCAACTTCTTAGTCTTTCGGTCAACGATTGCCTCTGGTTCTTCACTTAACCTGTTGTTCTCATCAATTCTCAACTCCGAAATTGGAATCATGTCGGGAACTTCTCCCGTGAACTTCCTCAAATAACACACATGGAAAGTGTTATGAATTCCATTCAGTTCTTCGGGTAGTTCTAGCTTGTAAGCTTGGTTCCCAATCCTCTGAAGAACTTTAAACGGTCCAATAAACCTTGGACTCAGTTTTCCCCTTTTACCAAACCTTATAAGTGTCTTCCATGGCGAGACTTTAAGTAAAACCGAATCTCCAACTTCAAAAGTCATCGGTCTTCGCTTTTTGTCAGCATAACTCTTTTGACGATCCTGAGCTGCTAACATTCTCTCCCTAATTATTTTCAACTTTTCAGCAGTTTGATGGACTATCTCCGGTCCCATAAACTGCTTTTCCCCAGCCTCAAGCCAACAAGACGGCGTACGACATTTTTGTCCGTACATAGCTTGATAAGGTGCCATCTTTATGCTCGAGTGGAAACTATTATTGTAGGAAAATTCTACCACAGGTAAATGTTCATCCCAGTTACCTTGGAATTCCAGGGTACATGCTCTCAGCATATCTTCAAGCGTTTGTATCGTTCGTTCGCTCTGACCATCAGTCTGTGGATGGTAAGCTGTACTTAAACACAACTTGGTACCCAATTCCTCTTGTAGACTTCTCCAAAACCTTGAGGTGAAACGGCTGTCACGATCTGACACAATCGTTAACGGAACACCGTGAAATCTCACAATTTCCTTCACGTAAGAATTCGCAAGCTTATCCATAGACCATTTCTCATTCGCTGCTATGAAATGTGCACTCTTAGTAAATCGATCAACGACCACCCAAATCATGTCGTGACCATTCTTTGTTCTGGGCAGTTTAGTGACAAAATCCATAACAATGTCTTCCCATTTACCCATAGGCACATGTAACAGTTCTAAACTCCCGTATGGTTTCTGATGTTGTGCCTTCACTCTTGCACATGTCACAAACTCAGCCACATACTTTGCAATATCGAGCTTCATCGTCGGCCACCAGTAATAGGGTTTTAGGTCCCTATACATTTTAGTGCTACCAGGATGAATCGAGTACATGGTTTTGTGAGCTTCTTCCATCAGAAGATCTCTTATTCCTCCTGACTTAGGTACCCAGATTCGATCTTGGAATACCTTCAGTCCATGTCCTTTTGTACCAAACACTAACGTTTTGCCCAAACGTTCCTCCTTTCGGTCATTCTTTTCTGAAGCTTCCTTTTGAGCTTTCTTTATACTCTCCACAATTGTCGAGACCACTTCTATTCTTGACGCTCTTGGCCTTTTTCTTTCAAGATTGACTTTCCGACTGAGAGCATCAGCAACAACATTGGCTTTACCGAGGTGGTAAAGTATCTCACAGTCGTAGTCCTTAAGTAGTTCTAGCCAGCGTCGCTGCCTCATATTCAATTCTTTCTGACTAAAGAGATATTGGAGACTCTCATGATCAGTGAAAAGTTTGCACTTCGTGCCATAGAGGTAATGCCTCCATATCTTTAGAGCGAAAACTACCGCTGCCAACTCCAAATCATGAGTGGGGTAGTTCTTTTCATGTTCTTTAAGCCGTCGAGACGCATAGGCTATCACCTTTTCTCTTTGGGTCAAAACACAACCCAATCCAACCCCAGACGCATCGCTATAGACAGCGAAGTCTTCAAATCCATCGGGTAGAGATAAAATTGGTGCCTCACATATCTTTTTCTTTAACAACTCGAATGCTTCTCTATGCTTATCACTCCAAGCATAAACAGCTCCTTTGTGGGTCAAAGCTGTTAATGGAGTAGCAATCGAAGAAAAGCCTTGGATAAACCTTCGGTAATATCCGACTAATCCCAAAAAGCTTTGAATATCCGTGGGACTTTTCGGTTGTTCCCACTTCATCACAGCTTCAATCTTTGCTGGATTAACCATTATCCCTTCTTGGTTGACCACGTGACCCAAGAATTGGACTTCTCGAATCCAAAAATCACATTTGGAGAATTTAGCATATAGCTTCTCCTTCTTCAAGACTTCCAACACTTCTCGCAAGTGTTGGCCATGATCCTCTTGGCTTTTTGAGTAAATTAGAATGTCATCTATGAACACTATCACAGATTTATCAAGGAACGGATTACAAACCCTGTTCATTAAATCCATGAATGATGCTGGAGCATTGGTTAGTCCAAACGACATAACCAAAAACTCGTAGTGTCCATATCGTGTTCTGAATGCAATCTTCTCGATGTCCTACTCCCTCACCTTCAGCTGATGATATCCTGACCTTAGGTCGATCTTTGAAAAATAACTTGAACCTTGTAGTTGATCGAACAGGTCATCAATCCTCGGCAACGGATATTTATTTATTAAGCTCTTTGTAATCAATGCACATTCTCATACTCCCGTCTTTCTTCTTCACGAATAACACCGGAGCTCCCCAGGGTGATGAACTAGGTCTTATGAAACCTTTATCCAATAACTCCTGAAGTTGCATCATCAGCTCCTTCATCTCCGTTGGTGCTAATCGGTAAGGTGCTTTTTTTATTGGCGTCGTTCCTGGTAACAAGTCAATATGGAATTCTACTTGTCGATTAGGCGGTAATCCAGGAAGATCTTCGGGAAATACTTCCGGATACTCACACACGACAGGAATGCTCTGCATCTCCTTTTTCTCTTTCTTTGCGTCAATCACGAATGCCAAATATGATGTTCATCCTTTGGCCAAACACTTTCTGGCTTTCATTAGAGAAATGATTCCAGAATTTACCCTGCGTTTATACACCATAAATGACTCTTTCCCTGGCGGGTTTACTTTGACTATCTTCTTTCTGCACAATATCTCGACGTCATTGGCGCTAAGCCAATCCATTCCCAGCACGATGTCAAAACCGTTAAGTTCGATTGGCAATAATTCCTCGTGGAACTTATTCCCATTCAGGTCGATTAAGATGTTTTTCATACGATTGCTAATAGGTATAAACTTGCCACTAGCAACTTCGACTAATAAAGCATTATCTAGTCTATCGACAGGCAAAGCTAGTTTTCTACCAAATTCATGCGAAATAAAGGAGTAGTTGGCTCCATAATCAAATAAAATTTGGGCAGGCAATTCGTTTACGAGAAAGGTACCTGAAGTGACATCAACTTCTTCTTTGGTAGCTTCCAGTGTCATCTGGAAGGCTCTCGCCTTCGGTTTTGGCGGAATGTTGGGTTTTGCTGCCTCCTTCTTCTTCAGACAATCGCTCGAGATGTGCTCCTCCTCCCCACACCCATAACAAACTTTCTTGGTGAGGGTGCATTCGTTGGCATAGTGCCCTGGCTTTCCACATTTGAAGCATGTGACTTCCCCGTCACATTTCCCATGATGCTTCTTCTTGCATTTGTCGCACCACTTCGCTTCGCCTCCTCCTCCTCTCGAACTAGACTTCTAGAATTTCTTTTTCTTGTTGGACCCTGAAGGCCCATCAAACTTCCTCTTCTCACCACCCTCTGATCTCTCCAGACCCTTCTCCCTGATCCGAGTCTCAACATTCTTAGCAGCCCAGATGGCGACTTTCAATGTGGTTGCTTGCTTAACCATTGGACCATAGTCCGCTGGTAATCCGAGGGAAAACTTATTGACCTTTGAGAGTTCTGTTGGAACTAGGTATGGAATAAGCTTCATCTTTTCTGTGAAACTTGCAGCGTATTCAGTAACGCTCATTTTTCCCTTCTTCAAATTCTGAAACTCATTATTGATTTCCAGAAGGTCCTGCTCGGAGCAGTATTGCAATTTGAGTTGCACCACAAAGTCTTCCCAAGACATTTTGCTCGCTTCTCCCTTGGGCATAGAGTCAGCTAACAGCTTCCACCAACTCAACACGCCAGATTTTAACAAAGGGATCGCAAGAGCGGTCTTTTGTCTGTTGCTGCATTCGCAACTTTCAAACATTGTCTCCATTTCAGAGATCCAGTCCATAACTTGCACCGACGTCGGGCTTCCAGATAGACACGGTGGCTTAGATGCCATAAAATCCTTGTATTTACATCCCCTTCCATCATTTCCTCCATCACGATTGTTTTGTCTAACAATCGGTGGGTTGGATTGACCAACAGTCCCACTGAAGTTACCTCCTTCCGACGGCCCTCCATTCACTTCGGGATCTTCAACTTGAATTGAAAGTTCTTCACGATTTTGTTGAAGCAGACGTCTAGTTTCTTCCATCTGACGATCCAACATCGTCTGAATCATTAATTGTACACCAGCCATTGTTATTGGCTCAGGTGCAGCAGCTACAACAGGTATTTGCTCGATTACATGTGGTTGATTCTTGTTTTCGTTCGCGTTTCCAACTCCGCTTCTTGTTCTTGCCATTCTTGATCTATACACCGAATAAGGTGAATTTAGGTCCTCAATTTCGATAGAAAATCAAATCATCCTTATCACTCCGAAACGTTTACATGTTAGTTCTAATATCGTAGTCGTACGTTTAGAATCCTAAACACATAAGGTTTCCAGATCCGGTCGGCAACAAACCATAGATCCGAACAAATAACAACATATAAGGCATAAATCATTTAGCACATAAAGGATATTAGGCATACTTTCCTAAATAAGCTAGTGCTCACATCTCACAATCATCGCTTAGCATTCTAAGTTTAAGTCTAGAAATCCTACAAATTCCTAGTTCACTTAAACTAATGCTCTGATACCAACTGTGACATCCCCAAAATCACGACCAGAAAAGACCGGTTTCATTTATGCTTTTAAATAAAATCAGAGTAATCCTTTGATTTAAAAGAGTTTAGGAATTTGTTCCCAAAACAAAATATGATAAGACAAAATTTATCAAACCATTTCATAAATAAATGTATTTACATTATATAACAAAACCTCGGGATGTCATGTTCCGATACAGACCAAAAGCTTACAACAGTTACATATAACTACTGGTCTATAATCCAAAAATATCTTGACAATGTCATCCAACTTATGCTCTCGGGCCACTACCTGTAATACAAAGAAAAACTGAGTGGGTCAGGCTTGGGAGCCTGGTGAGCATATAGGGTTTTCAACCCACAATAAATAATTATATTTAATTTCACCAACCAACAATAACCCGATTACCCATTCTCGTTATCCTCACTTTACGTCCCTATGACAACAACTATTTCAAGGGACCTAATCTAGGATTTTCATCGGGACGGACATTACTGCAAAGGGGTTTCCTTAAAAATAGATGTCCTAAAGGCAACCATGAGGGGGATAGAGTACACCGGTGAACACATCGTTCACAACACCTACAGGTTATGAGCCTGCTAGCGTTCCACTGGACTGTCTAGAAAGAGTCCGTGGTCGTCATCCATACTCCGCTAGATGACTAGATCAATAACAACATCGAGGCCTCTCATCATTTTATTTTATCACACACCAACTGTCTACCCATGTTCTACCCAACATATTAGTAGATAAAATATATACATTTATATACAGCTTAAAACCTGTACAAAACATCCATTCAACAACTAGTTCAAATAAACAAATAATATATAAACACATAGCACGTATTTTATAAAGAATACTTCATATCTATGTGTTAGAAGAAAACAAATATACACTCACTTGATCAGAAGATGATCGGATAGCACTACGGCTCTAAAAGTAGTATTCTTCGGTGAAACCGGGAGATCTTCACACACCGGGCTTCTCGCGGGCAGAGCTTCGGCTTGGAAACTCTTTTCTTCTCGGGATCTTCGGAGCTTCGGGACTCGCTTCGGGTCTCAGGATGATACCGGGGTTTCGGGGGTACTTCGGGATGGTTATAGAGAGTATCGGGAGTGAGAGAGAAGAGATAGGACAACCAAAATCGGCTGACCCTCGATTTCTATTTATACGGCCAACATTCGGGATTCACGTCGTGAGTTTCCTATTCTCACGTCGTGAGCCTAGTAGGTCACTGCGTTCTTCACTCGTCCACTTGCTCTGGAAGACGTCCATCACTTGCTCATGTCGTGAACACTGTGCTCACGTCGTGAGTTCTGACACAGCCTCGAATATTGTGTTCCAAACTTCATAAATTCATATCTTTCGCATACGAGCTCCGTTTTCGACGTTCTTTATATCCATGCGTAGGTGAGATCATGCTCTACCACTCTCGTTTAGTCTCCGTCGGCTAATTTTGAATTTGTTTTTATTATATTATTTTTAGTAGGCCGGGACAGGAAAACTCCGTTATAAATCCATAACTTCTTCATCCGACGTCCGTTTTCGTCTGTCTTTTTACCATTGCACTACTATTGACGAGATCTTCGATTCTCGTTTAGATTGTTTCGGCTAGAAATCATCGATCTCAAAATCGAACTTCGGGCTGCATACTGCTAAGCTGAAACTTAGCAAAATCATAACTTCCTCATAGGAAGTCTGATTTAGATATTCTTTTTATGCACGCTCTCGGTTTAACGTATTCTACGAGTTTCGTTTAGATCACTAAGGCTAAATATCGCTCTATCTTAAATTCATATTTTACGTCATTCAGCGTCATGCCGGTTCTGTCGCGAAACTTCGACAGGTCATAACTTCTTCATTATAACTCGGATTTCGGCATTCTTTATATATTCATAAACCTCGTCACGACCACTACGTCTTCATGTATCAATATTGGGTTTATCTAACATTTCATTTTCACGCTTATTTTTTATTCTTAATTCATTTAAGCCACACAATTAAGCAATTAAGTATAAAACACATAATACTCAAATAATACATTCTTATTATTTCAAAATGGGTTACAAAGGTTAA
This sequence comes from Lactuca virosa, assembly GCF_052849685.1. NCBI lineage: Eukaryota > Viridiplantae > Streptophyta > Magnoliopsida > Asterales > Asteraceae > Lactuca > Lactuca virosa. The sequence goes on from NC_136428.1 coordinate 163,178,519, forward strand.
CCTAGACTATCACATCATCATTAATGCATGGCCTAGAAACACGGGCGTTACATTCGATGACTTCGATCCAAATGAAGTCAATCAACCAGAGCAGTCGGAAGATGTTATGATGTTTTTCGATGAAGAAGAAGAGTCTAGCGGATCTCAGCACTCGATGTCAAAGCCTAAGGAGAAGAAGAAGAAAAAGAAGCAAGCAGTCTCCCGAAAAGAATTTATGTCCCTACAAAACAAAGTAGATCAGATTCTGGCTGCAGTCAAATCTTCCCAACCGCAATCTAAGGACTCGCCTGGCCCGCAGTCGCTCATCGACCTCATCGAAAGACTGGAAGCCTGAGAGCGTCTTGCTGCAGAACGCATCTCCCTCAAAGTGGAAATAGGGATCCGGGCCCTAGACAACAACCGCAAAGCTGATCATCAACACTTCATCTCCACTGCTGAAAAACTCATTTATGAAGTATCCTCCATCAAATCGGATCTTCAAACCATCATCAAAGACCAGTCTGCTCAATCTCAGAAAGTAGTTGAATAAACGCACAATGCGTATGAATCCGCAATCTCTGTCCTACAGTCAACAATCAATAATCTCCGCAGGTCTCTATCCTCCAACTTCCACGGTCCCGAAATCCTGTAACTCACCAAGGAGATTCACCGTTTACTCTTCAACCCCGCAATCCCAAACAACCAACAACTTGCGGATGCTCTTAAGGCACAATTTGACCAAGTTTGTGGTAAAATTGATGGTCTTAAGCAATGGCTTGAGGAAGTACCAGTTGTAACGCCCGGGTTTCGGGGCTAAGCATTTTTAGACGATGAAATAGTCTAGGTCAACTGTTGTAACCCTTTTGAAGTAATAAAGATGAATTATTTGAGTATTATGTGAATTATGTGTATTTATGTGCTTATTACTTATTTATAAACTTATAATGAATAAAGAATAAAAATAATCGTCAAAATTAAAGTGTGATATAAGCCCAATATCTTTACATAAAGTTGTAGTGGTCGAAACAAGGATTCCAGGGATATAAAGAACGCCGAAATCCGAGTTATAACGAAGAAGTTATGACCCGTCGAAGTTTCGCGGCGGAACTAGTACGACACCGGGAAGCGTAAATAGTGAATTTACGATAGAGCGAGTTTTAGCCTTAGCGATCTAAACGAAAGTCGTAGAATACGTTAAACCGAGAGCGTACATAAAAAGAACGCCCAAATCTGACTTCGTATGAGGAAGTTATGATTTTTCGAAGTTTCGGCTTAGCAGTGTACAGCCCGAAGTTCGAATATTAGATCGAGCGGTTTTTAGCCGACACAACCTAAACGAGAATCGAAGATCTCGTTAATAGTAGTGTGACGATAAAAATACAGACGAAAACGGACGTCGAATGAAGAAGTTATGCTTTTTTAACGGACCAATCCTGTCCCGGCCTGTTAAAAATATAACTTTCAAAATAATATCAAAACTAGCCGACGGAGTCTAAACGAAAGTTGTAGAGTACGTTCCCGCCTACGCGTGGATATAAAGAACATCGAAAACGGAGCTCGTATGTGAAAGTTACAAATTTTTAAAGTCGAGTGTGCAATTTGCGAAATCTGATGCAAGATACGATGACGTGGCACGATCCCAGCCTTCCCTTGCTCCCCACGGTCTCGCACCAGATGAAGACACGTCGCCTTCTCTCTACGCCCCGCGTCCGAGGTTGGGTACGTCCAGCGTACCTCGGTCTTATCCGGGTCCGATGCAAGTGCGAGCCAGCTGTGCGAAGCTGGCAACCTCATCCGAACTACGCCCAGCGACTGCTGCTGAACGCACAGCGTAGTCCGAAGCCAGGCGCCTATAAATAGGCTGCGAAGGGTTCCGAGTTTTTCACACATTTTCCACTTCTCTCTCTAGTTTCTTTCTCTCTAGCCTATCTTAAGCCCCCTAAAGCCTAGGTAAACCCCCTAGCACCCGAAGGAAGCCCCAAGGCTCCCGGAGTCCCGAGAAAAAGGGTCTTTCGGTTCGGAAACGCTGCGCAAAGCGAAGCCCGGTTTTCTTTAAAATCCGCTGTAAGTGAGCTACGCCTATGAAATTTTTAATATAACTTTTAAATAATTATAGTAATGTTATTAGGTCCTTAAAATAATTATTTGGGTTATTATTATGAATTATATAGAGTGTTGTTTAACGCTTATATAATAATAATAATAGATAGACTAGTAATTAGTCGCGGTTAACGTTAGACTAAACCCTAGTGGAATTGGTACTAGGTTTTGTCGAGGGAAAATTATTTTGAGATAACGAAGCGCTGTTCAAGTGCAGAGTCACCACCTTTCAGGTGAGTGCATAGTTACTTTCAGCTTACACATAGATATGAAGTATTTTATATAAATTACGTGCTGTGTGTGCATATTATCTGTATACTTGCTATCTATGTTGGATGAACGATTTTATACATATTTTAAACTGTATATGTATTTTATATCTACAAAATGTGTTGGGAAAAACATGGGTAGATGTAATAGTTGCTGTGTGACAAAATAAAATAACGAGAGGCCTCGTTATAGAGGTTATTGATGATCCAGTCAGCTAGCGTTGTATAGATGACGACCACGGACTATTCTAGACAGTCTAGTGGAACGCTAGCAGGCTCGCAACCTGTAGGTGTTTATTTGAACTGTGTGTTTACCAGCAGTACTCCATCCCCCACATGGTTGCCTTATTTGACATGAATTGCTGAGGAATCCCCGAAGCATGTGTTGTCACCCCGATGAAAGTCCTTAGACTAGGTCCCTTGTGTTAGATGTTTTAGGGACGTAAAGTGAGGATAACGGGAATGGGTAATCGGGTTTGTTTGGTTTGATAAAGTTGATAAACTTATTTATTGTGGGTTGAAAACCCTATGTGCTCACCAGGCTCCCAAGCCTGACCCACTCAGTTTTTTGTATTACAGGAAGTGGCGCATGGACATAGATGTTTGGATGAGAGATAAGGGATTATAGGCCTGTAAATACGAAATAATATAGTAAGGCTTATGTTGTACTGTTTATGCTTATGATCTGTATCGAACATGACATCCCGAGTCTTTAAATGAAATACATTTCTATGGAAATGTTTTTGATAAATCTTTATCATATTTTTGTATTGGGACAAATTCCGCAACTCTTTTATTTAAAAGGTTACTCTGATTTTTAAACAAGCATAAACAAAATCGGTCTTTTCTGGCCGTGAAAATGGGGATGTCACAGTTGGTATCAGAGCATTAGTTTAAGCGAACTAGGAATTTGTAGGATTTCTAAACTTAAACTTAGAATGCTAAACGATGATTGTGAGGTGTGAGCACTAGCTTATTTTAGGAATTGTGCCTAAAATGCTTTTATGTGCTAAATGCTTTGTGCCTGATATGCTGTTATTTGTTCGGATCTATGGTCTGTTGCCGACCGGATCTCGAAACCTTATGTGTTTAGGATTCTAAACGTACGACTACGATATTAGAACTAAAATGTAAACGTTTCGGAGTGATAAGGACGGTTTAAACGACTATCCTAAATAAAGATCTAAATTCACCTTATTCGGTGTATAGATCAAAATGGAAAGAACCTGCAGTGGAGCCGGGAATGCACATGGGAAAAGAAACCAACCCCTAGTGATTCAGCAACTACCGGTTATGGTAGCCGCTGCTGAGCCAATAACGATGGCCGGAGTGCAAGCGATGATCCAGATGATGTTGGATCGTCAAATGGAGGAAACCAGACATTTGCTCCAACAGAATCGAGAGGAAGCTACCATACCAATCGAACAGCCCGAATTGAACGAAGGGCAGTCTGAGGAGGGGAACTACAGTGGGACCGTTGGTTAAGCCAACCCACCAATAGTTCGACAAATCAATCAGGATGACGGAGTCGAGAGGAATGGATGCAAGTACAAGGATTTTCTGACTTGCAAGCCAATGACCTTCACTAGAAAGGAAGATCCGATCGGGGTCATGGATTGGATCTGAGAAATGGAGTTAGCTTTCATGACGTGTGGTTGCAGAGGCAAACTACAGACCACGTTTGCAGTGCGTCAGTTCCGAGGAGGCGTTGTGCGTTGGTGGAATACCCTGGGGAAGACCTTGAGCCCTAATGAGCCCCTGCAGCTGACATGGATGGAGTTTTTAGTTCAGTTCAAGCGCAAGTACTGCTGATCCCAAAACTTGCTCGAGCTAGAGAACCAGTTTCTGACCCTGAAGAAGGGAAGCATGTCAATCGATGAATACACAAACAACTTCACAGAGAAGATGGAGTTTGCCTTGCGTCTTGTGCCGGATGAATTGACGAAAATCGACAAGTACGCAAAGGGACTTCCATGGGAGTACGCGGTGCCAGTGCGTCAGGAACCTACTCTGGAGGCAGCTATCTGGGCTGCCAAGTCTGTGGAGGATATGATTAAGGGAAGAGCTGCCAGCAAGGTTGAGGTTGGCGAGAAGAGGAAATTTGAAGGGACTGCTAAACCCAACAAAAAGAAGAGCAAGTTCGGTTCAAAGAAGTTTGGAGGAGGAGGGAACGAAGCAAAATGGTGCGAGAAGTGCAAGAAGAAGCACCCGAGAAAATGTAGCGAGGAAGGTACCTGCTACAAGTGTGGGAAAACGGGGCACTATGCCAATGACTGCACCATCAACAAGAGGGTGTGCTACGAGTGTCGTGAAGAAGGGCATATTACTAAGGATTGCCTGAAGAAGAAAGACGCGGCAAGGCCCAACATTCCACCGAAGCCGAAGGCGAGAGCCTTCCAGATGACGCTAGAGGCTGCGAAGCAGGCAGCAGACGTCGCTTCAGGTGCCTTTCTTGTAAATGGATTGCCTGCCAATATACTATTTGATTCCGGAGCCAACTACTCCTTTGTGTCGCATAAATTTGGTGGGAAATTAGCATTGCCTGTAGAAAAACTTGATAATGCCCTAATTGTGGAAGTTGCCAGTGGCAAGTTCGTACCTGTTAGTAATCGTATTAAGAACGTAGTCATCGACCTAAATGGAAATGAATTCCACGAAGAGCTGTTGCCCATAGAGTTCAACAGTTTTGACATCGTTTTGGGAACGGATTGTCTTAGCGCCAACGATGCCGAGATATTATGTCGAAGGAAGATAGTTAAGGTAAATCCCCCTGGAAAGGAGTCATTTATGGTGTACGGGGACAAACGAAGAGTGAATTCTGGAATCATCTCCCTGTTGTAAGCCAAAAAATGTTTATCCAAAGGATGTGCATCATATTTGGCATTTGTGATCGATGCTAAGAAGGAAAAGAAGGAGGTGCAGAATATATCGGTCGTATGTGATTATCCGGAAGTCTTTCCCAAAGATCTTCCTGGATTACCACCTGATAGACAAGTGGAGTTTCGTATAGACTTGTTACCAGGAACGACACCGATAGCAAAGGCACCATACCGATTAGCACTGACGGAGATGAAGGAGCTTATGACGCAACTACAGGAGTTATTGGACAACGGTTTCATTCGACCTAGTTCATCACCCTGGGGAGCTCCGGTGCTATTCGTAAAGACGAAAGACGGAAGCATGAGGATGTGCATAGACTAAGTACCCATTTCCGAGGATTGATGACCTATTCGATCAGCTGCAAGGTTCGAGCTATTTCTCAAAGATCGATCTTAGGTCAGGATATCATCAGCTGAAGGTGAGAGATCAGGATATTGAGAAAACTGCATTAAAAACGAGATATGGACACTACGAGTTCTTGGTTACGTCATTTGGACTAACCAATGCTCCAACAACATTCATGGATTTGATGAACAGGGTTTGTAAACCATTCCTCGATAAATCCGTGATAGTGTTCATCGACGACATTCTGATCTACTCGAAAAGCCAAGAGGAGCATGGCAAGCATCTACGGGAGGTATTAGAAGTGTTGAAGAAGGAGAAGCTGTATGCAAAGTTCTCCAAGTGTGATTTTTGGATCCGAGAAGTCCAATTCTTGGGTCATGTGGTTAACCAAGAGGGGATAATGGTTGACCCAGCAAAGATCGAAGCTGTGATGAAGTGGGAACGACCGAAAAGTCCCACAGAGATCCGAAGCTTTCTAGGATTAGCTGGATATTACCGAAGGTTTATCCAAGGCTTTTCTTCGATAGCTGCTCCATTGACAGCTTTGACCTACAAAGGAGCTACATATACTTGGAATGAGAAGCACGAAGAAGCATTCGAGAAGGTAAAGAAGAAACTATGTGATGCATCGATTCTTTCTCTACCTGATGGAGTTGAAGACTTCGCAGTGTATAGCGATGCGTCGGGAGTTGGGTTAGGATGTATTCTAACTCAAAGAGAAAAGGTGATAGCATACGCATCTCGACAATTGAAGGAGCATGAGAAGAACTACCCCACTCATGATTTGGAGTTGGCAGCGGTAGTTTTTGCCTTGAAGATATGGAGGCATTACCTCTATGGCACGAAGTGCAAGCTTTTCACTGATCATAAGAGTCTCCGGTATCTCTTTAATCAGAAAGAATTGAACATGAGGGAACGACGCTGGCTAGAATTACTCAAGGACTACGACTGTGAGATACTTTACCACCCCGGTAAAGCAAATGTTGTTGCTGATGCTCTCAGTCGGAAAGTCAATCTTGAAAGGAAAAGGCCAAGAGCGTTGAGAATTGAAGTTGTCTCGACAATTGTGGAAAGTATCAAGGAAGCTCGAGAAGAAGCTTCAGAAAAGAATGACCGAAAAGAAGAATGTTTGGGAAAGACGTTGGTATTCGGTACAAACCGTCAAGGACTGAAGGTATTCCAAGATCGGATGTGGGTACCTAAGACGGGAGGAATAAGAGATCTTCTGATGGAAGAAGCTCACAAGACCATGTACTCAATTCATCCCGGTAGCACTAAAATGTATAGGGACCTAAAACCCTACTACTGGTGGCCGACGATGAAGCTCGATGTTGCAAAGTATGTGGCCGAGTGTGTGACATGTGCAAGAGTTAAGTCACAACATCAGAAACCGTATGGGAGTTTAGAACCTTTACCTGTACCCATGGGTAAATGGGAAGATATCACCATGGATTTTGTGACTAAACCGCCCAGGACGAAGAGCGATCACGACATGATTTGGGTAGTCGTGGATCATTTCACAAAGAGTGCACACTTCATAGCTGCCAACGAAAGGTGGTCTATGGATAAGCTTGCAAATGCTTACGTGAAGGAAATTGTGAGACTTCATGGTGTTCCTCTAACGATTGTATCCGATCGTGATATTCGTTTCACATCAAGGTTCTGGAGAAGTCTACAAGAGGAACTGGGTACGAAGTTGTGTCTGAGTACAACTTACCATGCGCAGACTAATGGTCAGAGCGAAAGAACGATCCAAACGCTTGAAGATATGCTGAGAGCATGTACCCTAGAGTTCCAAGGTAACTGGGATGAGCACTTACCTCTGGCAGAATTTTCCTACAACAACAGTTTCCACTCGAGCATCAAGATGGCACCCTATCAAGCTTTGTACGGACAGAAGTGTCGTACGCCGTCTTGTTGGCTTGAGGCTGGAGAAAAGCAGTTTATGGGCCCCGAGATAGTCCATGAGACTGCTGAGAAGCTGAAGGTGATTAGGGAAGGAATGTTAGCAGCTCAAGATCGTCAGAAGAGCTATGCTGACAAGAAAAGACGACCGATGAACTTCGAAGTTGGGGATTCGGTTTTGCTTAAAGTCTCACCATGGAAGGGACTTATAAGATTTGGGAAACGAGGAAAGTTGAGTCAAAGGTTTATTGGACCGTTCAAAGTTCTTCAGAAGATTGGGAACCAAGCTTACAAGCTCGAATTGCCCGAAGAACTAGATGGTATTCATAACACCTTCCATGTGTGTTATTTGAGGAAATTCACGGGAGAAGTTCCCGACATAATTCCAATCTCAGAGTTAAGAATGGATGAGAATAAGAGGCTGATCGAAGAGCCCGAGGCAATCGTTAATCGTAAGACTAAGAAGTTACGATGCAAGATGGTCGACTTAGTGCTAGTCCGATGGAAACATTCGAATGGGCCGAATCTCTCTTGGGAAACAGAAAGTGACATGATGAGTCGCTACCCACATCTGTTTGCTGATGCATGATTCCGGGACGGAATCATCCTATGGGGGAGAGAATTGTAACGCCCGGGTTTCGGGGCTAAGCATTTTTAGACGATGTAATAGTCTAGGTCAACTGTTGTAACCCTTTTGAAGTAATAAAGATGAATTATTTGAGTATTATGTGAATTATGTGTATTTATGTGCTTATTACTTATTTATAAACTTATAATAAATAAAGAATAAAACTAAGCGTCAAAATTAAAGTGTGAGATAATCCCAATATCTTTACATAAAGTTGTAGTGGTCGAAACAAGGATTCCGGGGATATAAAGAACGCCGAAATCCGAGTTATAAGGAAGAAGTTATGACCCGTCGAAGTTTCGCGACGGAACCAGCACGACACCGGGAACCGTAAATAGTGAATTTACGATTGAGCGAATTTTAGGCTTAGCGATCTAAACAAAAATCGTAGAATACGTTAAACTGAGAGCGTCCATAAAAAGAACGCCCAAATCTGACTTAGTATGAGGAAGTTATGATTTTTCGAAGTTTCGGCTTAGCAGTGTACAACCCGAAGTTCGAATATTAGATCGAGCGGTTTTTAGCCGACACAAACTAAATGAGAATCGAGGATCTTGCTAATAGTAGCGTGACGATAAAAAGACAGACGAAAACGGACGTCGGATGAAGAAGTTATGAATTTTTAACGGAGCAATCCTGTCCCGGCCTGTTAAAAATATAACTTTCAAAATAAATCAAAATTAGCCGACAAAATCTAAACGAAAGTTGTAGAGTACGTTCCTGCCTACGCGTGGATATAAAGAATGTCGAAAACCGAGCTCGTATGTGAAAGTGACGAATATTTAAAGTCGAGTGTGCAATTTGCGAAATCTGATGCAAGATATGATGACGTGGCACGATCCCAGCCTTCCCTTGCTCCCCACGGTCTCGCACCAGATGAAGACACGTCGCCTTCGCTCTACGCCCCACGTCCGAGGTTGGGTACGCCCAGCGTACCTCGGTCTTATCCGGGTCCGATGCAAGTGCGAGCGTGGATATAAAGTCGAGTGTGCAATTTGCGAAATCTAAACGAAAGTTGTAGAGTACGTTCCTGCCTACGCGTGGATATAAAGAATGTCGAAAACCGAGCTCGTATGTGAAAGTGACGAATATTTAAAGTCGAGTGTGCAATTTGCGAAATCTGATGCAAGATATGATGACGTGGCACGATCCCAGCCTTCCCTTGCTCCCCACGGTCTCGCACCAGATTAAGACACGTCGCCTTCGCTCTACGCCCCACGTCCGAGGTTGGGTACGCCCAGCGTACCTCGGTCTTATCCGGGTCCGATGCAAGTGCGAGCCAGCTGTGCGAAGCTGGCAACCTCATCCAAACTACGCCCAACGTAGTGCTGCTGAACGCGCAGCGTAGTCCGAAGCCAGGCGCCTATAAATAGGCTGCGAAGGGTTCCGAGTTTTTCACACATTTTCCACTTCTCTCTCTAGCCTATCTTAAGCCCCCTAAAGCCTAGGTAAACCCCCTAGCACCCGAAGGAATCCTCGAGGCTCCCGGAGTCCCGAGAAAAAGGGTCTTTCGGTTCGGAAACGCTGTTCCAAGCGAAGCCCGGTTTTCTTTAAAATCCGATGTAAGTGAGCTACGCCTATGAAATTTTTAATATAACTTTTAAATAATTATAGTAATGTTATTAGGTCCTTAAAATAGTTATTTGGGCTATTATTATGAGTTATATAGAGTGTTGTTTAACGCTTATATAATAATAATAATAGCTAGACAAGTAATTAGTCGCGGTTAACGTTAGACTAAACTCTAGTGGAATTGATACTAGGTTTTGTCGAGGGAAAATTATTTTGAGATAACGAAGCGCTGTTCAAGTGCAGAGTCACCACCTTTCAGGTGAGTGCATAGTTACTTTTAGCTTACACATACATATGAAGTATTTTATATAAATTACGTGCTGTGTGTGCATATTATCTGTATACTTGCTATCTTGTCACAACTAGCATTCTAGCTAGGAAATTCTGTACTCTTGTAAACATTATCTACTGTAAACTCGTAAACCCTAATTCATGTTATGCTTGAAATTCAACCTATGGAAGCACATTCAAACCTAGATTCATCAAGTAAAGTTGAAAACCCTAGAAATCCCGGTTTAAGTCCATTATGGATTAGGATTTCCTTATTGGGCCTAATAGGGCAATAAACTTCCAATGTGACTATTTTGGGCTTAGAACTCGTAATTGGGCTCTAATTCAACCCACTTTCATAAAATTTAACATTTTGGGCCATAATGGGCCTAAAATGAAATAAATTACCTTAATGGGCCTTGTTGGGCCATAACAAATCCAATAAGCCCTAATGGGCCATAAAACTCATTCTTTTATGCAATTTGGGCCGTAAACTACCCTAAGGGTCCAATGGGCCGAAAACCATCAATTTGGGCTTCATATTATGGACTCCAGCACAAAAGGCCCAAGCCTTTCTTTCCCTTCTCTCTCTCTCGGCCCAACTACAAAAAAAAAGGGAGAAGAGTTGAGTTTTAAGGTTGCCACCTCACTATTACACTTCATACTCCCATGCAAGACCCAACATGTATCCAAGCTAGTCATTCACCACTCTCTCTCCCCTCTCTTCTTCTACTCTCGGCCGAGGATCACCAAAACACACACACATCACAACAAACTCTTTGAAATTCTCTCAAGACTCATCGATATTCTTCATCCAAAATTCTCAAAACTTTTGCTTGTGTTTCAAGAGGTTTTCACATGATAATCATCATTCTTGAGCTTCTTAAGTTCGAAATCAACTCTAGGAGGCTTGCTAGGACCAAAAATCTCATTCACACCTTCTTCAAAACCGAAGCAACTAAGCAAAGGTGAGTTCATACCCCTCTATTTTCGGTTTTCATATGATTTATGGGGGAGAATACAAGTAAAATGTGAAGATCTATGTGTATTTGTATGTTATGTGTGATTTTTTGTGTTTTTGTGGTAAATATGTGCTAAAAATGAAAGATATTTCGAGATCTATAGTTCAAGAAGGAAAAATATGTGATCTAGGTCATATTTCACTTAACATGTCAAGATAAACTACTATACAAGCTTTAAAATAACACACTACAACATAAAACTCATTATTGGACTATTTTTGTCAAATAAACAAAAGTTTGGGAAAAAGTTGTCATTTACGGTTTTTACAAGGCTCAAAATGTCAAAACAGTTAAAATGGAAGTTTCTATGAACATTATGTTTTTCAAAGGACTAAAAATGAAATTTGTAGCTTATTGGGCTAAAATTTTGGGGTTTTCGACCCATAGGCCCAAAGTTGCGAAAAATATGGTTTAAGGGGGGCTGAAATGGTAAATTTCTCAAAACAGTGGGTAGAAAAGTAAATAAAACTATTTCTGGGGTTAAAGTGACCTTATTTGCTAAAAAGGATTGAAAATGCAAAGATTTTGGATTTTTGGGTAAAAAGTGTAAAAATTGCGAAAAGTGTGGATTAAAATGCAAGTCTTTTAACTAAAGGGTTGAAACTTTCTAAAAATTTACTTTTGGACTTAAAACATTATTTAAATAAGTGTTTGGGTAAAAAATGTCAAGAAAAATAGTTCAAGGACCTAATATGTCATTTTTTTAAAAAGGACTAAAATTGCCAACTTTACCAAAATAAGGGGCTGAATAGGTCAATCTAATATTTTTGGTCAATTATGTTAATAATAAAATAATTGGGTCAAAATATACAAAACTTTATAACTTATGGGTTTTAAATAGAAAAATAACTATTTTTATAAATCTATGAATCATTATAAAACGAATTCGTGATTTTTACGACATATCGATTAAACAACTCGCAACATTAATACTATACAAAACAAGTAAACATTCTAATGGTTGGGCTTGAGAGATTCTAATCATGCTTATTGGGCCTTCGTGACTCATTAACATGACTTTTGGGCCCAACATAAATAATACATGTTATTGGGCCTCCTGTAACCCAATTACATGCTTAAGGGACCCTCAATGGTTTTTACATGTTATTGGGCCTCAGTGGCCCATTAGCATTACTAGTAAGGTCCAAATAAATCATATGCGAAATGGGCCAACGCGCTTTTCGTATACTCGACAGCCTCAAATAACATACGAAATTAGTAGGGCCTAGTAGTCCTCTTCTCCTCGTCTGTTAGGCTTACCTTCTCTTCAAGTAAACTAAAATCAAGTCATTAATCAAGGTTAATCAAATTCATGTGGATTAAGTGAGTAATAACGGGTGACACCAATAAGTGTCAGTCGTAATCTGTAGTTGTAATCAAAGTCTCCTGGAGGGAGAGCGAGAGTTTGTGTATAGATCTATATGGGGGTGACTCCCCCACACCTAAGTTGTTCGCTACAGTTAGACTCGGCCAGTCTAGGGTGACAAAATCTTAAGATCAATTTCGGTGTTCATTAGAATGCCAAGACAGACGAACTAGTCATTATCATGCATGGTTATAACGACTCACGTAGAAATCCGATATCATTTAAGTAATCAAGGGAAATCATATTCATTCGATGTGACGATACAATAATGTAAAACCATCATAACTTTTTATCGGAAAACATCGGGTTTTCCGGGGAAACCAATCTTGCTCATTTGTACTTTCAAAACTATAATGCAAAACTTCTCATTTATTCATGTTTTGAAATCATTCACGCATATACTTATATGATCATCACAACATTTTCACAAAAAGTCTTAATACAGAAAATATCGGATTTTCTGGGTTTTACGAACGACATAAACTATTTTACATCAAAACACACTTATGAACTCACCAACATTATATATGTTGACCGTTTTCAAAATAACTTGTATTCTCAGGTAATCGTTAGACAAGGAAGCATCCAGTGTGTTGAAAGTTTCTTTTGTAGTTGCTAATCACCAAACACTTTATATTTTGGAATCATATAATGTAAACCTTGTACTTGATGTAAACAATGCCAGTTGTACTATGTAATGTTTGGTGATGAATGTGTTATGTTTCATGTATATTCATGGTGATGATATTTCAATTTAAGTCACGCGAGCCCTCGGACGTTTCCGCCGTCTGGTTTGGGGGTGTGACATATCTATGTTGGATGAACGATTTTATACATATTTTAAACTGTATATGTATTTTATATCTACAAAAATGTGTTGGGTTAAACATGGGTAGATGTAATAGTTGCTGTGTGACAAAATAAAATAATGAGAGGCCTCGTTATACATGTTATTGATGATCCAGTCATCTAGCGGAGTATAGATGACGACCACGGACTATTCTAGACAGTCCAGTGGAACGCTAGCAGGCTCGCAACCTGTAGGTGTTTATTTGAACTGTGTGTTTACCAGCAGTACTCCATCCCCCACATGGTTGCCTTATTTGACATGAATTGTTGAGGAATCCCCGAAGCATGTGTTTGCACCCCGATGAAAGTCCTTAGACTAGGTCCCTTGTGTTAGATGTTTTAGGGACGTAAAGTGAGGATAACGGGAATGGGTAATCGGGTTTGTTTGGTTTGATAAAGTTAATAAACTTATTTATTGTGGGTTGAAAACCCTATGTGCTCACCAGGCTCCCAAGCCTCACCCACTCAGTTTCTTGTATTACAGGAAGTGGCGCATGAGCATAGATGTTTGGATGAGAGATAAGGGATTATAGGCCTGTAAATACGAAATAATATAGTAAGGCTTATGTTGTACTATTTATGCTTATGATCTGTATCGAACATGACATCCCGAGTCTTTAAATGAAATACATTTCTATGGAAATGTTTTTGATAAATCTTTATCATATTTTTGTATTGGGACAAATTCCGCAACTCTTTTATTTAAAAGGTTACTCTGATTTTCAAACAAGCATAAACAAAATCGGTCTTTTCTGGCTGTGAAAATGAGGATGTCACACCAGTGGCTCCTCCCTCAAGAGGGGGAAGTGAAGACCAAAGCTCGGATCAAATCTCTCACCATCATAGGAGCTCCCCAGTCATAAATGAAAAAGTTCCTACTCCACAATTTTCTCCTCACAAGAGCCCGAGTAATCAATCTCCACCGCAACAATCACCAATTCACACTCCACTGCAATCTCCACCACATTCACCAACTCAAAAACTTCATTCTTCTCCCGAAAGACCCGAGACCCCCCTCATTTCGAGAACCTAGCTTCGCACATGTCATCAGATCACTCAAACGACTCTCCCGCAACCAAACAGAAATAAGCTGACTGGAGATCAGCTAAATTTGCTGAGATGATCTGGAGGGAAAAAGGAGTTGATATTACAATGGATGAATCCCTCATCAACTCATGGGTCAATCCGCACAGAAGATTACAGGATGACGATTACAAGCCCTACCTCACATACGCTGAACCTCCTACTGACAGTTATTGGGATATTCCTATCTCTCCCAACGCCAAATACTTCACTGTATTTTAACCCTTTGACCGCAGTATCCCTGATGATAAAAGGTTACCCTTAGAGTTTGAGAGACTCAACAGCTTTCATGCCAAACATGGATCTTCTATAGAGAAAATCTGGTCAAATGACAGACCCTCCGCAGTCAAAAATTACAAGCCTCGAAAGTTCATGAAGGCAGAATTCATCCAGTACACTCTTACCAGAAGAAGCTCAGACTATGTCCGAACCCAAGCTGACTTCCCTTGCATGAACCCGGAAGAGATCTTCCTGATTGCAAAGTTATTTCAGAATAAGTCTGAAAAGCACCCAAGGATGAAGATCGCTTATGAAAGGGCTTGTACCTTCCTCAAAGAGACTGTGTGCGACTTCGCAAAGATCGATGTTGATATCCACCCTGCACTTGCTCAAAAATTCAATCTTCCTCCTCTTGAACCAGCTCCGGTCGTGACTGAAGGCTTTCAAGAAAGATCCATTGGAGCAACCAACTTCCCAGATCTTGGAGTCATCTTCAAACGATTAAATGATGAAACTAAATACTTCATCCCGATGACTGCCATGAATCGTATGACCTGGAAGCAGTTGGAAATTATTCAGACTGCAGTCAACAAATCCAAACATACGACTGCTGAAGTGAAGTTTGAGATCTCAAGGAGGATTGAATGGCTTAAAGAAGTGAGGAAGTTCTGGTGGATCCTTATCAAGTTCCTCAAGCTCAACACTTGAAAGAAAAGTTGAAGAGGTCACTTAGGGGGAAATTGTTGAAACATTAAAAGTGACCCTCTTAAACTTAAAAGAGATCCGAAGTTGCTTATGGAACCGCTGTCTATCTCTCCCCGCAGTCAGATCAGCAACCGCAGTCATCGTCATAAGTTCTTAGATTCAGTCTTTTATCTGTTCCTTGTATAAGTACTTTCTTTTATCCGTAGTGCCCTGCGTGGCAATTCAAACATATTAGGTTGTATGTAATCTTCGAGACTCTATAAATAGAGTTCTCTTTTTCTCAATAAAAACACCTCTCTTACACATCTTGAATCTTATCACTCATCTTTCTCTCTACTACCTTATCACCTAAATATAATCGTAACTCCTTGTAATCTCTCTTCAAGAGCAAGTCTTTCCTAGACTTAATCACTAAGTTTGATCTCACTCACTAACTTGGTCTGATTGCATTCCTTGTTAAGAATCAACTTAAGTGTTTACTTGATATAATACTTGCTGTCTTTTATATTTCCTTATCTTTCCGCAACTAATCATCTAACTATCTAACTCTAACTTATATTATTGTTGAGCTTTATGATCATTTGAGATTAACTTTAAATTCCGCAATATAAACTTGTTCTAACGTTTGTTCAAGTGTGTTTCTCAAGTTTTTCTCTCAACACTTTATAATAACAATATTGCCATGTTTTCTATAAAAAGATTCATAGAATACGTAATTTCAATGAACATTAATATCATTTTACATATTTATTGAATTCATATGCATAAATGGTTTGGTTAAATTAACAATATCTTTGGTTTCTACCGAAATGGAAAAAACTGATTTATGTACGACTCCAACGGCACGTGAGATCATTTTCGAGCAAGTGAGGTGTTCATGATTGTCCCAACATGAGTTTGGTGATGTATCATCCAAACTATGCCCACAGTTGACAATTGTGTCAATGTGAGGATGAGATATCTCAAACACGATCGGTTTGTAACTTATGCATGTGCTCTTCTATTTGATATGTTTTTGGTTTGTAACTTATGCATGTGTTCTTACATTTGATATGTTTCGTTATGATTATGAAATTTTTTATCTCTGCACGAAGATTCCATATAGAATATGTTCTAAAAGATAACTATGCAGGAATGTATTCATAATTCACCCAAACATGCCAAAAATTTCATGATGACATTTATAAATTATAAATCAAACCATGTTCAATACATCTCACGCTAACCAGAATAGAACTAATAAATTATGAAAATATTAGAACAAAGTTTGTATAAACATACATGTCCGGCTGATCTACCAGACAATCAACCAATTTATTGTCTAATGAACTCCGTACAATATATATCATCATCGATCTTTTCATGACCGACTTTACAAATGTACATTCAACTGTACTCTTTATGGATTGGTTATTAAAGATTAATGTTGTGTTTGTCCACATAAGCTAATTTATCTACTTTTTAATATTTTGAACTTATTAAAATATAGTATTTATTAAGACCATAAAAATAGTTTATAAGTCATTTAAAAAACATAATATATAATAGATTATTGATAAGTTCCATGGACTTCTCTAATTTTTTTCAAATAATACACCTTTATATACTCAAAACTTTTTAAAACTTTTTGATACATGATTGTTCTAAGCGTTTCATAAAACATCGTTTTTTTTTACAATTATTAACAATATTTGTTACCTATTTTTTGTAACTTTTTATAATTGTTTTATATATTTTTTCAGTGTCCTCTTACCTATTCGTTTCTATACAAATTTTTATTAAACAAAATTCGTTTAATTACAAATTAGAGTTTTTTGTAATTATAATTTATTGGCCAAATTTGACGTTAATCCGTTAATAATAGTATACCTAAATGTCCATTATATATATATATATATATATATATATATATATATATATATATATATATATATATATATATATATATAGAAAAGTTCAATAGAGAACCATAATTATTGGTTCTTCAAGGAACCAAAACTTTTTTTCAATTTCTAGAGCTTATTCTTTATCGAAAAAAAATCTAAAAATATCTAAATTCATATATTAACATTGTGAATGTGAAAAACATTTTTCGGATTCACCGTGTGAATCCGGATTTACATTGTCAATTTTTAAAGATTCACATTATGAATTTGACGTAAAAAAAAAATTCGAATTTGATATCATTGGAAAAAGGATAAAAAGTTATGAATTTCTGTATTTTTAGTTTTTTTTTTTGATAAAAAATAAGTTCTAAAAGTTGAAAAAAAAAATTGGTTTCTTGGTTAATTATGGTCCTTTAGTGAACCTCACCCTATATATATATATATATATATATATATATATATATATATATATATATATATATATATATATATATATATATATATATATATATATATATATAAAAGCACATGGGAAGTTTCAACAGAAACTTTCCATGTTTATAATTATAACACTATACTTTTACTTTTTCTTAATTTTGCCACTAAAATTTCAACAAACTTTTCCTTTTTATAAATTTGCCCCTTTATTTTTACTTCTTCATATTTTTGCCACTAAACATTCATTTTTACTTCTTTAAAACCCTTTTTCTTTATTCTTTTATAATTTTACCACTTTATTTTTTACTTTTTTATAATTTTGCCACTAAAGTTTCACATACTTTTCCTCTTTATAGTTTTGGTATTTTATTTTCACTAATTTTGTCACTAAGGTTTCAACAAACTTTTCATCTTTATAATTTTGACACTTTATTTTTACTTCTTTATATTTTTGTCACTAAACTTTCACCTGTGCAACGCACGGGCCTTTTCCTAGTTTATATTACTTTACATTTGACGTGAGTTAATTATTATCAAACATTATTTTTTTATAAGATAACTTATCAAATACCAATTATTTTATAATTCAAAAAGCTTGGTATCCAATTAAGCTGCCAAAAACACCCTGATCTAACATTGAATGATAAAAAAGAAAAAGAGAAGTTAAAAATAGTACTAAATAAATGGATCACAAATTATATCTTGTATATAGATTATCAAGGAATACAGAGGGGTCTATGTGGAATCATTATGTACGCTATTATGGTATCAGAGCGTTCTCTCTGATTTAGCCTTATGTCGCCGCCAGTCCTCCTTCTCCCCTCTCTTCTCCAATCTCAACCTGTGATCAGATTTCTTCTTCTTCTCTTTCACTGATCGCAACCTTCAATCAAATACCATGGAAAAGCTACGTCGAACAATCACAATGACGAGCATGCACAATCTCATCCCTATAAAACTTTATATGGAGAACAGCTAATATTCATCATGGGTTGAACTTTTCAAAACTCCACTATCGGGTATTTGAGGTGCTTGGCGACATCATCCCTCCGAGCACACAACCTTCCTCTTCTGGTATAGAAAAAGCAGCAAACAAAGAAGCTAACAAAGACAAAAACAAAGTAACCACTAAACAACTTGTTGGATAAGGTGTCTAAATCCATAACTATAATTTGTATGTACTTGACCCGAAAATAGCATGGTCCATTTGGGTTGCATTTCACCGGAACAATTTGAAAGGATGGACTTTTGAGTAGAGGTTGTTTATGATTTATTAATATATTATAAGTTCTAATATATTAATATGAAATCATATTATTTAATTAGTATTGATTAAGAATTAATTTGGAATTAATTTAGTGATCAAAAGAGACTAATTAAATGTACGGAGATTGATTTGATAAATCAATGATTCTTATAGTGTGGGCCTATGATTATTTAGGATGGGCTAAACCAATATGTTAGTCCATGGATAGTCCATGGAGGTTTAACCAATGGAGCCTAAGTAATATGAAAGGTGATGTCCATTAGGGTTTACATGGATGAAACCCTAGACTTTGCCACACTATAAAAGAAGTCCCATAACTCCTAAAATCGGACACTAGTTGTTCTTAGAGATCACAAGAGTCGATTTTTGTGCAAGCCACTCTCTCTCAAGTCCTCCATTGTTGGTGGTGTTTTGTGAAGCATTTGAGGCATCACATTTGGGGTGCCAGGCTCTTAAATGTTCAAGTTAACAAGCTACAACAAGAGGTAAGTTATCTAACTTGTTTTTGTTGTTCAAGTACCCATGCCTTGTATGCTAGTTAGGAGAATGCTTTGGAAAATCAAATTGCATGTATAATTAGAGAAAACATAGATCCAAATCATTTAGGGTTGCATGTGCACCATAAGGTTGTTAGAGTGCTCAAAACCCTTCAATGTTATCAGAGCCTAGGATTGTTTTCTGTTATACTTGATGCTTATTGGTTTTCAAAGTTGAAAAAATCGATTTTCTGGCTTCTGGCTGGTGAACTCGCCGAGTCCACTCAGTAACAGACCAACTCGACGAGTCCAGTTCATGTACTCGCCGAGTTCGTGCTCCTGTGTGTAGAATTTCGAGTTTTTGGCCAGAATTAGATTAGGATCGTTACCTCAAACTGTTTTTTGAACCATGAAATCTGTTTTTTAATATGGTAGTGATCATGCTTATCCAATTAAAAGATAATTGTCCTAATTTCAAGATTTGTATTAGTTTATATGATTAGGCTAATTTCTTGAAGATTGTTGATATGAATTATCTTGTTCTTATGAGTTTAACTACATCATGTATAAATTATTTGATTATTGTGTTAATTAAAATATTGATCTAAATGCTTTTAATGAACTCCATAACTTGTCCTCAAATTATGGAAAATGAAAAGTCTTTTCTTTCAAAAGTCATTAAACTCATAAGTTATGGAAATGAAAAGTTTTGAAGAGTTTCAAAACTTGCCCTCAAGTTATGGAATTTGTAAAGTCACACTTATGAACACTTTAATTCCAAACCCTAGAATTTTAAAAGTTTAAAATTCAACCCTTATACTATTATAATATTATAAGTTTAATAATATATATATATATATATATATATATATATATATATATATATATATATATATATATATATATATAAAAGACAAGTCAGTCTTACCGTTAGTAGGCCTCATTCACGAAGCCGGTGTATAAGGGGGGGGGGGGGGGGGGGCTATAAGGTTACTGCCTATAAAATGGCAGTTTAATTGGTGTCCATTCTCACCCACCACTTCCTTGACTGGTGGAGGGTCGTTAGCCGAACGGGTAGGATAGGACATTAATTCTCATTAAAAGTATAATGATAATTACAAAGTAAATAAACTTTTATTAAATTCCTAATCTTAGTTACTTTAGGAAAAATGTGAATTTGATAATCCATGAAATTACACTTTTCACCTTGCCAAATCGTTAGTGGAGCGTGTGTGGTTAACCGGCACACTAACATGGACTACTAAGGGTGGCAAAGGGTAGCTTGATGTTTGTCATAGATCAATGGAGCGTGTGTGGTTAACCGGCACATTGATTAGGTGATAATTGACTTCAAGTGCACCAAGTAAATTTGCATGGTTATTCACACCTTGTTTGTAAACCTCGGTATCCCAGTCACAAACTTGAAGGGCATAATCGAGATTTAAACATGCCATTGAAAAGTTCAATGAATCTCAAAAGAATCTAGGAATTTCAATCTAATTAAAACTTAATAATCAATTTCGTTTTTCATGGTGGAAATTGGTAAATCTTTATTTACCTACCTTCAAATATTTTGCAAGTTGGATTACGGCATCCCTCTTCCAAGTTGTAAAATATTTTGTTGGGTCCTAGCCTTAATATTTCATTTTGGGTGTTATATTAAGGATTATTATCTAATCTAAACTTTGTCTTTCTTTTTTAGATGTCATCCAACACTGCTTCTGGCTCAAACCCTTCTGGCTCCTTCTCTCTCATAAATTTGTGTGAGAGAGTCATCTTTGATGGTACCAACTTCAATGACTGGATTAGGAACATCAGGATGGTCACTCGTTGGGAGGACAAGGAATATGTCATCGATAAGGAGCTTAAGGAAATTGATGAGTCTTTTGCTACTCCTATGGAGATCGCTGAGTTTAGGACTCATGAAAAGGATGCCACCAAGGTGTCTTGTATCATGTTGGCTACTATGACAGCTGAAATCCAAAAGTCTCATGAGGACTTCTACCCTTTTGAGATGCACCAGGACCTGATGGAAAGATACCATCGGAGTGCTTGTCAAGAGAGGTATGAAATCATCGCCTTCATGATAACAACAAAGATGAAGGATGGAGAATCCATCACGGCCCACTTGCAGAAAATGCAAAGGTTTGTGGACCACTTGCTGAAGTTGAATGTGAACTTCGTTGAAAAGTTGGCCATAAATATCATTCTACACTCTTTACCTCCATGTTATGATAAGTTCTGTATGACCTATCATATGAACAAGGAGGAGGTCACTCTTAGCATGCTTCAAGACCTTTTGAGGACTGCTGAAAGTAGTCTCAAAGGTAAATATGTTGTTTCTACTCCTACTACTACTGCCCCAGTCTTGGCAATTTGACATGGGAAAGGGAAGAAGAAGAAGGCTCCCTCTAAGAGTCGAAAGGGAAAGTCTCTTGATGGATCGTCTTCTAGTGGGACTAAAGTTGGTTCTGCTGCTCCCTCTACCATTCATAAGGAAGCAGAGTGTTTCTATTGTCATGATAAAGAGCACTGGAAGCGAAACTACCACAAATACTTGCAGGATGTAAAGGATGGGAAGGTTAAACCCACCCATGTAGGTATTTATACTATTCTATCTAATAACTCATCACATTCTTGTTCTTGGGTCCTTGATACAGGTTGTGGAGCACGGGAAGATGAACTTGATCATGGGGAATAGGAAGGTTTCACCTGTCACAAAGATTGGAGTTTATTCTTTATTGCTTAGTAGTGGGCTAGAATAAGATTTGAATAATTGTTGCTACTCTTCTGAAATGGCGAGAAATGTTATTTCCTTTCATGGTTTGTACAAACAAGGTTTTAGTTTTTCATTTAATAATGAAATTGGTGCTATTAATGCTTTTTATAATGGTGTTTTTTATTTTAAAGCATTGCCTTGTAATGGTGTATATGAAACTGTGATGGTTGTAGACAACTTAGGAAATAATGTGTTGCACATTGATTCTTCCAATGATCTGGATAAGGCATGCTTGTGGCATTGTCGTCTTGGACATGTCAACAAGAAGCGCATAGGCCAACTCCAAAAGGTTGTAGTCTTGGAGTCATTCGACTTAATGTTGGATGACACTTGCGAATCTTGTCTGCTTGGAAAGATGACCAAATCACCCTTTACTGGTACTTGTGAAAGGAGTGAGGGACTGCTGGATCTCATACACACTGATGTGTGTGGACCCTTCAGAACCGCCACAAAGGATGATAACCGCTTCTATGTGACTTTTACTGATGATTACATCAGATATGGCTATATCTACTTATTCAAACATAAGTCAGAAACCTTTGAAAGATTCAAAGAGTTTAAAAGCAGGAAGATAATGATGCTTCGATCCGATCGGGGTGGTGAGTATCTTAGTATCGAGTTCCTAGACTATCTTAAGGAATGTGGGATTGTTTCACAATTGACACCACCTAGGACACCACAGCTTAATGGTGTGGCTGAAAGGCGCAATCGAACATTGTTAGACATGGTTCGTTCCATGATGAGTCGAGCTTTGTTACCTATCTCATTCTGAGGGTATGCCTTAGAAACTGCCGCCCATATCCTTAATTCAATCCCAACTAAGAAGGTTGCCAAAACACCTCACTAGATGTGGACAAGGAAGGTTCCCTCGTTAGCACACATTAAATTTTGGAGTTGCGAGGCTTTTGTGAGGCGTGAGACTCACGATAAGAGCAAACCTCGCAGTGAGCGTTGTATTTTCATCGGCTACCCGCAGAAGTCCTTTAGATATCTCTTCTACATACCGAGTGACAATGTTGTCTTCGTTGCGAGGAGATGAGTCTTTCGCGAGAAGAAACTCACAGGCCAAGGAAACAGTGGGAGGCAAATTGTAACATACACGTTCAGTTATCGTGTTTTGTTTAAAAAATGAATATTATTAAATAATATATGATTTTGAGTGTTGAGTTCTAACAAGATAGTTTTATGAGATTGAAGTAAAACTATGTTTAGAATCATTCAGAAAGTATTGGAAGTCTTATGAGATTCCAATCAAAAGTCAAATATTGAAGTTAACGAAAATGTAAAATTTAAGTTGGAAATAAGTAAGAATAATGTTATTGAAAGTTGTAGATTATCTCGTTAGAAACATTTAGGCGAAAACCTCATCGAAATCCGAGTTATAACGAAGAAGTTATGACTTCTTAAAGTTTCGCGACAGAACCGGCACGACGCCATAAGACGTAAAAAGTGAGTTTTTGATAAACTACTTTTAGCATTACTGATCTAAATGAAAGTCATAGTATTCATTAAACCGAGAATTTTCATAAAAAATGTCCAAATCCGACACAACCTAAACAAGAATCGAAGGTCTCATCAATAGTAGTACAACGGTAAAAAGACAGACGAAAACGGACGTCAAATGAAGAAGTTATGAATTTTTAACGGACTTTTCTTGTCCCGGCCCGTAAAAAATAACATTAAACATAAAGTCAAAATTAGCCGACGGAGTCAAAACAAAAGTTGTAGAGCATAACTTCACCTACGCGTGCATATAAAGAACATCAAAAACAGAGCCCGTATGCGGAAGATACAAAATTTTGAAGTTTCGGGCACAAACTTCGAGGCTGGTCCGAAGGAGTACGCCCAGCGTAGCCTTGTAAGAGATCTGAAACCCGTCACCGTCCCTACTCCTTCGCATGAGTGCCACGTGTCGTAGCCCTGACGCGTCTAATCTCATCCACTTTGTACGCCCAGCGTAGTAGACCGCCAAGCAGTACGCCCAGCGTACCAAGGAGTTACGCCCAACGTAATGCGAACCCTCGGTTATTTCACAGTGAGTTCAATATAGGGACAATTGTATGTTATGTGTTATATATTCAATGTACTTTCCTGTGTTATATCGGATTTATGCCTTTGGCCATGTAGAGCATGACTCGTATAATTTCTTGTATTGGCTTTGTGCCTTTGGCCATGTAGAGCTTGACTCGTATAACTTCTGGTATTGGCATAGGGCTATGTAGGGTTGAAAGCCTGTATATTTTAGCAAAATGATAATCTGAAAAGGTATTTTCTGTGCCATTTGGGCTGACGCTTTATTGATGTATATCATGTTGAAATTGTTATGTCTCTTTGATTGTAAATCATTGAATCAGATTGTTGGTTGATATGGAAAGTCTGTCATATGATACACATATGCCTTTGTTGTTCTTTGTCCCTCTTTGCTTCTGTCATATTGATATGTATATGACATAGCGTTATATTGTAACTGTTATTGAACTCACTAAGCGTCACCCGCTTATCCCTCTTAATGTTTATACTATTGCAGATGATAAGCATCCGGTATAGTCATATACTGGTAGAAGATGTAGAATAGATAATATTGTAGTTTTTTTTTGTATTTAATGTATAAATTCCTGGGAAGTTATGTAATATATATAAACTTTGTAAAAACTCGTTAGTCGGTTTGTATCTAGTCTTTTGTAATATAAACCATATATGTAAAATATTTTTATGAATATGCATGTAGCATGTTTGGAATAATAATAAAGTTTAGAGAAAGGGGTTCTTTCAATCATGGTATCAGAGCAGTAGTTTAAGTGAACTAAATACCACAGATTGGTATTTAGACTTAAACCGTCGGAAGTTCAATATATGAACGGATTCATTATAAGTATATGGATACAAACCATAGGAAAGACTTAAGTAAAGTATTAGGTAATAATAAATCCTAATATTCTAAAATATTATGTTACTCCAAATTTTCAGAACAATGGCTGAACAGGAAGGTTGCCATACACCAGATGTGGGTGGAAATCCTCGTCCTGATGAAGTAAATACTCCAGTATCCCCTCGTGAGGAACAAATCTTGGGTAAACTTACTGGTGTTATTCGGAAGACTCTCGAAGAACACAAAAAGAATGATGATAAAGGCAAAGAGAAAGCCATCAGAGAATCTTCAAAAGGGGAGGCCAAACGTCCCTCATTTAAAGCTTTCAAGAGTAGTGGTGCTACAGAGTTTTTAGGTGCCCTTAATCCCATTGTTGTTCTTACCTGGATCTAGAACACGGAAAAAGTATTCCGTATCTCTCATGTGATAAATGAAGACATGGTTAATTATGCTTCCGCAATGTTCACCGGAGAAGCCTTGGTCTGGTGGGAAGCAACATTTGAAGCTCTCAACGAGTATAACCAAGAGAATTTATCTTGGGGAATGTTCAAAAATCGCTTGCTAGAAAAATATTGTCCTCTAGACATGAGGAGAAGATTGGAGAAAGAATTCCTCGAACTTAAGCAAGGAGGAATGACCGTGAGTGAATATGAAACTCAATTCAATCAAAAAGCACGGTTTGCTACAAAGTATATTCCAACTGAAGAAGATAAAATTTAGTGATTCTTGGAGGGATTACGATATGAAATCCACGATTTCTTGAGCAATCGGGATGTTCTTGATGGGTTTGAGCCAAAAGAACATCCTATGTGCTCATGCAAACCCTAATGCTTGGATCTAGGTTTCTCTATTATACATGCAATTCATCCAATACTTTCTAATCATAGATCTAGTGTATATAATCGAAACATCACAAATCAGATCTAGATGTTTACCTTGTTATTGATTGAAGATCTTGAAGCCTTGAGAACTTTAGCACCTTAAGTGTTGTGCCTCTAATGAATCACAAACACCAATAGCAATTGAAGGAAACAAGAGAGAGAGGGAAGAGGAGAATTTTGGCTCTAGGACTTCTAGGGCTCAAGTGGCCGAAATTCTCATGCCTAGGGGTCCTTTATATAGGTGTAGGAATTAGGGTTTCAATGATTATCCTTATCTGATTACTTAACCACCAAGCAGCCCAAGGATAATTCTAGAATCCCTGTCATGGACGAATTCTTAAGACTTTATCCCTAGAATTCGCCCACCCTATCTATTAGGGTTTCCTTGCTCAACTTTGTAACTATCACATAATTACAGTTCAGCCCCTTAAGTTCAATTAACTTCTTTTGATCACAAAACTAATTCTTAATTAATTATTGACCAATATTAATTAAACAAATATGATTTCTCTTTTAATATATTAGTCTTATAATATATTAATAAACCATAATCACCTTTTTCTATATTATTCCTCCAGTCAAGTTGCTTTGGTGAAGGCAACCCAAAAGGACCATGCACAACCGGGTCAAGTACATACCAAACATAGTTATGGACTTAGACACTAATCCAACAGTCTCCCACTTGGATAAGTCTAATAACTATAAATTCAAATGCACCTTCTGAATCCGATTAGCAATCGCAGTTCTCAAAACTCTTGATCTTATCAATAACCTGTCCTTAAGATAAGGGATTGTATAATCCTCTGTTCTAGATATCGTGCAGACAATTACATGGAATATAATCATACTTATTGTCCAGCGGTTTGTTTCTCGATCTCTGATTCATTTGACATAGAACTTAATTGAACACATCAATTCAGTCGTGACCGGGCCCGGCACATAAGTCAAATCAAATAATCGAGGGGCCCTGATATCGCTTTTACCCTCTTAGGATAAAAGGAACAGATAAACTTCGACTTATATGCATTTATTATCCACTAATGAAATCATACATAACAATGCGTTTTATAACATCAAGTTACTGATGCGTTTACGCATTATCAATACACAACCAATTAGCAAACAATAAACCATATATCTAGGTTTTAAGACCATATGATATTATCGTCTTGCGATCACTCGTGATAAATTCCATGAAGTGATTGTAGCAAGCGTGGGTTTATTCCAATGCTCAAATCAAGTTCATAAGCACTCATGAACGTTGTAGAAAACTTTTGCTATGTATAATACTCTTTAGATAATCTACATACCAATTCATGACAGTCTTCATTCATACCTACTTCCAACATATGAACGACTGTGGACCGTTCGAATAATCTTATATTCAGGAAGTCAAAACATGCGAAATTGAAACAATAGGTAAACAATTAACATAAGACAGTAACATTACTAATAAATAATACTCTTTTATTTTATCATCGAATGTTAATTACAATTTATCTATTACACATTTCTAAACTATCTAATCTAAACTAATATTGTCCTTCAGCCCGATGCTCCTAGCGTGCTGCAAGTGCTTAACCCCTGCTCAGTCCCTTCGTAAGCGGATCTGCTGGGTTATCCTCTGACGATACCCTCTTCACTACGAGGAGTCCTTCTTCTACCCGATGTCGAATAAAGTGATATTTTATGTCGATATGCTGAGATCTGCCATGATCCCTTGGTTCCTTGGTCAAGGCAACCGCTCCTTCATTATCATAGAAAATTTCCATGGTCTCCTTTATGGCTGGCACAACTCCAAGGTCTCCAATGAAGTTCTTCAACCATATTGCCTCCTTTGACGCTTCGCTCGCCGCTATATACTATGATTCACACGTTGAATCAGGTATGGTCTCCTGCTTGGAACTTTTCCAAGTCACTACCCCTCCATTCAAGGTAAAGACCCAGCCCGACTGCGAACGGTAGTTGTCCCTGTCGGTTTGAAAACTGGCGTCACTATACCCTCGCACACTTAAGTCATCACTCCCACCGAGGACTAGAAACCATTCCTTGGTCCTCCGAAGGTACTTAAGAATATTATTGACTGCGGTCCAATGCGCTTTGCCAGGGTTCCCTTGATATCTGCTGACCATGCTCAAAGCGAAGGCTACATCAGGGCGAGTACAAGTCATAGCGTACATAATCGAGCCAACTGCGGAAGCGTATGGTACTCGGCTCATTTCTGCTATCTCGACTTCGGTACTCGGGCTTTGAGTCTTACTCAACTTGGCATTACTTTGGATTGGTAACTCTCCCTTCTTTGAATTCTCCATACTAAAACGTTTTAGTACCTTGTCCAAGTAAGTATTCTGACTAAGTCCTATAAGTCTCTTACTTCTGTTTCTCACTATCCTTATTCCCAGAATATAGGCAGCCTCTCCGAGGTCCTTCATAGTGAAACACTTCCCAAGCCAGGATTTTACTTCCTGCAGCGTCGGGATGTCGTTTCCTATGAGTAGTATGTCATCAACATACAATACGAGGAAGCTTACTATACTCCCACTGGCTTTGACATATACACATGATTCATCTTCGCTTCGCAGTAAACCAAACTCTTTGACTTTCTCATCGAAACAAAGATTCCATCTGCGAGACGCTTGCTTAAGTCCATAAATGGACTTCTCAAGCTTACACACTATATTGGGATGCTTCGCATTGACAAAACCCTCTGGCTGAGCCATGTAAAAATCCTCAGCCAACTTCCCATTAAGGAAAGCGGTTTTGACATCCATCTGCCATATTTCATAGTCATGAAATGAAGCAATGGCCAGCATCACCCTAATAGACTTTATCTTCACAACTAGTGAGAAGGTTTCATCATAGTCAACTGCGGGAGTTTGAGTGAAACCCTTCGCAACCAATCGCGCCTTATAGGTGTGTACATTACCATCCATGTCGGTCTTCTTCTTGAAGATCCATTTGCACCTGACCGTCTTACGACCTGGTACATTGTCAACCAAATTCCAAACTTGGTTGTCATACATGGACTGAATCTCGCTGTCCATCGCCTCTTTCCACTTTGCAGACTCCGGGCCTGCCATGGCTTCTTTATAGCTGTTAGGTTCGTCCAAATTTATTAGTGTACTACCACTAATATACGTATCCCCTTCTGTAGTAATATGAAAACCATATAACTGGGGTTGAACCCTAACTCTTTCGGAACGTCTAAGAGGTAACGACTCGTCAATCGGTTCAACCGGAGTTTCCTCCTCGGGTTGAACGCTAGTGTTAGAGGTTCCTTCATCGCTCGACTCTTGAATCTCTTCAAGATCGATTTGCCTCCCACTGTCCCCTTGGCTTATGAGTTCTCGCTCTCGGAAAACCCCTCTCCTCGCAACGAAGACAACATTGTCACTCGGTCTATAGAAGAGATATCCAAAGGACTTTTGCGGGTAGCCGATGAAAATACATCGCTCACTACGAGGTTCGAGCTTATCGTGAGCCTCTCGTCTTACGAAAGCCTCGCAGCCCCAAACCTTGATGTGTGCCAACGAGGGAGCTTTCCCTGTCCACATCTCGTGAGGTGTTTTGGCAACCTTCTTTGTAGGGAATAAGTTAAGGATATGGGCGGCGGTCTCTAAGGGATACCCCCAGAATGAGATAGGTAGCGAAGCACGACTAATCATGGAACGAACCATGTCTAGCAAGGTTCGATTACGCCTCTCAGCAACACCATTCAACTACGGTGTCCTAGGTGGCGTCAATTGCGAAACAATTCCGCATTCCTTGAGGTATTTGTGGAATTCAAGACTTAGGTACTCTCCACCTCGATCAGATCAAAGCATCTTGATTTTCCTGCCCAACTGATTCTCCACTTCTTGTTTAAACTCTTTGAACTTTTCAAAGGTTTCTGACTTATGCCTGATTAAGTAGATATACCCATATCTGCTATAATCATTAGTGAAAGTCACGTAGAAGCAGTAGGCATCCCTTATGGTGGATCTAAATGGTCCACATACATCTGTATGTATGAGGTCCAATAAACCCTCACCCCACGCACAAGTGCCAGTGAAGGGTGACTTGGTCATCTTTCCAAGTAAACAAGATTCGCACACGTCATCGTCCCTAAGGTCGAATGACTCCAACATTCCATCCTTTTGGAGTTGGGCTATGCGCTTCTTATTGACATGTCCATGATGACAATGCCACAAGCATGCTTTATCCAAATCATTGGAAGAATCAATGCACAACACATCATTTCCTAGTTTGTCTACAACCATCACAGTTTCATATATTCCATTACAAGGCAATGCTTCAAAATATAAAACACTATTAAGATAAGCATAAATAGAACCCTTTTCATTATCAAATGAATATCTAAATCCTTGTCTATATAAACCATGAAATGAAATGATGTTTCTTGCCATATCTGGCGAATAGCAACAATTATTTAAATCTAAACCTAATCCATTACTAAGCACTAGGGAATATACTCCAATCTTGGTGACAGGCGACGATCTTCTGTTTTCCATGATTAGGTTTATCCTTCCACGCTCCACGCTCCACATCCCTATTTCTTCTTAGTCCCTGCAAATCAGAACATATGTGAAAACTACATCCTGTATCAAGAACCCAAGAAATAGCATGCGATGAATCATTAGATTTAATAGTGTAAATACCTGTGAAGGACGGCTTGATCTTCCCATCCTTGATAGCTTGCAGATATTCTGGGCAGCTTCTTTTCCAATGCCCTATCTTGTGGAAGTGGTGGCACTCTGCCTCCTTAGGGTTAGAGTTGGGTTTAGTAGAACCAACTTTGGTTCCACCAGAAGAGGTACCATCTTGGGACTTTCCCTTGTGGTGGCTCTTTGAGGGAGCCTTCCTCTTCTTACCTTTCCCTTGCCCAATTGCTAGGACTGGGGCAGCAGTAGGAGTTGGAGTTTATGCAACAGATTTATCTTTGAGGTTGCTCTCAGCAGTCCTCAACAGTCCTTGAAGCTTGCTCAAGGTGACCTCCTCCTTGTTCATGTGGTAGGTCATGCAGAACTGGCTATAGCAGGGAGGTAAGGAATGAAGGACGATGTCAATTTCCAGCTCTTCATCAAAGTTCACATTCAATTTTAGCAGGCGATCAGCATATCTCTGCATCTTTTGCAGATGAGCAGTAAGGGACTCTCCATTACTCATTTTGGTAGTGATCATCGAAGTGATGATCTTGTACCTTTCTTGCCTAGCGCTTTGGTGGTACCGGTCCAGCTGATCCTGATGCATTTCATAGGGGTGCATGTCCTCATAGGACTTCTGGAGTTCTGCAGTCATAGTCGCTAGCATGATGCAATGGACTTTCGTGGCATCACACTCATGGGCCTCAAAGGCTGCGATCTCTTCAGCAGAGGCAGTGTTGATGTTGATTTCCTTTAGCTTTTCATCGAGGACATACTCTTTGTCCTCGTAACGAGAGACCATTCGAATGTTGCGGATCCAATCATTGAAATTGGACCCGTCAAAGATCACTCTCCCACACAAGTTCATAAGTGAGAACGAGCCAGAGGAAGTTGAACCATAAGCGTCGTTGCATTCGACATCTGAAAAGGAAAAAGAACAAAGTGTGATTAGAAACGAATCCCCAATTAAACACCCAAATGAGAAATTAGGGCTAGGATCCAACAACATTATTTACAAATTAGAAAAGGGATGTCGTAATCTAACAAGTAAATAATTTGAAGGTAAGTGAATGACGATTCACTAATTCTCCACCATTAAAAACGAAAAAGAGATTAAGTTTTAAATGTATTGAAAACTCCTAGATCTTTTGAGATTCATTGAACTTTTTAATGGCATGTTTAAATCTCGATATACCCCTCTAGTTTGTGACTGGGATGCCGAGGATCACAAAGCGGGTGTGAATAACCATGCAAATATACATGGTGCCCTCATTAATACAGTCACATATTCGATGTGCTGGTTAACCACACACGCTTCATCGAACTATGACAAACAATGAGTCACCCTTTGTCACCTTTGCTTAGAACCCAATTAGTGTGCCGGTTAACCATACACGCTCCACTAACATCTTAGCAAGGGTACAAAGTGTAATTTCATGGAATTGCATCAATTCACTTTTGCCTAAAGTAACTAAGATTGGGAATTTTGTAAAAACATTTAGTTACTTTTATAATTTCATTATACTTTTAACGAGGAAAGGGTTTGCCCTATCCTACCCGTTCGGGTAACGACCCTCCACTAGTCAAGGGTGCGGTGGGTAAGAGTGGATACCCAATGGCGGTTATTTTGCAGGCCGCTTCTTTAAACACCCCTTATAGACTAGCTTCGTGAATGAGGCCTACTAACGGTAAGACTAGCATTTAAGTTATATATATATATATATATATATATATATATATATATATATATTAATCTTGTAATATTATAATAGTATAGGGTGAATTTTAAACTTGTAAAATTCTAGGGTTTGAAATTTAAATAGTTCAAATTAACTTTTAATCACAAAATTTAAATTTCAAAACTTGAGGACAAGTTTTGAACTTTTCAAAACACAAAGGTTCAAATAGAAAATAATTTAAATTAAACAATTAATTTAATGATTATCTAAATTTCACCTAATCAATTTTATTTGCAAGATAATTCAACAATTAATTCAAATAATCAAATATTATCAAATAAGGAATTTATTTTTCAAACAATTGGTAATTATCTTTTGATTTGGTAAGGATAATTATAAAACAGTAATAAAATTCGGATTTTATTAGTCAAAAACGATTTAGGTAATTATCCTTAAGCAAAACAGCAAGAAATCCCGAAAATCCCTCTGTTTGACACTCCGACTCGCCGAGTCACTAACTGGACTCGCCGAGTTGGACTGACTCGCCGAGTGCAGCTAGTGACTCGCCGAGTCAGGTCGAACAGAGGGCCAAAAAACGATTTTTTCAGCAAGATGAACATACAAGGCATCAATACAATAGAAACCAAACAAAGCTCTGATACCATTGATGGGTTTGAGCCAAAAGAACATCCTATGTGCTCATGCAAACCCTAATGCTTGGATCTAGGTTTCTCTATTGTACATGCAATTCATCCAAGACTTTCTAACCCTAGATCTAGTGTATATAATCGAAATTAACATCACAAATCATATCTAGATGTTTACCTTGTTGTTGATTGAAGATCTTGAAGCCTTGAGAAGTTTAGCACCTCAAGTGTTGTGCCTCTAATGAATCACAAACACCAATAGAAATTGAAGGAAACAAGAGAGAGAGGGGAGAGGAGAATTTTGGCTCTAGGACTTCTAGGGTTCAAGTGGCCGAAATTCCCATGCCTAGGGGTCCTTTATATAGGTGTAGGAATTAGTGTTTCAATTGTTATCCTTATCTGATTACTTAGCCACCAAGCAACCCAAGGATAATTCTAGAATCCCTGTCATGGACGAATTCTTAAGACTTTATCCCTAGAATTCGTCCACCCTATCTATTAGGGTTTCATTGCCCAACTTTGTAACTATCACATAATTATAGTTCAGCCCCTTAAGTTCAATTAACTTCTTTTGATCACAAAACTAATTCTTAATTAATTATTGACCAATATTAATTAAACAAATATGATTTATCTTTTAATATATTAGTCTTATAATATATTAATAAACCATAATCACCTCTTTCTATATTATTCCTCCAGTCAAGTTGCTTTGGTGAAGGCAACCCAAAAGGACCATGCACAACCGGGTCAAGTACATACCAAACATAGTTATGGACTTAGACACTAGTCCAACAATTCTATCATTTGATAAAGCTGTGGAGTATGCCCGAAAGCGCGAGCATGACTTAGAAATACGTGGTGCCACTTTTTCTGTTCCGAAGCATCCACTTGTTGATCGAACTGTTCATGTTTCCTCTATTCCACCAGCTCAATCTATTCGAACTGATCCCGGTAAACAAGTGCAATCCCATAATGCCCCTCGTGGCCAAGGTAGGTCACAATCCTTTTCTCTTCAGTCACCATCGTGTCAAAAATGTGGAAAGAATCACCAGGGCCAATGCAGAACAGAAAAAGAATTGGTGATCTGTTATGGATGTGGACAAATGGGCCACATAAAACCTGTTTGTTCGATGAAGAGTGTTACGTGCTTTGCTTGTGGTCTTACTGGCCACAGGAAGCGCTTCTGTCCTACTCTTACTAGCCAAGTGGCAGGAAGTCAAGCTTCTGTTCAACAACCGGCGAGAAGTCAAGCTCTTGTTCAACAACCAAAGGGTACTCCAAGTAAAAAGGTGGAGGTGCCAAAAGGTAAAGGCCGTGCATTTCAGATTACCACGGAGGAGGCACGTGAAGACCCGAATGTTGTGACTGGTACATTTCTAGTCGATTCTAGACCTGCTCACATCTTATTTGATTCTGGTGCCTCATATTCTTTTGTGTCTCATGAATTTGCGCGTTATTTTCAAATTGCTTGTTATGCACTCGCTCAACCGTTTTATGTAGACACAGCAGGAAGTATATCATTACTTGCTGATAAAGTCTATAAAGATTTTATCATAGAAATTGAAGGTTAAAATTTTCTTGCTAACCTGATTCCTATCTCCTTGCCCAACTTTGATATTATTATTGGCATGGATTGGTTGTCAAAGAACCGCGCATAACTCTTGTGCTATGAGAAGATAATACACATTACTATTGAAGGGGAGAATCCTATTTATGTCTATGGTGAACAAAAACTTAAAATCTTTAAAATAATCTTTTTCCTAAAAGCTTGTAAATTCATATCGAAAGGATGTTCTATTTATCTAGCCTACACCGTTGATATCTCAAAAGAGGAGAAGAAAACTATAAATGGCGTTCCTGTTGTTAGTGAATATCCTGATGTTTTCCCCGATTATTTGCCTGGACTTCCTACGGATAGGCAAGTAGAATTCCGAATTGATCTTGTGCCTGGTGCTCCTCCGATTGCAAAGACTCCTTATCGTCTTGCGCCAACTGAAATGAAAGAAATGATGATCCAACTGCAGGAATTACTTGATAAAGGCTTTATTCGACCGAGTACCTCTCCTTGGGGTGCTCTAGTATTGTTTGTCAAGAAGAAGGACGGTTCGATGCGAATGTGTATTGATTACCGAGAGCTAAATAAGGTAACTATCAAGAACAAGTACCCACTACCTCACATTGACGATTTATTTGATCAACTTTAGGGTGTTAGCTATTTCTCGAAGATTGATTTGAGATCTGGCTATCATCAGTTGAAAGTACACGAGCAGGATGTACCGAAGACTGCTTTTCGTACTTGTTATGGGCATTTTGAATTCCTTGTCATGCCATTCGGCATGACAAATGCTCCTGCTGTATTCATGGATATGATGAATCGGGTATGCCGTCCAATGCTCGATAAATCTGTCATCGTATTCATTGATGATATTCTAATCTATTCCAAGTCCGAAGTTGATCATGCCATTCATATTCGTGAAATATTAGAACTTCTTCGAAGGGAGAAACTATATGCTAAATTCTCGAAATGTGAATTTTGGCTTCGCCAAGTCCAATTTCTCGGCCATGTGATTTCTGGTGACGGTATATCCGTAGATCCTATCAAAATTGAAGCCATCCAGAATTGGGAAGCGCCCCGTAATGCTTCTAAAATCCGTAGTTTCTTGGGTCTCGCGGGGTATTACCGGAGATTCATTAAAGATTTTTCACGTATAGCTGTACCTCTCACAAGTCTTACACGAACGGAAGCAAAGTTCGAATGTGGTGAAGCTCAAGAAAAAGCGTTCTTAACTCTAAAAGATCTTTTGACTCATGCTCAAATCTTATCACTCCCAGAAGGTGATAATGATTTTTCCGTGTATAGCGATGCTTCAAGATTGGGACTCGGTTGTGTATTGATGCAGCGTGGTAAAGTAATATCCTATGCTTCAAGACAACTAATAGAGTATGAAAAGAATTATCCCACCCATGATCTCGAACTCGCTGCAGTAGTATTTGCCCTAAAACTTTGGATGCATTATCTTTTTGGCACAAAATGCCAATTGTTTACTGACCACAAAAGTCTCAAGTATATATTCAGTCAGCAAACTTTGAATATGAGACAACAACGAGCCATGGAGCTGATCAAAGACTATGACTGTGAAATCTTGTTTCATCCTGGAAAGACTAATGTAGTTGCCGATGCACTTAGCAGGAAGGTTTATCATAATAGTGTGTGTTATGTTATTACCCACACTACTGTAAGTTCACTATTCTTGATGAACTAGAAAAATGGAAAGTAGAAGCCTTAAAGCCAGAAAATGTGAAGAAGGAAGGGATGGTGCATTATGCTGATATTTTACTTGATGATCCACGTGGAGTGAAAGTATTTAAGAATCGGCTATGGATTCCAAAGATTGGTGGATTAAGACAGAAGATTTTAGGTGAAGCCCATAAGTCTAGACTGTCAATACATCCTGGTACAAGTAAAATGTACTATGATGTACGGGCTGATTATTGGTGGCTTGGATTAAAGAGAGACATTGGAAGATATGTGCAGGAATGTTTAGTATGCTTACAAGTCAAGGCGGAACATCAAAAGCCATATGGTAGTCCAGAAGATATTAATGTCCCTATGTGGAAATGGGAGGAGCTGTCCACGGATTTTATTACCAAATTACCGAAGACTGCGAGACAGAATGATAAGATTTGGGTAATTGTCGACCGACGAACTAAGAGTGCACATTTCCTTGCCATGCGTGAAACAGCCCCAATGGAGAAATATGCGCAAGTATACTTTCTATGAAATTGTTACGAGACATGGTGTGCCACTAAATATTATTTCCGATCGTGATACTCGTTTCACTTCTCATTTTTGGGCTAGTATGCAACGTGAATTAGGATCTCGGATCTCTCTCAGCACAGCTTATCATCCCCAGACAGATGGTCAGACGGATAGAACAATCCAAATAGTAGAAGATATGCTTCGTGCATGCGTCTGGGAGTTCGGTGGTAACTGGGATAAATACTTACCTCTTGTCAAATTTTCATATAATAACAGTTATCACGCCTCAATCAAAATGCCACCATATGAGCACTATATGGACGTAAATGTCGTACTCCATTATGTTGGCGTGATGTAGGACAGAAAATCCTTCGAGGCCCTGAAATGATTCAAGACACCACTGGCAAGATTCAAATTGTACGAGAAAGAATGAAAGCGGCCGAGGATCGACAGAAGTCCTATGCAGAAAAGAGGAGACGACCCATCGAATTCCATGTGGGTGATTTCATAATGCTGAAGGTATCCCCATGGAAACGCATTATGCGATTTGGGAAGAAAGGAAAACTAAGTCCTAGATTTGTTCATCCTTTCAAAATCATCTAGAGAATTGGTAAACAAGCATACCGCTTGGAATTGCCTGAACGTTTGACAAGTATTCATGATGTGTTTCATGTGAGTTATCTGCGTAAATGTTTGAGCATATATGATGAAACAGTCCCATTATCCGAGGTGAAACTGGATAATAAATTAAGATATGTAGAAGAGCCTTAAGAAATTGTAAACGAAAGAACGACTGAATTACGTAATAAAGAAGTGGAGTTGGTGCTTGTCAAGTGGAAACACCATCGAGGCCCAAATTATACTTGGGAAAATAAGAATGAGATATGAGCGAAATATCCCCATTTGTTTAAATCGTTGTAATTTCGGGGACGAAATCCTCAAAAGGAGGAGGTATTTGTAACATACACGTTCAGTTATCGTGTTTTGTTTTAAAAAAAATGAATATTATTAAATAATATATGATTTTGAGTGTTGAGTTCTAACAAGATAGTTTTATGATATTGAAGTAAAACTATGTTTAGAATCATTCGGAAAGTATTGGAAGTCTTATGAGATTTCAATCAAAAGTCAAATATTTAAGTTAACGAAAATGTAAAATTTAAGTTGGAAATAAGTAAAATAATGTTATTTAAAGTTGTACATTATCTCGTTAGAAACATTTAGGAGAAAACCTCATCGAAATCCGAGTTATAACGAAGAAGTTATGACTTCTTAAAGTTTCACGACAGAACCGACACGACGCCATAAGACGTAAAAAGTGAGTTTTTGATAAACTACTTTTTAGCCTTAGTGATCTAAATGAAAGTCTTAGTATTCATTAAACCGAGAATTTTCATAAAAAGAATGTCCAATTCTGACTTCGTATGAGGAAGTTATGATTTTTCTAAGTTTCGGTATAGTAGTATACAGCTAAAAACTCGAAATAAAGATCGAGTGAGTTTTAGCCAACACAACCTAAACAAGAATCGAAGGTCTCGTCAATACTAGTACAACGGTAAAAAGACAGACGAAAACGGACGTCAGATGAAGAAGTTATGAATGTTTAACGAACTTTTCTTGTCCCGGCCCGTTAAAAATATAACATTAAACATAAAATCAAAATTAGCCGACATAGTCTAAACGAAAGTTGTAGAGCATAATTTCACCTACGCTTTCGTATAAAGAACGTAAAAAATGGAGCTCGTATGCGGAAGATACGGATTTTTTTGAAGTTTTGGGCACAAACTTCGAGGCTGGTCCGAAGGAGTACGCCCAACGTACTCGTGTAAGAGATCCAGAACCCGTTACCCTCCCTACTCCTTCGCATGAGTGCCACGTGTCGTAGCCTTGACGCGTCTGATCTCATCCACTTCGTACGCCCAACATACGAAGTTACACCCAGCGTAGTAGACCGCCAAGCAGTACGCCCAGCGTACCAAGGAGTTACGCCCAACGTAATGCGAACCCTCGGACACTATAAATAGGGTGCGAGGCTGCCCGAATGTTGGTTACCATTTTGATTCTCTCTCACCCCCTACACTCTCCCCTAGTGCATTGTACTATCCGTAGGGGACTCAAGCCTTCGTCGATTGAGAGGAGCCCCTCGCCTCACTCGGAAACTCTTATCACGACCTATCTCATGTATAAGGGGAAGGCTCATCGAGATGATCAAAGACTGCCCAGAGACAGGGACAGAGACTAGACTAGCTTTCCAGGAAATTGCTCTAACACCCCCACGAAGCCTAGGAAACATCCCCGACACCCGAAGCAAGTCCCGACGCTCCGAAAGCCCGAGAAAATAATCTTTTCAAGTTAAAACTCTGCCCGCGCAAGACCCGGTTTTCAACTAAAATCCCCGGTTTCATCAAAGAAAGTCATTTTTCGACGCGAAGTGCTGCCCAAATTAATACTTTAACCCCCGGTTATTTCACGGTGAGTTCAATATAGGGACAATTGTATGTTATGTGTTATATATTCAATGTACTTTCCTGTGTTATATCGGATTTATGCCTTTGGCCATGTAGAGCATGACTCGTATAATTTCTGGTATTGGCTTTGTGCCTTTGGCCATGTAGAGCTTGACTCGTATAACTTCTGGTATTGGCATAGGGCTATGTAGGGCTGAAAGCCTGTATATTTTAGCAAAATGATAATCCGAAATTGTATTTTCTATGCCATTTGGGCTGAAGCTTTATTGATGTATATCAAGTTGAAATTGTTATGTCTCTTTGCTTGTAAATCATTGAATTGGATTGTTGGTTGATATGGAAAGTTTGTCATATGATACACATATGCCTTTGTTGTTCTTTGTCCCTCTTTGCTTCTGTCATGTTGATATGTATATGGCATAAAGTTATATTGTAACTGTTATAGAACTCACTAAGCGTCACCCGCTTATCCCTCTCAATGTTTAAAGTATTGCAGGTGATAAGCATCCAGTATAGTCATGTACTGGTAGAAGATGTAGAATAGATAATATTATAGTTTTTTTTGTACTTAGTGTATAAATTCCTGGGAAGTTATGTAATATATATAAAACTTTGTAAAAACTCGTTAGTCGGTTTGTATCCAGTCTTTTGTAATAAAAACCATATATGTAAAATATTATTATGAATTTGCATGTAGCATGTTTGGAATAATAATAAAGTTTAGAGAAAGGGGTTCTTTCAAAAATTGACCTTGAAGAACTTCAAGAATCAAGCGGTGAAGGAACCTCAAACACTAGCAATAAACCTGATGAGGAAATTCCTGTTGATCCAGTTGACGAGTCCGTACCTCTGAGGCGCTCCAGTAGAGTTAGTGTTCCACCTGTGTTATATGGTTTCCATATAACATCCGAGGGTGATACATTTATCAGTGATAGCACACTGGTAAATTTGGATGAACCTAACCATTACAAGGAAGCCATGGCAGGCCCTGAGTCTGCTAAATGGAAAGAGGCTTTGGACAGCAAGATTCAGTCCATGTATGACAATCAAGTTTGGAACTTGGTTGACAATGTACCGGGTCGTAAGACAGTCGGGTGCAAATGGATCTTCAAGAAGAAGACGGACGTGGATGGGAAAGTACACACATATAAGGCGCGACTGGTTGCGAAGGGCTTTACTTAAACTTCGGTGGTTGACTATGATGAGACCTTCTCGCCAGTGGCAAAGATTAAGTCTATTTGGGTTATGCTAGTCATAGCTGCATTTCATGATTATGAAATATGGAAAATGGATGTCAAAAACGCTTTCCTTAATGGAAAGTTGGTTGAGGATGTTTACATGAGTCAGCCAGAGGATTTTTTTAATGAAAAGTATCCTAATAGAGTGTGCAAGCTTGAGAAATCCATTTATGGATTGAAACAAGCATCTCGCAGATGGAATCTTTGTTTCGATGAGAAAGTGAAAGAGTTTGGTTTTTCAAGAAGCGAGGATGAGTCCTGTGTGTATGTCAAGGTTAGTGGGAGTACAATTAGCTTTCTGGTGTTGTATGTGGATGACATACTTCTCATAGGAAATGACATCCCAACCTTGCAGGAGGTTAAGTCCTGGCTTGGGAAGTGTTTCGCTATGAAGGACCTTGGAGAAGCTGCCTATATTCTGGGGATACGGATATAGAGAGACAGGAGTAAAAGACTAATTGGACTTAGTCAAAGTACCTACTTGGATAAGGTGTTGAAAAGGTTCAACATGATGGACTCCAAGAAAGGTGACTTACCCATCCAAGGCAATACCAAACTGAGTAATACTCAGAGTCCGAGTACAGAGGCTAAGATAGCTGAGATGAGTCGAGTACCATATGTTTCCGCAGTTGGTTCGATCATGTATGTTATGACTTGTACTCACCCTGGTGTGGCCTTTTCTTTGAGCATGGTCAACAGATATCAAGGGAATCCTGGTAAAGATCATTGGACTGTGGTTAAGAACATTCTTAAGTACCTGCGGAGTACTAAGGACTGGGTCCTTACCCTTGGTGGGAGTGATGACTTGAGAGTAACGGGGTATACTGACCCCGCCTTTCAGACCGATAGGGATAATTTCCGCTCTTAGTCGGGCTGGGTATTTACCCTGAATGGAGGAGCAATAACTTGGAAAAGTTCCAAGCAGGAGACTGTAGTTGATTCAATGTGCGAATCAAAGTACATAGCAGCAAGGGAAGCAGCGAAGGAGGCAATATGGCTGAAAAACTTCATCGGAGACCTTGGAGTTGTACCAGAAATAAAGGAGCCTATGGAGATTTTCTGTGACAGCGAGAGTGCGGTTGGCTTAGCGAAGGAACAAAGGGATCATGGCAGATCCAGGCACATCGACAGAAAATTTCACTTCATAATACATCGAATAGAAGAAGGAATCCTCGTAGAAAAGAGGGTATCGTCCGAGGAGAACCCATCAGATCCCCTCACGAAGGGACTGAGTAGGGTTAAGCACTTACAGCATGCGAGGCGCATCGGGCTGAAGGACGATATTAGTTTTAATGATTAGATAGAATTTCAGAAACTTGTAATAGTTGAAATGTAATTGACACTTGATGATTGAATAAAAGGTGTTTTTTATTTATAAGTAATGTTACTATCTTGTGTCAATCATTTACTATTGTTTCATTTTGCATG
Organism: Lactuca virosa; assembly: GCF_052849685.1. NCBI lineage: Eukaryota > Viridiplantae > Streptophyta > Magnoliopsida > Asterales > Asteraceae > Lactuca > Lactuca virosa. The sequence goes on from NC_136428.1 coordinate 163,220,173, forward strand.
TTTTGACTTCCAGCATAATTATAATATTCAAATTGTCAACAGTCGATCATACTTTGGAAGTAGTATTGAGGCAAGACTGTCATGAATTTGGCTTGTACATTGTCTGAAGTGTATTAGACATAGCAAAGTTTGCTACAACATTCATGAGTGCTCATGAGGTCTGAGTATTGGATTAAACCCACACTCACTTGAATCACTTCATGGAATTTATCACGAGTGATCGTGAGACGATAATATCATATAGTCTTCAAACCAAGATATATGAGTTGTTGACTATGAGTTGGTTGTACATTGATTATGCGAAACACATCAGTAACTTGATGTTATAAAACGCACTATTGTGTATGATTTAACAAGTAGTTAGTAAAAGCATATATTGCCGAAGTTTATTTGTTCCTTTTAGTCCTTGGAGGATTAAAAGTGATATCTTGGGCCCCTCGATGATTTTGTTTTGACTTATGTGTCGGGCCCGGTCAGATCTTAATTGATGTGTTCGATTAAGTTCTATGTCAAACAAATCGGAAATTGGGAAACAAATGTTGGACAATAAGAATGACTATGTTTCATGTATTTGTCCGGCTGATATTTTGAGAACAGAGGATTATATGATCCCTTATCTAAATGGCATGGTAGAGTTTGACAGGGGCTTTAAGAGCTACGATTGCTAGTCGGTTCCTGAAGTCGTACTTGCAGCTATAGTTATTAGACTTATCCAAGTAGGAGACTGTTGGATAAGTCGTCTAAGTCCATAACTATAATTGGTATGTACTTGACCCGAAAATAGCATGGTCCATTTGGGCTGCATTTCACCGGAACAATTTGAAAGGATGGACTTTTGAGTAGATGTTGTTTATGATTTATTAATATATTATAAGTTCTAATATATTAATATGAAATCATATTATTTAATTAGTATTGATCAATAATTAATTTGGAATTAATTTAGTGATCAAAAGAGACTAATTAAATGTACGGGGATTGATTTGGTAAATCAATGGTTCTTATAGTGTGGGCCTATGGTTATTTAGGATGGGCTAAACCAATAAGGTAGTCCATGGATAGTCCATGGATAGTCCATGGAGGTTTAACCCATGGAGCCTAATTAATATGAAAGGTCATCTCCATTAGGGTTTACATGGATGAAACCCTAGACTTTGCCACAGTATAAAAGAAGTCCCTTAGCTCCTAAAATCGGACACTAGTTGTTCTTAGAGATCACAAGAGCCGATTTTTGTGCAAGCCACTCTCTCTCAAGTCCTCCATTGTTGGTGGTGTTTTTTGAAGAATTTGAGGCATCACATTTGGGGTGCTAGGCTCTTAAAGGTTCAAGTTAACAAGCTACAACAAGAGGTAAGTTATCTAACTAGTTTTTGTTGTTCAAGTACCCATGCTTTGTATGCTAGTTAGGATAATGCTTTGGAAAATCAAATTGCTTGTATAATTAGAGAAAACATAGATCCAAAGCACTTAGGGTTGCATGTGCACCATAAGGTTGTTAGAGTGCTCAAAACCCTTCACAACTATGGAATTGTGTGGATGCCATCGTGTTGCAATGGATTTACAACACATTTTCTCATAACCTCCTGCACACTATTCTTTAACTTGACTCAACAACGGCCAAAGCTTGGGAATATCTAGCCAAAATCTTTCAGGATAAACGCAATACACGTGTGGTCTATCTTGAACAACAATTTAAGAATACCCGGCTCAACAGTTTTTCCAATATCACATCCTACTACCATGCACTAAAAGTTCTTTTTGATTAGCTTGCAAACGTTGGCTCTCCCATCTCATGTCAGCGACTAGTCTTACAAATTATCTCTAGACTCAATTCTGAATATGAAGGGGTTTCCATCCTTCTCCAACAAAAGATGCCCCTACCAGACTTCTATCAAGCAATGTCTAAACTAATATTGGAGGAGACATGCAAAGCAAATCAGTCACAACCTGTTACTGCTCTCCATACCACCACTTATTACATTACTGCTGCCCCTCCACCCTCCTCTAAACCACATCCTCAATATGATACTCCTCACTACTCAACAGGTCATGGAAGGAGTCAAACACGGGGTCGTGGACGCTCCGGTGGACGCGGTCGTGGGGCTCATGGATCACATCAGCCCTGGTATTATTCTCAGCAGCAACAACCTTGGGGAAATATCTTTCAACATCAACCAATGTGGGGTTTGTCACCACCAGCATGGACAATTCCTCCATGCCCTTATCCGATCAGTCCCATCCTTCTGCTCCAAGACAACAAATGGGTGGCCCATGACTTCTAGGATCGAGAGCACCTCAGTCACACTATGCAACATCCGACGTCAGTTATGCTCCAACCGATATTGATCAATCCTTGCACACCATGTCACTGAACCCATCAGACAACACCTAGTACCTTGATTCAGGTGCCACATCCCATATGACAAACACACAAGGTAATCTCTCGTCTTCTTTCAACAAGTCTCATTTAAGATATATCATTGTTGGTAATGGCTTCCAAATTCCAATCCAAGGTACTGGTCATTCCACCTTACCGATTCCTTTCCCTCATCTTCAACTAAATAACATTTACTATGCTCCTAACCTAATTACCAATTTACTTTCTGTTAGGCGTTTAACAACTGACAACAACATATCTATTGAGTTTGATCGTTTTGGTTTTCTTGTGAAGGATTTTCAGACCCGAATACCTATAATCCGATGTAACATCACCAGACCACTCTACCCCTCATTTCTCTGCTTCCATCTCAAGTCATACTTCCTTCCACTTTTTCTGCTTTATCTCAAGATACTTAGCATCATCGTCTCAGACACCTATATCTAAATTTAATTTGTTGTCTTAAACAAAACAATAGTATTAGTTGTGAAAAATTAAAACCTTCGTCTTCTTTATGTTAGTCTTGTGTTTTTGGCAAGCAAGTTAAACTTCCATTTATTGAATCTAGTTCATTTGCATGTTCTTCTTTTGATATTGTTCATAGTGACTTATGGACTTCATCAATTCTATGTTCGGGTGGTCACCGTTATTACATTTTATTTTTGGATGATTATACAAATTATCTTTGGATATTTCCAATCTCTCAAAGATCACATGTCTTCTCCATTTTCTATCCTTCCAGGCCCTTGTTAAAACTCAATTTGAATGTATAGTTAAATGTTACAATGTGACAATGATACCGAGTATAAGAACAATGCCTTCCATAAATTTTGCATTAACAATGGTATGCCTTTTTGGTTCTCTTTTCCCTACACATCCTCCCAAAATGGTAAGGTGGAACGCAAAATCCGATCTATCAATAATATCACATGCACTCTTCTTACCCATTCCTCGGTACCACCTCGTTTTTGGCATCATGCCTTAGAAATGGTACTTACATTTTGAACATCCTACCCGCCAAAACAAAGAACTTCACCTCTCCAACCTATCTACTTTATAGATGCCACCCTACTTATAACCATTTACGCACCTTTGGTTGACTATTTTTTCCTCTTCACCCCTCCCCTACAATCCATAAACTCGCCAAACGTTCTTCCCCATGCGTTTTTCTAGGGTATCCCTTTAACCACCGGGGGTATAAATGTCTAGACCTCTCATCCAACAAAATAATAATTTCCCATTATGCGGTCTTTGATGAAAATGTCTTTCCCTTCTCTAAACCACAACTATCGCCCTCTTCCTATCAATTCCTCCACACTGACACTCATCCATCTATATGGTGCTCTCAACTTCCTCCTACCATAGCCACCCCTCCCCATTTCTTCTCTATAACACAACTCTACCTAATACCACAACTCCAAGTCACAAACCCCCTCCCCCACCACTCTCAACTATTCACGTCGCCCCAATAAACTAACAACCCCTTTCCAACCTGCTGATCAACCCTTTTACAGTCAAAACAACCCTCACAAACTGTCCGTGCATCAATAGTACCACCTCCCACTCGCCACCCAATGCAAACCCGAAGTCTGACGGGTACTTTAAAGCCTAAAGGTCCTATGAACCTACATACTACTACCCTTTACCCTATTCCTAAAAATCCATCTGACACCCTTTCCACTCCCGTTTGGAAGTCTGCCATGATAGATGAATTTAATGCTCTTGTTGAAAATAAGACGTGTGAACTTGTTCCTTGTCGACCGGGTCTAAATGTAATTTGATGTATGTGGATATATAAACATAAAAATAGTGTTGACGGATCCCTTGAACGCTATAAGGCCCATCTTATTTGTGATGGCAGGTCTCAACAGGTGGGAATTGATTGTGGCAAAACTTTTAGTCCGGTGGTAAAACCGGCTACTATTTGAACGATCCTTAGCATTGTCTTCTCTCATTCTTAGCCAATTCACCAACTCGACATCACGAATGCTTTCCTTCACAATCATTTATCTGAAAACAATGTTTATGCATCAACCAGCTAGGTTTCAGGACTCCTGTTTTCCTGATCATGTGTGTTATCTTAAACGGTCTCTCTATGGGTTAAAACAAGCACCGTGGACTTGATACCAGAGGTTCACTGATTATGTCATAACTTTGGGTTTCAAAAACAATGCATCCGATCACTCTCTCTTCATTTATCAACACGAGCAAGAAAAAGCTTAGATACTTTTATATGTCAATGATATTATCCTTACTACATCGACCAATTCTCTTCGTGACCAGTTGATGGCTCAACTCTCTCATAAATTTGCTATGAAAGATCTCGACTCTCTAAGGTTTTTTGTTGGGATCGCTGTCTCCAAAACAGCCTCTGGTTACATTCCTCACAACAAAAATATGCCTCTGAAATCTTAAAACGAGCAGGAATGTCAAATTGTAAGCCTGTAGCCACATCAGTTGATACATCGGGAAAACTAAGTGCTAACGATGGTCCACTCATTGATGATCCAACTTCTTATCGAAGCTTGGCTGGGGCAATTCAATTTATAACGTTCATGAATCCCGATATCATGTATGTCATGCATCAAATCTGCATGTATATGCATGCAACTCCAGCGTCTCATTTACATGCACTCAAGTTGTAACGCCTGGTTCCTGGTATGTATTTTAAATCAATTTATTCATTTTTGTACAGCAAACTCGACGAGTTGGAGGCCCCAAACTCGTCGAGTAGGAACGGAAATTGGACGCGGGACTTAAAGTCTACTCGACGATTTGAGGGACTCAACTCGACGAGTAGGGTTGCTAGAATGAAACCCTAATTTTCAGGGTTTAGCACCCTATTTAATCACCTTAACCTCCAAAGGCTGGCCTCATTTACAGCCTCCATCATCCCAAACCCTAGCCACGAAACCCTAATACGTTTTTGAGAGTTTTGAGCCATTCTTGGTGCTTTCTTGAGGTTTTGAAGAAGATGAGACTTGAAGAAGGAGAAAGGAAGTGAAGGAAAAGAGTAGATCCAAATGTTGAGCTCCATTTCTGGTTCATTGGAGGTATAAAGCTCCTATCTTGTCTATTCAATGTTTAGATCTAGTTTTGGAGTGATTTCTCCATGGTGTGATCCAAGATTGCTAGCTTTTGAGACTTGGACGTCCCAAGTGATTAGTCTTTCAGATCTGGGTTCTAGAAGGGGTTTCATGACATAAAGGTGCAAACGTTATGGCCATGGAAGCCCCATGCAAGCTTTAAGGTGTCATTTTGGCCTTTTAAGCTCCAAAAGGCCATGCATGGAGGGAAAGTCAGGGACTTTACGTATTCATATGGTGTCTAGGGCCTAGATCTCAGTTGTTACGCTTTAGTGTGAAGTATTATGGCTTTTGGGTGAAGATTTAGGTCTTAAAGATTAGAGTTTGAGCTAAACCCATTAAGAAGGGCTATTAACGGGTAAAGTTGGAAACTTTACCCTACTTTCGGTATGTAGATGAAGTATGGGGCTTAGATCTGAGGGATAAGAGCTTAATCTACTAAGATGGCTCAACAGATTGAAGAGCTCGTCGAGTCCATAGAGGAACTCGATGAGTTGGGTTGAAGAATTTCGAGTCTGTAAAGGGTGAAAACTCAACGAGTTCAAGGATAAGTCAACGAGTATTGAAGAAGTCCCGATTCTATGGATAGGAGGAACTCGACGATTTGTGAAAGAACTCGACGAGTTGGATCGCGATTCAGGCTTCCTGATTCATGGAACTCGACAAGTTGATGGACCAACTCGGCGAGTTGAGTCAACCAGGATGTTGACTTTGACCAGGATGTTGACTTTGACTTTGACCTTGACCAAAGTTGACCCTTAAAGGGGTTATGAGTATGAAAAAGGTAATTAAAGGAAATGCTTATGTGTAGGAGTCTGAGAGGGGTTGATTTTAGAGCAGGAGCATTTCCAGCTATTTCCCAGTTATCGAGGTGAGTTACCTTCCAGTAGGAGTGGGTCGAATACACCAATGCCGGCCCACTACTATTGATTATAGTTGAGATGATTGTGTTTGTGATAATGTCTGGTATGTCACTATCTGTTATGCTTTATGTGCTAGTATGTTATGTTATTATGTGGTAGTGGTAGGGGTGAAATAGTCCCTGGTTACTGGTTGAAAGTGACCGAAGGGGAGGCCAGCACCCAGATATGCTAGGCTGTATATGATTTATATGTATATGCTAGGGTATTACGTGGTAGTGGTAGGGGTGAAATAGTCTCCAGTTACCGATTGAAAGAGACCGAAGGGGAGGCCAGCACCCAGATATGCTAGGCATTTACCGGTTGAAAGAGACCGAATGGGAGGCCAGCACCCAGATATGCTAGGCAGTTGCCGGTTGAAATAGACCGAAGGGGAGGACATCACCAATATATGCTAGGCGTTATGTGATTATATGGTATGTGGTATGATGGGGGAACTCACTAAGCTTTGTGTTTACGGTATTAAGATTTGGTTTCAAGTACTTCTTCTTCGAAGGGAAAAGAGCCGACATGACTGCATCGCATCACACCACTATTTTCCGCACTATGATGTTCTTGGGATTTGTACTCTGATATTATTATGATTTGTTTTGAGACATATGACTTATGATTTTTTATGATATGTGATAACTCAATGATGTTTTTAATAATCTGTTTATGAATTATTAAATAAAAAATGAAATTTTTGGTCTTGGATTTTTGGATGTTATACAAGTGGATTCTTCTGTATGTTTAAGGGACTATCTCATTCGGTCTCACCATTCATAAGTCCCCTGTTACTTCCCTAATAGCCTACACCAATGTCGATTGGGCCGGATATCCAGATACGCAACGTTCCACTTTGGGATATTGTGTTTTTCTCGGAAATAATCTACTATCTTGGTCGTCTAGGCGACAAACCACCCTATCCCGATCTATACATTATTAGTAGGATCTCTTCCAATTGGCTAAGGCACTTAACTCATATTATGTGCTATGCAAGTTTGAATCTTACTATGGTCATTTATAGTTTATTTTCTTTTAGCAGTGAAAATTTTCTTTTTAATTTGGAACTTGTCCCACATGCGTATTCATATAAAACTTGAGCGCACTTAATCTCTCATATAAAGCCAACCTCAAGTTCTCAATTCTCAAAGTTAGGTTTAGAATGAGTTTGGGTTTAAACCCGAAACTAATTCGTTAAAACCGAAAACCCAAAAAAACGAATCCATCGGTTTTGGGTTGGGTTGGGTTCTAGTTTTTTGAAAACCGAAAAATCGGTTTTGAGTTCGATTTTACCCCAAAACCAATCCAACCCGGCACATGTTCACCCCTAATAATAAGGATTCTACATTATTAGTATTAAATTAATTAGAAAGATAATCATCCCCAAAAAACTTTCTTAAAATCACATATTTATTATTAAATATTTTTTTTCTCCTCATTTCTTTGTCAATCACGACTCTATCTGCCTTAAGCCATCCACACCGGTCTTTCAAACATGACATGTCGGCTTTATAATTTAATCCGACATCAATATAATACTAACATTTTCTTTAAAATGTCCCCACTAAAAATTTTAAAAACATTTTTTTATATATTAAAATATATGTTTGTGTCTATACATATTTGAAATGATATGAATATTTAATAAAAAAGAATAGGTCCTCCGTTATAAGTCCTGACTAAGCTTGCAAGATTAAATTTATATGTCAATGACAACCCATTTGCAAGACCACTCTGGATGTTCTGAACCTAAACCAACACCGTCTCTCACGCTTTTGTAGATCGGCCACTTATCACCTTACGTCCCTCATGAAATTCTCTACTTTTGTTTTAATATGGAACTATAGGCACGAATGAAGGTATGTTAATACTAATTTAAAGTTACATAAACGGTCGATGATGTGATGATTATTTCAAATACATTATTGAATCAAGATACAGCTTGAATTCTAGCCTATTAGAAATTGTTGATGATTTCGTGTTGTTTGCAAGCTATGTGGTAATAAGAGATTGATTGAATGAAGATTTAGAAAGAATTATTTATTTATTTATTAATATTGACCCACGATTAGCTTACCAATATGATAGGATGTATTTTTTTTTTTTAACTTTAACATCTACATTTTGTGGGTAATAAAGAATGTAATTTTTGATAAGATCATATTAACTTTAACATCTATTTTTCCATTTACATGCCGCCTCGTTAACTATTTCTTATGTTATATTTTTAAATTTTTTCATAATCCAATCAATTTTTTATTTAGTAAATTAATTATTAGAATTCTTTTTGGTTTGTTTAGATGGTGAGTAAACGCATATGATTTCAAGCTTTAGTTGAATAATAATAATTTTTATTTATTTATTTATTTTTTTTTACGCCAAAATTATATCTTGTTTGAAATAATAGAAATAATGATATGAATATTGAATAATTTTATAAATTCAAGCAGTGGAGATTCTTAGACAAATGTAGTTAAAAATAGTGTTCAAGATCATTATTTTTTTGATAATATTTTTAATAATAGGAGGGTCTTTTTAAGTTAGCCTCATGACACAATTAACTAGAAGGAAATGAAGAAAAATAAATTGTTAATTTATTAAATAATTAATAAATTAATTATAAATTATTTTGAAATTAATTAAAGAGTTTTAATTCATTAAAGAGCTTGAATATTAATTAAATCATAAAGATTTATTAGAATATTCCAGAAGTTTTCAAAAAGTTGCATGAGACGGTTATGCTTATCCCTAGATAGGGATAATGTACGTTTATAATGTAATGATAAATCCAAAAAGTTTGACTCCATTAAAAATTTATCTGTTGTATATAAATAGATTGCTAGAGATCAAAGTCTGGTTGTTGATCATCTCTCTCTCTCTCAAAATTATAACCCCTGTTATTGGATTTTTGCAAAACCCTAAACTATGGTTAACCCCTGGTATCGGATTTTTGCAAAACCCTAAACTATTGTTAATCCTTATTAAATTTTTGGAGTTGTGGGTCCGACTATATTAGAAGAATTCTCTTTGTTGTTAGCCTAGTTTAGTTCTATTTTATTGTATTTAAGGGCAAAGCCCTATTTTGGAGAAGCCTAGTTTAGTTCTATTTTATTGTATTTAAGGGCAAAGCCCTATTTTGGAGAATTTTAATGAAAGATACTATACGTAAAATTTGACATACTATATATATATATATATATATATATATATATATATATATATATATATATATATATATATATATATATATATATATATATATATATCATTTCCAATATAAAGTACATTGTTGGTTCTTTGTTCTAGTTTCTTGAAAAACAATACTTATTAATTAAAAATTATGTCTCATAGCACATTAGAAAACGTCGTTAACAAAAACTGCCCAATAGGACATTAACAGAAATGAAATATAACAGATCTAACGTGTTGTTACATTAATCTCATAAATTTAAAAATATGTTGTGAAACTTGCTTCATAAATGTATCCCACATTATTTGAGGTGATATAAATGGAAAAGGTTGAACCTCATTAGTTTCTATATATGCTAGTCACACATTGATGGAGTGATCTAAGCATTTGGGATGGAGCTCATTATAATCTAAGGTTCCCCATCTAAACAATAACATGTAGGCATGAGTGTTTTAACCCAAAACCCAAACTTGAACATGAATCGGCTAGACCGAATAGTGGTATTCGATATGGTTTTCGATTTCCTAAATTTATCATTTTTGGTTTTCGGTTCTTTTGGTTCCGAGATGGTTTGGATCGGTTCCGATACAAAACATTTTCTTAGATAACACAGTTCATAGTAGAATCGAACCGAAACCAGTTGGGACCAGTTAGTGGTTAGTGGTATTCAGTTCGGTTCTTATTTCCCTATTCACTCCTTAATCGATTTTTGGTTCTTTCGGTTAATTATGGTCTGGATTTTTACACAAGTTTTTTAAGTAATTAGTTTTTCTACATTCTATTAACATACATGTACCCATGGTTCTTAATAACGTAAGACATGACTTGGCGACAAAGTCAAGGTTAAGCCATGACGAACCATGATGTTTTTTTTTACACGTGACTATTTTATATACATTAAAAATGATAAATCATATAATTATTGAATTTTATCAAATATATCAAGTTTTTAGAAATGTTATATTAATATTTAATATAAAAAAGTTAACAAAAATTCAATTATTTTAGGCCTGATAAAAAAACAAAAAAAAACATGCGCCTTAAATACTCACCCCATAACGCGATAAGGCGCGCCTTGATATGTTATTTGGGCGCCACACTTAACAAACCCACCTTGAACGTTTTCGTAACGACTACACCACGCCTCTCGTCATGACACGCCTTAAGGTGCGCCACGGCCTGCGTTTTGGAACCATGCATGTACCATCTTTATCTAAAATAAAGAAATAATTATAATTTTTTATAAGACTAACGACAAAATTGTCTTATGGTCAAACCCAATTATTTGATGAGTGGTCACTTGATTGGAGGACCAACGAGTCAGCCGAGTTGTTGTCAAAAACCGTATTTGTACTAAAGATACCCAACTGAGTGAAAGACGTGTTCGCAAAGGAACAATCTTTATATCTTAATGATTGGGATTGATTCAAATACAAATAGGGATTTGTTTCCTTAAGACTCTGTAAATTACAAGGATTACACATGATCAATCAAACTTAGTATTTAAGTAATTCTAGGGTTTATATACTTGTAAATCTCCCTTGAGAGAATATGTTAACTTTTCTTTATGAGAGCTTTTTAGAGTGTGTTGAATCAGAATAATTTTAAGATTAATTCTATGTATCACTAAATGCAATTTATTAAAATAAGGCATTTTCTGAGTAATCTTCTTCTTAAACAGATTTAATCTTTGTTTAGCGGATGTCAAAGTTTTGGACAAGTAGCCATTTCGCATTCAATGTTCAAAAAATAAGTTAAATTAAACCCCAAACATTTGCACATGTACCTATCTAGTCACTATAATCTACTATACAAGGTTCAACAAGGTTTTTGTGCCATGTGGGCTCCATATGGCACTGACTAGGCATCCTATTTGTAAAAAAATAGATTTATTTTTATTCATGTTCTTGCATGGGTAAGAAGTGTTATTTTGATTCATTTTTATTCATCTTCTGCACCACGGGCTCAGGTGCTGTTGGCCCCTCCTAGTCTGCATCTCCTGATCTTGATCCTGAACTGGATCCAGTCACAAAGTGTCTCGTCATCACCATTCTGAAACATACCACAAGATATCAGATAATCCACATCAATAACTGGAACCAACTCCCGACTAAACCCTAGGGGTTGTGACTTCCTTGATACGCGTATGGGTCCTATGCTTTCAGTAGTACGGGCCCATACTACCTTCCACACCTACCCATATTTGTCTCAAGTATCACTACAACGCCCTAACAATATTCATAAGCATAGCGAACGCCCAGTCCTCACTCCTAGAGGAAGGCTAACTGAATCACAACTGACCTACCGGCCTCACACAACCCACCCATTCATGAAACTTTCACCAACCCTTCATTATTAGTGTATTCTAATCGTACATAACGTTGGACCCTATAGACTTTCGAATATCCGATCCTCCCCTAAGCCCTAATCAATAAGAGCAGAACATAAGGTCAAATCAAACATTCTCGGGCTATAAGATCTTAATTATGTACAACCGTGATACATACGCAAGTAACTACAGTAATGATGTCAATCTCATGTAAGAAACCCTAGGCTAGCAGGCATCACGTAATCAGGCAATTCTATCATGCAATTCCTGAGGATCCCTATCCTAGTACTAGCATGCTGTTCTATTATATCATAATATCAAATAACTGTATGGTATTTTGGGGTCAACTTACTGGCTCCGGCTGATTGTACACCCTGCATCCTCCTTTACTTATGTTGAATCATAAAAAGTGACCCTCTTGAACTTCAGCTACCGCAACCTCTTCAGCTACCGCAGCCATCCAGGACCCGCAGTCAAGCTCCTTCATCAGCAACCGCATCCGGAGTCTACCTACCGCAGTCACTTAACTAGATTACTTTACTTGTCTTTATTATAATACTCTCTATTGTCCAGTATGCCTTGCATGGCTACTCTTAGAGATGTAATCTAGTGTACTTCATGAGTCTCTATAAATAGAGCTCATTCTCTTGTATTCAATACGGATAACTTACGCATCTATCTATTCTGAATACACTTTTCTGAAGTTATCTTTTCTATCTCTCTATCTTACTACGCACCACTTCTTACTCTTAAATCTTGCTAGAATACTACTGATTATAACCTCTCTTCTGAGCAAGTCTTTCGTGACTTAATCACTAACTTTGATCTTCCTTATTAACTCGGTTTGAATATATTCCTTGTTATGAATCAACTTATGTGTATACTTGATATAATAATTGATGTCATTTCTATTTCTTTACTTTCCGCAACTAATTCTCTAACTATCTAACTCTAACTTATTAATATTATTGTTGAGCTTTTAGATCCTTTGAGATTAACTATTCCGCAATCCGCTTGTTCTAACATTTGTTCAAGTGTGTCTAAGTTTTTCTCTCAACAACTTATTTTGAAAACCTTTTTGAAAAATCATTTTGAAAATCCTTTCCTTGATTTGAGACTGGAGTTACACGAGTGTTCCTCCAATTCACTCAAACCAAGGCTCTGATACCAACTTGTAACACCCAAAAATTTAATGCCAAATTAAAACTTATTCAAAACATTTAAAACCATTCATCATTACAAAGTTTGTTTTCAAAATATCTAATATCAGAGTTTGTCCCAGAAACATAAACAAATCATGAGGAGCTGTACGATCATGCCTTCGCCTTGCCGCGATCCCCTGATGTACCTGAAACAATAAACTGAAACTGTAAGCCCGAAAGCTTAGTGAGTTCCCCCAAAATACCAACGCCATACAAATATAACCACATCGTATAACAATTACAGATCAACATGCATAATGAGCCTTCAGCATGACTGGACCGCCTCGCAGGGCCTTCAACCTATCTGGACCGCTCCTGAGCCTTCGGCATGACTGGACCGCCTCGCAGGGCCTTCAGCCTATCCGGACCGCTTTCCGGGTATGTTGGCCTACAACACAAAGCAGGACCGCCTCAACCCAACCCCCAATCGACAAACATGTGCACATAAATATCATACGCTAGCTCATATCATATAACAGTCAAACCGATCTAACTGATCACTAATCATAGCAACATCCCAATAACCAGGATACAGAACTAACCGATCACTAACATAGCATCATCCTATAACCAGGACACTGACCTAACCAGGTCACGAAGCATAAGCATACCACCATCCTAACTACCAGGATGTAATCAACAAACATGTCATGCCATAATCCAAATACAAATATATAAAGGGCCGGTCTTGGTGCCTTAGACCCTGTTACTATAGTGAGGATAACTCACCTCGTACTGTCGACTCGAAGATAAACTCAAGCTCTTGGATTGCTGGTACAACTCCACCACCTAAATGCACCATAGAACCAAGCTTGTAATTTCCAATTTCCCAAAATGCGCCAGAAGTCCAAAAGTCAACCCTTGGTCAAGGTCAAAGTCAACTGTCAAAGTCAACAGGCCATGTTGACCTCAACTCGTCGAGTACAACCAGCCACTCGCCGAGTTCCTTCCATGCTCACCAACTCGCCGAGTCACTTGAGTGACTCGTCGAGTTCCTAGTGTCAGTGGCCGTAACTCCTCGGGCCACTCGGCGATTTTTCCCCTTACAACTCGTTGCGTTCATACATGTCCAAAGGTTGGGAAAAACCCTATCCGACTCGCCGAGTCATCGACTGAGTCGCCGAGCCCAAGGCAATCTTCATCGGACTCGCCGAGTCGTTCATCGACTCGCCGAGTCCATTCAGTCCTTCATCCATACAGTGGCTTTTTAAGCCATGGTAATGCTCCATATTGTAGATCCAACTTCCTAAGGCATGTTTATCACGTAAAGTTGCAAACTTTACGTGCATGCAAGGCCCTAAGGTCTTAGAATGACAAACTAAGCTTGCACATCACTACAAGAAAAATGACTTACAGTCACACCAAAAAAGTGTGACCATATGCGTATAGTGATATTTTATTTTTTCACTAAAACTGTGACGGAAGGTGACGCCATCGTATGGGTCTTATGGTCACTTTAAAATGTAGTGTCCGTATGATATGAAAACATGTGGCCGTATTATAAAAGTGTGGCAAATGTGTACGTAATTTTGTTCCTTAAATATCCAATATTGTAGCGTTAAACCGTCAGTAGTCATATTTATTTAGTAAACGTGGTGACTGTATATCACCAACTTGCGACATTCATGATGTTTTAGTGTAGTTGTTTTCTTTTATATTGTCACACAGTTTAAATTTTATTAAGACTATTGTGTATCTTTTGTAAACATGTAATTACGGTGAGTGTGACCATGTTTGCTAAATGGCCACATGTAATTACTTCCATAAGTGGCGAATTTCTAATTATTAGTCACAAAAAACAATCAATTTTTGTGACTATAACCTATCGTATAGAGCCACACAATTAAGTGAAATACAATCATAAGTATTATAAAGACACACATTTTGTTAAAATTAAGGATTATTCGGTATCGTATTAAGACTATTGGGTATATTTTAGACACATAAAATTACGGTGAACATGTCCATGTTCGGTAAATGGACACATATAATTAATGATGTAAGTGACGATTTGCTAGTATTTAGTCTCAACAACAATCAATTATGGTATTTATTTGCCACATAAATTGTTTTTCATGTTGTTATTTTTTAACTTAGTCACAATAAACATCATTTTAAATCAATTGTAGTCTCATAATTCTTGTATATTATGACTATTGTTAACCATTTAGCCACACATTAAAAAATAATGTAAAGTAATCATTGTATATTTTTAGAGACATTGAAAACCTATAAAACATGGCAAAATTTATATTACAGCCACTTTAATTTACTATTCATTGTTACTTTTTCTACATTGTAGAGACATCAAAATAATTTAAATTAAAGTAACGAAACCCAACAACATGAAACAAAAGCAAAATTCATAATTTGATATTAGTAATAATTGAAATCCAAATCCATACATTACATTCCTAATTAAAATATCAAAGAAAAGAAAATTGTCTTAATTTCAAGAATTTAAATAATGGTAAAAAATCAAACACATCATAACTAAAACCTAAACATAACTAGGCATTCATCTTGTTTGTATTGCTCCTTGTGTTCTTGAGAAGGGCATCAGATGATATGTAAGTTGGTTTCCTTTTCATTGAGTTTTGATGTGATATAATTTCTGGTACCTATAACAACAACACTGAAACCAAAAAAATGAGTTCATCATAAACTTAGTATACTACTTTATGAAGAAAATAAAGTGTAATGCACAAAGTAGTGAACATAATTAAACAAACCTTTGACTCGGTTTGCACAAGGTATTTTGGCCATGGAACAAAACGTTTATATACATCCTCAACTAATGTGAATTCTCCAGTTTTATGGGGTAGAAAAGCATGTTTTATTACCACTTCATCAATGGAAACTTTATAGCAATCATCTTGTAGAGGAACTCCATGAATGAATTATCTTTGTGATGATAAGTTAATGGAACCACGAGCAACGATGTTCCTTTTTTCCAGATATGATAGAATACACTTGAATGCCTACAATGATTTGTGATATTAACATCAGAAAAGGAAAGACAAAAATGTATATTTAGCATGTCAAAAAAACGTACTGACCTGCGGAAGTGGATTTTTTGGTGAAAGTGTTGGTATCAAAGGACTTGTAGTGGAAGTCTTAGATTCAACAACTTTTTTGGTGGTTTTTGCAATTGCCTAAAAAATAAATTTAAGTCATATATGGAAAAATAGGATTTAATACAAAAGATAAATTAAAAGCAATGAAAATTGTTAGGTAAATACGTACCCGTGTTACAGATTTTAGGGAAGGCAATGGTTTATCGAGAATTGTAGTTGCAGACGTAGTTTGAATTGTTTTTGGTGGTTTTTACAATTTCCTAAAAAAGCGAAGTCCCAAATGAAAAATAAAAAATTAGTACAAAAAAGATAACGACAACAAACTTGTGAAGTGATGACATATATGTGTTAAGGGTTCATCTGTTGGTTCTTTGGTTGTGATTCAACAACCATGTCAATTGAAAGCCCTAGCAAATATAAGAAAAAAGGGACAATTTATTTGAGTAATGCAATTTACATAAACATTTTCAAGTGATGTAGTTTCTAAGATGACTTACATTTACAAGTGTTTGAGGCAAATTTGGAAATTTCGAGACACTTATCACACTGCTGACCCCTTTGCCTTTTTTCTGAAAAAAATATTAATAAGCAGCAAAAGTTAACACAATGTTGAGCTGAAATCCTATAGCAGAATCTGAATTATATTAATCTGAAAGCTTGCTTCTTAGAGCATGCAAAGCGTTTCCTAAAACATCAACATCAAGAATCATAATTTTAAACTGGATAATGAGATGAATTTTGAAGAATTCGAGTTAGGGCTCAAAACCAAAGATCAGTTTCCTAAAACAAAAGAGATTTAACACAATTAAGTGATAATTTAAAGCCTAAGAGAGAAAGAGAACATGTGAGTTTATATTCAACGCCATTTGCATCCAGATAACTGATTTTAAGAACAATGATTTTATCTCCATCAAAAACTTCAACTTAGAAAGTTCATAGATGCCTTTTCCAGTACCACTTGCATCAATATAACTATTTTTATGAAATCAGACACAATGAGTAGTAGAAGGAAGGAAGTTGGCTGAATTGATTAGGCATTTTCGTTGAAGTGAAGAATAAAATCGAACCAACAGGTGGGTGTTTGGGCATCTCGACAGCAAGGGCGGGAGGAGAAATCCTGATTGGTGGTGCAAAGGATTTTTAATTGCACATGAAAAGGAAAAAAATAGGGGCGCACCTGGTGGAATAACACAATAGTGGTGGGTCGATTGAGATTTAGAATCACATCGAAGGTTGTGGTTGGGTGACGAGCATAGTTCCGGCCTTGATGCAACGACTTTTGTGTAGAATCTAAGAGAGTTGCGTGCTATTTCATTAACATGTATCACCAATTACCACTGCTACTGATTCTATTCCACGGTTGGAAATTTCTTGCAATCGAATTGTAGAAATCTGGATTATGCTACATTGACAAAAACTCATTTAATCTGAAGCAGTAGCCACAAACTCAAGGATAGAGAAAGAGCTTGATTTTTGTACCTGTGATGGCCGGAGAAGGCGTCCTGGTCGAAAATGGTATATGTGTCACAATCGTAGAAGGCGTCGCCGCTGGAAAGGAGTCATCGTCGGATATTATATGGGGTTGTGGTGGCGTCGCTATGTGATGGCATCAATGATCTGCTGCCTGCTAATTTGTTATGCTAGGGTGAGAGACGGAGCGTGAGTTAGGGTTGGAGAATAGGAAAAAGGAAACAAAATTTCAAAATCCCGCTCATTCAAAGCCTTAAAATGTCAAAATCAAAGACTTGGGTAATTTTGAATCTAGGAGAGTTAGGTGGGTCTTGGGAGAGCACGTTCA
Organism: Lactuca virosa; assembly: GCF_052849685.1. Taxonomy (NCBI): domain Eukaryota; kingdom Viridiplantae; phylum Streptophyta; class Magnoliopsida; order Asterales; family Asteraceae; genus Lactuca; species Lactuca virosa. Next base: position 163,238,137 of record NC_136428.1, read on the forward strand.
CATCTTCACTCCTAATTTTTTAATTATTTTTTATTATATTAATTCTTATTATTATATACATCGGTAATGTACATCCATACAAATTATGGATCAGAAAATGGGGTCCGGGGGCAACTCGATCCCAGCCAGGGGTTGCCGCCCCTTGGACCCCGCTCCCAAGGGCGCTGCCCCCGGACCCCCGTTGGTTCAGTGGCTTCGCCCATAAATAGCAGTATACTTTCAACAAAGACAAAATTAAACAATGTGCACTCCGCACCATACCGATTTGTTCAATAATTGTCAAAGTGACATTGATCAACAAATTAACCCCATTACACTTAAATAACATTAGTGATATAAAATCACCAACAACAGAGACCAAATTTGCAAATTTGTCATATAGGTAATGGTATGTATGTAGTCATGAGCCAAAAGTCTTAAGCCCTTTGTCATATACATCAAGTACTAACTCATAAGAAATAATTCATACACCAAAAGTCATATGACTTAAACCCTAAGCCTTGGTACATAAGCCATAATCCATGACATATGAGCCATAAGCCATAAACCATAAGCAATATGCCCTAAACCCTAACTTATAAGCACTAAACCTGAAGCCATGTCATATGAGCAATAAGCCATAAGTCATAAGCCATAAGCCATGACATATGAGCCATAGGCCTTAATCACCTAAGCCCCAAGCCTTAAACCCTAATTCATAAGCCTTAAGCATTAAGTTGTAAGCCATAAAACCTAAGCCTTAAGCATTAAACCATGAGTTGTAAGCCATAAGTCTTTAAACACTATAAGCATAAGCACTTATCCTTAAGCCTTAAGCACTAAGCCCTAAGTCATAAGTTATAAGCCATAAGCCATAAGACATAAGCCATAAGACATAAGCCCTAAACCTTATCTCCTAAGCCATAAGCCTTATGCCTTAAGCCATACATCAGAAGCTACAAACCATATCCCCTAATCCATAAACAATAATCCATAATCTGTAATTCATAAGCCATACGACCTTAACCATAATCCATAATCCATAAGAAATAAGACTTAACCCATAAGACCTAAGCCACAAGCACTAAGCAACAAACCATAAGATGTAAGTTGTAAGCCCTAAGCCTTGAGTCATAAACCATAATCCCTAAGCCCTTAGCCCTAACAGATAAACTATAAGCCTTAATCCCTAAGCCATACCACCTTTAACCATAAGATATAAGCCACAAGCAATAAGCAACAAACCATAAGACGTAAGTTTTAAGCCCTAAGCGTTTAGTTACAAACCATAATCCCTAAGCCCTAAACCATAATCCCTAAGCCCTAAGCCCTAAGCCCTAACACATAAAATATAAGCCTTAAGACCTAATCCATACCACCTTTAACCATATGTTATAAGCCATGAGCGATATTCCATACATCATAAGATTTAAGTTGTAAGCACTAAGCCTTTAGCCATAAGCCATAATCTATAATCCATACACCCTAAACCCTAGGCCATAAGCATAATCCCTACACCTTACGCCTTAAGAAAGGTGCCATAAGAAATATCTAGTAACCCATAAACCATAAACCATAAGCCAAAATCCCTAAGTCCTACAACATAATCCCTAAGTCGTACACCTTAAGCCTTAAACCATAAGTATTAATCTATAAGCAATATGTTATAAGCATTAACCAAACCCTAAACCATTAAACAAAAGCTACAAGTTTGGTCCAAAATGGGTTTGGCTTGCAAGGATGGTCCAATAGTTTCTTTTTGTTGCGAGTTTAGTCCAATGGCTTGTACACTTATTCCCACAAGATCATAACTTCTCATGTATGAATTGGGGTTTTAGAGTTATATATGTCTTAAGGTTTATGACTTAGGGCTTCGCTTTAATTTATTTAATATTTCCATTTTTTTTCATCCAAAATGAATAGTCACAAAACACATCCTTTGTATCATAATATTGCATTGGTCTCAAAGAAACTCACGCACACATACACGTACACACACATATTTATATATATATATATATATATATATATATATATATATATATATATATATATATATATATATATATATATATATATTCAAAACTATTTTAAATTTCTCCTCAAAATTTTAGTTTGAGTTTCCCGATATAATTTCACTCTTCCCACAAAAAATTAAAAGCCCTAATTATATTTCCCACCTAAAAATTGGCTCTAACATTCCAATCAGTTCGTCGACCTCTCCATACAGATCACTCGTCGCCGACATCTCCACCATATGATCTCCTGATTGCTAGCACCTCTCTGTGACTCATCTGCCACCATTTCTCGCCTTATTGCAACCTGCATGTCTCTAAATATCGAAGCCATATACTACCTCCCACGCCCGTGTTCCCCTTTGCGGATACTGATGGCCGACTCCACCTTTCTCGCCAACGATTGATGTTTCTTGTACTCACCCTACTTGACGCCCATCGCCCTCACCTTCACCAGATGGCCCGTTACCCCGCCTCCTACCTTTTTCACATACCTCTCCTTCAAGAACCATAACTGTTCAAAACCGGATTGAAACAGTAGATTGCAATTGATATGTATATATTCGATTATTATAGACACTGTATTCACGGAATCACAATCACTGTCTCATTGCATCATCGGTTCGTATCTTTTCACGCAGCCATTGGCAAATCGCTTTTCTCTTCCTGCTTCTGTATCACTACACCACCATAGCCCCACATCACAGTGACACCTGCCCCCAATTACAGTGGTGTAGCCACCATAGCAGCAGCACCAGGTACCACCTCCATCATTGCATTAGCTACAAGTTATTATTTCTTTCCTTTCAGACTTTTAGTTGTATTTTCTTGCTATTAGTCAATAGTTCAGTTTGTATTTGGAGAATATCCATAATTAGGATGCTGAAAGTTGTGTTTTCTTTCTTTCTTTCCTTTCAGACTTACCATTTGTCGCCTCTCTATTTCAGGTATGCTTCTTGTTCTTAAGGTCTCTCTCTGTTTTTGTCTTGTTTGTATCTATGTGACCTCATCTCTATTTTTGAGTCTCATTGCTGTGATTTGAAGGAGCTAAAACGTAGATAGGAACCTATGACAAGTTATGCTTGGTCTTATGGGATAGACTTGATACTTTGATTATTATAAAAAAACAATAGTTGCAAATTATTATTAGAATTTGGAATGATGTGTTTGATTGTAGAATTTCTTTACATGTAGTTAGCATATGGGAATTGTCTTGGAGAGGTCAAAAGCAATATGGTTTGGGAGAGATACACTTGGAAGGCAAAGCCTTCTTCTTTATTGGCCAAGTACAAAAGAGCCCTGATTCACACTTTTATCTGAATTAACACCTGCATTTTGATGAACTGCATTGTTGGGAAGAACTACATGTAGGGCCTATAACCTGTCTATGAATTCACGAATAATGGATGATAATCTGATGGGTGAAGTCAAAAGGCATAATTGGGCAGACCCCTTGCTGGAAACTCATTGAGTGGGATAAAACTTTTGTTGAACCCAAACCTAAATATTTTACCGAATATCTTTTTACCATATTATACCATCAAACTTTTCTGGTGTAATATTGTTATAACACAAAGTTAATTTGTCAGTTTTTTACTGTAATGGTAGATGACATGTTATAACATAAACTGCATATTATAGCAATGTACTTTCGTTATGCAATGTTAGACAAAGTTGTATTCTTTTCATTTATTTATCATACTTTTCTGTTAAAGAAAGTTGTATTCTTTTCATTTTTTAATGGTGTATGATCTGGTGCAATTAAAAGAATAGATGACAAAAAGGGCAATTTGGTCCTTTCTTATAGCTGTTATTCAATACAACTATATTGTTATTTGTTTTTGTTTTTATTATTTTTATTATCTTTTTTGGTTTTTCAGAAACTGTTTCTGTTGAGGTAACTTTACAAAACTGTCATTCAATTTTTTTTATTAATTTATACAACCCTTTAATTGCAAATAAAGCAATGTAATTTTGTAAAATGACATGATTGCCCTTTTTGTTCATTTTTAATTCTGCCAAATGATATTAAAGAAAAAAATGTTCAAATTTACGAGTCGTCCAAAAAGTCTAAAATTGTAATTTTTTTGTATAATAACTTAACCAGGAAACAATTTCAATTTTACATCAACAAATTTTCATTTTATGAAGACTATTCTTTAAACTTACAAATACAATAGTACAACCAGAATGAACATTACATAAATATAGTAACATATTCAATAAACGACCCATAATTATATCGATAAGACATTATTGTTCTTTTATAACTATATTTACATATAGACACATATAATAACTGTAATCATAACTAAATGCTACCTACACTCACAATATTGGTTTCTTCTCAAAGCCAATTCATCATATTTTGACACACCTAATAAAAAGTAAATGACCATAAACAACCGATACCAACTTGTTTTCTTGCGTTTACTAAGTACAACTAGTACAGAACCGCCCTATGGACACACAAATATTTAGTGTGACCATATGTATCACCTTTTAGCTACTTTGTCTGGTATGTGTCTAAAAAGTCACCAGGTTATAAACACACATACAATTGCCTAATGTCACAATACATTTATCTATTGTCTCTTATAAAAAAAGGTATGACAATGATAATCGATACATGTGACTGATTGTGACTTATGGCCTCAGTGTTCGAGTGTGACTAATATTTGTCACATTTGGTATAATTAAGTGTGGTTAAAGTTTTGATTATCTATATAATGGCCACATAAAATAATTTAAATGTACCCAAAAACAGTCTCTAAATTTTTTTAGTGACCTTTGGCCACACTTTTAATAAAAAGTGTCACAGGCCGTTTTTCGGAAAGTGTGACCGTAGATCATTTTTGTACTAGTGCATGGAGGTTTGCACCTAAGGAGAGTCTCATCTTTGCAAAAGTTGGAAGCTTTATGGACTTAAAGGCCCAAGAGAGTCCAGATCTGAAGTTACAACTTCAGATCTTAGCTTATACACAAGAAAAGCTTCCAAACATACTAAAAAAGCCCTAAAATTTACCCAAAAGGGGTCTAGAAATGAAATGAGGTCAAGATAGCGATTTGATACCGTCCAGAAGATGCCAACTAAGATAGATTTCAGATCCCACACATTCCTTGCTTCTGGATACTTGCTCTCCAAGCTATTTTCTCCAAAAATCCTCTTCCAATGCTTAAGAGTACACAATTGGAGCACACTCACACGAATTAGGGTTTCTGGATTATCAAGAGGCTGTAAGGGGAGGCTGAGGAGGCCAATGATCCTTTAAATAGGTTGCAATACCCCGAAATTTAGGGTTTAATCTGCCAGCTCCTACTCGTCGAGTCCCTTCTTGGACTCGGCGAGTAGGTCACTAAAACACACGGACCAACCTGCTGCTACTCGACGAGTGGGGCATCCAACTCGTCTAGTAGACCTTGAAACCAAGAAATTCTTACATGAACCAATACCTGAGAATCAGGGCGTTACACTTCTCCCCCACTTGAACTAGACTTCGTCCTCGAAGTCTGCCGCGACGAACAGCTTCGGATAGTGCTCCCGCATCTCTGCCTCTGGCTCCCACGTCCACTCGGACCCCCTACGATGCTCCCATTGTACCTTCACCAAAAGTATCTCCTTGTCCTCAGAACCTTCGTCTTCCTCTCCAGTATGGCCACATGCCTCTCCACATAATGGTAGATAAGTATGCTACCACCCTCCTAGTTTTGTTTCCATTGTTTTCGTATACGTATTGTAGATACCTGTTTCTTGGTGTCTATAATTCAAACCCTCACACAAATCCTAGTCCACGATTATCATGAATAATCAACTTGCCTGATTTAGAGCTATGGGTTGACTACACAACTAGGGGCTCCCTTGGCTGGTATAAGTCATAAAGGCACTTGAGCCATAAGAGTATTTGATGAATATGGTATCCCATTTCATCTACGTGTGTGGGTTATGAGCCCATACTAGAAACATAATTCACAAGACCATCTAAATGATCAAGTGTTGTTATCGTACTTTGGGATATAACCAGACATACCATTACAGTTGCCTGATCTGGACCCACCATTTTTGGTCATCCAAATGAATACTTTATCATACTCCAATACGTATTTCCTACCATCAACACCTGATAGTGTCATATAACAACGTTTTACTCTCCGTTCCTATCACATCTATAAACACTTAATCTAATGCTATCCAAAATCGAAACTTAATTAAACTAAGCATCCGCTTTAGGTCCTAGTGTATAAATAGACAAGATTACAAAGCCTGTAATCAACACAATTTCCTGCCTATTTAATACTTTTACAATTCATGATGTAACTAACCTCTCTTTTAATTTAACTCGAACTAAGCATCATTTATAAATCTTATTTTATTAATAGGTGGTTTATAATACTTATAATAGATTTCCAAACCATTTTCATGTTTATACCATACTATCGCAATATAGTATGTGACGATTCTTTTATCCAACTTAATTGTATCTAAATATTCTTTATATTTTGTAGTTTTAAACTTAGACAAGATTATAATCCTTGTAATCAACTTCCAATACTAACTCTGTTTATACAACACTGTCCTAATTTAGTGTATATTTTTGTTACAAAGTATCAGATATTTTAATATACAATAATCTTTAAAGTAATAATACGTATTTTTAAGATTATCATGTAATAATATCATACAAACATTTGAACATATAATTAATCATATCTGGTTCACACAGTATATGTTATCAAATATACAATTAACAAATATTTCAGATAATAAGCAATTAGTTCACAGATAAACTTTCAACAGATAATTAATACTTTTTAATAAATATTTTGTATTAAAATCATGTTCATGAAGGTAACTATGCACTCAGTTGATTGAGGTGGAAGTCTCACGGAAAAGTCAGATCTTTGATCGACAATTCAGATTTCCCTTTAAAACGATCCGAATGTGAATATTACTATGCCTTAATATTTCATTAGTATTTATAAAGTTTAATCGTTATAATGTTTTTATTAAATTTATCAATAATACCAATCGAAAAACTGACTTATAGATGATAAGAAGCAACCAGGTAAGATCGTATCGGAGGTAGGATCAGTTTGGTATATAAAGGTATATTGTTTGAAAAATCAACTTGAAACATCTCACTTATCTAGCCTTGTCATCATTCCCGTAAGTAGATCGATCAATATGACGCCTGGTATTACTGATAAATATTATTTATAAGTTTATAATAATGATTATAAACATAAATATAATTTATACCTAAAGCACGATAAACATAACTCAACTTATAAGTTGTTTGACGAAAACTAGACATTAAGCGGGCAGAACTTCGAAACCAAAAGCTCTATTTCTCGGGCCTCTACGGCGTTCCAGATCTTCACTGTTAACACCTAAGAACTACAAGATTTGGGCGTTTGGGCCTAGGGAAAGTTTGGGAGTGTTTGGAAGAAGATTGGCAAGAAATGAACAAGAAAAACGAAGTATTTATAGGGATTTATGAGGCGTGCGCTATGCCTGGTGACATGAAAACCTCTCCTTAGGCCACGTGTCATTGATTTTGCGGAAGGCTTGGGGGCTAAGAGTTAAAGTAGATCGTTCCACGTGTCGCAATCTCGACGGTTGAATTTTATTATTTTTTCTAAAATTCATAACTTTCGCATACGAACTTTGTTTTCGACGGTCTTTATATCCATGTGTAGTTATCGACGAGTTCTACAACTTTTATTTAGACTCGTCGGCTAATTTGCATTTTATTTTTCATTTTATGGTCCGAGAAGACATAGACTGTAAATAACGCCGCGAAAGTCGTAACTTTTTCATACGAGCACCTTTTTCGACGTTTTATATATCGTCGGTCTCATATTGAAGAGTACTGCAACATTCATTTAGATTGTTTCGGCTAACAGTCAACCGATTTTCATTTCAATTTCTGTGTCGCACACTGCTATACTGTCTCGCACTCAAAACTTTGAAAAATCATAATTTGTTCCTTGTAGAATTTGATCCTATTAGTGATGGATTTGGAATATGTCATTGAAAAGAGAGTGACTTTGATGTCTGAAATGACAAAAGATTAGTTCTTGAACATAAAATTCAGAGTAAGATTAGGGACGATTGTGAATTTCAGATTTTAGGAGAGAGAAAGATACGTAGCTTCTTTATGAATGAAATATTAGTTTTTTCACAATCTATCATTGGGGTTAGAGTGGACGCCTTCGACAACAAAAAATTTAGTTTTCTGATTTTTATATCATTTAAGAGACCATCTTGAGTTTGACAACCCGACGTTCTACAAGACATCTTAGATGTTATGTACCTTTCATGCCTAAGGGACTTTCAACATTAGGTTATGATTGGACTGTATAATTATATTGCTTAGTTACCTGGGTTGTTCTACAGGCCATTTGAAACGGCCAATAAGACACCTAGATAAATGTCTTAGATATGTTAATATTAGCCTATTTTCTATATTTACTTTGTCAAATTTTAATATTTACAACAACCCAATCCCCAACTTTGAGGTTTAAATCGTCCCCAATGAAAAATAAAAAATTAAAGACAAAAAATAAAATACATGAAAAAAATAAAAAACACTAACCAATCCTTAATTTCATTGAGATTTGTGGTTGCACTTGGTACGTGGACAAACCTTTTGATCCCCGAGGTTGCGCATAGTGAGTAAGTAAAGTCTTGTGAGGGTTTGAATTATAGACACCAAGAAGCAGGTATCTACAATACATATACGAAAACAATGGAAACAAAACTAGGAGGGTGGTAGCATACTTATCTACCATGATCTTTACCATCTACACTTTCCTATCCAAGTTCATCCCCTCAAAAAAAGAAAGCTCCTGCATGTCTAGCTTCACTATCGTTCCACTTCCTTCTAGGATGTCCTCTACTCCTTTTACCTTCAATTAACATTGGCTTTACCCTCCTTACATGCATTGATCGTAGCTTTCTAAAGACATATATGTACATCTCAATCGTCATTCTCTCAAATTTTCACTGATAGGAGCCATTCCTAATTATTCAATGATTGTAGAATTCTAATGACATATCCATACCACCTCACTCGTCCTTATCTTTATTTTTCAATGGGCCAAAACTGAATTAAAAACCTAGTGGCTCGAGTTGTTGACACAAAAATGACATCCACCTTAATCATACTATGCGAGTAAGTTCAGAATTTCATGATCGGGGATACATCTTCTAGTGCTTTGATATGGTCTAGGTTTAAAGTATGTATCAGTCCAAAAAAACGTTTTGATTTGTGGTATGAAATGCTTTTGCTTTTAATTTTGTCTAATACTCCGACATTATACCATCAAAAAAATTAACCTAGTTAACAAACCAAGGTAAATGATTTGATGTAAGTAATTCTTCATCAGGAAAAGTTTCATAAATTTCATCATTGCAAGTGTTGGTCAAATGAATAAGGAGACATGGAGGATGTTCCATTCATTACTAGAAGATTGGGCATTAGCAACATATTTGAGTGACAGAAAAAATCCGTCGGAATAGCGACGGAATACCGACGGACTAAGAATGTGAAATTATTAGGATATTAGTGACGTTTTTTTCGATGGTTTTGTGACAAAAGACACTACCAACGGTAATCCGTTACTATATACTGACGGTTTACCGACGAAATTTAACAAACTTTTAGTTTTGTTGGTACCCGTCGGAAAAATTAAGATTTTTTTATTTATTACTTGAGAGAAATTTGGTAAATAAAAAATTTAGGGTGCCATGTTTCACTTAAGCGGGCTATGGATCAGTCTTAAGCTAAATCAAAAAATCACCTCTTCATTCTCTCTGTGAACGTCGTCAAACGACCTTGCCTCCGGTCCTATCTTACCTTCGCTGCCCTTAGGATTCTCAGCTAACAAGTGACCTGGAAATCTTTGTTCTAGGTGTAGAGAGTCGGACATACAATCGTGTTTAATCCTTCGATCTTTACCGACCTGAATCGACCCCATCGTGTTAGATCCTTCCATGTCCAACTTCGATTTCCGACATCTATAGTGCAAGCTCCAAAATTCATAGTTCAATATTCGACCTCAATTGAATTTACCTTACCTCATGTATGTTTGATTTCTTAGATGGCAGGTAGGCTCACAGTGGGTCCCTAACCGAGTTCACCGAGCTAAAAGATTCGATAATATCCTTTTTGTGCGAGTTAGGAACTTGAATTTGTTCATTGTATTTGTACATGTGAATTGCAGGTTCGATTGAGGAAAAGGGAGTTGAAAGGGGGGAAATGGTTGTACCAATTGCACTTGACTAGGTAATTATTATAAAATCTAGGTTTGTTGCTTATTTGTTTTTGGTTCATGTTTAAAGAGCTAAGCTTCACTTTGTGAAAACATAATTACCACTGTTAGAATCCCATTTGATTGATTAGATTAGGTTAAATGGCTTTTTAATAGATTGAAGATCAAACAGTGTAGAGAAAATATAGAATAATATGATCCATCTGAGTTATGTTCAATATTCATTATTCAATTTATAATACATATGTGCATTCTTTATGCATAGGTTTCTACTTTATATGTTGAAGGTTGAAGGAATTTCATTTTGATTTTTGCGTGATACTTAACAACTTAAGAATGCAATGGAGGTTTGTTCTTTTTCTAGGCACTCAAAAATCAGTATACATTGTCATACCTTGTATCATAGCATACTAGAAAAACAGTTCTTTACCCACAATATAAACGTACTTTGAAGCAATTGTAGTTCATGTCTATTATACTTCTAACATACATTTATTGTGGTGATTAATTAAGAGTAATTATTGATTGATTATAGTTGACAACTTCTGGTACCAAGGATGGGTTTAATGGAGTCCCTGTTTTCTAGTTATGAGAATTTACTTCTTGGATATAATCTAATGAGTTATCTTTCTATTTCAATACAAGCAATGTGCTTTATATTTTACTCATGATAGTAATGTACTTATATTTCTCTACATATAAGCAACGTATAGGTAATATATACATCTTACAAAATTATTTATATGTATTAGATTGCATATTTCCATTATTGGAAAGCACAAGTAAAGTTATATATGATTATTTTGTTTCTTTGCATAGTCGGACCTCTTGGTTCCAAAGAAGAAAAACAAACGTTATTGCCCTCTAATCAGGCTTTCCCATTAAGTCCTAACCTAATAAAAATTTACCCTCATTTACTTTTTGTTTGCTGTGATTTTCTTATTTGTTTTTTTAAAGTTTTGATCATGAAAACATTCAGTGACATGTTACTCTTAATGTAGACATGGACACAAAGGAAAAACAAAAAGATCAAGAAGCCACAGGTCTGTTTAAAATTTTTATCAATTTTTTTTTATTGAATTCGTATTAGAGGTAGTAGTCATAAATCTTGTTTTTTTATTCGGTTTGACCAGAAATGAGATGATTTGACCAGGACCATTGGTAGTTATAAATCAAGTGGAGCCATATCTACAACAATCACACCTATACCTACTCCAAAATACTCATATTCTTGCTATTGTTGAATCCAGAAGACTTTCATACTCTTCACCATCGGAATCTAAGGTGCTGTTTGTTTTTTCGAAGCGAAAATTCATGAAGTCTGCGGACCACCTCTGCAATCCTCTGTAGCAGAAGAGGTGGAACAAACGGCTGCAACCTATAATAAGAAGCATGTTTGTTTTTTAACATCTGCAGACTGCTGCAGTAAACTGAAATTTAAATAAACTAATTTTATAAACTGAAAATAGTTTTCAAACACCGAAATTTAATAATTCTAGTCTTAAAACATTGAAATAATAATAAAAAAACATGTAAAAAAACGAAAATATAAAACTTTAAAAAAAAAAAACTTAAAAAAATGTAAAAGAAACTAATAGTTTTATTCTAGAAAAAAAAACTAATTTTAAAAAACATTAAAAAATAAAATAATAAAAAAAAATTAAAAAAGTATTGCAAACGATGTCTACAAAGTTCGTAAAAAATTACACACGTTAAAAAAGATGCAACTGAAATTGAAAATATTATTAATAGAAACGGTAAAAAAAATTAAAAAAATTAAAAAAATCAAGTTAAAAAAAATAGTGGAAACTATAAAAATAAATTGTATCACATCCGTAAATAAAAATTTAAGAAAATAAAAGTTTAAAAAAAAAGTTAAAAAAAAAAGTTATACAAAAATTCTTAAAAAAACACTTGAAAAAAATGAAAGCTGAAGAGGTTAGAAGAGGCAAGTCAAGTGCTGCGCCACGCAACACACGCGCAGAAGTTTTTGTAGTCTGAAGTCTTCCAAAAAACAAACTGTTGCGCGAGAGAAAGTGCTGCGCGTGTGCTGCGCCGCGCAGCAATAAGTGGTTTGAAAAAGTTTTTTAAAAAAAACAAACAGCACCTAAATCAGAGCCCTTGCAACAGGTATGCAGTTTCTTCATGACAATAAATTTAAAAACACGTCCAACAAAATATTGTTGACTTTTTTATATAACTTACATTTACAAAATAATATATTATATATCATAATTGAGTAAATTGAAAGATGTTTGTTTTACTAATCAGGTTGAAGTACGCACAGATAGTAAGCAATCTAAGAGCAACTAAATGAAAAGGTTAAAGTAAAGCTTGTACTTGGACTTGAATTATTATTACTATAATTTTCTTTACTTAAATAATTATGTGTTTCCTCTCTCATAATAATGAATGTAAAACACTTCATAATAATGAATGTAAAGCAGTTAAAGAAACAATCACATCCTTGAAACAACTTCCTTAGAAAATACCACAATTAAAGCAAAATACCACAATTAAAGCAAAGGTTTGTTTTCATATAGCCAATTCTCCTGCATCATATTTTCTCTTGAACCAAATGTAAAAAAATCAAAATATAGTATGTGTTTTAGCAATGTTAGAAAACAGTATTTTTACATGATGAGATGCAATTCATTAATTCCCTGATTTTCACTTGTCGAATATTATGGATTTAATGTAATATGAATATTGAAACTTTTTTACTTTTATATTTGTTGATTTTAAAATATAGATTTGATGTATGTTTTAAGATTTTTCGAGGGTGAATATGTAATTTTTTTTTTCATGAATTCATAAATTTTTTTATAATGCCAAAATCCGACGCTAATCTATAACAAAATATCTGTCTATAATCCGTTAGTGAGTAATTCCGAGATTCCGTTAGTAAGTTATTCCAGATTCCGTCGGTAATCTGTTACTGAGTTACTCTGTTGGTAATCTATTGCAAACACATTCCCTCGGTAATCCGTTGCAAAAAGTATTTCCGTCAGTGATCCGTTACTAATTACCAATGGAAAATATGTCGCTAAATTTGTCGTATCCATCGGAAATCCGTTACAAACAATTAGCGACAAGAATATACCGACAGAGTTTGTTCTGTTATAATTCCGGCGGTAAAGAATATTAACGACGATTTTGGCCGTCGGTAATGCTCTATTTTGTAGTAGTGATTATTACGTTTACTGAACCTCTTTTATCTTTATTTCCAAATTGAACTTTTGTAGTAACAAAATTTAAGTAAACGAGAACCTTCCCCCGCAAGGCATCATGGTTCGAGTAAACGAGAACCTTCCCCCCCCCCCCCCCCCCCCCCAAAAAAAAAAAAAAAAAAAAACATAATATCTAAATTTATCAAAGAAGAATACGAGTTAAAAATTCTTAACATAGACATATAGGGGTATAACTCAACCAAGCATATGAAAAAAGGTTTTACTACCAAATGAAACCAATTTTTTATTCAATCGTTGCCCCATAATGACACCAATCAAGTAATCACTCAGATCAGACATGATTTCAAAATGATGTAACCAATCGCGTGATTGTAACACTGGTGTTGAGAAAGTTGTGCTTTAAAATTTCGAAGTCTTTCATATACAATCTGTAATATCGAAAAAATCATAATTAAAAAAATATCCATATCAATCATCCAGAAATATGTCAAAGTAAAAATAGTTATCACAGTACAATCCCAAAATAATGAAAGTGTGGAAACCTGGGTGGATGCAACGTGATCAAGCCGGGCCCTACCACTTTGAACCGAATGTACCAGAAACAAAACTTAAACCGTAAGCACAAAGCTTAGTGAGTTCTCCCCCAAATAACCTCATACCATACATACAATGGGCCTTACCCGAGGGCCTCACCTGACATTGAACCCCGCCCAGTACAGATCTGTCAATAACATGCGATGGGTCCTTCCCAACACACTCATTAGGCCCTGCCCGGTATAGATGCAATCACATACAATACACGCAAGAGTCACATAGACAGCTAGCATTCTAATAAAAATAATCAGTAGGCCGATATTGGTGCCTTCGACCCGCCAAAACACTGTGAGAAGACTCACCTCGATCAAATGATGCACAGACACACACTCACAGGCTGCTGCTACATGGCTCCTCAACTGAACACATTCAAACTAACTATAATAAATAGTCATGGTAGTAATCACAACTACAAGCCCAAATCACAATCCATCTTATAAAGGGTAAAAGACGCTTTTACCCTTCCAACCCTAGGCCCAACAAACCATGGCCTAAGCCCAAAAGTCCTAAAGTCTAAGAAACGACCCAATAAGGGTTCTGGTGAGTACCCACCGCGTACTACCAGTTACGCCCCATGTACAAGCTTCATAGCGAAAGGGAATCGTGGCTTAAATGTGCTACGCTGAGCGTACACCTTTCTACGCCCCACGTACTCCTTAGAATGCCAAAACTCTTATTAAGAACTTAATGCTTAAGTCCAAACGTCCAAAACACAGATCTTGCTCAAGGGAAACGTCTTCAACGATAAAGTCATTAACTTGATGCCTTTGCATGGCTCAAAGAAGCCCAACATGAATTTATAACACTCTAACTTCATACGAAGACCATTATTTCATGCATGGTTGAGCTTAACCCATCAAGATGCCATTTTTATGATTCTACAACTCCAAAAATGTCAAGAAATGACCAATAAAAGTTATGGAGTAACTTCTACTCACAAGAACCAAACCAAGGGACCAAAACGTACAAAATAAAATCCCAAATCTAGATCTAAGCTATGGAGTCATAATTTTTGAAGCTTTATACCTCTAGAAGCTTGCCAAGGTGAAGAGAGTGCTAGATCCACAAGCTCCAAGCAAACTAATCCTCCTCTAATGAGTTCTTCTTCTTGAAGATGCACCAACACACACCAAAAACACCCACAAGGCTCAAATTCTATAAAAAAGGATTAGGATTTCGAGATAATGCTTTGGGGATAATGGAGGCTGGTAATGAGAGAAACCTTGGGGAATAAGGTGCTTAAATAGGGTCTAAACCCTAAAAATTAGGGTTTGCCTTTGGCTCAGGTACGCCCAACGTACCATGTGTATGCCCACCGTACTAGGAGGAAATCCCCGTGTCCAAGTTTTGCCATGGTACGTCCAACGTACCATGATTACACCCAATGTACTAGGACAACTCACAAAATCAATGAACACTTTATATTTAAGAAATTTACCTAATAACTGGGTGTTACAGTTCTTCCCTACTTGAATCAGACTTTGTCCTCGAAGTCCGCATCCGCAAACAACTCTGGGTAGTGCTTTCGCATCTCCTGCTCAGGCTACCACGTCCATTTTGATCCCTTTCGGTTCTGCCACTGCATCTTTACCAGACCCACAACCTTGTTCCGCAAGGTCTTCGTTTTCTTGTCTAGGATCGCAACTAGACTCTCTATGTAATTCAGGTACTCATCCACCTAAATATTATCCAAAGGAACCACTGTAGAATCATCAACCAAACACTTCCGCAATTGAGAGACATGGAAAGTGCTGTGAATCTGACTGAGCTCCTCAGGTAGCTCCAAATGATAACCAATCCTTCCCACCCGGGCAATAACCCTGTAAGGACCGATATACCTGGGGCCCAACTTGCCCCGCTTCCTGAACCGGATGACACCCTTCCAAGGTGAAACCTTCATGAGTACCATATCTCCAACCTAAAATTCCAGATATGACCGACGTCTATCCACGTAACTCTTCTGACGGCTCTGTGTAGTTTGCAATCCCCCGCGCACCTACTTAATCAATTCTGTAGTCTGGAGCACCACCTCCGAGTTACCCATAACTCGCTGACTGAACTCACCCCAACAAATCGGGGTCCGACACTTTCTCCTGTAAAGCATCTCAAAAATTGGTCGATCGATATTGGCATTGTAGTTGTTGTTGTAAGAAAACTCAGCCAATGGAAGATACATATCCTAACTAGCACCAAAATCCAGCACACATGCCCGGAGCATGTCCTCCAAGGAATGGATAGTCCGGTCGCTCGGACCATCGGTCTGTGGATGCAAAGCTGCACTAAAATGCAACCGAGTACCCAACTCTTCATGGAACCTCTACCAAAACATGGAAGTAAATCGAACATCCCAATCAAAAACCATCGAGACGGGAACCCCTTGCCGTGCTACAACCTCCCGGATATTGACATCCGTTAACTTCTCCACGAAAATGCTCTCCTGAATGGGAAGTAAATCTGCACTCTTGGTCAATCGATCTACAATGACCTAAATCGAATCCACCCCTTGAATGGTCTACAATAGCTTCGTGATAAAATCCATCGTAATCTCTTCCCATTTCCAAACGAGAATTCCCAACAGCTCCATTTTTTCGTGAGGTCGCTAGTGATCAACATTGAATTTCCTGCAAGTCAAACAACTATCCACGTACTAAGCCACATCCTGCTTCATGCATGTCCACCAATAATCGGGTTGGAGATCTTTGTAAATCATTATCGCTCCCGGATAAATTGAAAATCTCGACCTGTGTGCCTCTTTCATCAAAATATGCCACACACCCCACAGTAAGGAACCCAGACTCTTCGATGAAGGGTCAACAATACATGACTACCATAATCAAACGAGAACACCTGACCCATTATACTCTCACTCTTCTGGTGCTCCTCGTTAATAGCCTCGACTTAAGCCTCTCGAACCTGCTCTAAGGGTGGGCTAATCACCGTCATCCTCAAACAAACATCTCTGATTGTTGCGCTAGCCAACTTGCGGCTAAGAGCATCGGCCACCACGTTGCCCTTCCCCGGATGATAAGGATCTCGCAATCATAACGACGTCTAGCCACATGCGCTACCTCATGTTCAGATTTGGTTGATCCATTAAATACTTCAAATTCTTGTGGTTCGTGTAAATGATACAACGAACCTATACAAATAATGATACCAAATCTTGAGGGAGAACACAACCGCCGCCAAATCCAAATCATGAGTGGGATAATTTGCCTCATGAGGCTTCAGCTGCCTTGAAGCATAAGCTATCACACGATCCTTCCACATCAATACTACACCCACTCCCGAGATCGATGCATCATAATATACCACATAATCATCCACACCCTCTGGCAGGGTCAAGATCGGAGCCTCACATAACTTCTGCCTCAAGGTCTCAAATGACGTCTGCTGCCCACGCCCCCAACCTAATATAGTAGGCTTCTTTGTTAATCTGGTCAACGGGAGTGCGATCCTGGAGAAATTCTTGATAAAGCTATGTTAATACCCAGGTAAACCAAGGAAAATCTGAATCTCTTATGGAGACCTTGAAACCTCCCACTGCATCACGACCTTGATCTTGGTCGGATCTACCATTATACCCTTCTGGTTGATAGGGTGCCCCAAAAACTGCATCTCACGCAACTAGGACTCGCACTTGGAGAACTTGACATATAGCCTCTCCCTCCTCAGAGTCTCGAAAACCTCCCACATGTGATCCTCATGCTGCTCCTTGGTCTTAGAATAGACCAAAATGTCATCAATAAACACGACGACTGACTGATCCAGCATCGGTCTACAAACCCAGTTCATGAGATCCATGAATGCTACTGGTGCATTGGTGACCCCAAAAGGCATCACCATAAACTCATAATGACCATAACGAGTCCTAAATGCCATCTTCTGAAAACCCACATCTCGAACCCTCATTTGAAGATAGCCTGATCACAATTCAATCTTGAAGAACCAAGACGCACCCTGAAGCTAGTCAAACAAATCGTCAATCCTCGGAAGCGGATAACGGTTCTTCACCGTCAACTTGTTCAGTTCTTGATAATCAATGCACATCCTGTGGGAGCCATCCTTCTTCTTCACAAATAATATCGGTGCTCCCCAAGGTAAACTAATCGGCCTGATAAATCCCTTGTCTAACAGCTCCTGCAACTGTGTAGACAAATCGTGCATCTTCGGCAATGCCAACCAATAAGGTGCCTTGGCTATCGAAGCCACACTAGGAACTAAATAAATACAAAACTCCACCTACCTCTCTGGAGGCACTTTGGGCTGGTCCTCTAGGAAAGCATCCTCATATTCCTGAGTAACCGACACATGTTCAATCGTAATCTTCTTCTCCTCTTTAGTATCGAACACATAAACCACATAACCATAACATCCTTGTTGTAAATATCTCCTAGCTCTCGCAGTTGAACAAAGAGTTGGTCCCCGCTAAGCACCCATTGCGATGACTAACCAGTTCTCCCCTACTTGGGGTTCGAACCCTAACTAAATGGTACCCAAAATCAATCATTGCCCCATTAGGGCTCAACTAATCCATTCCCACAATCACTTTGCTCTCGTGCAAAGGAATAAGAACCAAATCAATCGGATATTGCTCACTGAATAACTCCAGAACATAGCCTCGATACTCGCATTGGACGATCATCGACAATATCTACCTCTAGTAGATAATCAAGCTCTCGTGGAGCGTCACTGAACCTCCTGCTAAGCGCAAGAGACACAAATGATCGGGTGGCGCCCAAATCAAACAGAACTAAGGCTGGAACACCGTTCAATTGGAACGTCCCTATATAGCAGCAATCATATAATAATAAGCATAAACGTCAAAGAAAATAATGAAATAGGGAGAAAATACATACCCGTAACCACATCTGGCACTGCGCGAGCCTCCTCGGCTATCAGCTAGAAAGCTCGGCTCCTCACCATTGGCGCCTCCTCCTTGCCCTAGCGGCCATCGATAATCCTCAATGTCGCTAGAGCGGGTGCTACCACCGTTCCCCCTACTATCAAACTCGGTAAATCGACCTTCTTGTGGCCCCTTTGATTGCAATGAAAACAAATCAGTACTGATCCCTGGGTGGTGGTGGTAGCAGTATAATCCCTACTGAAATGACCAGTCTTGCCGCATTAGAAGCAGCCAGAACCACCCGCCCTACAAGCCCCTACGTGTGTCCGGCCACACCAACTGTACCGACCCCAACCCTACTGGCCCCTCTATCTTGAATCCACAGTGTTGGGCTTCTTCTCCGAGCCCTCCGATAGTTGTGCCTAAACCGACTTCCTCTTCCTCACAGTCTTTAGATCAATCTCCCGCTCGCGAGACCAAGCGATCATATTATCCATTGTCTTGCAGCTAGACATACTCACAAACTCCCGAATCTCATCTTTAAGCATATCATGGTATCGAGCCTTCTTCATCACCTCGTCCGCCACATACTGTGGAACTAACAAAGCCCTCTCACGGAACACGACAGTGATCTCCGCCACGGTGTCAGTAGTCTGGCGAAGGTCCTGAAACTCCCTCGCCAACTGTTGAACCTCAATCACGGGTGCAAACTCAGCCCTGAATATAGTAACAAAATCATCCCAATACATCAACTCAACTGCCTCACCTTCGAAGGCATGGTCTATTCCTCCCACCAATCGTGAGCTCTGTCCTTCAGAAGACATGATGCAAATCCGACCTTCGACCCCTCGGGGTAGAAGCTAGTCCGAAAGGCATTCCCGATGTCCACCAACCACCGTCTGCTTACAATGGGGTCCTTTATTCTGAAGAACTCAAGAGCCCCACATGCACAAAACTCTCGGAATGTTAGAGAGCGTGCACCCACCATAACTATCATCTCGGTGTGAAATGCGCCCAGACGCTCATCCAAAATCTCCATGATACTCTCCTTGACCGTACCAGAGATCACAGGAGTCTGCTCCAAAATGCTATGGGTAGTCTTAAACAAAATGAACTCCCTCAGCTGATCATCCCAGGGTTCGGCTCCAGAGCCCGGACCCGATCCCTCACCACAATTTAAACCTCCTCGAGTGACCACCATATTGAAAATAAACCATACAAATCATCAGAAAAACACTCGGAGAATCTCACACCAAATGGGTCCCTTAGTATCACCACGACTCCCTTGACTTGAGTACGGATCCTATGATTTTAGTAGTACGGGCCCAATACCACCTTCCACACCTATCCATACTTTCCTCAAGATTCGTCTCGATTTTCGCAAGTAACCCCCAACATTTCATATTCGGCTAACCCATACATCTGCAAATGCTAACATGCTTCCTAGGTTCTCACATGATTCCCTCTTCACTCCTCTCCGCCATCAGCTGCATAAGAAACTCCCACCAACACCCGCTAGCTACCTTAAAAATATAATTACATGCCACAAACACTAGATAATTCTTTGACTGCAAGGTCTCACACTATAAAGGTTGGACTCAAAAAAGAGCTGCGGAATAGAGTTAAACCTAACCTTCTAAAATGATCTAATTTTCGTAACATGTAACCTAACATATTTGCTTGATAGTTAACTAGTATTATTTGTGGTTCCTAAAAGCACAAAGCAAGCAACATTCAAGCATCTAGTTCTAACCAGAGTACTGCCTAAAAAGCCATCCTAACATATCATCTGTAATCCATACTAGCATGTAGTTTAAGGGTTCATACAGTAAACATATAAGGCATCTCTCCTATCATACAATCCTAAGCAGATCCTTAGCCTTAATCTAGCATGCTATTCATATATTCACATATTGAATAAAACAAACATGTATATGTATTTTAGGAACACTTACTTGAGTTCGGCTAATTGCATCCATCACACTCATTCTTTATAGTAGTAACCCTTTTTTAAAAACTTATTTCTTTATTAAAAACTTACCAAATCCTCAGTTTGAGTTCAGACACAACCGAGAGTGTGTCGAATCCCTCAAACCAAGGATCTGTATGAATCCCTCAAACCAATGCTCTGATACCAACTTGTAACATCGCAAAAATCATAAGTAAAATTTTAATTTTTAATTCAACCCAATACCATCAAAATATCCATACCAATCATCCAGATATATGTACAATCCCTAAATCATCAAAGTTCAAAAACATGGGTGAATGCGCTATGATCAAGCCGGACCATTCCCCTTCGAACCGGAAGTACCTGAAACAAAAGTTAAACCGTAAGCATAAAGCTTAGTGAGTTCTCCCCAAAATACATCATACCATATATACAATGGGCCTCGCCTGACATTGGGTCTCGTCCAATACAAATCTGTTAACAACATGCGATGGGCCGCGCCCAACACACTCATTAGGCCCCGCCCGATATACATGCAAACACATACAATACATTCAAGAGTCACATAGACAACTAGAATTCTAATAACAAAAAACAATGTGTAACATCCCAAAATTTACGACCACAAATTTCATTTTTATTATAATAATTATATAACCATTTGTCTGAAAACAACCATAGTATCAACTCATATCAAAACAAAAGTATCAATAGTCAAAACATGTCATGATAAAACAACATCATAGTATAACTCCCAAAGATCCCGTGTGCGGAAAATGTAGTGTGATGCGCTGCGATCATGCCGACTCCTTTCCCTTCGAAGAGGAAGTATCTGAAACCAAAACTGTAAACTGTAAGCACAAAGCTTAGTGAGTTCCTCCATCATACCACATAATCATATAATGCCAGGCATATTTGGGTGCCCGGCCTACCCTGTTAGGCATATCTGGGTGCCTGACATACCCTGTCAAGCATATCTGGGTGCTCGGCCTACCCTGCCAAGCATATATGGGTGCTCGACCTACCTTGCCAGGCATATCTGGGTGCCCGACCTACCATCCAGTTTATTTCAACCGGAAATGGGGACTATTTCACCCCTACCACTACCACATAATACATATCATAAACATAGTGTCAGACATATCTAGGTGCCCGACATACCTTCCATTTTATCTCAACCGACTATGGGGTCTAACCTACCCCTCCTACCACTATCACATAATATCATACCATATTAGCACATAAAGCATAAAAGATAGTGGCATACCAGACAATTATCACAAAGACAATAATCTCATCTATAATCAACTACTAGTGGGCCGACATTGGTGCCTTCGACCCACTTCTACTGCAAGGTAACTCACCTCAAATGTTGTAAAGTAGCTGAATTGTCCTCGGCTCTGAAATCAACCCCACTCAAACTACTACACATAAAGATTTCCTTTAAATACCCCTTTCACACTCTTAACCCTTTAAGGGTCAACTTTGGTCAAAGTCAAAGTCAAAGTCAACATTCTGGGTTGACTCAACTCGCCGAGTTGGTCCATTAACTAGTCGAGTTCCATAAATCAGAAAACCCAGAAATTGCGATCCAACTCGTCGAGTTCTTTCACAATTTGTCGAGTTCTTCCTATCAACAATATTGGGACCTTCCCACTCAGCTCGTTGATTCCGCCTTGAACTCGTCGAGTCCTTCCCTTTACAGAAGCGGGACACTTCGACCCAACTCGTCGAGTTCCTCAGTCTTTTAATCTTTCTTAATGTATTAAGCCATTATTCTTCTAGTCAAAGTCCCATATTTGAGATCTGAGCTGAATACACCTCTAGGAGGGTAAAGTTTCTGACTTTACTGATTAAGACCTATCTTAGAAGAAATGACCTCTAACCCTAACTCAAAATGGCTTAGATTCAACTCCAAAACCATAAAAACTTCAAGATAATCCACAGGGTCATAGATCTGGACTCTAGGGACAGTTTGGGCACGTAAAGTTCCTATCTTTACTTGCATGCATAGCCTACTTGGCTCAAAAGGCCGAAAAGACGGTCAAAAAGTTGCATGGGACTACCATGGCCATAAAGTTGGCACCTTTATGCCATGAGGTCCCTTAAAGACCCTAGATCTAAAGAGTTGCTCACATGGGACATCCAAATCCCAAAAACCATCATTCTTGGACCAAAACATGAAAAAAACAACTTAAAACTAGATCTAAGCATGCTATAGGCAAGACAAGAGCTTTTTATCTCAGATGAACCAGAAATGAAGCTTAACTTCTGGATCAACTCTTCTCCTACATGTCCTTGCTCCTTCTTTAAGTATCTTCTTCTTCAAAAACACAAGGAATGCACAAAAATGGCTCAAAACTCTCAAAAGTGAATTAGGGTTTCGTGGCTAGGGTTTGAGAGAATGGAGGCTGTAAATGAGGCCAACCTTTGGAGGATAAGGTGTTTAAATAGGGTGAAAACCCTGAAAATTAGGGTTTCATTCTGCCAGTCCTACTCGTCGAGTTGAGGCTCCCTACTCGACGAGTTTGGGGCCTCCAACTCGTCAAGTCTCTATACAAAAATGAATAAAATTTTGAATTAAATACATACCAGGAACCAGGCATTACACAATGGGCCGACATTGGTGCCTTCGACCCGCTAAAACACTATGAGAAGACCCACATCAATCAAATGATGCACATACATGCATTCACATGCAACTGCTACAATAGATCCTTAACTGAACACATTCGAACTAACTCTAATAAATAATCAGGGTAATAATCACAACTACAAGCCCAAATCACAATCCCTCTTATAAATGGTAAAAGACTCTTTTACCCTTCCTACCCTAGGCCCAACAAACCATGTTTCAAGCTTAAAAGTCCTTAATGTAATGCCCGCAGATTCGGGCTAGTCAATTTAGAGATAATAAGCGTCAAAAAACGACTTTTGGATAGAATATTATTAAGAGTAAATAATCTTAACCAAGTTATAGTACATATCACAAGGATTTCGTACATATAAAGAACACTGAAATCTGACTTATAACAAAGAAGTTATGACCTGTCGAAGTTTTGCGACAAAACAGGCACGACGTTGTATATTGTAAAAAGTGAGTTTGCGATAACATAATTTTTTGCCGTAGCGATCTAAACGAAAGTTATAGTATACGTTAAACTGAGAGCGTGCATATAGAGAATGTCCAAATCTGACTTCGTTAGAGGAAGTTATGATTTTTCTAAGATTTGACATAACAATATGCAGCTCGGAAATCGGATTTTAGATCGATCGATTTTTAGCCAACACAACCTAAACGAGAATCGAAGATCTCGTTAATAGGAGCTCAATGGTATAAAGACAGACGAAAACGGACTTCGGATAACAAAGTTATGAATTTTTAACGGACTTTAACTGTCTAAGCATGTTGAAATATAACATTGAAAATATATCAAAATTAGCATACGGAGTCTAAATGAAAGTTGTAGATCACATCGCTACCTTCGCATGGATATAAAGAACTTCAAAAACGGAGCTCGTATGCAAAAGTTATGAAATTTAGAAGATAATTAATGATTGGGATTAACCAACGAGTGACACGTGGCAAGATCTGGGCCACACCTTCTTCCCTAAGTCTTTACACGAGAGCATGACATGTGGCATGAGTACGCCCAACGTAGCTCGAAGTACGCCCAGTGTACGCAGATTTCCCAGCCTATAAATAGATGGCGTTTTCCTCATTTTTCCACAACAATTCACTCCAATGCTGTCCCAAACACCCCCAAACCCTCTTCCCATTTCCCTAGTACTTCTTAAGTGTTAGAAGCGAGCCCCAGAGCGCCATAAGGCTTCGATAAAAAGAGCTTTCGGCTCAGAAGTTCTGCCCCTACAGAGCCCGTCTCCTAGCTAAACCCCCTTGTAAATGAGTTATGCTCACCCTACTTTAAGTATAACTTATCTTTAAGTTCATTATCGTTATTATGAACCTATAAACAAGATTTATCAGTGATTCGAAGTCGTTATATTGATTGATCTACTTACGGGGACGATGTCTAGGCTGTGAATTAGCGAGGTGTTTAAAGTGGGATTTTCCAACAGTATACTACGTATACCAAACGGACCCTACCTCCGATATGATGCTACCTGGTTGTTCCGTACTTGATAAATCATAACGTAGACTTTGAGTTGATGATGAATCTAGACTAATAATGATGATGAATCTAGACTAATAATTAGTCGTAATAAATATAAGCCTAAAATCTAGTAATAATGATACTAGGCTTCGTCAAGGGAAAACACAATTGTTAGAAGCGAAACGCTGCCCAAATTTCGAGTCATCACTTTAACAAGTGAGTGCATAGTTACTTTCATCTTACATATAGATATGAAGTATTTAATATTAATACATGATATATGTGCTTATTATCTGTGATTCTAATATCTATGCTGGATGAACGATTTATACATGTTTTACTTGATTTAAACTGTATATGTATTTTTATACCTATAAATACATTGTGTAAATATAGGTAGATGAAAGATGATATGGATGATGAGAGATGAAATATGATATAGACATTGAGAGGTGAAAAGATGATGAGAAGCCTTGACTTAAACGATGATTCAGTCATCTAGCAGAGTATAGATGACGAGCACAGACTATTCTAGACAGTCAAGTGGAACACTAGCAGGCTCGCAACCTGTTGGTGTTTTTGAACTACATGTTCACCAGATGTACTCTAAAAACCATGGCAGCTATGGACTTAGTGCCTTATAAATGAACGTAGCTCGAAGTACGCCCAGTGTACGCAGATTTCCCAGCCTATAAATAGATGGCGTTTTCCTCATTTTTCCACAACAATTCACTCCAATGCTGTCCCAAACACCCCCAAACCCTCTTCCCATTTCCCTAGTACTTCTTAAGTGTTAGAAGCGAGCCCCAGAGCGCCATAAGGCTTCGATAAAAAGAGCTTTCGGCTCAGAAGTTCTGCCCCTACAGAGCCCGTCTCCTAGCTAAACCCCCTTGTAAATGAGTTATGCTCACCCTACTTTAAGTATAACTTATCTTTAAGTTCATTATCGTTATTATGAACCTATAAACAAGATTTATCAGTGATTCGAAGTCGTTATATTGATTGATCTACTTACGGGGACGATGTCTAGGCTGTGAATTAGCGAGGTGTTTAAAGTGGGATTTTCCAACAGTATACTACGTATACCAAACGGACCCTACCTCCGATATGATGCTACCTGGTTGTTCCGTACTTGATAAATCATAACGTAGACTTTGAGTTGATGATGAATCTAGACTAATAATGATGATGAATCTAGACTAATAATTAGTCGTAATAAATATAAGCCTAAAATCTAGTAATAATGATACTAGGCTTCGTCAAGGGAAAACACAATTGTTAGAAGCGAAACGCTGCCCAAATTTCGAGTCATCACTTTAACAAGTGAGTGCATAGTTACTTTCATCTTACATATAGATATGAAGTATTTAATATTAATACATGATATATGTGCTTATTATCTGTGATTCTAATATCTATGCTGGATGAACGATTTATACATGTTTTACTTGATTTAAACTGTATATGTATTTTTATACCTATAAATACATTGTGTAAATATAGGTAGATGAAAGATGATATGGATGATGAGAGATGAAATATGATATAGACATTGAGAGGTGAAAAGATGATGAGAAGCCTTGACTTAAACGATGATTCAGTCATCTAGCAGAGTATAGATGACGAGCACAGACTATTCTAGACAGTCAAGTGGAACACTAGCAGGCTCGCAACCTGTTGGTGTTTTTGAACTACATGTTCACCAGATGTACTCTAAAAACCATGGCAGCTATGGACTTAGTGCCTTATAAATGAACGTTGGCAGCTATGGATTTAGTGCCCTATAGATGAACATTGGCAGCTATAGACTTAGTACCTAATAAATAACATCAACAGTTATGGACTTAGTGCATGTTGGATAAACATAATAATTATATCCTTAAGAACAATCCTTTGAACAATCCTTAGGAATGAATGAATGAAGAATAGATGATTCTTAGGGTAGATCCTTAAGAATAAAGAAGATAAAGGGGATGAGAAGTTGGGTTAATTGTTTGATGATTAAACATAATAATTATATTATTGTGGGTTGAAAACCCTATGTACTCACCAGGTTTCTCAACCTGATCCACTCAGTTTTTTTGTATCACATGTTTCGATACGAAGATACATTACACTGAGAGATTAAAAGAGATGTAAATCATTAGTGTAAATGAATGTATTGACGATGACATGCTAATATTTTAATATAAACAAAATATATTTCTTCGGAAGTGCTTTGATAATCTCTTTATCATGTTTTTTGGGAACAAATTCCGCAATATTATTATTTAAAAAGGATACTCTGATTTTTAAATAAGCATAAATAAAATTTTTAAAGTGACAGTAAATTTGAGGATGTCACAAATAAGGGTTCTGGTGAGTACCCCCCGCGTACCACCAGTTACGCCCCACATACAAGCTTCATAGCGAAAAGGAATCGGGGCTTAAACGTGTTACGCTGAGCGTACACCTTTGTACGCCCCACATACTCCTCAAAATGCCAAAACTCTCCTTAAGAACATAATGCTTAAGTCCAAACGTCCAAAAAACAGATCTTGCTCAAGGGAAACGTCTTCAATGATAAAGTCATCAACTTGATGCCTTTGTATGGCTCAAAGAGGCCCAACATGCTTTTCTAACACTCTAACTTCATATTAAGACCATTATTTCATGAATGGTTTAGCTTAACCCATCAATATGCCATTTTTATGATTCTACAATTTCAGAAATGCCAAGAAATGACTAATGCAAGTTTTGGAGTAACTTCTACTCACAAGAACCAAACCACGGGACCAAAATATACCAAATATAATCCTAAATCTAGATCTAAGCCAAGGAGCCATAAAGTTTAAAGCTTTATACCACCAGAAGCTTGCGAATGTGAAGAGAGTGCTGGATCTACAAGCTCCAACCAAACTAATCCTCCTCTAATGAGTTCTTCTTCTTCAAGATGCACCAACACACACAAGGCTCAAATTCTCTAAAAAAGGATTAGGGTTTCGAGATAATGCTTTGGGGACAATGGAGGATGATAATGAGAGAAACCTTGGGGCATAAGGTGCTTAAATAGGGTCCAAACCCTAAAATTTAGGGTTTGCTTCTGGTTCAGGTACACCCAACGTACCATATGTATACCCAACGTACTAGGAGGAAAGCCCCATGTCCAAATTTTGCCATGGTACGCCCAACGTACTAGGCCAACTCACAAAATCAATAAACACTCTATATTTAGGAAATTTACCTGAAAACCGTGCGTTACACAATCAACTTCAATCCTTATCTCGGACGGTACAACTTTGTATTTAACCATAAAATAGTTTTACCCCAAAAGAAGCAACTTTATCCCCGTGCATGGTTTCGATTTTTTTAATTGTTTAAGAAATGCATAAAAATTTCGACAAAAATATAGAAATAAATGTGTATTGACTCATATGTTTGTTACAATCCTAGTTATTAATATGGCTAGAGTCGACCTTAGGATGTGTGGGGTGAGTGACCGAACATGACATGCTTCTTGAAAGGGATCTGAAATTGTTTTTACGTACTAGAAGCATAGGGATCGGCGGCCTAAAATTTCATCGGAAATATGTCGCTAAGGCCAACAACGACAGATTGGCGATGGAATAAACAAAAAGACTTAGCGACGTATTAGCTTGTCGCGGAACACTTTGGAATCAATGGCTTTTTTCGTTAATTTGTCGCTAATTATTTGTAAATGAACAATTTTTCTGCTTTAATCGTAGTCACTAATATAATTACGAGCAATCTATTAGGTATTGAATCTTATCGCAGTATTAATAAATTTTACTTGTATTAAAAAAATTATATTTAAGAGTCCATTTTTACTATTCACATAATAATTTTAAAAATCCGACTATCCATAATTTTTAGGAGAACAACATAAATTTCATTAAAAGATAGCAAAAGTACAAGGATCAGTTACCAGCTCTGCATTTGGTGTTAGATTGTTGCATTATAATATATAATGATTAGCTAATTAACTAGTTTGTTAAGACTGTATATAGATTACTAATGACCTATTTAATCAGCTGCGCCACTAACATCCCATCCAACTTATCTCAAGGAAGGCGATGATCATGGGGATCGTAACCGGAGCCATTTGAAATGGAAATATTGTTGTTGGGGTGCGCACAAAAGCTGTAGAGATTTGATACGCCATCTGAATATGCAACAGCAGACTCATAGCAACCCTCGTTCTCCACCATGCCATATTTTTTATCTAGTTGATGTACAGTGTCCTGAAATTTTCAAATGTACAAAAACAAGTCCATTAATCAATTAGATCTGTTGCAAATTAAAGAACCAATGCTATGTTTCCAGTTTTGATCATTGCATACATCAGTTCATTCTGATGTTTTAATTTATGTCACCCTAAAAAGGAAGTATATGATTTATGGCTAATGGATGCTTACGTAGTCTAGTCGAAGATTACCATTTCTTTGCTCCAAGTTTTTCACCTGTAAATGAAAGAAAAGTTGAGGAGTTTTCTAAAATAGACTACAAGGATTTATTTAGTCTATTTCATTTCATTACATATTGTTAATCTTTTTTATGGATGTTTTTTCATACTAAGATATTCATGAAAATAAATAGGATAGGATATAAACATGAAATTTTTAAAAACTACAAGAGAGGTTACTCACCCTCTTCCGGCAAGTATCGGTTTGAGTTTTGATCACGTGATACTGTCAACAAGCAAAGAAAATGTATAAGTCCCACTTAATTAGAAGCATCGGTAATTTTCTAGAATAAATCTTGAAATTCAGTGGTTCAAAGTATCCGAATGAAAGCTTAGGGTACTATATATAAAGCCAAAAAATTTATTAATTAATTTATCCTTTACAAAATTAAGCTAGCTTATAAACTAAGTTAATTATTGTAATTTATGATTTGATAAAACAATAAAAATAATTTATTGTAGTTTATAAAGTAACTTATAAGTTAGATAGCATATTGATAAACTCACTTATAAGCTAGTTTGTCAAAAATACTCTAAGCCTATAGTAATTTCTATTTAAACTCGTATATAATAATTTTGATTTTTAGTAATATATAACCGACTGAAATAAGTACTTTTTATTTTGGTTAATAAAGTTACTTATTACTTATAAGTTTTCTATTAAAAAATTTCTATACGAATGAGTAGAGGATAATGAAACCTTTCGTTCTCGCACAATGGTAAGTGAATCCTGCATTTGTTGCTCGAGAATGGTGAGATCATTCATGTCCAAACCATCTAAATCTTCACCAAGAACTCTTTGCCTGCAAAACAATATTTCCAAACTACTTTCTTTAACATTTGATTAATTTATTTAACCCGTGATGGAAGCCTAATGGTTTTAAAAATAAAACTTCACATAGTAGGTTTAGGATCACACCAAAAATATTCCAAAATATTGTTAGTTTTTGTGGTTGACTTCTCACCTGGGCTTTGGGCTTTGGTATTGACTTTTTTTTTTTTTTTTTTTTTTTGTTTTTTTAACTTTTAGACAAGATATTTAACCTTTAATATATTACACTCACCTGATCTCCCTCCTAAGTTTCGTGTTGGTGTCCTTAAGCTTTTTCATAGTCTCCTTCATTCTCTGTACATGCATATACACACCACCATATTACACAAGAATCAGCTTACAAAACACACCCACCAAAAGCCAGATGAGCATCTGGTTAAAGCCCAGCAACCCAAAGGTTGTGAATCTTCGCTGCGTATTTGCTGGTTTGAAAAACATTAAAAAACACACACAAGAGAGGGCGGAGAGAAAATAGCGAACCTCATAGTGGGAGCTCCAGAGATCAAAACCTAGAGTTGTCTGATACAGATCATACATCTTTTTAGTCCTGTGTAAATTTAACTAAGATCAAGATTTTATGAAGAGATGAAATTGAGTTCTTTAAAGCAAGCAAAAGGTGTTAGAAGAGATATAGCTAGATACAGAAGATGCTGTAGCCTGTATGTATATATATGTATATATGTATTATATACGTACGTGGTTGAAGGGCTGATATACTCATGGAACTTGCCGGTGTTGGAGAACATAATAAGAGAAACCTTGGCATCACAAAGAACAGTAAGCTCATGAGCTTTCTTGAATATCCCATTTCTTCTCTTTGAGTATGTCACCTGTCTGTTTGTGTTATTCTCTATCTTTTTTATCTCGATCTTCCCCCTACCCATCTCTCTCTCTCTCTCTCTCTCTCTCTCTCTCTCTCTCTCTCTCTCTCTCTCTCTCTCTCTCTCTCTCTCTCTCTCTCTCTCTCTCTCTCTCTCTCTCTCTCTCTCTCTCTCTCTCTCTCTCTCTCTCTCTCTCTCACACACACACACACAATAGTGATCTTTTAAATCAACTGTATACGTAAAACACAACTAACATGATGATGAAGAAATGAAAAGAAAGACAGGTATCGGGTAAATAGTAATCTCAACTCCTTTTATATCGTAAAATCGATGCAATATGTGTACAAATCGTTAAAAACGAGTTAGGATGTGTAGTACATAAAGAACGGAGGAGTACATACAGAAGGTTACTAAATATGGGAAGGTAGGGAAAGTGGGAAGAGGTTGAGTAAGTAGAAGTGCTTTTGCTATTTTGGTGAAAGTGCTTTATCTTTAGATGGGCTTCAATCTTTTAAGTAACATAAAGTGTCCATTCTACACTTCCCTTTTAGCATTTCACTTAATATATACTATAAGGTGTAATGTATCCATTCGATTTACCGAAGATAATGAACTAATCATATATTTCACGGTGGTTGATCTTGTTTCTTTTCAAAGATAACATTCATGTGCTCTTTTTTTCATATCGACCTTAATTCACAATTATTCACTTTCTAGACTCGATTAAATATACACTAACCGAGTTAAAGACTACTGATGGGAGATACCATTCACATGTCCTATCAACATCACTCTTGCATGATGGCATGCCATGATGATTGAACTGTTTGCCTCTTCGTATATTTCGGTATATATCTTGGAAATATTGAGGTTGACACTCAATCTCTTTGGGTAGGCACCAAATCTAAATTTGTTGCATCACTTCTCTAATGAAATTACTTCATACCAACCGAATCTTGTAATATATAGAGAATTCCAGAGACTCAAAAATACTTAACACAAACTATTTACTTTGTACAGTAAGTGTATGCATATATTCCTGTATCAGTCTGCCTATGTTTGGCTCAATTAATTTTGTCTAGGCTCATAGTGCCTTGTAATCTTATATGTATATTTTCTCGAATGAGATCAACAATTCATCAAAAAACATTATTCTACAAAGTATTAGCAGAACTTTTCAAACCCTAATCCCTATCTCATGTACCATACCCATAACACTACTCATGCAATCTGATGGCTGCTCCAGGCTGGAGGCACTTCACCCTCTCCTTCTCTTCCACACCTTCAATCAAGAAACCATATGGCATCACCAACATCAAAGCCTACATACCCCACATGCGTGATCTCGAACGCCTAAATTATGATGCCTAATTTGAACAGTTTGAGACAAATTATGTCAGCTACAATGTTTCTTACCATATTGATCTACGATATGATCTACTGCCGATAAGTATCGACGATTCTTGAAACACTTTTTCCATATACCATAGATGGAAAAGCTATCGTACTTGACACCAAACTGAGGAACATCGTAAGGAATGATTCCTTGATCTTTGATTATTGCATGCAAATCTAAACTATCGGTGATATTCTTGACAACATCTACTTTACAGTTCTAAAAAGAATTTGGTTATCTACATGATTAATGATTTTTCCTCAAAGTTTGATTATATAGTGTGAGTCTCATTTGTCATCGATCTCCCTTTCCAACCTTCTTCGAAACCCACTCTATGTTTTTGACAACAAACACGTGTCACTCCAATAATTGCTCATCTATAATGGTTTATCTTAAACACAAAGCCTTAAACCGAATAGTTGACAACAATGTAATGAAATTCACATCAATAGACGACTAAATCTAGTCTTATCCCTAGTAGGATCGATGTATTGCCATCCATATGTGGTTGTGAATCATCATAGCGTACGACATAAAGCTACCATTCTCCCTAATAGGGTGTATCACCCTTTCCATATTTAGTTGGGAAGCATCATAGCTACTGTCCTAGTGCGCCATAACAATAGTACTTGACATGTCTTCCACAACTAGCCCACCTTACAGCACAAACTAGTTATGAGGTGAAAGATCCTTAAGAAAATCATATAATGGTGAAGGGTGATGCCATCAAGACAAAAGCATATACAACATGATCTGAGATGTTCTTCTTGGTGGATGGACTATAACAACAGAATATGATTCGCCAATTTGACATGCATGAACAACAATTTGATTCTTGACCACCTATGAAATTGGTATTAATGCATCAACTATTATATTTCCCTGATCTACCATATCTGGATCACATGGGTCACTTTTAAAATACTATAAAATTGAAAACATGCTAAGTGCACATGATTTCAATGTTTTGTAAAATTGTGTTATGTGTATCGTGTTTTTACCCATAGATGTTTGGACACCTATCTTTTTATATTCGGGGAAAGGCAGTCTATGTCAAACCTTATGCTCTACGTAGATGATACTATCCTTATACAATCATCACTCTGATGGAATTTGCAGGTTATAACAATATGTACAATGCAGGTTAACAATTAAGAATAAGCACATGCAACCTAAATAGATATATGTCTTATACTTTGAAGGCAATATACTTTGAATAACAAAAACTAACATGAACCCTAGCAAAATTCGAAAAAAAAAGGAATTATGGTTTACATACCTTTAGATTTATTATAGCAAATAAATCTCTTGATTCTCTCCTTTGCACTTGAGAAGATAGCACCAAAAGTTTATTGTCTATATTAATGGTTTGTACCCAAACCCTAACAACTAGAAGACAAGAGGAGAAAGTTTGGCTATCCTTTAGGTAAAAGTGATAGACGAAAATAAGCACCCAAAGGGTCCTATTTATAGCTATTAGGAAAATCCTGAAAACCCCAATCCTGAATAAAATAATAATATTTCAACTTCTGGTGGTTATCCAGTTTTCTTCTCTTTGAGGAGGCTTCCAGCAACCCTAATAGGGTCTCATTAAAACCGTCCCCACAAGTAAGGTTATGTAACCATTCCTTGTTCAACTCTTGAACAATTTCAGCTTAAGTCATTGCACCTTTAATTATTTCTAATTAACCCATAATTAAATCTAAATTAAATCTAAATTAATTATTACTATTTCTAATTAATATATTAATCATATAATATATTAACAAATCATTTCAAATTAATTTATTACTAATATAATAAACTAAAAAATTATCTTATATCTCTCCAAATGTTATTCTATTCAGAAACAAGTTATGATGGCAATCCAAAAATGACTCTGTTTCTAGTTACAAGTTATATTAATTTAGTTATGAGCTTAGACACCTTAATCCAACACACTCGTCTTATTACAACACATTGTTTCATCCCTATTTCACAAGTTCTTCATGACTTATTTAGGTGAGCTAAATAATTTCCTTGGAATTTTTACCTCTCGTAGTAAGACCGATATGTTAAATAGTCAATAAAATCATATCGTCGAGCTTCTTGAGTATGTGGACATGATGAACTGAAAATCGCATTACATGCTTTCTAATACATAGTGGCTGGACATCATCAATAAACTTGTTGCATATCACACATTATATAGAATCTCAACTGGTAGCCTTAAATATCTTACCTTCACTTATCTTGAACTCAGATTGGTTACTCATGTCATTTTATGCATAAATTGGACCAAGGCCACTTCATCATTATGAAATTGATAATATGATATATTCATGGTTGCTCATGTTTCATGTACTATCATTCTTATCTCCTATTCGAATACGTATTGGGGAATCTCCGCCACATGACAATCTACATCACAATATTGTATTATTATATATTCCATTGGGTATTGATAGGTGTCTAGGATGCAAAAACTTATTAGGTCATCAACCTATTTTTCAAAAGTCACTCATTAATTGCCTACTAAATCCATGATTTTGTGTACAGTGATTGAAAGTGTAAAACAAAAAGACAAAATGGTAGTGTAAAGAAATTAATAAATATCAGCGCGAACTTGGATATAAATGTTAAATGAATGATGTATTGAAGATAAAAAATTAGGAATGATACATAAAGTTAAGATCATGTGAAATTCTGTTAGGAACCGGACCGGGTACACGCAGCGGAAACACACTATCACACACACACAAACTCACGAAAATAAAGCAAGAAGAACACAAGGATTTTACGTGGTTCGGATTCGGTGCAAATCCTACATCCACGGGCTGCAACTAGAGAATTTTATTAAAACTCACAAGATTACAATTGGCTTGACACTCTACACTTGATGTTCTCTCAAGTTTTTGCACACAAAATATGCAAAACATACATGCATATATATAGGTATATTTGTGAGCCGCAATATGCACAAGATTGCCGCAAAGATTGAAAAATGCGTAGATTTTTCTTTAGCCGTCCATTGATTATTCCACCGAAAGTTCGCGTCCAATTCTAATGTTCAATTGTTGCGTTCACATTAGAGATAGTGACAATAAATATTAAACAATTGATTCCACCGTCCATTCAACAATTCAATTGTTTTAATTTCCAAGTTTCATTTATGGCCCTTGAACTCTTAGGAACTTGTCAATTTGTTCATGACTCCATAAATCTTAACAATCTCCCACTTGGAGACTTGAACAAATTAGTCTTTCTCCGCCATCCAACTCTAAATTATTCCAGTAATCTTAAAAAAACAACCAAGTCCTTCAAGCTTCCAGTTCCAAAGAACAAGCTAAAACTTAGTCTGATTTCTCTAATTGCAGCCGCCCCTCATCTTCAAGTACTAGAAGGGCCAGTTGAAGCTCTCACTAGCTCCAACTCAGTCGTGGCTAATCCCACCACCGACTCATCCTCTGTCTCAACCGGTTTGGACACTCCACCAGATCCAGAGATACACCGAGGACCACTAACACTCTCCAAACTTTGCAAACTTCCAACAAGAGAGAATTTTCCAGTCTTAGTCTTCAAAACCCAACGGCTCTTTGTAACTGTACCCGGAACACACCCCGTGCTCCCACTGTCACAAAATCTCCTGAATGGTTTAGACTTTCGAACTCGTTCAGCTAACATCCCCTTGGCTCCAGAATTCATGTTTGTAAAATGAACTCTCTTAGCAGTAGATTTAGCGAACTAGATTTTGTTTTGATTAATCGGGATGGTCATACTTCCCTCAGCAGGTACCTCAACCATATACAATGACCCACGCTTCATACCTTGAGCAATCACCGAATTACCATTGACCACCATCCATTTACCACCACCAAACCTTACTTCCAGTCCTTGTTTATCCAGCTGACCAACAGAAATCAATTTTTTCTTCAGCTCCGGAATAACCCTGACATTCTTCAGGCTCCATGTAGTTCCCAATGAAGTAACTAGATCAATATCTCCCATGCCCGTTACTTGAAGCATCTCTTCATTTGCTAACCGTACCTTTCCAAAAATCTCCTTTTTTTAGATTCACCATCGTTTCCCCGTTGTCCATGGCGTGAAACGAAGCCCCTGAATCCATGACCCAAGAGTCCATAGAACTTTCCATATTGAGTATCAGTGCATCATCCTCAGACACACTCTCAGCACCAGCAATGTTTAATTCTTTCTTTGGACATTGACTCTTAACATGTCCCACCTCTTGGCAGTTCCAACATTTCACATTCTTCAAAGTTCTAGAAGAACTTTTTCCCCGACTCCCACTGCTCCTGCTATTCCCTCTACCTCTTCCGACATTTAATAAATCAGAAGAAGAAGATCCACCTTGATTCTTGCGTCTGATATCTTCGCCAAGAACCAAATCTCTAACCCCTTCAAAAGTCATACCACTGGTCCCCACGGAACTCGTAACAGCAGTAACTGTTCCGGACCAGCTATCAGGTAGAGAAGCTAGTAGCAGTGATGCTTGAGTCTTGTTATCAAATTTAATTCCCACAGATGATAATCTGGACAGAATTGAATTTAGATTGTTAATGTGAACCGTAACTGAGTCTTCCTCATTCATCCTTGTAGTGAACAACTCCTTCATCAAGAACACCTTGTTAGCCGCCGATGGTTTCTCATACATATTTGACAGAGCCTCCATCATACCACGCGCCGTGGTTTCATTCATGATGTTGAAAGCAACGCTCTTCGTCAACGACAATGTAATAACCGCCTTGGCTTTCTTATCCTTTGAGTTCCACGCATCTTCAAAAGCTTTTTCCATTTTCTCCGGTTTGTCTCCGAGTACCATGTCCAAGTCTTTCTGACATAGCAATGCTTCTAATTGCATTTTCCACCAGCTAAAATCAGAACCGTTGAACTTTTCGATTACAACCTTGTCTTCAGCCATTACGACAAACAAGATACAAATCAGGTACACTCGTGCGTGATAAAAAAAATGATTGTACCCTCCAAACCTCGCTAATCTGGCTCTGATACCAGTTGTTAGGAACCGGACCGGGTACACGCAGTAGAAACACACTATCACACACACACAAACTAACGAAAATAAAGCAAGAAGAACACAAGGATTTTACGTGGTTCGGATTCGGTGCAAATCCTACATCCACGGGCTGCAACTAGAGAATTTTATTAAAACTCACAAGATTACAATTGGCTTGACACTCTATACTTGATGTTCTCTCAAGTTTTTGCACACAAAATATGCAAAACATACATGCATATATATATAGGTATATTTGTGAGCCGCAATATGCACAAGATTGCCGCAAAGATTGAAAAATGCGTAGATTTTTCTTTAGCCGTCCATTGATTATTCCACCGAAAGTTCGCGTCCAATTCTAATGTTCAATTGTTGCGTTCACATTAGAGATAGTGACAATAAATATTAAACAATTGATTCCACCGTCCATTCAACAATTCAATTGTTTTAATTTCCAAGTTTCATTTATGGCCCTTGAACTCTTAGGAACTTGTCAATTTGTTCATGACTCCATAAATCTTAACAAATTCATGGTAATATATCGATCACAAAGAAAGTAAACTTTATAAAAAAAAGTCAAAAAGAACAAATATGGGAAATATAAAGGTTCATGCACATTAGAATTCATGATCTGTAGAATGCAGAATAAATTGAACGTTATTAGAAAAATGAATTAGCATCAAGCAAATAAATATGATCTATGAATACCGAAGAAAACAAATGAAGATTAATGGAAGGGACAGTTTGAAACATCAAGGAAGAAAATAATTTTTATACGCTTATGCGGAGAAGATTTGGAAGACATAATTTGGAAGATCAAAGTAATAATAATAATAATAATAATAATAATAATAATAATAATAATAATTAATAATAATAATAATATTAATAATAAAGTAAAAAGGTTATATGAATGCATGAAAGTTTAAAAGGATTATGGAATAAAAAAACATTATTATACATACATGTTATAACTGATGCGAAAACAAAATTTAGTGGTAAATCAACAATGCTAAAATATAAAGTGTAGTGAAGTGTAAGAAGATATGATATAAGACAATGATGTAAATGAACAAATAAAAAAACTAAATTCTTATCAATCATGAGTAATTTTCAAAATGGAAAGAATACACAACAATATATTGGAAATAGATAATGCCAAACACTTAGAAATTAAGAAAAAAAATGAAACCTTACATATGAGATTTAACTTTGATTATAAGGAATGAATCCTCTCTAAGTGGTTGGTATTTTTAACATCCTAAATTATTAATTTAAGATGTTGACCAGGCCCGGTTTTAGAGGAGGGAGGGGGGGGGGGGGAAGAAGTGCAGTCGTACAGGCCCTGAAAAAAATAGGGTCCGAGTTTTAATTAAATTATATATTTAATAACTAATATATATGAATTTATTCAAGGTTTTGGATACAGTTTAGGTAGCCCAATTGGCATAAGCGAATCCTCTATTTTGAATCAAGGGTAGGTGGTTGGATTCTTGTGCACAACATTTTGATGTTTCAAATTCAAGTTACAGTTTTGACCATTACTTTATGCTATATATTTTATAATCAACCCCTCTTTCCATATGTTCCTTTTTAATTAATTTATTTACTTTTTAGTTTTCCGTAACGACAATTCACCGTCTTTAGTTTGTTTTCCTTATATATTAAAAAATTGTATTTAGGGCCCCATTTATTTTTCTTAGCACGGGGCCCTTAAAATCTCCGAGCTGACCCTAATGTTGACTTTGCTAATTCTTTCCCAAACTGTGTTCCTGTTAGAGCGAGAAATTGACACACTCAGACCACCATGAACCCCATATATGGTAATGATTTCAACTTAGATTTAAATAATATTTTTTATAGGAATGTTGACACAAGAGGTATTGTTATCACAAATAATTGGGGATGAAATCTTAATGGAGGAGTGGAGTATACAGTCTCTACTCTGAGAAAGGAAATCGACATTCAACTACTGGAGAGTACGAACATGCCAACCATTTGGTCCAAGGTGGTTCCAGGGAAAATAAATATCTTCATATGGCGGGTGAGACCTGGCAGATTGTTCACCAGATTAAATCTTCCACGGACAGGAGTAAACATTCCTAACACCTTCTGTCTTTTATGCAATGCTTTCGATGAGAACGAGGTACACATATTCAAGAACTGTTCCAAGACACTTAAGATCCAAGTGCATATCCAGACTTGGTGGAATGATTTTCCTGCCTCAACGGACTCTTTAGAAGACTTGTTGGGGGTAAACTCTATTGTAAAAGTGGAAAGTAGGTCTTTAGACACCTTAGAAGCGATATCAAGATAATTCTTATGTACTACATGGAAATATAGGAACGATGTGATCTTCAACACCAATACTAAGGTCAAGAGTCCATTAGCTTTAGCCTATGATGTCAAGACTTTGGCCTTTTTATGGATTAAGAATAGAGCGAAATATAGTAGAAATTTGATTTGGAACTCTTGGGTTAAAACCCTATTGTATTGTACCATGTAATTCCAACTTCTTGTTGTTTTTAATTGAAGTCTAACTGTTAAAAAAATTAAAAAAAAAATTAAAATGTTAAGATATAAAGAGACCCAATGATGGAAAACAAATGAAAATTCTTAGGAAGGATGGAAATAGACGTTTAAAAGTTAATTTATAATAATGGAACATAAATTGTGAGATATTACAAGAATATATGGTTGAGGTTGTCGTCTTAGTAAAAAATAAACCAACTAACCTAGGTAGCTAGGGTAAATCGGGTCAAATCTACAAAGAGTTTATGGTCAAAAAAATTTGTTGGAAGTAGTCCAATATAGGAAATTATTAATAGTTACCAATTGAACTAAAAACAAATTTTATTACAAATTCAGAAAATGAGAACAAATGCAAAGAGTATTCAGAAACCGTAAGAATGATAAAAAAAAAAAGTAAAAGATAATAAAAATAATAATAAAAAAAACAAGATTTTTTTCAGCTAAGTTATCAATAATTAAAATTTATAAACCCTTATATTCTGGTATAATTACATAGACAAAGTTATAATTGCTAATAATTAAATCATCCATGTTTTGACACACAATATGTCACTACAATTACCTATCTTAGTACATACGTCTACATGATTAGGCACAAATAATGGCTTCATGATATCGTGTCTTACAATTAGGATAACGTAAATTAGGGTTCATTATCGTTTCTTAGCATAATGTATGATGAATAATTAATTTTTGTAACTACTATACTAATTGAGATTGGAAGAACTTGTAACACCTAAGTTTTAATAAGATTGGAAGTTGAAATACAAGTAATGATATTAGGTACATCCATGTGAATATTAGTCAGAAACAACAACAACAACAATAACATTACCCTATTCACATACAAAAAGGATAAATGAGAGGTAGGATGGTTGGCAA
The DNA here is from genome assembly GCF_052849685.1 of Lactuca virosa. NCBI lineage: Eukaryota > Viridiplantae > Streptophyta > Magnoliopsida > Asterales > Asteraceae > Lactuca > Lactuca virosa. The sequence goes on from NC_136428.1 coordinate 163,279,041, forward strand.
CCCCTCTCAATGGGAAATAACTACTTTCATAAAGGAGATTCGATAATGTAAGAGTAAATAATTGAAAGGAAAAATCATCCTGGACGATTTTTACACCATGGGGAAGTTTTTAGTCAATTATCTTTATTATAGTTTTTGTAGAATCGCCATATATCATCTTGGATGATTTTCTGAGCTGTAAGTGGCTTTTAAAGACGAGATGTCACAATCCCAACCGACGACAGAATCATCGGGGTGAGCGACGTGAATTGAATATCACAGTCAAAGCATACATGAATAGTACATAATAGCATAAAGTACCAATATTAAACATTACCAAATATCTTTCATCAATACATGTATCGTTACAAATCTTCATTGAAGCAAAAAGTGGCGAAAAAAATATATTTATACAAAATGAGGATGCCATAAAACCCGCGTGTAGATCTCCTTCGTCTTACTTTCCTAACAATACATATATTAAAATACATCAACAATAGGTTGGTGATTTCTACAGGTTTGGACTCCATATACTTTTAGAACCAAAAAGTATAATTTTTATAAAAGGCTTTTGAATATAAAAAATAAATCATGTTGTACCCTTTTTATTTTTGTCAAAAGTAACCAGCTTTGCCAAAAATGTTTTCGTACAAAAGTAAATGGTTTATATAAATAACTTATTAATTGTATGTAACGTCCCATTTTCACAACCAAAAATTTTCAGTTATATTTAAGTGAAACTTTCCATTGTTGCTGATGAATGTGTATAGTCACGCCTTCGCCTTCCCATGAAGAACGATGATACCTGAAATAATAAACAACTGGGTAAACACAAAGCTTAGTGAGTTTCCCCCAAAATACCCCATACGATAAACATACAAGAATGCATAACGACCGCTCTTCGGGCCTTCGGCCTGACTGGACTATCTCGCAGGCCTTCAGTCTATCCGGGACGGAATACCAGGGTTTGTTGGCCTACCACCTCAACCCAACCGCTCCTCCCGAGCCTCCATGCCTTCAGCTTACAGCCGGCCCGCACCGAGTATCTTGGCCTACACCACAAAACAGGACCGCCTCAACCCACCACTACCATATGTCGACATCCTATTCTTGAGCCACAACCAAACGAGGAACAAGCTTTCTAGATCAAGAGTTCTCAGGATACCCTACATGACCACAGATAGTCCTTAGGGCACTCCACGAATTGATAATCAACAAGTACATATAACATACAGTTCTACAGATCACTACATCAAAGCAACATACTTGATACCAGGATACAGATCAAACAGATCACTACAACATAACAGCATACTTGATACCATGATACAGATCTAACAGGTCACTAAAGCACAACAACATACTAAATATCAACAATCCAAGGAATGCATGACCGTATATACTCAGAGGTGAGATAGACACCTGGACAGGTGATCCTACTCTAGAACCACAACCAAACAAGGAACAGGTAAAAGAGCCTAGATCAAGAGTCCTAAGTCTATCCTACATGACTATATATAGTCCCTAAGGCATCCGTCTACTAACAGATAACCAAAACTAGTGGACCGACATTCATGCCTTCGACCCACAAGTATAGTGAGGCGAAACTCACCTGAATCGAAGAACTCTAAACCATGCGATACGACCCCTTTTTCAACATCGCTTGCTCTCGTGAATCCACTAACACCAAAACCGGATAGAATCTCAATCAATAGCTCAAAATCCTCAAGTTTGACCCAAAGTCAAACTTGGTCAAAAAGTCAACGGTCAACAGTCAACAGTCCCTCACAAAGTGACCATCTATGGCTCACGTCGTGAGCCAATACAGGACAAAATAATCGAGTCTCACAACCCTCAAGACGTGACATGCATCTTCTCACGTTGTGAGATTAGTCTGGAATCCATTTTGATCCAAAAACTTCTTAATCCATTACGCCACTAATCCATCTTTTCCAGGAGGCTTCCTAACACTCCAAGGATCATAAAAATCGATGCTTTAAGGTCTTGGATGTCCAATACAAGACTTGGGATCAAAATACTTCTTTTATGGAGTAAAAAAGATAAATTCTCATGCATGAACTCCAACATCATCCAAACTTCAGATCTATAACATATAAGCACCAAGGAACCCATTGGACCCATAAAGTTGCCAACTTTATGGAGTCCCAACTTTATGGCCAAACATGCATACAACTTTATATCTAGAAACAAGGAAACATAAAACTTGGATCTTGATTACCCATATTGGTCTAGAAGTGTAGCTAAAGGTTGCAAATGGAACTCCCAAGTTGAAACTATGCTCTAATGGTGATATCTTCTTCTTCAAACCAACAAAACTCCACCAAAAGATCAAAAAACATAAAGAGAGGCTAGGGTTAGGGTTTTACTGAGTTTAGGGATGAAGGAGGCTGGTTTGGAATCCTAAAATAAAGTTTATGGGGTTTAAATATGATGGAAACCCTAAAATAGCGTGGGATTGGGCTGCAACGCATCTCACGTAGTGAGCTCTTATTGTTCACATCGTGACCTCAGTTTAAATCAAAATTTTCATTTGATCACTCCTCGCATCGTGACCCTTCTATGGTCACGTCATGAGCCTTGATTTTACCCAAAAACCATGCCTTTGACTCCTTGAAGCCCTAAGTCGATCCGATCTAGAAACAGGGTGTTACATTGTAAGTTTATAAATCTTGTCCATTCGTGTCATGATATTAATTAAGTATTATATGACTTAATTTTGGTAATGACACTTATCATTTTGAGTCAAAACTTTCCCACTGCATACAATCTCTTCCAACTTGTATAAGTGAACAAAGATCGTGTATAAATCCTATTTCAATTCGATACGACAACAAAATGAACCAAGGGTCTATAATGAGCTCATAATCGAACTATGACATGAGACCTATGCACTAGAACTACAAAGGGGCGTGTTGAAAGTCCAAATCAACGTTATATCAACGTCGTGGAATAAGTATAGTAGGAACGTCAGCGCCCAAATCGACTCGTTAGACGATGGTTGTTGCGAGAAACCGTTGATGGGATGTGTACCCATATAAATCTATACAATCGATCTTATACATGTCATTCCTCGTTCTATACAGATTAATGGTTATAATGTAGAGTGTTTTTACTAAGATTTACAGTCTTAGTTTAAGAAACAAACACAACTCATATAGGAAAACATGTGTGTATTGGATCCTAACCATGTGTCCATTATAAGTTTATTAAACACTTATAATTCTTTGTTGTTTAGGAACAATTATTGATTGAAGTTTTTTAATATTTGGGATTCACAAGACTTAACATATTTCTAAATTTTATTGTTTGTGGTGAAAAAATTTGGGCAACATAATGATTTCTTTTATAACAATTTCCAGGTTTCAACCAAAATGAAACCAACAACTCCATAAAGCCAATAAGTCAAAAAACCAGTATGATGCATAATTTTATAACAATACATTTCGTGAATCCAAAAATTAATTAAGGAATCGTATGTAACAAAATTCGTAATTTAGTAAAAATGATTTATATTTTTATAATAAATATATAAAATATAATATAAGTCGTTTTTAAGTTCATTTTACATAACCTGGTAAAACAGATATATAAAAAGTTGATTTTTTTTATATATATTTTCAACTCATATGTATATATGTGCTCAAACTTTGTTTTTCAACCATTTTAAGCAATGTACATTTTCATGTTGAATATCATTTTAGTTATATATATAATGCCTTCTTATACAATCCTAACATGTTCATATATATATATATATATATATATATATATATATATATATATATATATATATATATATATATATATATATAACAAATTCATGATTTTATAATATGTCAATTATACTTGTACCCTTATAACAACCTAGTTACGATCTTTTGATTTTTTATCAACATATATAATCATATTTCACAACATAATACAGGTATATCATATTTTAGCATTCTACTTATAGTTGTATGATTATTTAGTGAGTTATAGCCTTTTATGTTACCATTTCACAAGATTTTAACAACAGCCATGTATGATGTATTTTAGTGTATAAAAGCTTTTAAATAATCAAAACTTCAACAAGTACACATGTATTCTCCCCAAAAATCGAAAATCATAAAAGATGAGCCGTAGAAACTCACCCTAGTCATGTGAGTTCGTTTTGTTCGAAAAATTGGAAACCGGGTTACTAACTCGACTTTTAAACTGGATGTTTTCGAGACGATCTACACACACAAGATAGAAGTTTAACATGTTAGATACTTAGAAAATCATTTCTCCACAGAAACGACCACGAGAGATAGCTCATCGGAGCTCCACGTGTTGCCAACCACAATGACGCTTGGTAGCGGTTCATTTTTCAACGGGAAAAAGGGATGGCTCACCTGAGGATCGATGAATGAAGCAGGTGGGTCGATGAGGAGTTGTTTTGGGGTCGAAACAGTCGAAGAAAAGGAAAACTATTGGTGGTTTCTCACCGATTTCACTTAACAAATAGAGTTGTCGACGAGACTATTTTCGACCGGTGGTGGATGCAGATGGCAAAGACGATGGAAATCGAGTTTTTAGGCTTTGCTTGTCATCGAGAACGAAAGGGAGAAATGCGGCTGGAACGGGGGGAAGCAACCTCCATTTTTTGTCCCGATTTTCCGGTGATCGAGAGAGAGAGAGAGAGAGAGAGAGAGAGAGAGAGAGAGAGAGAGAGAGAGTATGGAGGAAGGTGAGGAATGATTGAAGCAGCAAGCTGAATGATCTTATGCAGATTTTTGGGAGAATTTTGTGTACAATGTGATCTATGGAAGATTAGAAGTACAATGCATATATTTCACAATCTTGTGCATGTGCATTTGGTGTAATTGTGTGTGTTAGTGTGTAATGTGAGAGGTGACCGAGAATGAGAGATAAATAAATAGAAGTTGGCCAATTCCTAGCATTTGCATGAACAATCATTTGTACCTTTTGGTGTACAACCAATATTCTAAGATTATATGAGTGTGTGAGAGGTTTATGGTACTTGGAAGGAGTTTTATATTCATATAACACATACACACGCGTATATTAAAAGTTTGTTATATATGTATGTATAAAATATAGAGAAATCGAGATTTGTATGTAAAGGAAGGCTAGATTTGTTATACATGCTTGTAATTTGTCTTTGGAAATCATACATGACATATATATATATATATATATATATATATATATATATATATATATATATATATATATATATATTAGTGTTGTTATATAATTATAATTACATAACATATATACATTGTGGTTATTTGATGATTATTTGTCATATATAAGTAGTATTTATAAAAACTATGGCGAATACATCTTTAATTGTTTATAAAATATTTTCCTTGCACATATATAAGTAGATGTATACAATTTTATAAATATTAAACAATTTTTATCGATAAAATCCGCAACAACCGAATTGGATTTCTAAATTATATATGGAATGAATTCCCAATATAGAAACCATGTCAAAATCATTAATTTAGAGTTTCGTGTTCAATTTGTTATAACTTCATAGTTTTCACGAAACTAGTTCCTCATTGAAATAGAATAGCATTTAAAATGAACTCGGATGATAAGCATAAGTTTTTGAGTTCAAAATAGATTACTTCTCAAGAAATTAAGTAAAATAGCACTTAATGTTTTTTTAAAAACACTGAGGTATCGTACAATTAGTCCACTTATAATAACGTTCACTAGATTGACCGACAATTGTTCACCTATTTTACCAATTGTTACACGAGAAATCATTATTTTGGAACCATTTCTTCTCACCTCTTTTCCAAAGATAAGGAAACATATTGAGGATATTTTCGGGGTGAATAAAATCTTTTTTTAAGGGTTCTAATCATAAACTACCTATCCCTAATCCAAAAAACAAGAATTTTGAAATAAGTACTTTGAATTTCTTCATCTCCTTCAAGTGGGTTAGGTTAGATTTATCCCAATGTTAGTGAAGAAGGTTAATATGGAATAATTTTTTTATATCGATGGTTTTAATAAGTGTTATGTGACGTAGTTAAATAAAAACCTAGCTTATTACTCTATAGATGGGCCAAATCCATGTTGTTCAAGAAGAAGGATTGAAACCTTAAGAAAGGTGTTGTGAAATTGATGAGTTTGATAGTGTTAGCTATTGTTATAATAATAATAAATAAAGGATACAAATGAAAAGAGTATACTACGGATATCATAAATATTAACTAAAAGGATGAATTATTGGTTTGGATGTTCCTAGCTATTATAAAATAAGGTAGTAGGTTGCTTATTGGCACCTTTTATGAGTAAAATATGGATTTAAAGGTTCAAGGAAATCAAGGAATTCCAAGAATAAAAGAACACTTGAATCCCATCTTTAAAAGCGAGTAACACGTATTACTTACATGTATTAGATGTTTATTATGTAAGTTTTATATATAAGTAAAATCCAATATACATGTGTATGTTTACTTGAATGCAACGACCAGTGGAGGGTTAGTTAATGATGGCTTTTTGATGTAGCATTTATATTAGTACTCTTGTTAGAAAGTAAAGAAAGTTGATACTTATAAGTTAGGCAACTATAAGACATACTAATACAGAAAGGCTTGTAAATGAGAATCTATGAATAACTTTAATATGATGTGAAATAGTTTTTGTTTAGTAAGGATAGTTCTCGAGTATTATACAAGGTTAAGGACTAAATGTATAACCTAAAATTTATGGATAATAGGAATTGAAAGGACTTGTAGTGATGTTAATCATACATTGAACAAATGAAGAATTTAGAAATACTCAAGTAATTGTGTGGATTCCTGTAGAAGGTATGTTGATATTATAAATTTATTTTAGTGGTCCCTAAATGGGGATTCATTTCTAATGGTCCCAAAATAGGGATGTATATGTAATTGTCCTAAGATGGGGATGTATGTATGATGGTCCCAAATGAAAGATCTTTATGCCTAAGAGTCATTGTAGAATGATAGTTGCTAATGACATATGATCATATATGGTCTCATCTTATAACAAGTTACTACCAATTGATTATTGATTAGAGAAATTTGATTATTAATAAATATTATCAACCCTTGTATTTAATTGGAAAATTATTATTTTATGAAAATAATATTTTAACAAATAATTGAGAATTATTGATTCTAGGAAATAATAATAAAAGAGAACAAAAATAACTAGTTATATTCATATGGATGAATACATATATATATATATATATATATATATATATATATATATATATATATATATATATATATATATATATATATATATATATATATATATATATATGTTATGTACAACTTATTTGAGGACTTTGAGTAATCATTTATTTGGCATGTAACTAGTTAGTTAGAAGAAGTAAAAGACACTCCAAAGCCTTGGATTTTTGAAGGCAAAACCGTAAGTACTATGTATGGTGCTTACTTTTATTGTGGTCATATTTCTTACATCTCATTCATATCATAAGTGGTCACACTTTGACTTGTAAGATGGTATGGTTACTTAGGACTTGTATCTAAGTATATAAAGGAATGTATGGATAAATAACTAGCTTGTTTTTCATCACCTTTCTCTTCTCTTTTGGGATGCCAAATTCAAGAATTCCAAGCCTCTACCCTCTGTTTTTTCTTGCATGGTGTAGTAAAAATATGATTGATTAAGTTTCTTCTCATTTTAAGGTTTATTTGCTATAAAATTTTAAGGCTTAAGAACAACTTAATACAAGTAGAGACTAGCATGTTTTAGTGGGTTAATCTTGATTAGTGGCTACCTCTTGAGAACTTCTCCTTTGGAACTTCATGCAACACTTCATCAAATTCCATATCCCATGGGAATAAAATACTTCAAAGGTTGTAATATTATTCTTTCTATGGTTGATTTAATCTTTCCATTATTGCAAAATGATCCTTGGTGAGTTAAAATGGATTTAAGTTTACTCTAATTATAAAGCTTCCGTTTCTGTTTTTAGCGTTTTTGGGAAAACGATTTTGAATAAAACCTAAGACCAAATTGGAGATGTATATCTAATTTTCCTAAAATCAAGATGTATGTTTGATTCCCCATATAGGGATGCATTTTAATGATACCTAATTAGGGATGTAACGACCCAAAAATCAAGGGTAAAAATTTCATTTATAATATAACTAAAACATTGATACCATTGATTTCAAACATTCCAAATCATTGTTAAGTAAATCATTTATCAGATTTTTTCACAAAATCATTCATTGCGGAAATCATAGATGTGTGCACTGCGATCAATCTGAGCTCTCCCTTTTCAAATCGATGATACCTGAAACCAAAACTGTAAACCGTAAGCACAAAGCTTAGTGAGTCCCCCATAGCATACCCCACACACAATCCACATAACACATATCATATTAGCTATAAAAGTTATCTCTACCACATAAGCCCTACATAGAATCATATAAAGAAGCCATGGAAGCCCTCCAGGGTCTTACACCTAGTGCCACGGGAACCCCCACGTGGTCTTCCTGCCTTGGGAACCCCCACAGGGTCTTCCTGCCAAACAATACATAATGAAAACTATACATATAAACATATGAGCTAAACATAAAAACATATAAGGATGCCCTGGAAACCCTCCAAGGTCTTACACCGGGTGCCACGGGAACCCCCACATGGTCTTAGCCCACTGCTATGGGAACCCCCACATGGTCTTGGCCTGGAAAGCCATGGGAACCCCCACATGGTCTTATGTCCAACTGCCTCGGGAACCCCCCCGGGGTCTTCCCTGCAAGTATCACAAAGACAACTAGCATACCAAATACCACACAATCAACTAGCATACTACATATATAATTGTTTGCCATGGGAACCCCCGCATGGTCTTCACATAATACATAAGGTATCAATAGCGCATTCTCAACAATCATCACAACTAGATAAATGGGCCGGCCTTGGTGCCTTAGACCCATTGGTATGGTGAGAAGAATCACCTCTCGAATACTGAACTGATAAGCTGAAGTCAGATATATCCCACACGTTGCTCCTTCTCAACTGCCCATAATCATCAGGTGATTTAGCTTAACCCAATCCCATAAATACCCTCAGGTCAACCCTGGGCAAAGTCTATGTCTGTAGTCAAGGTCAACAATCCATATTGACCTTGACTCGTCGAGTACAATTAGCCACTCGTCGGGTTCCTTGCTTAACTCGTCAACTCGCCGAGTCACCCGAGAGACTCGTCGAGTTCCTTGATATTCACGTCCGTAAACTCCCAACCGAACACCATTGACCGTGAACCCTTGGCCATGAACCATTGGTCGTGAACCCTTGGCCGCGAATGAGAAAACCCTCCCGACTCGCTGAGTTACAAGAGCGACTCGACGAGTTCCCACGTATTCAGTCCTTTCCAGTGGGATTTAAGGTCCCAAACTTCAGATCCATATTCTCCTAGTGATAATACCACGTAAAGTTGCCAACTTTACGTTCTTATTAAGTCTCATAATGCCAAAACCACCTCAACAAGCTTCTTACAAGTCCCAATGCATGAATAAGAATTAGGGTGCACCAAGGAGACAACTTTATGGCATTTGGGACCTAAGAAGTTTGAAATCTGGAACCATATCCTTGTGATAGGTCCAGATCCAAACTTGGTTCCATTCCTCAAGGATGGCCATAATCTTCCAAAGGAAATCTATGAGCTTTAAGCTTTAAGGTAACAGATTAATACCTCAATAAGGTGCCCAACACGAAATAGATACTCGATCTAGTGCTCCTTCCTTGATACTTCCTCTTCAAGCTTGAAATCCTCCCCAAAATCCCAAAGACAAGATCCCAAATGCTCTCTCTCTTCACAGACAAAAGGTTTGCGGCCGAGAACAACTTTTAGGGTGTAAAAAAATAGAAGGCTATGAGGCAGCTAATGATGTTTATATAGGGGGAAAACTCCAAAATTAGGGTTTTCTCCCTACAACACTGACTCTCCGAGTCAGGCCTTCCGACTCGCCGAGTCGGTCCCGATCCGTGACCGAGATTAAATGCCTCCACTCGACGAGTTGGACTCTCAACTCGCTAAGTCTATGCACCACAACCCTAAAAATTCAAACAAACCCAATAATTCATGGATCAAATGTTACAAGTCTCCCCCAACTTGAACTAGACTTCATCCTCGAAGTATACTGACCCAAACACATCCGGGTAATGCTCTCGCATCACCTCTTCCGGCTCCCAAGCGATACGCCACCTTGCCCATCCGGGACGAGATCCAGAACGGATTGTATACTGAGGCCCCATCTTGCCTCTCTTCCGAAACCTGATAATCCCTTTCCAGGGAGACACCTTCAGCAACACGAAATCCAAGTATGAACGAATTACTTGCAACCTGATCATATCTGCTTCATCTAACAGCTGAAGCCTCGGATGGTCTGTCTCCCTGACAGACTGCCCACATTGAATTATCAACGAACTGGTCCCACCAGAAAACCAGTCTAAATAGAATACTTCCCACTTGCAATGCCTTGAGGCTTCCTAACAACGAAATCACCGATCAACTGCGACTATCGAATAACAAGCCATTCCACACACAGACCCCAAATCACTGAGGTCGCTCCTACCCCTCTTTCTGCCACATGGATGTTTTCCAGAAGAACAACAGGGGACCTCCCTGGAGCCAACCTTTCTACCAACTGTCCTGGACACCGTACACCTACCCGATTGCTGAGCCAAACCACACTCAGCAGTCCCCTGCGACCTCTGAAGGATACCTCGTCTAACCATAACTTCCCTATCTCCTTCCATCCGATTGATTCATCCGATCATGATAGGCTGATACCTGTCGCTACTGAATCCGACGGAAAAAGGTGTATACTGCCAGAATATCTGTAGTCTTACATCATTCCTGGTCTCCTCCGACCCACCGTTTCCTGATTCGGACATGTCGTGACTTTATTACAGATAGAGCCACCCGAGACACTTCGCAATGGCTTAAACTACCTTCAAACCAACCCGTTCGCCACTCTGGAATTCTTCCCTCGATGCCCTTGGCATATAGGTGCCCCACATCCCATCTCACTGAAACAGAATCCAACACGAATTATGATTAGGGTTCCTATCCAAATCTGAATTGTTACTCCGTTCCTATCCAAAGATCCTCAATCGTCATTTGCATAATTCCCCATGACTTCCCGTCATCCTTCACTCGTCCTCCTAATAAATAACCTTAGCCAATTCCTTCAGAATTCCAGTCTTGCTCCCGGTCCAACCACCAAGTTCTTATGAGGTCCTATAACAGGGCTACCCAGCCGCAACCCTACAAAAACATGCACTACTCGACCACAAGATCCAGTATCACAAGATCCAACCCTTAGCTCAACAGTCTCCACCGGTTCCAATCTGGAATTCCCATAACCACCCGGCTCGCCCTCGGATAACTGATCGGTCAATCACCTCTGGTCCTGATCCTAAATAAGTTGTGGCTCTCCCACAACCCTACAACTAGCCTACCCTAGTCCAAGTCACCTGAAAGAATCCGTGAATGCTACGGCACCCCCGCAGTCTTACAACACTCTCTACCGCTAGTGAATTCTAGGACTCCCCCGTAGTCTTACAACACTCTCTACCGCTAGTGAATGCTACGGCTCCCCCGTAGTCTTACAACACTATACCCTAACTGACCATTAGTGAATGCTACGGCTCCCCCGTAGTCTTACATCACTTTCACCCCTTGCTTCTGACCTGGATACCTGGGCGGTTCTCCCCCACTTAGATTCAACTAAGCCCGCTCAGCACACAAAAATTGAAGGATTCCCAATCCTCATTACGTTCCAATGCTCACCTTGCTGATGACCGGTGCTTACCAAAGCTAGAACACCATAAATAACCCTTCCAAAACAACACGATTCCCAAAAACCAACTACACATCTTGTGTCTCAACAATGCCAATGACTCTAGCTGCTCACACTGATATCACATTCAGATCTCGGAGTCCAAAGGTCGAATGCTTCCACAATACTTCAACGACAACTTCTATCTTTCCCTCGACAACTCTGAGGGGATTTCCTAACATAATTGATAAGGTTACTGAAACCTAGCCAAAATCCCCTCAAACAAACCCTTGAACCAACCCCGGCCATTCTCAAAATGACACTCAAATGCTGGAAAAATCCGCGATATATCAGGAGATGACCATGTACTACTCCACCCAAATTTACAGTTTGCAGATGGCATATAACTCTTCTTGAAGATGCGTGTAGCTCAACCACCACCTGATATAACAACCAACGATATGCCTTCCCATGATGAAGAAAAATATCTGCTACTAAATACGCCTTCCCATGCTGAAGAAAAATATCTGCTACTAAATACAGGCAACGCTGGTGGGGAGAAAAAAGGGTACATACCTTGCACCCTTCCCTGCAGGAGTTCCGTTCTCCTCAGTCTGACCCTACAAAGTGGGGTCCCTTCTTGCTGGGATCTGGCTCTACCCTCTCGTCCAATGGTGATTCTCAAAATAGCCGGAATGGATGCACTCACTGCTCCTCTCTGATTCTCCAACGGTCGACCTCCTTGTCTCCCTTCTGATCGCAACGACTATAACGAGGGGGGGCAATCCCTGAAAACGTGACCAACCCTGCTACACCCGTAGTAACCCAGATCACTGAACAGATTCCGACAATGACAAGGAGCAATCACGGTATACGCAGATTCCGCTCCGCGAGGTACATCCGTCTGAAGATCTCTCAAAGATTTCTCGACATGTTGAATGGCATCTGACATCCCTTGCTAACCCAGACAATAACAGAATACCGACCTGAGGTCCAACTTATCACGATACCCAATCGATACAATTACCCAATATCCACCGAAAATGGCCGAAGTTTTAGCATACCCACAAACATTTGAAGGAATCTTGACCACCTCCTCTTGTGATGCCTCGGCCACCCTGAGAACATGATGAAACACCTCCTTCCGATCCCAATGACAATCTAAACCCTCGGAGCGAAACTTCATCGCCCAGTTTCTGCAAACGTTGCACTGGATCCGACCATGCTGTCCTCTCAAACGCTGATCCAACTCCTGGGTCTCCGCCCGAGACCCTCCAATAAATTCACCTTAACTGAATCTCTCTCATTGAGGTACTCCTAATCAATCTTCCTTCCTCGGTTCTGAAATCCATATCATTTAGGGTCTCACACCCCGACGCACTCATCAGCTCGATCGCCAACGGCTGAACTACAGTAGCTGGAGCAACCTCTGCTCTAAACCGGCTATAAACTATTCCCAAGACATATTTTCCAATCCCAAAGCGCAATAAATCCCACAATCAGCCCTTTCCGCCCGATACAAGAGATCCAAGGCGAACTTGAAATCCTGACAGTCCTTCCACTGTCTGGCTCACCACCGGAGCTGGGACCAAACCCTGGTCCTACCCATGCGTGCTTATCCTCATTCTGCAAAGCAGCTATTCCCATGATCAAGGCATCACCAAGAATTCTCCTTCCCGTAAGCTTCTCAGATTCTCCAAGACTCTCACTAAATCGAGTATGGATCCTGTGCTTTCAGTAGTACGGGCCCAATACTACCTTCCACACCTATCCATACTTTCCTCAGCAATCCTCCCGAATCCTCCAAGTTACTTCCTCAAACTGATGCACCCAAGTCTCACTGAACCTCACTACTAGCCCACTGAAACATATCCTAGGCTTTCCTAGGTTCCCGAACCCACCCAGTCCTCAGCTACTGAAAGATTCCTAGCAATGTCAACTAGCTACCTCAGGTAATCCTTCGAGTAAGAGACCCATCCCTAAAACGGTTGGACTCAGACAAAAGCTACGCAATAGGGTCAAGTCCGTCACTCTGAGATTATCCGACCTGTGTCCCATGTGACTTAGCATATTCACTTAGTAGCTGACTCACATCACCAAGAGTCCCACAAAGCACAAATCAAATAGCATTCAGACAATGGAAAATCTAACCATCATAATCCAATCGAATCGCTCTATCTATACATCTAATTCACAATCAGGTGACTCATGTCACTAATCTCATCCTAGGCTCACCCTAGGGAAATCTCCGACCCACAAACTATCATAGAACATTCGTCCCACATACCACAACCCATGCTGTCCACATCCACCCCTGCTGCTGGCTGCCTTATGCATGCAAATTATACACAGAACAGGATCTAATAGACTGTCGAATAATAGACTCTACCCTAAGACCACAAGAAATAATGTCAAATCAGCTATTCTAAGGCTATAAGATCCTAACCGTATACAATTTTCAAAACATACACATTGCAGTTACAAATACCAGTTATCATTCTCATTCTAGCATGACATCCAATATCCTCATGGCTAAAAGCACCACATATCAGGCCAACCTATTGTTGACTACTCAGCTCTAGCATGCAAGTCTACCAGTTCATACAACATATACAAGCATCTCCCCGAGCCCTAAATAGCATGCAATTCACAGATTCATAATCAGATCATAACAGATAACAAATGTGGGTATTCTGGGGAAACTTACTTGAGCTCGCCTGATTTCATGCAACACACCCTTTCTTGTCCTTAGAACACATTTTTCTTGAAAACATTTTCTTTTGATAGTTTTTTAAAAACTTTACAGATCCTCAGTTTGAGTTCAGACACACCCGAAGATATCCTCGAATCCCTCAAACCAAGGCTCTGATACCAACTTGTAACGACCCAAAAATCAAGGGTAAAAATTTCATTTATAATATAACTAAAACATTGATACCATTTATTTCAAACATTCCAAATCATTGTTAAGTAAATCATTTATAAGAGTTTATCCCAAAATCATTCATTGCGGATATCATAGGTGTGTGCACTGCGATCAATCCAAGCTCTCCTTTTTCAAATCGATGATACCTGAAACCAAAACTATAAACCGTAAGCAAAAAGCTTGGTGAGTCCCCCAGAGCATACCCCGCACACAATCCACATAACACATATCATATTAGCAATAAAAGCTATCTCTACCACATAATCCCTGCATAGAATCATATAAGGAAGCCATGGAAGCCCTCCAGGGTCTTACACCTGGTGCCACGGGAACCCCCACGTGGTCTTCCTTCCTTGGAAACCCCCACAAGGTCTTCCTGCCAAACAATACATAATGCAAACTATACATATAAACATATGAGCTAAACATACAAACATATAAGGATGCCCTGGAAACCCTCCAAGGTCTTACACCGGGTGCCACGGGAACCCCCACATGGTCTTAGCCCACTGCCATGGGAACCCTCACATGGTCTTAGCCTGGAAAGCCATGGGAACCCCCACATGGTCTTATGTCCAACTGCCTCGGGAACCCCCCCCCCCCCTCGGGTCTTCCATGCAAGTATCACAAAGACAACTAGCATACCAAATACCACACAATCAACTAGCATACTACGTATATAACTGTTTGCCATGGGAACCCCCGCATGGTCTTCACATAATACATAAGGTATCAATAGCACATTCGCAACAATCATCACAATTAGATAAATGGGCCGGCCTTGGTGCCTTAGACCCATTGGTATGGTGAGAAGACTCACCTCTCGAATACTGAACTGATAAGCTGAAGTCAGATATATCCTACACGCTGCTCCTTCTCAACTGCCCATAATCATCAGGCGATTTAGCTTAACCCAATCCCATAAATACCCTCAGGTCAACCCTGGTCAAAGTCTATGTCTGTAGTCATGGTCAACAGTCCGTATTGACCTTGACTCGTCGAGTACAATTAGCCACTCATCCGGGTTCCTTGCTTAACTCGTCAACTCGCCGAGTCACCGGAGAGACTCGTCGAGTTCCTTGATGTTCACGGTCATAAACTCCCAACCGAACACCATTGACCGTGAACCCTTGGCCACGAATAATTCCATGCACCACAACCCTAAAAATTCAACCAAACGCAATAATTCTTGGATCATATGTTACAAGGGATGTATATCTGATTGTACTAGAATACGGATGTATGCGTGATTGTCCTAAAATAAGATATAATCCTAATTAAGAATATATTTATGTTAGTCTCAAATGGGGATGTACTTATTTTAATCTCTTATGGGGATTGCTCATATTCATTTGTTTGGAAAGAATTACATACAAAATACTATAAATACCATCGCAAGAAAGCTAATCATATTCACTAGGGATCTTGTTCATGGTATAGTCATGTTGATGTTATCAAACTAATACATTTTTACGTTTATAATTTGTGATGTACAAACTTATTCATGTTTCTTATTAAGCTCTTTATATCTTATCATTGTTGTTACGCTTTATGATTTTAGGTACAATATCTAGTAGCAAGAGTAAGAATTAGTTCACTTGAGATGAGGTAGAAGGTCTACAATAAGCATGCTTATGTCTTTTTTTTTGTAACACCTATTGGGGGAAATATTATAATTTTATACTATAACTATTAGTTGTTGATATTGCTTGTATCTTTTTGATAATCAAATGTACGCCAATTGATGTGTTAAATATTTCTAAAATGAGGGACAAAAAATTGGGTTTACTTTATACTAGAATGGGAAGTTACATATCTAATGATTTGGCAAAATAAGGTATTATGATTAAAGCTAAAAATATTTAAACAAACAAAGCAAAATGTAATATTATCAACATGATTTATAATGTTCAGTTCAAGATAATAAAGAAATCATGTCTAAAATATAAGTAATAATCAAGGAATTTCACATAATATCATGATAACATTACCGAAAATAATCTAATGGATCAACCTTCCATCTATTCAACAATAAGTGTCATCATGGTTGAATTATTCATGCATATGTGAATGATAAGATGAATAAATAACTATAGGTGATTGGTTGATGAAGTTCTTAAATAATACTTGGGATGATATTGCATAAAAGCCGTTGAATTCGTTAAATGAAGGCTTTTATTTTGGAAGGAGGATGGATTAATAAGGTTTAAGTATTCTTTGCAAGTGTTGGAAAGTTTCCAAAGTGGAATAAAATCACCCATGAAGTGTAACAACCCAATTTTCAATACCAATTTTTTTTTAATTAAGTAACTTATAAAACAGTTTACTATAAGTAACTTATAACATAGTCACATGTCTCAACCATATCATCAAAATAGTAATAATGTCAGAGTACAATCCCATTGATCTCAAAATGCGGAAATCATATGTGTGCGATGCGCTGCTACCGTGTCGGCTCCTTCCCCTTCGCAGAAGAGGTACTGGAAAACGAAACTGAAACTGTAAGCACAAAGCTTAGTGAGTTCCCCCATCATACCACATACCAGACAACATACATACTCCCGGGCAATTCTGGGGTGCCCGATCTACCCTGCCAGGCATTTCTGGGGTGCCTGACCTACCCATGTCAAGCAGTTCTGGGGTGCTTGACCTACCCTGTCAGGCATTTCTAGGGTGCCCAACCTACCCTCAGGTCCTTACGACCGTGTCACAGGGACTATTCCCCATACTGCTTGTAATGCCCGTGTTTCTAGGCTAGGCATTTATATTGACATTATAGTCTAGGTTAACCTTTGTAACTCATTTTGAAGAAATGAAAAGGAATTATGTGAATTATGTGTTTTATGCTTAATTATTAGGGCTTAATTAATTAAGAATAAAAATGAGCGTCAAAAAAATTAAATTTTAGATAAAGACGATATCTATTAAGAAACTTGTAGTGGGCGTGACAAGGATTACGGATATATAAAGAATGCCGAAATCTGAGTTATAACGAAGAAGTTATGACATGTCGAAGTTTCACGACAAAACCGGATCGGTGCTGAATGTCGTAAAAAGTGAGTTTTCGATAAACTACTTTTTAGCCTTAATGATCTAAACGAAACTCGTAGTGTTCGTTAAACCGAGAAGTTCTATAAAAAGAACGCCCAAATCTGACTTCGTATGAGAAAGTTATGATTTTTCGAAGTTTCAGCTTAGCAGTAGACAGCTAAAAACTCGAATTTTAGATCGAGTGATTTTTAGCCGACACGACCTAAACGAGAATCGAATGTCTCGTTATTAGTAGCACAACGGTAAAAAGTCTGACGAAAACGGACGTCGGATGAAGAAGTTATGAATTTTTAACGGATTTCCTGTCCCGGTCTATAAAAATAATAATATAAAAATTAAAGTCAAAATTAGCCGACGAAGTCTAAACAGAAGTTGTAGAGCGTAATTTTACCTACGCGTGCATATAAAGAACGTCAAAAACGGAGCTCGTATGCGAAAGTTATGGATTTTAGAAGTTTTTGCACAAAAACCGAGAACATTCGCATAGTCACAATTTGCCACGTCACCCTCGCTTAGAATGTGACACGTGTCCGAAATTAGTGAGTCATGCGAAGCCACGTGGCGACATCTGCTGAGTCACCCTCGCATGAACAGTAACCGCGGTCCACTAAGAATCCGACGCGTGCCCTTGGTGCGTGTCCGAACCCTCGCCTGCATGCCACGAACCAACCCTACTTCGGACTAGACCTCGGTCCAGTAGGAGACTGCCAGCAAGCCCTCGCATACGCAGCCATGTGCGAACCCACGTGCGAGCCTTCCTGCGAGCCGTCGGATCTGCAGTGCGTGGCCTCTTCTCAGCGGTTGGATCGGGACTTCGGACCCTATAAATAGAAGGGGACATGCGAGCCTTCTCGGGTACTTTTGGAAATTTGCTATATTTCACCCCTTTCTTCATATTTTCTTCATATTAACATCCCCCGAAGCCCCGGTATCGATTATAAGCCCCGGAATACGCCACGAAGAGCCCGTAAAGCCCAGAAAATTTATCTTTTCGGTTTCGAAGGCCGACTTTTGCAGAGCCCGGTTTCTCAATAAAACTCCCGGTTTTATTAGAAACGAACGTTTTAGGAAACGAATTGCTGCCCGATTATCATCAAAACTTGTGAGTGTATAGTCACTTTCATTTTACACATAGATATGAAGTATTTACCTTATAATACGTGCTATGTGTAAATATATTAATTGTTTATTTGAGGTGACTGTTGAGTTGATGTTTTATACAAGTTTTAAACTGTATAGGTATTTTTATCTACAAATATGTTGGGTAGAACATGGGTAGATAGTGATGTGTGATAAAATAAAAGTGATGAGAGGCCTCGTTGTGATTTGTGATTCAGTCATCTAGCGGAGTTTGGATGACGACCACGGACTTTCTAGACAGTCCAGTGGGAAACATTAGCAGATCCGCAACCTGTAGGTGTTAATGAACTTGGGTGTTTATTCGTTGTACTCCATCCCCCCGATGGTTGCCTTTAGGACATGTATGGCTGAGGAAACCCCTTAGCAGTAGTGTCCATCCCGATGATATTCTTTAGGCTAGGTCCCTTGTGAAAAGTGTTTATGGACGTAAAGTGAGGATAACGGGAATGGGTAATCAGGGTTATTGTTGATTGGTGAACTTAATAAGTTTATTATTACTGTGGGTTGAAAACCCTATATGCTCACCAGGCTCCCAAGCCTGACCCACTCAGTTTTTTTTTTTTATGATTACAGGTAGTGGACCCCGAGCTTAGTCGGTGGATGACGTGAGATTTTTGGGTTATAGGCCAGTAGTTGTAAATAACTGTAGTAAGGCTTATAAGGTCTTGTTTATGCTTTTGATCTGTATCGGAACATGACATCCCGAGGTTTTGATATATATGAAAAATATATACCTTCTTAATGAAAGGTTTTGATAAACTTTTATCATATGTTGTTTAGGGACCAATTTCCGCAACATCTTTTGAAAAGATTTCTCTGATTTTATTTTAAAAAGCATAAATTAAATCGGTCTTTTCTGGCCGAGAAATTAGGGGATGTCATAGTTGGTATCAGAGCATTAGTTTAAGCGAACTAAGAAATATCCTACGATTTCTAGACTTAAACTTAGAATGCTAAGTGATGATTGTGAGATGAGTGTCTACCATATTTTAGACACGAGCACTAGTTTATTTTAGGAAGAACGCCTAAAATGCCCTTATGTGCTAAATGCTATATGTTGCCATATATGCCATTATTTGTTCGGATCTATGGTCTGTTGCCGACCGGATCTGGAAACCTTATGTGTGTAGGATTCTAAGCGTATGATTACGAGATTAGAACTAACATGTAAACGTTTCGGAGTGATAAGGGAATTGACATGTCTAACAAGGATAAAGACCTAAATTCGCCTTATTCGGTATATAGATTGTAATGGCAAGAACTCGTAGTGGAGCTGCAAATGCAAATGGAAACAGGGATCAACAGCCTCAACCTCAAGGAGTTGAGCAAGTACCTGTTGTAGGAGCTACCCTGAGCCAATGACGATGGCTGGGGTACAAGCAATGATGCAGATGATGTTAGATCACCAGATGGAGGAGACAAGGCGATTACTACAACAGCATAGGGAAGAGACTACGATGCCTGTTGAACAGCCCGTATTAAATGAAGGGCAATCAGTAGGAGGGAACTATAGTGGGACTCTTGGTCAAGCCAACCCACCGATAGTTAGACAAGACAACCAGGATGGAGGAGCTGATGGACGCGGGTGCAAATATAAAGATTTCATGGCATCTAAACCACCATGTCTATCTGGAAGTCCGACACCGGTGGAAGTCATGAACTGGATCTCCGAAATGGAGACAATGTTTGAAAGTTGTGAGTGCAGCAACAAACAAAAGACTGCACTTGCAATTCCTCTGTTAAAGTCTGGTGTGTTGAGCTGGTGGAAATTACTAGCTGATTCGATGCCCAAGGGAGAAGCTAGTAAGATGTCTTGGGAAGACTTTGTGCTACAACTGAAATTGCAATACTGTTCTGAGCAGGACCTTCTGGAAATTAATAATGAGTTCCAGAATTTAAAGAAGGGAAAGATGAGCGTTACTGAATACGCTGCTAGTTTTACTGAAAAGATGAAGCTTGTTCCTTACCTAGTTCCAACTGAACTCTCTAAGGTCAACAAGTTTGCCCTCGGATTACCAGCGGACTTTGGTCCGATGGTTAAGTAAGCAACCACTTTGAAAGCCGCCATCTGGGCTGCTAAGAATGTGGAGGTTCAGATCAGGGAGAAGGGTCTGGAGAGGGCAGAAGTTGGTGAAAAGAGAAAATTTGAAGGAACTTCAGGTTCCAACAAGAGAAGCAAATTTTCTAAGTCTAAGAAGTTTGGAGGAGGAGGAGGTGAAGTGAAATGGTGTGAGAAGTGCAAGAAAAAGCACTCTGGGAAATGTAGCGAGGAGGTGACTTGCTACAAATGTGGAAAGACTGTGCATTATGCCAACGTGTGTCCATCCGACAAGAGGGTATGTTTTGAGTGCCATGAAGCAGAGCATGTTTTTAAAGACTGTCCAAAGAGGAAGGATGCAGCAAAGCCCAATCTACCACCAAAGCCGAAGGCGAGAGCCTTTCAGATGACCCTTGAAGCTGCAAAAGAAGAAGTCGATGTCGCTTCAGGTACCTTTCTCGTAAACAAATTGCATGCCCAAATTTTGTTTGATTCTGGAGCCAATTACTCCTTTATATCGCATGAATTTGGTAGAAAACTAGCTTTGCCTGTAGATAGACTAGTTAATGCCTTATTAGTCGAGATTGCTAGCGGCAAGTTTGTACCTGTTAGCCATCGTATGAAAAATATCCTTATTGACTTGGATGGGAATAAGTTTCACGAGGAATTATTGCCTATCGAGTTAAATGGATTCGACATAGTTTTAGGAATGGATTGGCTTAGCGCCAATGACGCCAAAATATTGTGTAGGAAGAAAATAGTAAAAGTAAACCCGCCAGGGAAAGAGTCGTTTATGGTGTACGGAGACAAACGCAGAGTAAACTCTGGAATCATTTCCCTAATGAAAGCCAGAAAGTGTTTGGCCAAGGGGTGTACATCATATTTAGCGTTCGTGATCGATGCTAAGAAGGAAAAGAAGGAGGTGCAAGATATTGCGGTGGTGTGTGATTATCCGGAAGTCTTTCCCGAAGATCTTCCTGGATTGCCCCCTGATCAACAAGTTGAGTTTCGTATCGACTTGTTACCAGGAACGACGCCGATAGCCAAAGCACCGTATCGATTAGCGCCAACCGAAATGAAAGAACTTATGACACAACTTCAGGAGTTATTGGACAAAGGTTTCATTCGACCCAGATCATCACCCTGGGGAGCCCCTGTGTTGTTTGTAAAGAAGAAAGACGGGAGTATGAGAATGTGCATCGATTACCGAGAGCTGAATAAAGCGACAATAAAGAACAAGTATCCGTTGCTGAGGATCGATGACCTGTTCGAGCAGTTGCAAGGTTCGAGATACTTTTTGAAGATCGATCTTAGGTCAGGATACCATCAACTGAAGGTGAGGGAGCAGGATATCGAAAAGACTGCGTTCAGAACAAGATATGGACACTATGAATTTTTGGTTATGTCGTTCGGATTAACCAATGCCCCAGCAGCTTTCATGGATTTGATGAACAGGGTTTGTAAACCATACCTTGATAAATCCGTGATAGTATTCATAGACGATATCTTGATCTATTCGAAGAGCAAGCAGGAGCATGACAAGCATCTGCGTGAAGTGCTAGAAGTTTTGAAAAAGGAGAAGCTGTATGCAAAGTTCTCCAAATGTGAATTTTGGATTCAAGAAGTCCAATTTTTAGGTCATGTGGTTAACCAAGAAGGAATAATGGTTGACCCAGCAAAGATTGAAGCTGTGATGAAGTGGGAACAACCAAAAAGTCCTACGGAGATTAGAAGCTTTTTAGGATTAGCTGGATATTATCGAAGATTTATCCAAGGCTTTTCTTCGATCGCTACTCCATTAACAGCTTTGACCCACAAAGGAGCTACTTATGCTTGGAATGAAAAGCATAAGGAGGCCTTTGAAAAGTTAAAGAAGAGACTGTGTGAAGCACCGATTCTTTCGTTACCTGAAGGAGTTGATGACTTCGCAGTTTATAGTGATGCCTCTGGAGTTGGGTTAGGATGTGTTCTGACCCAAAGGGATAAAGTGATAGCGTATGCATCGAGGCAGTTGAAAGAACATGAAAAGAACTACCCTACTCATGATCTGGAGTTGGCAGCGGTAGTATTCGCCTTAAAGATATGGAGACATTATCTTTACGGTACTAAGTGTAAACTTTTCACTGATCATAAGAGGCTTCAATATCTCTTTAATCAGAAGGAATTGAACATGAGACAACGGCGTTGGCTGGAACTACTCAAGGACTACGATTGTGAGATACTTTACCACCCTGGTAAAGCAAATGTTGTTGCTGATGCTCTCAGTCGGAAGGTAAATCTTGAAAAGAGAAGGCCAAGAGCATTGAAAATTGAAGTCGTCTCGACAATTGTGGAAAATATAAAGAAAGCTCAGGAGGAAGCTTTAGAGAAAAATGACCGGAAGGAGGAACGTTTGGGAAAAACGTTGGTGTTTGATACAAACGGTCAAGGATTGAAGGTATTCAAATATAGGATTTGGGTACCTAAGACGGGAGGAGTAAGAGGTCTTCTGATGGAAGAAGCTCACAAAACCATGTACTCGATTCATCCCGGCAGTACGAAAATGTATAGGGATCTAAAACCCTATTACTGGTGGCCGACGATGAAGCTCGATGTTGCTAAGTATGTGGCCGATTGTGTAACATGTGCTAGGGTTAAGGCACAACATCAGAAACCGTACGGGAGTTTAGAACCTTTACCTGTACCCATGGGTAAATGGGAAGATATCACTATGGATTTTGTGACTAAACTGCCCAGAACAAGGAACGGTCACGACATGATTTGGGTGGTCGTTGATCGCTTCACTAAGAGTGCGCATTTCATAGCCGCTAACGAGAAATGGTCTATGGATAAACTTGCGAATTCTTACGTGAAGGAAATTGTGAGGCTACACGGTGTTCCGTTAACGATTGTATCCGATCGTGACAGCCGTTTTACCTCAAGGTTTTGGAGAAGTCTACAAGAGGAATTGGGTACCAAGTTGTGTTTGACTACAGCTTACCATCCTCAAACCGATGGTCAGAGCGAACGAACGATTCAAACATTGGAGGATATGCTGAGAGCATGTACCCTAGAATTCCAAGGTAACTGGGATGAACACTTACCTCTAGTAGAATTTTCCTATAATAATAGTTTCCACTCGAGCATCAAGATGGCACCTTATCACGCTTTGTATGGGGAGAAATGTCGAACGCCATCATGCTGGCTGGAAGCTGGGGAAAAGCAGTTTATGGGACCTGAGATAGTCCATCAAACTGCTGAAAAGTTGAAAGTGATAAGAGAAAGGATGTTAGCTGCTCAAGATCGACAAAAGAGTTATGCTGACAAGAAAAGACAACCGATATCCTTCGATGTTGGAGATTCGGTTTTACTTAAAGTCTCACCGTGGAAGGGACTTATAAGATTTGGTAAGAGGGGAAAATTGAGTCCAAGGTTTATTGGACCATTTAAAGTTCTTCAGAGGATCGGGAATCAAGCTTACAAGCTAGAATTACCGGATGAACTGGAGGGTATTCATAATACCTTTCATGTGTGCTATTTGAGAAAGTTCACGGGAGATGTGCCCGACATAATTCCCATTTCTGAGTTAAGGTTGGATGAAAACAAGAGGTTGATCGAAGAACCTGAGGCAATCGTTGACCGTAAGACTAAGAAGCTGAGACGCAAGATGGTCGATTTAGTGCTTGTGCGTTGGAAACATACGAATGGGCCAAATCTCACTTGGGAAACGGAGAGTGACATGATGAGTCGCTACCCGCATTTGTTTGCTGATGTGTGATTCCGGGGACGGAATCATCCTAAGGGGGAGAGAATTGTAATGCCCGTGTTTCTAGGCTAGGCATTTATATTGACATTATAGTCTAGGTTAACCTTTGTAACTCATTTTGAAGAAATGAAAAGGAATTATGTGAATTATGTGTTTTATGCTTAATTATTAGGGCTTAATTAATTAAGAATAAAAATGAGCGTCAAAAAAATTAAATTTTAGATAAAGACGATATCTATTAAGAAACTTGTAGTGGGCGTGACAAGGATTACGGATATATAAAGAATGCCGAAATCCGAGTTATAACGAAGAAGTTATGACATGTCGAAGTTTCATGACAAAACCGGATCGGTGCTGAATGTCGTAAAAAGTGAGTTTTCGATAAACTACTTTTTAGCCTTAGTGATCTAAACGAAACTCGTAGTGTTCGTTAAACCGAGAAGTTCTATAAAAAGAACGCCCAAATCTGACTTCGTATGAGAAAGTTATGATTTTTCGAAGTTTCAGCTTAGCAGTAGACAGCTAAAAACTCGAATTTTAGATCGAGTGATTTTTAGCCGACACGACCTAAACGAGAATCGAAGGTCTCGTCATTAGTAGCACAACGGTAAAAAGTCTGACGAAAACGGACTTCGGATGAAGAAGTTATGAATTTTTAACGGATTTCCTGTCCCGGTCTGTTAAAAATAATAATATAAAAATTAAAGTCAACATTAGCCGACAAAGTCTAAATAGAAGTTGTAGAGCGTAATTTTACCTACGCGTGCATATAAAGAACGTCAAAAACAGAGCTCGTATGCGAAAGTTATGGATTTTAGAAGTTTTTGCACAAAAACCGAGAACATTCGCATAGTCACAATTTGCCACGTCACCCTCGCTTAGAATGTGACACGTGTCCGAAATCAGTGAGTCATGCGAAGCCACGTGGCGAAATCTGCTGAGTCACCCTTGCATGAACAGTAACCGCGGTCCACTAAGAATCCGACGCGTGCCCTTGGTGCGTGTCCGAACCCTCGCCTGCATGCCACGAACCAACCCTACTTCGGACTAGACCTCGGTCCAGTAGGAGACTGCCAGCAAGCCCTCGCATGCGAATCCATGTGCGAACCCACGTGCGAGCCTGCCTGCGAGCCGTCGGATCTGCAGTGCGTGGCCTCTTCTCAGCGGTTGGATCGGGACTTCGGACCCTATAAATAGAAGGGGACCTGCGAGCCTTCTCGGGTACTTTTGGAAATTTGTTATATTTCACCCCTTTCTTCATATTTTCTTCATATTAACATCCCCCGAAGCCCCGGTATCGATTATAAGCCCCGGAATACGCCACGAAGAGCCCGTAAAGCCCAGAAAATTTATCTTTTCGGTTTCGAAGGCCGACTTTTGCAGAGCCCGGTTTCTCAATAAAACTCCCGGTTTTATTAGAAACGAACGTTTTAGGAAACGAATTGCTGCCCGATTATCATCAAAACTTGTGAGTGTATAGTCACTTTCATTTTACACATAGATATGAAGTATTTACCTTATAATACGTGCTATGTGTAAATATATTAATTGTTTATTTGAGGTGACTGTTGAGTTGATGTTTTATACAAGTTTTAAACTGTATAAGTATTTTTATCTACAAATATGTTGGGTAGAACATGGATAGATAGTGATGTGTGATAAAATAAAAGTGATGAGAGGCCTCGTTGTGATTTGTGATTCAGTCATCTAGCGGAGTTTGGATGACGACCACGGACTTTCTAGACAGTCCAGTGGGAAACATTAGCAGGTCCGCAACCTGTAGGTGTTAATGAACTTGGGTGTTTATTCGCTGTACTCCATCCCCCTGATGGTTGCCTTTAGGACATGTATGGCTGAGGAAACCCCTTAGCAGTAGTGTCCATCCCGATGATATTCTTTAGGCTAGGTCCCTTGTGAAAAGTGTTTAGGGACGTAAAGTGAGGATAACGGGAATGGGTAATCAGGGTTATTGTTGATTGGTGAACTTAATAAGTTTATTATTACTGTGGGTTGAAAACCCTATATGCTCACCAGGCTCCCAAGCCTGACCCACTCAGTTTTTTTTTATGATTACAGGTAGTGGACCCCGAGCTTAGTCGGTGGATGACGTGGGATTTTTGGATTATAGGCCAGTAGTTGTAAATAACCGTAGTAAGGCTTATAAGGTCTTGTTTATGCTTTTGATCTGTATCGGAACATGACATCCCGAGGTTTTGATATATATGAAAAATATATACCTTCTTAATGAAAGGTTTTGATAAACTTTTATCATATGTTGTTTAGGGACCAATTTCCGCAACATCTTTTGAAAAGATTTCTCTGATTTTATTTTAAAAAGCATAAATTAAATCGGTCTTTTCTGGCCGAGAAATTAGGGGATGTCATACTGCTACTATCATATATCATCATATCATGCTAGCACATAAAACATATCAGGTAGTAGCAACCTAGATAATTATCACAAATACAATTATCTATCATACAAATCCTACTAGTGGGTCGGCGTTGTGGCCCTAAGCCCACCGCTACGGGAAGGTAACTCACCTCATGCCGTGAAGTGTCTAAACTGTCGTCGATGCTGGAATCAACTCCTCTCAAACTCCTACACATAACATCCTTCCTTAATTACCATCTCATACTCTTAACCCTTTCAAGGGTCAACTCAAGTCAAGTCAAAGTCAAGGTCACAACCCTGGTCAAAGTCAACATTTGGTTAAAGTCAACATTTGGTTGACTCAACTCGCCGAGTTGGTCCACCAACTTGTCGAGTTCCATAATCCACTAACCTCTTGGAACTTCGCTCCTACTCTTCGAGTCTTTCAAGAACTCGTCGAGTTCTTCTTCATACGGAATCGGGACCTTTGTTCTTGAGTCGCCGAGCTTGTCCATAAACTCGTCGAGTCCTTCTTCATACAAGTTGAAGTGGCTAGTCTTTAACTCGACAAGTTCTTCCTTGAACTCGTCGAGTCTTTCTTCATATAAGTTGGGACATTGCCTTGAACTCACCAAGTTCATCCTTGTACTCGTCGAGTTCTTCGATCTTCAAGTCCATATTCAAGTCTATCTTGTTGAGTCCTCTTCTATACTTAACCAGATCGATCATAAACATAAAAGGTTGGGGAACCTTAACCCGTCTCGCCGAGTCCCATGAGCGACTTGCCAATTCCCCCAAAGTCCAAGTCTACCAAGTCGATTTCAGTTGAGCCCATTGCATCCAAAGTGTAGATCTGACCTCTTAGGGTCGATATAACACGTAAAGTCATGAACTTTATGTCCATGCATGGGTCTTCAAGCTTAAAAGGCCAAAAAATGAAGTCTACAAGATGCATGGGGCTCTCATGGCCATAAAGTTGGCACCTTCATGCCATGAGAACCCTCCAAGGTTCAAGATATGAAGTTATCACTCTACTATACACTCTACACCCGGAAGCGACTTAGAAATGCCCCAAAAATGACAAGATTCAAGCCCTAAAGGAGATCTAATAAATGGGAAGTCAAGGTTGAAGCTTTTTACCTCCAACAACTTGGAAATGCAATCAAGACTCTGGATCTACTGCCTTCTTCTTGAACTTCCAAGCCTTTTCTTCCTTCTCCAAGCTTCAATTACAAAAATGGCACCAAAATAGCTCAAGAACACTCACAACTGATTAGGGTTTCGAGAATGGGGTTTGAGGGTGATGGAGGCTGGAGTGGAGGCCACTTAATGTGTTTAAATAGGGTGTAAACCCTCAAATTTAGGGTTTCATCCAGACAGGTCTACACGTCGAGTCGGGGCTTCCGACTCGGCGAGTAGACTCTTCCACCCACGTCCCAAAACTCCCATCTACTCGACGAGTTGGGCCTCCAAATCGTCGAGTTCCAGAGTAAAAATGAAAAAACTTAAATTAAAATACGTACCGGGAACTGGGCATTACAAATCTCCCTCACTTATTCTAGACTTCGTCCTAGATGTCTTCTGCTGCATCCGTGAAAAGCTCGGGGTAGTGCTCTATCATCTCGTCCTCCGGCTTCTAAGTCCATTCTGACCCCTTGTGGTGCTGCCACCGCACCTTTACCAACTCCACCCTCTTGTTCCTCAGATCCTTCGACTTCCTATCAAGGATAGCTACGAGTCACTCAATATAATTCAGGATGTCATCAACCTGAATATCCTCAAGGGGAACTACTGTTGAATCGTCCACTAAGCACTTCCGCAACTGAGAAACATAGAAAGTGTTGTGGATCTGGCTAAGCTCTGCTGGAAGGTCTAACTGGTAAGCAACTCGACCCACCCGGGCCAAAACCCTAAATGGACCGATGTACCTGGAGCCCTAGCTTGCCCCGCTTCCTGAACCGGATGACACCTTTCCAAGGTGACACCTTCACGTGGACCATGTCGCCCGCGTGGAACTGTAAATCTAAACGGCTCTTGTCCGCGTAGCTCTTCTGTCGACTTTGAGCAATCTGAAGCCTGCTCCGGACCTGCTGGATCCTCTCAGTAGTCTTGAGTACCACCTCGGTACTCCACATGACTCTCTGCCCGACCTCGCACCAACATATTGGGGTCCTACACTTCCTCCCGTAGAGCATCTCAAAGGGAGGCCAGTATATGCTGGCGTGGTAACTGTTGTTATACGAAAATTCCGCTAACGGAAGATACGTATCCCAACTGCCATCGAAATCCAAAATACATGCACGAAGCATGTCCTCGAGATTCTGTATCTTCCTCTCACTCTGCCCATCCGTCTGGGGGTGGAAAGCGGTGCTGAAATGGAGACGAGTACCCATCTCGTCGTGAAACCGCTTCCAAAATCTGGAAGTAAAACGGACATCTTGATCTGACACCACCGAGACAGGCACCCCATGTCGTGCCACTAGCTCACGCAAGTAAATCTCGGTTAGCTACTCGGGCGATATACTCTCCTGGATCGG
Organism: Lactuca virosa; assembly: GCF_052849685.1. Lineage (NCBI taxonomy): Eukaryota > Viridiplantae > Streptophyta > Magnoliopsida > Asterales > Asteraceae > Lactuca > Lactuca virosa. The sequence continues at coordinate 163,308,653 of NC_136428.1, forward strand.
GATAAAATGGGCACTCTTGATCAACCGATCCACAATGACCCATATTGAATCAACTCTACGTGCGGTCCTGGGAAGCTTTGTAATGAAATCCATGGAGATATCTTCCCATTTCCACATGGTAACATCTAGCGGCTGCATCTTGCCATGTAGCCTCTGGTGCTCGGCTTTGACCTTCCTGCAGGTCAAGCACCACTCTACATACCATGCTACGTCCCGCTTCATGTAGGGCCACCAGTAATCAGGGCGAAGATCTATGTACATCTTCGTCGCCCTGGGATGAATGGAAAATCGGGATTTGTGCGCCTCCTCCATCAGAACCTGGCGCACACCCTGCGATGTAGTGTCAACAACCCTCGGCTATCATAGTCGAAGGATGAAACTTGACCCACAATACGCTCGCTCTTCCGATGTTCCTCCTTCATAGCCTCCTGCTGAGCCTCTCAGATCTGCTCCAGAAGCGGAGTCACTACTGTCATCCGCATGCACATATCTCTGATCGGGGCTGCCTTGCGGCTAAGAGCATCGGCCACCACACTGGCCTTCCCCGGGTGGTAAAGGATGTCACAGTCGTAATCCTTCACCACATCTAGCCACCGACGTTGGCTCATGTTCAAATTCGGCTGATCCATGAGGTACCTCAGACTCTTGTGATCCGTGTAAATGGTACAACGGATCCCATAGAGGTAATGCCGCCAAATCTTGAGAGCGAAGACGATCGCCCCCAATTCCAAATCATGCGTTAGGTAGTTCGCCTCGTGAGGCTTCAGCTGCCTCGAGGCGTAGGCAATGACGTGCCCTCTCTGCATAAATACTGCGCCCAAACCCAAAATGGACGCATCGCAGTATACTACAAAATCCTCTACGCGCTCCGGCAGGGCTAGAATCGGCGCCTCGCACAACCGCTGTATCAGTGTCTCGAATGCTTCCTGTTGCTTAGGCCCCCAACGAAAGACCACGACCTTCTTCGTCAACCGGGTCAAAGGTACGGCTATCTTGGAGAAGTCCTGAATGAATCTCCGGTAATAGCCTGCCAATCCAAGGAAACTCCGAATCTCAGATGGAGACTTCGGAACCTCCCATCTCCTCACGGCCTCTACTTTGGCCGGATCGACCAAAATCCCATTCTGGTTGACAACGTGCCCCAGAAATTGCACCTCACGCACCCAGAACTCGCACTTGGAGAACTTGGCATACAAGCTCTCCCTCCTCAGGGTATCCAACACCTCCCGCAAGTGCTCCCCATGCCGCTCCTGCGTCTTGGAGTAAACCAAGATGTCATCAATGAAAACTATCACAGATCGATCCAGCATCGGTCTGTATACGCGGTTCATGAGGTCCGTGAATGCGGCAGGAGCATTGGTGAGCCCGAAAGGCATCACCACGAACTCGTAGTGGCTATAGCGAGTCCGAAAAGTAGTCTTATGTATATCCTCATCTCTGACCCTCATCTGATGGTAGCCTGAACGCAAATATATCTTGGAAAACCAAGATGCTCCCTGTAGCTGGTCGAATAGATCATCAATCCTCGAGAGTGGGTAACGGTTCTTCACCGTTACCTTGTTCAACTCCCGGTAATCTATACACATCCAATGCTACCCGTCCTTCTTCTTCACGAACAGAATCGGGGCTCCCCAGGGTGAACTGCTCGGTCTGATGAACCCCTTGTCTAATAGCTCCTGCAGCTGTGTGGACAACTCATGCATCTCGGGAGGAGCCAACTAATACAGTGCCTTGGCTATAGGAGCTCCACCAGGGACCAGGTCGATCCTAAACTCCACTGCCTCTCCGGAGGTATCCCAGGCAACTCCTCTGGAAACACATCCGGGTACTCTCGTACCACTGGCACATCACTCACAATCGCCTTACCCTCCTCTCGGGTATCCATGACGTAGGCGACATATCCGGCGCAACCTTGTTGATGGTAGCGCCTGGCCCTCGCTGCTGAGCATAAAGTTGGTCCACATTGTGGCCTATCGCCCTGAATCACTAGCTCTCCCCCACTTGGGGTCCTGACATGTACCAACTGCTACGCGCAGTAGATCACAACCCCATTAGGGCTCAACCTGTCCATACCGATGATAACCTTGTTCCCAAACAATGGTATGGGAACCAAATCTACCAGATAGCGCTCCTCGAACAGCCACAAAACACATTCTCTGAAAACCTTTGATGCTCGTACTGATCGGTCATCAGTAATCTCGACCTCTAGAGGGCAATCCAACATGCCCGACGACTCAGGGAACCTCTTGCTAAGTGCAAGAGAGACAAATGATCGGGTAGCACCTGGACTGGAATACCGTTCACATGGAACGAATCTAAAAAAACACATAACATGGAACATAAATTTCATAAACAACATATAATAAGAGCTAGGGAGAAGAAATCATACCCGTCACCACATCGGGTACGGCGCGTGCCTCCTTGGTAGTCAACTGGAAGGCTCGGATCCTCACCACTGGAGCCTCTGACTTGCCTTGCCGGCCATCAATAATCCGCAGGGTCGCTGGAGCTGGTGCAGCTGCTACTGTCAATCTCGGGCAATTGGCCTTTTTGTGGCCCATCTGATTGCAATGAAAGAAAATCAGGTCTGATGTCTGGAATGTGGGGGTAAGGGAAGTACAATCCCTGCTGAAGTGCCCCATCTTGCCGCACTTATAGCAGCCCGATGATCCCAATCTACAAGCTCCCTCATGTGGCCTGCCGCATTTCCTATAGCGGCTCTGGCTCGGCTGGCCCTTCGAGCTAGTATCGGATCCCTTGGATTTCTTCCCCGAAACCCCAGTAACTTGCTCCTTCGCTGCCTTCCTCTTCCTGAGGTGCTCTAAATCGATCTCCCTCTCCCTCGCCCTGGCAATCATGGAATCCAGGGTCGGGCATGTTGAGTAGCTGACATGCTCCCGAATATCAGCTTTCAACATGTCATGGTAGCGGGTCTTCCACATCTCCTCATCTCCTTCATACTGAGGCACTAATAAGGCCCTCTCCCGAAACTTGGCGGTAATCTCTGCCACCGTCTCAGTAGTCTGTCTCATGTCAAGAAACTCCCTGGACAGCTGCTGTAGCTCCACAGTCGGTGCAAACTCAGCCCTAAACTTGGTCACAAAGTCAGACCAAGTCATAGGCTCTATGGCTGACGCTCCCAAAGAATCACCAACCGACTCCCACCAATCTCTAGCCCTGTCCCTCAAACATCCTGCAGCGTAATGGACCATCGACCCCTCAGGGCAGAATCTCGTCAACTGGGCAGACTCCATGTCTACAATCCATCTCCTTGCAACAATGGGGTCCTTCACCCCGTGGAAGTATGGCGCACCACATCCCCTGAAGTCCTTAAAGGACAGTGTGCACGCCCGTGACTGGCTAGATGCCCAGTCACTCCTAAACGCCCCGAGGCGATCCTCCATCAGATCGATAATCCTTTCCTTGATTGACCCGAAAATCACCGGGGTCGACTCAAGGATGCCTCTCGTTATCTCAGACGCGATGAACTCGTGTAGTCCCTCATCCACTAGCTCGGATCCGGAACCCTGACCTTATCATGAACCTGATCCTGACCCTGAACCTCCTCCTCTGTGCCGCGTAATCATCACCATTCTGAAACAAAACACATAGTCGTCAAGGTCATACATAACCTCAGGTGGTCTCACATACTATAAGTTTCCTGGTTCTCTCTCAGCCCTCCTTGACTCGAGTACGGATCCTCTTCTTTCAGTAGTACGGGCCCATACTACCTTCCACATCTATTCGTACTTTCCTTAAGGATTGCCTTGACTTCACCAAGTCCCTTTCACTACTACTGCTCACTGCACTAATCTCATCCTAGGCTTACCCTAGGGTAACCCTCCGAACTACTCTCCATCAGACCAAGTCATAGCCTCGATGGCTGAGGCTCCCAAAGAATCACCAACCGACTCCCACCAATCTCTAGCCCTGTCCCTCAAACATCCTGCAGCATAACGGACCTTTGACCCCTCAGGGCAGAAGCTCGTCAACTGGGCAGACTCCATGTCTGCAATCCATCTCCTAACAACAATGGGGTCCTTCACCCCGTGGAAGTCTGCCGCACCGCATCCCCTAAAGTCCTTAAAGGACAGTGTGCGCGCCCCTGACTTGCTAGATACATATTCACTCCTAAACACCCTGAGGCGATCCTCCATCAGATCGATGATCCCTTCCTTGATCGACCCGAAAATCACCGGGGTCGACTCAAGGATGCCTCTCGTGATCTCAGACGCGATGAAATCGTGTAGTCCCTCATCCACTGGCTCGGATCCCAAACCTTAACCTTATCCTGAACCTGATCCTGACCCTAAACCTCCTCCTCAGTGTCGCGTAATCATCACCATTCTAAAACAAAACACATAATCATCAGGGTCATACATAACCTCAGGTGATCTCACAAACTACAAGTTTTCTGGTTCTCTCTCAACCCTCCTTGACTCGAGTACGGATCATCTGCTTCCAGTAGTACGGGCCCATACTAGCTTCCACATCTATCTGTACTTTCCTCAAGGATTGTCTTGAGTTCACCAAGTCCCTTTCACTACTATTGCTCGCTGCACTAATCTCATCCTAGGCTTACCCTAGGGTAACCCTCCGACCTACTCTCCGTCAGACCAAGTCATAGCCTCGATGGCTGAGGCTCCAAAAGAATCACCAATCGACTCCCACCAATCTCTAGCCCTGTCCCTCAAACATCCTGCAGCGTAACAGACCTTCGACCCCTCAGGGAAGAAGCTCATCAACTGGGCAGACTCCATGTCTGTAATCCATCTCCTTGCAACAATGGGGTCCTTCATCCCGTGGAAGTCTGGCGCACCGCATCCCCTGAAGTCCTTAAAGGACAGTGTGTGCGCCCCTGACTAGCAATGTGACAACCCGAACCTTTTTCCGTTAACGTTAGCCCGATTACGTTAAATAAATTTTAAATTTTTATTTAATTCCGTCAAATTATTATGGGTTGGAAAATCATTTAAGTTATATAATTTAATTTTATATAAGAGTCGGAACCAAAATCATGCGAAAACCCGAGTTTCTTCGAAAATCAGTAAAAATCGGCCTGACTGGTGTTCACGGCCGTAAACTCGTTCACGGTTGGTGGACCCCACCACCGACCATGCACCCAGCCTATATATATGAGCTCCTACCCCTCATTTACACATTTCTGGCCGAGAACACACTTTCTCTCTCTAAAATATCTCTAAAATTATCCCCCGAAAACCCAAGATTTCTCTTTATCTATCACTCAATCGCCCTTACAACTCATTTTGGAGCATCAAACATCCGTCTTTTCATCAAATCAAGCATTCCTGTACTTGAGTTCACGGCCGTACACCCTTCAAATCTTCAAATCTTCAAGGGCCGAAATCAGTTCACGGCCGTGAACCCTTCAAACCTTCATATTTTCTTCAAGAACACCGATCACAGCCGTAAACCTTTCAAGAAGCTGTTCATGGCCGAGAACAGTTCACGGCCATAATCCCCTTCACAACCGCAATCAGCCTACATCGAGAATCTTGGCTGCAAACCTACTTTTTCCACTACGATCAAGTCTCGGTAACATTCCTTAACCAAAAACAAGTGTTTTCCAACACTATAGTTAATGGTTTCGCTAATAATACGCATACATGTATTTAATTATCATTAGGATCCCGTTAAGTGTCGCGTATATCAACTCGAGGGTCTTCGTTTCCAGTCTCGTTGTCCGACACATACGCGCAACAAACTGTGAGTTCATACCCCTACACTTTTAATTATTTTAACGTTTTCAAGGGGGGTACAAGCTAAATACAAATAGTTTTTATGAACTTCATACATAGAATTTCAAACAGGATTAAAAACTTATGCAATTAATACAACCAAAAGATTTACACATTTTATAAAATGTTTAGATATATTATCCCTTTTGTAACACGCCGAGCATAAGGGAAGTTTTCAACTCACAATTATAATTGCATAGTTTTCAGAACAATACATGAACCAAGTACTTAACACATATGCACACCGACAAACTATAATAGGTATAGTTTGGGGTTTCAATACACAGTTTTATCATCTCAGGATTATACATTAGCAATCACTTAAACTATGGCAGATATAGTTTATGGTATACACTACTACTTTCTGAATACAAGAGTACCATACTAAATAATTATTTAAGTATGATTATTATTACTCTGTAAAAGTATACATACAATTTCAAGTACAAGAGAACGTTACTAAACAACACGTAAACTAGTTAATACAAGGTTGTGAGGCACTACTTCAATTTGTACCCTTCGGAGTACTGAACTAAATCCTAACATAGTATAACCAGAGTCTCCTGGAGGGAGAGCGTGAGATTTGTGAATAGATCTATTCGAGACTGACAATCCCAGACATGAACTGCTAGCTACAGTTAGGTAGGCATGCCTGGGGTGACAAATGTCATATATCCGACACTTGAAGAACGTCGTAAAGGTCACTAGATCATATCAAGCATGGTTATACGAACTCACAATAGTATAAACTAACCATTTGTTTACGGAAATTCATTTCTTCAATTACTTTTATTTTCATTAATAGAACTATCATACATTACAACTGGAGGATTCCAGGGAATTTGAACACATGGTTTTACTTAAGTAACAAAACTACTATACATACTGGTGGTAGCTAGGGTTTTTCATACAGAACATTCTATACAAAGGTTTTCATATAGAATTCACCATACAATACATCTGGTAGTAGCCAAGCATTCAAACTAACATTTTTCATATACTACAACAGGATACAGTAACAAACATTCATAATAAATTCTATAATTCCTTAGTTTATGCACCCGGGTTATGTATGAATAATATCCGATAGATTGTTGAATGTGTGGTTTCTGCCTCATTTCTTGTTCCTTGTTTGGTTGTGGGCTTAGGGAAGATCCACATAATCAACTGTCTATTCGATATTGGTTTATACATAACTAGTATGAACTAAGTGGTCTTAGAAGGAACTGGTATCATCATGCTTTTATAAAAGAAAATATTGGATTTTCTTGGAAATATACAAACAATTTCACAGATTCACTAACAGGTTTTCATTACAAAAACATTACTTATGAACTCACCAGCTTTAATATTGATACTCTTTTCAAAATCGCTTGTATTCTTAAGAAATCAGTAGATAGGTACTCCCGCAGGCTTTTCAGAAGACAGGGCGTATAGAGTCACGTCTTTTATATTTTGCTATACTTTTGATGTATACAAACTATGTATCAAACAGATGTAAATATTTTACCTATTCAATGTAATGGTTGTGTTTACATTGATTACTATGATGCAATTGTTATGATACTACACATGACGTCCTCTACCCCCGAACATTTTCGCCGTTTTGGTTTGGGGTGTGACAGTCTAGATGCCCAGTCACTCCTAAACGCCCTGATGCGATCCTCCATCAGATCTATAATCCCTTCCTTGATCGACCCGAAAATCATCGGGGTCGACTCAAGGATGCCTCTCGTGATCTCAGACACGATGAACTCGTGTAGTCCCTCATCCACTGGCTCGGATCCCGAACCCGAACCTTATTCTGAACCTGATCCTGACCCTGAACCTCCTCCTTCGTGTCGCGTAATCATCACCATTCTGAAACAAAACACATAATCATCAGGGTCATACATAACCTCAGGTGGTCTCACATACTACAAGTTTCCTGGTTCTCTCTCAACCCTCCTTGACAAGAGTACAGATCCTCTGCTTTCAGTAGTATGGGCCCATACTACCTTCCACATCTATCTGTACTTTCTTCAAAGATTGCCTTGACTTCACTAAGTCCCTTTCACTACTACTGCTCACTGCACTAATCTCATCCGAGGCTTACCCTAGGGTAACCCTCCGACCTACTCTCCGTCAGACCAATCATAGCCTCGATGGCTGAGGCTCCCAAAGAATCACCAATCGACTCCCACCAATCTCTAGCCCTGTCCCTCAAACATCCTGCAACGTAACAGACCTTCGACCCCTCAGGGAAGAAGCTCATCAACTGGGCAGACTCCATGTCTATAATCCATCTCCTTGCAACAATGGGGTCCTTCACCCCGTGGAAGTCTGGCGCAATGCATCCCCTGAAGTCCTTAAAGGACAGTGTGTGCGCCCCTGAATGGCTAGATGCCCAGTCACTCCTAAACGCCCTGAGGCGATCCTCCATCAGCTCGATAATCCCTTCCTTGATCGACCCAAAAATCATCGGGGTCGACTCAAGGATGCCTCTCATGATCTCAGACGCGATGAACTCGTGTAGTCCCTCATCCAATGGCTCAGATCCTGAACCCGAACCTTATCCTGAACCTGATCATGACCCTGAACCTCCTCCTATATGTCGCGTAATTATCACCATTCTGAAACAAAACACGTAATCGTCAGGGTAATACATAACCTCAGGTGGTCTCACATACTACAAGTTTCCTGGTTCTCTCTCACCCCTCCTTGACTTGAGTACCGATCCTCTGCTTTCATTAGTACGGGCCCATACTACCTTCCACATTTATCCGTACTTTCCTCAAGGATTGCCTTGACTTCACCAAGTCCCTTTCACTACTACTGCTCGTTGCACTAATCTTATCCTAGGCTTACCCTAGGGTAGCCCTCCGACCTACTCTTCGCCATCAGCTGTATAAGGAATTCTTTCCACCTTTACCTAACTAGCTTGCGAATACCATTACATATCACTAAGACCAGATAATTCTTCGAATGAGAGGTCCTACCCTACAACACTTGGACTCAAACAAGAGCTGCGCAATAGGGCTAGACCTAACCTTCTGAAAATATTTAGTCCTCACAATATGTAACTTAACGTATCTGTTTACTAGTTAGCAAAAGATAACTAGATCTCCTGATAGCACAAAGCAAGCAGTATTCGGGCATTGAGTAACCATACCAATCATATCCTATCCAGGCCATCGTATTACTGACTGATCAGTTCTAACATATAACTCAATAAGCACATATAATAGGCACGTAAGGCATCTTCTTAGATCCTTAGCCCTAACCTAGCATGCAATTCTCATACATAGACAGTAGGCATATAAGGCATCAATCCTAGATCCTTAGCTGTAATCTATCATGCAGTTCTCATAATCGTATCACATCATAACATAACATGTATGGGTATCTTCGGGAAAACTTACTTGAGCTCGGCCGGTTCCACGCATCACATACCTTGTTCTTTCTCAAAACTCCTCATTTTATTTTTTGGAAAACTATTTTCTTGTAAAAATCTTTCTAACCCTCGATTTGAGTCCAGACACTCCCGAAGGTGTATCCGAATCCCTCAAACCAAGGCTTTGATACCAACTTGTAACAACCCAATTTTCAAGACCAAAAATTTTGTTTTTAATTAAGTAACCTATAAAACAGTTTACTGAAAAGATTCATATCATTTCATATAACATAGTCACATGTCTCAACCATATCATCAAAATAGTAATAATGTCAGAGTACAATCCCATGGATCGCAAAATGTGGAAATCATATGTGTGCGATACGCTGCTACCGTGTCGGCTCCTTCCCCTTCGAAGAAGAGGTACCTGGAAACAAAACTGAAACTGTAAGCATAAAGCTTAGTGAGTTCCCCCATCATACCACATACCATACAACATACATACTACCGGGCAATTCTGGGGTGCCCGACCTACCTTACCAGGCATTTCTGGGGTGCCTGACATACCCATCTCAAGCAGTTCTGGGGTGCTTGACCTACCCTGTCAGGCATTTCTGGGGTGCCCGACCTACCCTCAGGTCCTTACGACCGTGTCACGGGGACTATTCCCCCTACTGGTACTTCCATATATACCCATATCATGCTAGCACATAAAACATATCAGGCAGTAGCAACCTAGATAATTATCACAAAGACAATTATCTATCATACAACTCCTACTATTGGGCCGACATTGTGGCCGTAGACCCACCACTACTGGAAGGTAACTCACCTTAATGACGTGAAGTGTCTGAACTGTCCTCGACGCTGGAATCAACTCCTCTCAAACTCCTACACATAACATCCTTCCTTAATTACCATCTCATACTCTTAACCCTTTCAAGGGTCAACTCAAGTCAAGTCAAAGTCAAGGTCACTACCCTGGTCAAAGTTAACATCTGGTTGACTCAACTCACCGAGTTGGTCCACCAACTCGTCGAGTTCCATAATCCACTAACCTCTTGGTACTTCGCTCCTACTCGTCGAGTCTTTCAAGAACTCATCGAGTTCTTCTTCATACGGAATCGGGACCTTTGTTCTTGACTCGCCGAGCTTGTCCATAAACTCGTCGAGTCCTTCTTCATACAAGTTGAAGTGTCTAGTCCTTGACTCGCCGAGTTCCTACTTGAACTCGTCGAGTCTTTCTTCATATAAGTTGGGACATTGCCTTGAACTCGCCGAGTGCATCCTTGAACTCATCGAGTTCTTCGATCTTCAAGTCCATATTCAAGTCCATCTTGTTGAGTCCTCTTTGATACTTAACCAGATCGATCAGAAACAGTAAAGGTTGGGGAACCTTAACCCGACTCGCCGAGTCCAATGAGCGACTCGCCGAGTCCCCCAAAGTCCAAGTCTACCAAGTCAATTTCAGTTGAGCTCATTGCATCCAAAGTGTACATTTGACCTCTTATCGTCGATATAACACGTAAAGTCACGAACTTTACGTCCATGCATGGGTCTTCAAGCTCAAAAGGCCCAAAAATGAAGTCTACAAGATGCATGGGGATCTCATGGCCATAAAGTTGGCACCTTCATGCCATGAGAACCCTCCAAGGTTCAAGATATGAAGTTATCACTCTACTATACACTCTACACCCAAAAATGACAAGATTCAAGCCCTAAAGGAGATCTAACAAATAGGAAGTCAAGGTTGAAGCTTTTTACCTCCAACAAGTTGGAAATGCAATCAAGACTCTGGATCTACTGCCTTCTTCTTGAACTTCCAAGCCTTTTCTTCCTTCTCCAAGCTTCAATCACAAAAAATGGCACCAAAATAGCTCAAGAACACTCACAACTGATTAGGGTTTCGAGAATGGGGTCTGAGGGTGATGGAGGCTGGAGTGGAGGCCACTTAATGTGTTTAAATAGGGTGTAAACCCTCAAATTTAGGGTTTCATCCAGACAGGTCTACACGTTGAGTCGAGGCTTCCGACTCGGCGAGTAGACTCTTCCACCCGCGTCCCAAAACTCCCATCTACTCGACGAGTTGGGCCTCCAACTCGTCGAGTTCCAGAGTAAAAATGAAAAAACTTAAATTAAAATACGTACTGGGAACTGGGCATTACATGAAGTCTCTTGAATCGAATATAGGTGGTCCTATTTATAAGGTTGCTAAAAAATGAATACAAGGTTAAAATCGACATGTGCGTCTTGCAATGGTTCCTAATAATTTTATCCTGCTCTCTGATGTCATGGAAATACACTATAACATCATTGGAAATATTAGGCATCCTAGATCGAGTCCTAGGATGCCCGTTACATTGAGTTTTGATGTTACTTTATGTTAAAAGGTTTCCCTAACTCGAAACGCCCGTAAAACGTACGTCGTCGCAAACAAGCGTCCTAGGATGGCCCCTAAGATGTTGGAATACAACATGAATTTTTCCTTCGCATGACTTGTTAAATTTTGCCTGTAGTTTGACTTGGGCATCCTAGGACAGACCTAGTACACCTCATAGGATGTTGAAATCCAATTCATCAACTATTCATTAGTTTGATATGCAGTCTTTGGGAATGTTTCTTTGGTTTCCATTTCTTACACACTTTTTTTAACAATCCATCAAAGTAGGGATCTTCTTGGGAAAACATATATTAATATAAAAAGTTTAGAAAGTTTTACTTTGTCCCAAAATATCCCGGACCATCATGATAATTACATAAAATGTATTGTTTCTTAATGAGGCTTAGGGACAAAATTGTGAATTTTGCCAAATGTGTTCCAATGACCAAATTTACATGAAATTTATGTTTCAACAAGCCATAAAATGTTTGAAAATGACAATTAAATGTTTAAAATCTTGGGGTTCTTTTTTTATGGTGTTCATCATCATTTATAAAATGTATATGCTCTTAGGATTTTATATTTCATGAGGTTTCCTTTATGTGCTATCATCCTCTCAAATATGCACAGTTTTGAAGAAGTAATATAAACAAAACATTATGGCCATTCGTATTGCAATATTTCTTGATAATCCTTATTGTTAGGATTAGTTTTGCGCTTCTACGTCCACAATAACGAAGCCAAGCCAAATCATCTCAACGACCAATGACTTAATGGATATTAACATGTTACTTTTAACATCACTATGTGTGATTCAATAAAATAGTCAAATGAGATGGAATGTTTAATTGATATTCATGTGAGAAAACTCAACCATAGTGGAATGTCATGTTGTCATTCAATAGATTTGAAGTTAATTTTTTTTTCGAAACGGCCAATATATTAAGAACCCACACAAAGCAAGTAGAAAAGCGAGGGCCAAAAATAAACAAACAGGAAAGACGTTACAATACAAGTTATAAAAAGAAAAAGGAGAGCTAATCCAATCCTCCCAATTACAAAAGACTTTATTTCCCCTGCATTTAATTCACGTGTACGCCATGGACTTGAGAAAATCTGCACTGTTTGTAGGGGAGGTGAATAGGTTGCGAAATAACCAATCGTTTCTGAACTTCCAAAGACCCGATAAGAGAGCATAGCAAATAATCGTGAATATTTTTCTTTTCTTTGGATAAGTCCCCCATGTGATAGGGAATTGTAGCAACTCTTTTGTGTTGGAGACAAGGGGTGATTTTGTACCATACCACCTGAATATCGTTTCTCTAATAGTACTAGCAAAAGGGCAGTATACAAGGAGATGATTGGAGTCTTCAATCATTCCAATACATGAGCTACAAATAGGTGAACATATGTTAACACCACCATTGATTAAGGCTGAAGCAGTTGGAATACGCTCATGTGCAGCCCTCCAGTTAAAGCATGTTGCCTTTATGGGTATCTCTTTACACCAAATTACCGATGGGGCAGGGGCTGAAAAGGGTGACTGGTCAATTTTTTTTCTTAATGCCTCCACCGTAAATCTACCATCACCATTGAGATTACAGGTCCAATGATCCTTACCAGCAACAAGTCTAATTAAAGCGAAGTCACTATATAAATTGCATAATTGTCGTGATATTCCAGCCTCTAAAGGACATGATCTCCACCTACATGGCACACCAGTATCCACAATTTTTTGAGCTATTGTTCTGTTTTTCTTTGATTCTAGATCATATAGGTCTACGTATTTGTGTTTTAATTTCTCATATCCAATCCATGATTCTTGCCAAAACATTGTGTTTTGCCCCGATTTCACATTTTGTTTGAATATATCATTGACCGTGCATCCATGTATCTCCAATTCTTTTTTAACGGAAGCAATGTTTTTCCAAACCCCTATTATTTTCTTGCAAGAAAGATACTCCATATGCTTAGATGTAAGTTTGTGTATACCTGTTATCACCCTATTCCACAATGACGGAACTTCTGTTTTCAACCTCCACCACCATTTAATGATAAGTGCAATATTTAGAGCTTTTATAGAACCGACTCCAAGTCCATCGACCTCCTTGGGTGTTATAACTTTGTTCAAGGATATCCAATGTATTTTACTCTTTTCGTCATTTCCATTCCATAGAAAATTTCTTCTTATCTTTTTTTGTCACACCCCCAAACCTGAACGGCGGAGACGTTCGGGGGCGGAGGACGTCATGCGTAGTATCACAACAACTGTATCATAGCAAGCATAGTAAACACAACCAGACATTGAATACATATATGAAAAAGGTTTACATTGTTTAATACATAGTTTTGTTCATATCAAAAGTAAAATCGAAAGGCGTGACTCTAACCCGCCGACTTCTTCAAAAGTCTGGAAGTACCTGTCCACTAATCCCCTGAGAATACAAGCAGTTTTGAAAGAATATCAACATAAAGCTGGTGAGTTCATAAGCATTTAGTTTTTGGAGGAAAATGTTCTTTGATCCTTTTTGAAAAGTGTTCCTCAAGAAAATCCCATATTTTCTTATGAAAAGTAGTTTTAAAAGAGTATCTAGTAGTAGAAAATAAACCATCAGTTTTAGAAATGTCGGTATTATCCTGGTAAAATCCCATATTTTCCCTAAAAAAAGGTTATCCGTCCTAGAGGTAGAGATGCAAGTGTAGAAATCCCTGATTACTATCTGTACATATATGAAAGCAGTTTTATTTCTCAAATAAAACAAATGAAGAGTAGATTCCGTAAACCAAAGTTAGTTATACTTATTTGCGAGTCGTATAACCATACTTGATATGACCTAGAGACCTTTATAATGTTCTTCAGGCGTTTAAGCTAAATGACATTTGTCCACCACAGGCATGCCTGCCTAACTGTAGCTAGCAGTTCTGGTGTGGGATTGTTAGTCCCGAATAGATCTATTCACAAATCTCACGCTCTCCCTCCAGGAGACTCTGGTTATACTGAGATAGGATTTAACCCTGTACACCTAAGGGTACAGTATTGAAGTAGAGCCTCACAATTCTGTATAATCTAGTTTACTAGCGAGAAACAGTATAAAACAATATTATCCTTGAATAAATGTACTTTATACTCCTGAGAAAATATATAACATAAACTAAATCTGCCATAGTTTATACATATTCATCCATGAAATCTGATTTGGTAGAAACTGCCTAGAAGGTTATCCCAAACTATACCCATTATAGTTTATTAGAGTTGATATGGAAAATGCTTTGTAAAAACCTTTCTGAAAGCTATGAAGTTAGATTTCCAAAATAAAAGTTTCCCTTATGCTCAACATATAAAGATACATGTATGGACATAATTAGTGTATAATACAACTAATCATGATAAGTGACACCCTACGGGACTAGGAAACACTTGGGACAACTATTACAATCACATATGATTGTATGAAGGGAGTGTAAGGCCACACAAAAGAGTGTGTGGTCAGAATGTGTGGTCAGAGTGTGGGGTCAGAGTGTGCGGTCAGAGTGTGCGGCCGCACACTCATGAAAACACGCAAAAATGGTGATTTAGGGTCAGATCTAGTAACCCTGAGTGTTTGCGGTTCCATCCCTGTAGTATTACATGAGTTTTAAGGCCTAGATGGGCAATAAACTAGGGTGTGCGGCCACCAAGAAGGTGTGCGGCCGTACCCCTCCATGATCATGATAAAGTGGTCGACTTTAAGGTGAATCAAGGCTCAAATCATGAAGTCTTTCAAGTATAGCAAGCTAAAAGGATGGAATACTTACGTTTTTTTGAAGTCTTAGAAGTGTTTGTGGATGATAAAAGTAGAGAGAGAGGTGTGTACGGTTGAGGAGAGGGGAAATGAAGTGAAAATGAGCCTCATCTATATATAGATAACGGGTGTGCGGCCACACACTCGGGTGTGCGGCCACACACTACTCTTGATGGAGTGTTTGGCCTTTTTGCAACCCTAAATCTTAAACCAACCCATCCCTAATTCAAACTTTGGTTGTATAAGGCTTTAGATCATCCAAACAGGCTCAAAACAATGCTAAAGATAGCTGAAATGAGTTTAACATTAATAGAATTTGACTAAGGTACAAGATAGAAGTTTCGGGTTGTCACATCATCCCTCCGTTAGAGGGAATTTCTTCCCGAAATTCAAGAATAAAGTACAATCATGAACTTGGAAAGAGATGAGGATACTTCTGCTTCATTGAATCCTCGCGCTCCCAAGTGAATCCAGGACCCCGCTTGGCATTCCAGCGGACCTTCACTATCGGAATGCGACTTTTCTTGGTACGTTTGACTTCACAGTCCATGATTTCAACAGGTTCTTCCACAAAACGTAGACTTTCGTCCAGATCGATCTCGACGAGAGGAATCACAAGTGTCTCGTCGGACAGACACTTCTTTAGGTTCGATACGTGGAAGACAGGATGGACGTTGCTGAGGTCTCGGGGTAACTGGAGTTTGTATGCTACGGTACCGATCCTAGCAAGGATCTCGAATGGCCCAATGTACCTTGGGTTTAGCTTTCCATGTTTTCCGAAACGTATCATGCCTTTCCATGGTGAGACCTTCAAAAGGACACGGTCACCAACCTGGAATTCCAAGGGTTTTCGTCTCTTATCGGCATAACTCTTTTGTCTATCTCGTGAGGCTTTCAGTCATTCTCGGATTTGCATGATCTTTTCAGTCGTCTCTCGGATAATTTCAGGACCAGTGAGAGTGTTGTCAGGGACTTGACCCTTGACTAGCTGCGTGTCACCCACTTCAGCCCAGCACAGAGGGGATCTGCACTTGCGTCCATAGAGGGCTTCAAACGGCGCAGCCTTGATGCTGGTATGGTAGCTGTTGTTGTAGGAAAATTCAACCAAAGGAAGATGAGTGTCCCATGACGTGCCGAAGTCGATGACGCAGGCTCTCAACATATCTTCCAATGTCTGAATTGTTCTCTCACTCTATCCATCAGTCTGCGGATGATAAGCCGTGCTCATATCCAACTTAGTTCCAAGAGCCTTTTGTAGTGATTGCCAGAACCTCGATGTAAACCTGCTATCTCGATCGGAGATAATGGATACAGGTACACCATGAAGGCGAACTACATCTCGAAGGTATATTCGTGTGAGTCTCTCCATCTTGAAGTTTTCTTTGATTGGCAGGAAATGGGCGGATTTAGTCAACCGATCAACAATTACCCAGATGGCGTCGTGCCCACTCGGAGATCTGGGTAATTTGGTGATAAAATCCATGGTGATCATTTCCCACTTCCACTCAGGTATTTCTGGCTGCTGAAGCAAACCTGAGGGCTTTTGATATTCTACTTTTACCTTGGCACAAGTCAGGCATTTGCCCACAAAAGTAGCAATTTCTACTTTCATGTTCGGCCACCAATAGAGTTGTTTGAGATCCAGATACATTTTATCTGAACCTGGGTGAACGGAGTATCTTGTCCTGTGAGCTTCGTTCATGACAACTTCTCTGTAACCACCATACTTCGGGGTCCAGATACGGTCCATGAAATAGTAAACTCCGTCTCCCTTGACCTCTAAGTTCGTATCCATTCCCTGCAAGGCTTCATCCGAGATGTTCTCTGGTTTTAAGGCTTCCCGCTGAGCCTCTCGAATTTGTGTGGATAATCGGGAATGGATGGCTATTGTTAGTGCGTTCACCCTACATCCTGAATACTCCTTTCGGTTGAGGGCATCTGCTACCACATTGGCCTTGCCGGGATGGTAGCGTATTTCGCACTCGTAGTCACTGAGTAGCTCTACCCATCGCCGTTGTCTCATGTTTAACTCCTTCTGATCAAAGATATGCTGCAAGCTCTTATGGTCGGTGAAGATAGTGCACTTGGTTCCATAGAGATAGTGCCTCCAGATATTTAACTAGAAAACCAATGATCCCACTCTAGATCGTGAGTTTTGTAATTGACTTCGTGTGTTTTCAACTGCCTCGAGGCATAGGCGATAACCTTTCCCCGCTGCATGAGCACACAGCCTAGGCCCTGATTGGATGCATCACAGTAGACAACGAAGTCTTCCGTCCTTTTGGGCAGGGACAAGATAGGTGCGCTGCATAGGGCCTGCTTCAATGTTTCAAACGCAGTGTCTTCCTTTTCTCCCCAACTAAAGGTTACACCTTTCTGTGTCAGGGTGGTTAAAGGCTTAGCAATTTTGGAAAAGTTTTGGATAAACCTGCGATAATAGCCAGCGAGACCCAAGAATTGACGGATTTCTGTGGGTGTCTTTGGTGCTGACCAATTCTCAATCACTTTGATTTTGGAAGGGTCCACGTGTATGCCTTCCTCGCTAACCACATGACCAAGGAACGTTACCTTCCTGATCCAAAACTCACACTTTGAAAATTTTGCATATAGCTTCTCCGCCCTTAATGTTTCTAGCACTAGTCTCAAGTGCTGTTTATGATCATCCCCGCTCCACGAATAGACAAGTATGTCGTCAATGAACACGATCATGAACTTGTCTAGGAAAGGGCGGCACACCCAATCCATCAGGTCCATGAATACTGTCGGTGCATTGGTTAGACCAAAGGGCATTACTACAAACTCGTAGTGTCCATAGCGAGTTCGGAATGCGGTCTTGGGCACATCATTCTCGTGAACCCGCAACTGATGATACCCTGATCTTAGGTCTATCTTCGAAAGTAATTGGCTCCCTGAAGTTGATTGAAGAGGTCGTCGATTCTGGGTAGGGGATAACGGTTCTTTATGGTAAGCTTGTTCAGCTCTCGGTAGTCGATGCACATCCGGAAGGATCCATCTTTCTTCTTTACGAATAAAATCGGGGCTCCCCAGGGTGAGGAACTCGGCCTTATGAATCCTTTGCTGATCAGCTCATTAAGCTAGTTGGATAATTCTTGCATTTCTGTCGGCGCTAAACGATAGGGAGATTTAGCTACAGGAGTAGCTCCGGGGATTAAGTCGATGCGAAACTCGACTTGACGCTCGGGTGGAATTCCTGGAAGATCTTCAGGGAAGACGTCAGGAAAGTTACAAACTTCGGGGATGCTCTCGAGGTCTTTAACTTTTTGCATCTCGTCGGCAACATGAGCTAGGAATGCATGGCACTCCTTCCGCAAATACTTCTGGGCCTTGATGCATGAAATGATACGAAGGCTCGAACTGAGTTTATCACCGAAAATAGTGAGGGCTTCGCCAGAGGGAAGATTGAGACGGATAGCCTTCTCGTAGCAAAGGATATCAGCACGATTGGGGCTTAACCAATCCATGTCGATAATAACATCGAAACTCTTAATGGATACAGGCATAAGGTTGATGGGAAAGGAATGACCGTCTAGGGTAAGAGTACAGCCTATGAATATATCGTTACTGCTCTCCTTCTTTCCGTTAGCCATCTCGACGGTAAATGTTTCGGTTAGAGGTTGGGATTTACACTTGATTAGATGTTTGAATGCATGACTAACAAAACTTCTCTCCGCACCATAATCGAAAAGAATGTGTGCATAAGAGTTGTCAAGGAGGAACGTACCCGTAACAACGGTAGGATCAACGACTGCTTCCTCCTGTCCCATCGCCAGCACTCTTCCTGTGTTGCCACCCGTTGTTGCTTTGGGGCAGTTTCTTTTGAAATGCCCAACTTCTCCACATCCATAGCAGGCTTGGCTGGCACCCGCTGCAGGAGTCGGATTGGTTGGTTGGGCTGGTGCTCTACAGTATCGGGTCGTGTGTCCCTTCCTTCCACAGTTGTTGCAATTCAAATCACGGCAAGGTCCGTGATGATGAAAGGTACACTTGTTGCACAGAGGTAGTTTCCCTGATTAACCACTGGTAGGAGATTGGGTGGTTGGAAAAGCAGTGGGAGTAGCAGTAGGAGTAGTAGCAGCGTGGACTGCCACTGTTTGTTGCTTCTTGGAGGGCTCCTGAGGAGACTGGCCCTTGCGTTTGTTCCAAAATTTCTTCTTCTTCTCACCACTCTCCTTTTGTGGCTCAGCGACCGCTGATGCCTCATCCAGATCGATCCCATGATCGATCAGAGTCTGTGCCAGATCCTTGGCGCTCTCAAATGTGGCTGGTCTAGCAGCCAAGACATTTCCTTTGGTTGGTTGTGTCAGTCCCCAGATGTACCTCTCGATTTTCTTGCTTTGCGGGGTGACCATTCCCGGACAGAGGAGAGCCAGATCACAGAATCTAACGGTGTAGGCAGCGATGTCGGAACCCTTCATCTTCAAATTCCAGAGTTCGTGCTCCAACTTTTGCACTTCGCCTCTCGGGCAGTATTCCGCAAGCATGAGTTCCTTCAGTCTTTCCCAACCCATGACATTAGCCACTGGCAGGGTTAGGGTTTTGACTCGACCATTCCACCAGGTCAAGGCTCTGTCGGTGAAGGTTCAGGCGGCGAACTTCACCTTGTTGGCTTTGGAACAGGCGCAAATTTCGAAGATGGATTCGATCTTCTCGAACCATCGAGTTAGAGCGATAGCACCTCCATTTTCGTCGAAGGGCTTGGGTTTTGCGGTCATGAAGTCCTTGTAGGAACACTCCTTTTGATGTCCCTGACTTCCGTCTTGCCGCTGGGGGTCGGTTCCACCTCCAGCCCCACCAGAGTTTACTTGTGCCATTTCTGTGGTTACAGCGGCGGTAACTGCTGCCTGGAACATGACGGGGTCGAACTGAGGGGGTGGTGGTGGTGGAGTGTCGTCGTTTCTTCTGATGGGTCTTGGTCGGGGAGGCATCTTGTTCTAGAAACAATCAGGAAGACGAGGATGGAAAGTCCTCGAGATATATGAAACAAGATATATCTCATCCTGATAATAAAATTATACTACCGAGCGATAAGCACAGAAAGGTTACTAACGCAAGTAAGTTATCACTTAAGAAGAAAGTGGTATCAACATTTGGAATGAATCTGTATACTAAATTTGGCTCTAGCTAAAATACTCCTATAGTATTTTATGTTGGATGTTTTTGTTCTTGGTAAGTTTTAGGCTTGCTGTAACACCACAGTCACTCCCAAGCACATGTTGGTCATGTCTCGAATGAATATAGTTGATCAGGCTATAATGACCCTAAACATGATTACATAACTGCCCAGGTTTGACCGCAGTGTCCCAACATCCAAATACTTTTGTTTCATTCTATCTATGACTCTTGTTCTGTTATGTATGCATACTTAGGCCCCTTAGTGTTCATAGTTGTAAACCATGTAAGGTTCGGTATACTTAGTTCGCTATAAACAAGGGCTCTAATACCAATCTGTCACACCCCCAAACCGGAACGGCTGAAACGTTCGGGGGCGGAGGACTTCATGCGTAGTATCACAACAATTGTATCATAGCAAGCATAGTAAACACAACCAGACATTGAATACATATATGAAAAAGGTTTACATTGTTTAATACATAGTTTTGTTCATATCAAAAGTAAAATCGAAAGGCGTGACTCTAATGCGCCGACTTCTCCAAAAGCCTGGAAGTACCTGTCCACTAATCCCCTGAGAATACAAGCAGTTTTGAAAGAATATCAGCATAAAGCTGGTGAGTTCATAAGCATTTAGCTTTTGGTGGAAAATGTTCTTTGATCCTTTTTGAAAAGTGTTCCTCAAGAAAATCCCATATTTTCTTATGAAAAGTAGTTTTAAAAGAGTATCTAGTAGTAGAAAATAAACCATCAGTTTTAGAAATACCGGTATTATCCTGGGAAAATCCCATATTTTCCCTAAAAACAGGTTATCCGTCTTAGAGGTAGAGATGCAAGTGTAGAAATCCCTAATTACTATATATACATATATGAAAGCAGTTTTATTACTCAAATAAAACAAATGAAGAGTAGAGTCCGTAAACCAAAGTTAGTTATACTTATTTGTGAGTCGTATAACCATACTTGATATGACCTAGAGACCTTTATAACGTTCTTCAGGCGTTTAAGCTAAATGACATTTGTCCACCACAGGCATGCCTGCCTAACTGTAGCTAGCAGTTCTGGTGTGGGATTGTCAGTCCCGAATAGATCTATTCACAAATCTCACGCTCTCCCTCCAGGAGACTCTGGTTATACTGAGATAGGATTTAACCCTGTACACCTAAGGGTACAGTATTGAAGTAGAGCCTCACAATTATGTATAATCTAGTTTACTAGCGAGAAACAGTATAAAACAATATTATCCTTAAATAAATGTACTTTATACTCCTGAGAAAATATATAACATAAACTAAATCTGCCATAGTTTATACATATTCATCCATGAAATCTGATTTGGTAGAAACTGTCTAGAGGGTTATCCCAAAGTATACCTATTATAGTTTATTAGAGTTGATATGGAAAATGCTTTGTAAAAACCTTTCTGAAAGCTATGAAGTTAGATTTCCAAAATAAAAGTTTCCCTTATGCTCAACATATTACAAAAAGCAATAAAATATCCGAATATGTTATTAAACATGGAAATCGTTGGATTGTATTAATAAGTTTAAAACATAATAAAATACTTTGGGTTTGGCTTGTATTCCCCCCTGAAAACATTAAAAACACGGAAAATGTAGGGGTATGAACTCACCGTTTGATGTGTGATTCGAATGTAAGATCGTTAGGGATGTTGAGTGTCAAGTGCAGCCTCGAGCACAAACGGACCCTAATTAACATATAACGATACATGTATGGACATAATTAGTGTATAATACAACTAATCATGAAAAGTGACACCCTACGGGACTAGGAAACACTTGGGACAACTGTTACAATCACATATGATTATATGAAGGGAGTGTAAGGCCACACAAAAGAGTGTGTGGTCAGAGTGTGTGGTCAGAGTGTGCGGTCAGAGTGTGTACGGTCAGAGTGTGCAGTCAGAGTGTGCGGTCAGAGTGTGCGTCCGCACACTCATGAAAACGCGCAAAAAATGGTGATTTAGGGTAAGATCTAGTAACCCTGAGTGTTTGCGGTTCCATCCCTGTAGTATAACATGAGTTTTAAGGCCTAGATGGGCAATAAACTAGGGTGTGTGGCCACCAAGAAGGTGTACGGCCGAACCCCTCCATGATCATGCTAAAGTGGTCGACTTTAAGGTGAATCAAGGCTCAAATCATGAAGTCTTTCAAGTATAGCAAGGTAAAAGGATGGAATACTTACGTTTTTGAAGTCTTAGAAGTGTTTGTGGATGATAAAAGTTGACAGAGAGGTGTGCACGGTTGAGGAGAGGGGAAATGAAGTGAAAATGAGCCTCATCTATATATAGATAGCGGGTGTGCGGCCACACACTCGGGTGTGCGGCCACACACTCATGTGTGCGGCCACACACTCGGGTGTGCGGCCACACACTCATGTGTGCGGCCACACACTCGGGTGTGCGGCCACACACTCATGTGTGTGGCCACACACTCCTCTTGATGGAGTGTTTGGCCTTTTTGCAACCCTAAATCTTAAACCAACCCATCCCTAATTCAAACTTTGGTTGTACAAGGCTTTAGATCATCCAAACAGGCTCAAAACAATGCTAAAGATAGCTGAAACGAGTTTAACATTGATAGAATTTTACTAAGGTACAAGATAGAAGTTTCGGGTTGTCACATTTTAGCTTTTCAATCACCCCATTTGGAGCCACAAACAAGGATAAGAATTAATTTGGGAGATTTCCAAGCATAGACTTTACGAAAGTTAAACGGCCACCAAATGAGAGAGACTTTGCTTTCCATGAGGAAAGCATGGATTGGAATTTATCTACGATGGGTTTCCAGCTTTTAATGAGATTCATGTTGGCCCCAAATTGAACCCCAAGGTAGGTGAACAGAAGTGAGCCAACTTCACATCCGAGAATGTTCTCCACACTCATGATTTCAGAATTTTGAGCTCCAAGGCCATAGACTTTTGATTTAATGAGATGTTAAAGAATCTATGTATATGGGCCAACTTTTGAAGATTAGTTTGTGACCATTCACCCACAAATAGCGCGTCATTTGCATAGAATAGATGAGAAAGTGTGGGTCCATCTCCGGGAATTTTCACTCCCTTGAATGTATCTTTCTTTACTGCGGATCTAAGTGCAACATTGACTCCTTCCATTGCATTGATAAATAGGAACGAGGATAATGGATCACCTTGACGTACTCCTTTATTGATGTTGAACTCTTTGGTGGGGGCCCCATTGATGATGACGTATGTACGAGAGGAGGATAGGCAACCCTGAATCCATGATATCCACTTATTACCAAATCCCATCTGGAGCATCACCGATAACAAGTATTCCCAGTTCACGGAATCGAATGCTTTGTAAAATCTACCTTGAGAAGAAAAATCCTGTTTTTTATAGCCTTATACGAAGCACATATCTCATTGATTATGAGGGGACCATCAAGTATACTATGACCTTCCACATAGGTTGTTTGTTCCTCACCAATTATGCCTCTAATTACTTTTTTGATTCTAATGGCCTGTCGGGCCTAGGGGCCTTCTCACCACCGCAAACCCAAACTGCAACTTTACACTAGTACAAAAATGACCTACGGACACATCATAAAAGTGTGACCATATGCGTACAGTGACATTTTATTTTTTCACTGAAAGTGTGACGGAAGATGACACCATCGTATGGGTCTTATGGTCACTTTAAAATGTAGTGTCCGTATGATATGAAAAAGTGTGGCCGTATTATAAAAGTGTGGCTATTGGGTAGGGAATTTTGTTGTTAAATCAATCATTTTATCCAATATTGTGGCGTTAAACTTTCATTAGACACATTTATTTAGTAATTGTAGTGACTATATATCACCAACTTGCGACATGCATGTTGTTTCCGTGTGGCGTTTTACTAATAAATAGTAACATAGTTTAAAGTTTATTAAGACTATTGGGTATCTTTTGCAGACATATAATTACGGTGAACATGACCATGTTCGCTAAATGGTCACATGTAATTAATTTCATAAGTAGCGATTTGCTAATAATTAGTCACAAAAAGAAGCAATTTTGGTGACTATTGCATATCACATAGAGACACACAATTAAATGAAACATGATCATAAGTATTATAAAGACACGTTTTATTAAAATTACGGATTTAATATTAGTTTACGACCATATTTTTATTATTTTTCATGACCGATGTTATCATTCAGACATATAAAACATTGTAACTATGACTATTTTATATCATTTTGACTTATTTATAGACACAAAGTCGTTGCAAGTGTGACCAATATTCCAATTATTACAATAAAAAGTGGTTATTAGTATATCCTATTTTATCATTTAGACACGAAAAACATTGTTGATTGTGACTATTGTTTGTATTACAATCATACAAAGTAATTTAAACTGTAGCCATTAGTGTTCTGTCAACACACACAATATAGATGAAACGAGAAAAAGAAATCGATATTATTAATAATAGAAATGCAAATCCATACATAATATCTCAATTAAAATATCAAAAAAAAAACTTATACTAATAAAAAGTTGTAAAGAAAGCAATAACATCGTACACCAAAAATAGATATAACTACACTTTCATTTTGTTGGTATTGTTCATTGTCTTCTTGAGAAGACTATCACTCAATATAAAAGTTGTTTTGCGCTTCTTTGAGGTGATTTCGCTCAATATAAAAGTTGTTTTGCGCTTCTTGAGAAGGCTATCACTCAATATAAAAGTTATTTTGCGCTTCTTTGAGTTTTGAAGTTCACTGTCTTGAGGTGATTTCATATTTGGTACCTATACCAACATTGAAACAAACTTGAGTAAATAAAAAACTTAATAGAATAGTTTATGAAAGAAAAAAAAAGTGTAATGCACATGCACGTTAACAAAAATAAACAAACCTTTGAATGTTTCACAAGTTATTTTAGCAATGAGACAAAAGTTTTATATGCCTACTCAAATGTTTTTATTTCTCTAATTTCATGGGGTATAAATGAATCTTTTTTTTACCATTTCATCAATGGACACTTTATAGCAATCACCTTGCATAGAAACTTCATGAAAGAATTGTATTTCCTACAAATATAAATATGAAAATTGTTGAATTAAAATACCCGAAACGTCGACATCCATTATATCGCTACCAGAGTACAGTAGATAAATCATCGGGCCATTATGTTCATGATAAAGGCTAATTTGGGAGAAGATGTCAAATATCAGAACGAGCAGGGCCAGTCTATAGGTCTAACATGCCCTGGGCAAAGAGGCTATATAATGCCCCTACTTTGTACGAAACAATATACACAACCTATATAAAACATAGCAAATAATGTCATAATTAATACATAAATAAATCAAAGTTAGTTGATATTTCTTGCATTAAGCCATTCACAACATACTTATTGTTCTTGGAGACATTCTTAAAATTTTCTAGAGATCGATTGTCGAATACAAGAATAACCTTGAAATTTTTGTACAAACCATACCTTCAATCTCATACACGAAACATAAAATAGCCACCTTTTACTCATAAACACTTCTACAAAAATGCAAATACATCAATTATATAATACTACCAAAAATTAAATCAACTTGATAAATATTGGAGATCAAAATCTAAAAAGATAATTTCTTTACCGCTCATGAGGAGAAGAGCAACTTACTTGTAATTCCTGTAGATAAAGTTGAATGATCTCCTGCAATTATGATTTGATCTGTTAAAACAAAGTATAAGAGAAGGGTGACTTAAGTTGTGGGAATTCAAAGTTGTCAACAAATAATATAAGAAGCCTTAACTAATCAAGCCTCTAAACCAACACTTTAACAATGATGAAGAACCACAACTAATCAAATTTAGGTCTGACAGCATATTTAAAGTCCCAATAAGACAGAATAGCATCCATGGGCAAAATGGCCCAGCCCTGGGTAAAATTAGATCCACAATGTGCATTTACCGGTTGTAGTTTTGTATGTGGTGAATCTTCAACAACAACTCCAGAAAATCGGAATCAAAAACCAACACTACACCCAAGTTAGACTCCCTTATGGGTAAAATTAAAATCCTAAATAAATAATGAACTACTGATAAAATTCATTCCAAAAAACATAATCTAATATCATACTTACTTGATAGGCGGTAGCGACATCTGGAAACTATTTAGGCAAAGTACCATCAGTTAATTCAATCTTGTTCTTGACTGAAAGTGGGATCAACATAACTATACTCCATCAACCATAATTTTCATCAGTGAGGATTTAAATTTGTTCCAATTATCGGAATAAAGGAGATAAAATGGATCGTTACCAGTATTTAGATCTTCTGTAGGGTGAACCGTCTCGGAAGACATAAGTTTGTGGTCCTACACATTCTCGTCTAATACAATCACCGACAAATAAGCTTTCTATTTGGGATCGGCGACGATAAGGGCTAATGGACGATATGGCGGACCCGTGGTGGAGAGCGGAGAAGAATCAAAGACCTCATGAGAGAACGACGAAAGCATGAACCCCAAAAACATGAACCCTAGCTGTTGAAAACGTGTTCGGGTAATAGGAATTAGGAACGTGAGCGGATGGGACGAGGTTTTCAATATTCACAAAATATTCAATTTTGAATTTTTTGATTTACTTCATTTTTTAAGTTTTAAAAATTTTTAAATTTCGAATATATATAAGAAATTAAGAATTATCCTAAACTTAATATAAAATTTAATCTTAATAATATATTTCTTCAAAATAAAAATA
The DNA here is from genome assembly GCF_052849685.1 of Lactuca virosa. Classification (NCBI taxonomy): domain Eukaryota; kingdom Viridiplantae; phylum Streptophyta; class Magnoliopsida; order Asterales; family Asteraceae; genus Lactuca; species Lactuca virosa. Next base: position 163,335,807 of record NC_136428.1, read on the forward strand.
TCAATATATTAGTTGGAAATTTATATGTGTGCGTATTGGATGTACATGCACATTATAATTTTTAATTAATAATTAATTTGTATGGTATATATATATATATATATATATATATATATATATATATATATATATATATAAGTTTTAAGGTTTAGGTCGTATGGTTTAAATGTTTAGTGTTTAGGGCCTACGTCATAAGCATTAAGACCTAAGTCAATGACCATAAGCCATAACTTATAGGCCATGAACCCTAATCCGTAAGCCCTAAGCCATAAGCTATAGGGTGTATGGGTTTATGATGTGGAGGTGTAGGTGTGTTAAAGGTAGGGTTGGTTCGGTGAAGGTGTGGGCTTGTAGGAATGGGCAGGTAGGTATGGGTGTATATATAAGGGTAGGTATGTTAGTAGGTGGGATGGTGTAGATTATATAGGGTGAGGGTATGTGAGCATGGGAGTATAGTTATGGATGCGAGGCGAGGTGGTGTTATGGGTATGGGTGGGGGTAGAGTCGGGTATATGGGTGGATGGGTGTGAGGTGTGGAGGTTGGTGATGTGGAAGTTGGCTAGGTGGGAATCGGTGTGGGCTTCTGGGAATGAGCCTTCAGCCCTAAGTCGTAAGCCTTAAGAATTAAGCTATAAGTTCTAAAGCATCCGCCTAATCCCTAAATCATAACCATTAACCATAAGCCATAAGTTATAAGTCATAATACATAAGACATATAACATAAGCCATAAGCCGTAAGCACTTATCTCTAAGCCTTAAGCCCTTAGCTCTAAGCCTTATGCCCTAAGCTTTAAACTCTAAGGCATACGCTCTAAGCCATAAGTCGTAATCCATAATCCCTAACCCATAATCCTAAGTCGTAAGCATAATCCTTGATATGTAAGTCATAAGCACTAAGCCCTAAGTCATAATTAAGAACTCATAACGTAACATCCAGGTTCAGAATGTTTCTTATTTCGAAATATAAAGATTTCATCTTTATGTCTTTATCTTAAGGATCTAAGTTTTGGATAAACTTTTGATCATTTTTTCCCAAACCCTTATATTTCTCGGAGTTTTTTGAAGTTCGTAGCTTCTTTATGTTGTTTTATGATTCTTGACATTTATTGTGGGGGAAATTGGGCCATACATGTGTTCTTTTGAGTCCATGTACAAGTTATGACCTTTTATGGACTAAATGGATTTAGGGTTTGAGATTTAGAGTTATTAAGCCCTTAGGGTGGATAAATTTAGAAACTTTATCCATTGGGTCATTGGAAATTTGGAATGATTCAGATCTGAAGAGCCAAGGCATGATCTGTAGGGATTAAGCCCTTTTTGGAGTTGGATTTTGCCAGAGGAACCACAACACAATGGTTAGGCTTTTGCGACGTGGTTACGCATTACATTTGCGTCTGCTTTTTCTGGTAGCGACCATGGCATGGCCAAGAACTCGGGGTTGATATGGGCTCGTTCGATTGAAATACATCGATTAAGTTGATACGGACTTCTGCTAAAAACACCCATAAAGTGGTAGTTAAACAAACTTTTGGAAAAATATAGCGTTTTTTTATTAAAACTGGCTCTAATAGGTAACAGTGGCCGTGTAGAAACATTTTACGAAAAATTGGTGGCTTTTCCCAAACTTATTAAAAATTAATTGTTAAACCGAACTTTTGAAAAAATATAGTTTTTTTCTATAATTAGTCTTAACTAAATGTATCAAAGAAAAACTTACTTTTTTGCCTCCTAATTTATCCTACATGTACAAAAAAAATTTGTTTTGCCTAAATTAAAAATATAGGCTCCAAATATAAATTTTTTGGTTCCCTCCAACTTCCAAGTAAAAGATTTGGGTTTTGCTCCTAATTAACTAAGTTGGCCCATGAATTGTCTTATACTCTCCTATTCCCACGCCAAAGTAAAACATCAATCTCAAACATGTGAGTCAGAGCCATTTCCCTTGTTCGTCATCGCCATACCCTCAAAGCTTTCTGCACACCGTTGGCCTACGTCCTTTGTTGGTTCATCGTTGGAGCTTCACTATGCCTAGATGTCATAGCCTTTTGGTTCCCCCTAATAGTCTGAGAGGCGCTTCATTGAAGTAGGATGTCATGTCGATATCGTTAAACCCTAATAAGTAAGCCCAAACCAATCAATTGGAATCCCCAAATTACAAAGGTAACTCTTACTAGTTAAAGATTCTCCTATCTCTTAGTTTCAATTCCCACTTACGGTTAAAAAATAGGAATTATCAAATTACATTATGTTTCTATCTCGAATTATAACTTGATTGACTTTAACTCTCTATCAAAATCCAAAGTTGGAACTCCAAACCTCATGGTCTCACCTCTGTCTCACTCTGTCACTCATCCTCTTAAATCTTAATCTCTTATAGTTACCTAATTTCTTCAAAGTTTCATTTAAATCGTGATACCAGTTAACATTTGGTATGAATCCAGTCATGTTATTTTAATTTCTTCCATTCTCAAACTGCAACCTAATATCCATCTGGAACCAAAAGTGTCCAAATCCGAAAACAAACCTAATGGTACTTGTAAGAAATTTTATATTTTAAATAATATGGTTAGTTCCCTGGTTATAAGATTTCAGATCCAATGTATGTTTTCTCAATTTGCAGCTGAAGCAGGATCATGTGCCTACAAAACTTGTGAAAAGAGAATATGGTAGAACAAGAAAAAAGAAAATATACTAGGAATATGAATACTAAACTTGTTTCTTGTATCTTCAATCCACGCCATATACACCTTGAACCACATGATAAAGGTATACAATGTGTGTGTGTGTGTGTGTATATATATATATATATATATATATATATATATATATATATATATATATACACACACATACACAAAGATATGTGTGTGTACTAAGATATATCAGTGTTATGATTTCTTGCCGATGAACCTTCCCTTTGTGTGTACGTGCAAGCAACAAAAACGAAGATGATCCGAGAGAAGGGAGGAGATGAGGCCAGTGTGTCTATGTGTGTTTGAGTGTGTATATGATTGTATATGTTTGACTTTAAATGAAAGTAGGATGCTCTAATAAAGGAAATAAATAGTATCATAGTTTTAGTGATTCCAGCACATTGCTGCTAATTCATATTTAATACAATTTATGTACTTAGTCATTAAAATTTTCATTGTTTTCTTTGAATTGTGTGACTAGAAGTCAAAAAGGGGCATTTTTAAGTTGAATGCTATTGTTGGTATTCTCTATGGGAAACTGATTTGGTTTGGATTTTCAGCTCTAAAATGGAATATAATAAGAAAACTTGGACAAATTTACTACAAAAGGGCAATATGGTCTTTTACTTTTTTGGGGTTCTAGATGCAGAAATTGGTACAGACTATGCTAACAATTTATGTCCCCTTTTAGAGGGTATTTTGGTCGACTTAACGGAGCCCTTCAGATGCAACTTTAACTATTTGTTTTGTACATGTTTACATCACTCCAACTATTATATGACCAAAATAGGTCTTAAAAGTCAAACTGATTTATAACCAAAACTCATTTGGTGTAGGTAATTCCAACAATCTTCAAACGAAAATCATGACATTTTTTTGCAAAAGTTGTCCCAAAGTCTAATAATTATGCGGTTTGGGTGGGAGTCAATGGCTCTATATAAGTCAAATGGTTGACTAGTCAACAAAGGGTATTTTGGTTAAAATTGTTCTTTAAATTTAGACATACACTATATAAAAAGAATGATCATTACATAATTATAGTCACACATTCAATGACCAGACTATAATTATACTGACCATGCATTATACTTCTTCTATAACTAGATTTACTTATATATATACATAAAAATTGTAACCATAACCAAATGTTTGTTAAACTCACAATATTTGTTTTTTTTTCAATGCCAATTCATCACTTTTTGACACACATAATAAAATGCACATAACCATAATATTATCAACATATTATTATTGTTGATGATTTATGTGACAAAGCACAAAATATATTAATAAGTCACCTGTAAATACTTACAACAATATATTCTCGTTTTATGAAGACTATTCTTTAAATTTAGACATACACTGGTACAAAAAGACTGACCATTACATAACTATAGTCACACATTCAATGACCATACTATAATTATATTGATCAGACATTATATTTCTGCTAAGTAGATTTACTTCTAGACACACATAATAATTGTAACCACAACCAAATACAACTTACACTCACAATATTTGTTTTTTTCAAAACCAATTCATCATATTTTGACACACATAATAAAAGGCACATAACCATAAACCACTTAAAGTAACTTGTTTTCTTGCTTTTGCTAAGTCACTAATAAACGCCACCTTGTGTACATACAAATATTTAATGTGGCCATATGTACCACCTGTTAGCTACATTGGATTTCATGTGTCTAAATAGGAACCATGACATAGAAACATATAAAATTTCCTCATGTCACCATATATTTATCTATTGTCTCTTATAAAAAAAAGTATCATAATGTTAATATGTATACGTGGCAGATAATGACATATGACCACAATGTTCAAGTGTGGCTAATAATTGTCACATTTGGTATAATTAAATGTGGTTAAAGTTTTGATTATCTATACAGTGGCCACACAAACTAATTTAAATGTGTCAAAAACAGTCTCTAAATTTTTTTTGTGACCTTTCGCCACACTTTTAATAAAATGTGTGACAGGCCGTTTTTTGAAAAGTGTGACTGTAGGTCATTTTTGTACTAGTTTTTAGCCTCATCAAGAGCGATTGGAGCCTCTAAGTGTATTCCATCCATCATGGAGATAGAATGGAAGTTTGAGTTAATGAACTTGGGCCGAGAGACCCACCGCTCATGAAACTTAGATTTGCAAAATTCGAAAGCCTCATCTTTTATCAGTCGACCAATGATTATTTATTATTAACCCATTTAATCTATTTTTCGGTTTTTGTTGTTGATGAAACCATGGAAGAACTTGGTGTTCTCATCCCCATCAACTGTCCATTTTATTTTATCCTTTTGTTTGAGATCGAGCAGATCCAATCTTTCAAGTTCAAGAATTTTTTGTAAGCCATCACTTCGAAACTTGAGCTCTACATCAGATAGAGAACGAGATTCAACTGTTTTGTCCAGCTGGGCAACCTCCTGTTTTATGTCAAACATGTCTTTTTGCTTCTTTGTGTGCTCCTGATGTCTCCATTTTTTGATTTCAAGCTTAAGATGCTTGATTTTGGCAATGAAGTAGGCATCAGGTGGACCGTAACCAATAAAAGACGACCATGCATTACTTACGATGTTCTCAAAACCGTCTTTAATCATCTAGGAATTGAAGAGTTTGAATGGGGGAGGACCGAAATTAGTAACTGGGGTGATTAAGGTAATGGGAAAATGGTATGATAGCTCACGTGGGTGAGCCGTTACAGTAGCGGAAGGGAAGGCGGCTAGAAAATCCGGACAACCAAGGAATCTATTAAGTTTACTCAGTTTAGCTCCAACCCTCGTCATGTAAGTGATCTTTTCTCCACCTGTCTTGAAGTCGTGTACACCAGCTACACGAATGAAACTATTAAAGGCTCTAGCATTGTGAGGGCAGAATAACGAGTTGAAGCGTTCTTCTTTACGTCTGACAACATTAAAATTGATAACATTGCCATATGATTATGATAAAGAGAAATTACAAGGGTTCTCAATGAAAAGCACACAGGCTACAAAGAATAAAGCGGATATAAATACCAGCTAGACAAAACCCTAATGGGCTAATGGCTAAAGGGCCCATAAACAAGTGGGCTTATAATATATAGGCTAACACCCCCCCCCCCCTTAAACTCATAATGCCACAACAATAAGTATTGAGAGTTTGTCACACAAGAACCGAAACCGAGAAGCCGATAGAGCCTTCATAAAAATATACTCAAGATGCAAGGTTGATGAAACAAACGGAAGCGATATGGTCCCGAGCTGTAGGTGATGTCCGGTAAAATGACAATCAATCTCAATGTACTTTGTCCGCTCCTGAAAAACAGAATTCATCGCAATTTGTATCGCACTTTTGTTATCACAATGCAAGGGAGTAGATGAAGAAATGTGAACTCTCATATCCGCAAGCAGCCACCATAATCAAATAATCTCACATGTAGTTACAACCATAACACGATATTCAGCCTCCGTGGAAGATCTAGAAACAACGTCCTATTTCTTGCTCTTCAATGAAATGAAAGTCTCTCCAAGAAATACGAAAAATCCGGTGGTGGATTTACGATCATGACGATCGCCATCCCAATCAGCATCACTATAGGCACGTAACTCAAGAAAAGATGTCGAGGGAAACAAGAGGGTCTGAAACTGAGTGCCATGAAGATATCTTAGAATACGGAGAACAGCTCCCCAATGAACAGATGTAGGAGAAGTAATAAACTGATTGACAACATGAACAGCATGTGCAATATCCGGACAAGTAACTATGAGATAGACCAAACTTCCCACAATAGTGCAACAAAGATTTGGATCAGACAAAGGAACACCATCAGTAGGGGAGTACCGTGCATTGGTTTCAAGAGGAGTATCAACAGTCTGATTGTCAGAGAGGCCCGCCCGTGTAAACAAGTCAGATATATATTTAGTCTGAGAAAGAAGATACCCTTTCTTAGACTGAGCTACCTCAATACCCAAGAAATAACACAGCAAATGCAAATCCTTCATAGCAAAACGATGAGGTAGATCATGCTTCAAAGACTCAATACCACCATGGTCATCACCAGTAATAATCATGTCATCCACATATAAGGACAAAAGAATCTGTCCTACACTCGAGCATCTAACAAACAAAGAAGAATCATGGTTACTATGGACAAATCCAAGAGAGGTAATCACCGTGGAGAATTTCTCAAACTAAGAACGAGGGGCTTACTTGAGACCATACAAAGCTTTGCGAAGCCGACAAACCTTACCCGGCTGATGCTGAATTCCTGGGGGAGGAATCATATAAACCTCTTCATGGAGGTCACCATTCAAAAATGCATTCTTGACATCTATTTGATAGATCTTCCACTGTCGAATGGATGCAACTGCAATCATAGTACGGGCTGTCTTCATCTTTGCAACTGGGGAGAATGTGTCCTTGTAGTCAAAACTATACTGTTGGGAATACCCTTTTGCTACAAGTCCTGCCTTGTACCGCTCAACAGACCCATCAGCTTTTGTTTTTATCTTGTACACCCAATGAAAAACTATTTTATGTTTCCCAGGAGGAAGAGAAACCAAATCCCATGTATGAGTCTGATGAAGAGCAGTGAGTTCCTCAGCCATAGCATTCTGCCAAAGAGGATCTAAAACAGCTTCTCTATACGATTCAAGTTCAGAAAGATGATGGATGCTCTCTATAAATGAAGCAAATTGTCATGAGTATGTGGAGTAAGCAAAATATGGAAGCTTGGTGGACTTGACAGAACGAGTAGATCTCTTGAGGGGTGGTGGTGGAGGTGGATCTTCAATTTCAACAGTCGGAGGAGTAGACTCAGGAACAGGGGGAGTCGAGGAACTCTCTGAAGAAGTGGGTGTGTCATGAGCTAAAGGATCAGGTGGCATAAATGGCTCTCAAGTCTCCATCTCTTCATCAAAAGGATCAATATGCAGAAGATCAGACTTCGTTACATTGTGGGCTGTAGCAGGAATCGAGTAGAAAGGAATATGTTCCAAAAAGGTGACATGCCGGGAAACATATAACTTCTGACTCACAGGATCATAGCAACGGTATCCTTTCTTTCCAACACCATACCCCAAAAATACACAAATAGCAGATTTCGGCCCCAACTTGTTCCTCTCAACATGAGGACGAAGAACAAAACAAGTACATCCAAAAACTCTTAAGGAAGAGTAGTCTGGTAGATGACCATATAACTTCTCAAAAGGAGACATTCCTGAATTCAATGAAGTAGGGATACGATTAATCACATAAACAGCAGTTAGGACTGCTTCTCCCCAAAAGGCACTAGGGACCTACGCAGACAGGAGCAATGAGCGGGAAGTCTCAACAATATGACGGTGTTTTCGTTCTGCCACACCGTTTTGCTGAGGAGTGTCAGTACACGATGACTGGTGTATGGTACCATCAGAGGCAAGTAACTGAGTAAAATCATTAAAGTTATATTCACCCCTAAGTCACACATGAAGTGTCACACCCCCAAACCGGAACGGCAGAAACGTCCGGGGGTGGATGACTTCATGTTAAGTATCACAACACATGCATCATAGTAATCAAAGTAACAACAACCATCGTATTGATAATATAATATTTACATTGTGTTCAAAACATTACTTGAAATACATTAAAAGTACAACAAAAGTTAAGACGTAAAACTCCGTCTTCGCAGCGCCTGATAGGGTACTTGTCTACTAACGATTCTGAGAATACAAGTGGTTTGAAAAAGTGTCAACATTAAAGTTGGTGAGTTCATAAGTATTTTTGTTATAAAAAGTATACTCTTTGCTCTTTGGAAAAGTTCGTCTGTTCCTCCAGAAAATCCTATATTTTCTTAATGAGTAATATGACTATAGTTATTCCTTCTGTGATCATTTAGTGAATACAAATTATATATAATATGGATCGATTAGACAGTTGAATGTGTGAATCTGTCCTAAGCCCATAACCAAACAAGGAACAGGAAATGAGGCGGAAGTCACACATTCCACTGTCTACCGGAGCTTTATTATATATAATCCTAATGTATTCATCAAGTAATCACAGAATTAACATTAATGATTCTCTAGTAGAATAGTAACCAAAATAGTTCTTTCTATAACACTTAATTTATAGTAACTATATATAACCTAATATCCAACGGACAGTTGAATGTGTGAATCTGCCCTAAGCCCACAACCAAACAAGGAATAGGAAATGAGGCGGAAGTCACACATTCCACTACCTATCGGATATTATTTATGTATAATTCTGATGTATAAACTAAGGAATTATAGAATTAACCATTAAAGGTCCTTTATGTTATACTAGTTTGATAATAGGTGTTAAACCTTTTGTAAATAAGTTCCTAGTTCCATTTACTCAATTGTAAAACATTGTTTTCAGAAAATTCTATCGAAAACTATTTAACTTTAAAATAACGATGTTTACCATAGAAAATCCTATATTTTCTATAAAACCGACTTGTAGTCTTAATCGTTCCAAGATCGAAAAGCACAAGTATAATTATTATACTTACTTTAATGATATCTAGTTTTGTTGATAAGTTAAACTAAATAAAGACTTGTTTGCCCTAAAAACCTGATGCGACGATATTACCCTCCTATGATCACTTAATACATACGAGTTGTATATAACCGAGATCGAATAGACAGTTGAATGAGTGAATCTGCCCTAAGCCCACAACCAAACAAGGAACAAGAAATGAGGCGGAAGTCACACATTCTACTGTCTATCGGATTTCAATTTTATCTAACCTTATTGTATATACTGAGTATCATATAGTTAATATCTCTTGGGAAAGTTTAGGAAAAGTATATTTTCTTTGTACTGAAGTAGTATTCAGTACTTATACTTGTAAAAGGTTGTATTATAGTTTCATTTTAATAAAACTATGTGAAGTTGTTTCCTTATTCATACACTAATCATTTTATTCAATACCAAATTGTGAGTTATTATAACCATACTAGATTACCTAAGATGGCCTGAACACGACGTTCTTCAAGCGTCGCAAAAGCTACAACATTTGTCACCACAGGTCTGCCGACCTAGCTGTTGCAAGCAACTTTGGTGCGGGATTGTCAGTCCCGTATAGATCTATACACAAATGTCATGCTCCCCCTCAAGGAGATTCTGGTTATAATTTCAGGACTTTTGTTGGTACTTGGAAAAGTACGTGAAGATTTTCTCACAAATGCTATATTGATGATTACGTGTGAAATAATGAAAAGTTACTTAGAAATAAATACACTGTAAATAAGTTTCATAAAATATATTTATCATAGTTTATAAGTTTATTTCCATGTTTTAACCTGGACTTTGTAAAATAGTTCATATGATCCATAAATTATACCTATTATAGTTTATAAGTTTATTTCCATGTTTTAACAAGTTTCACGTTTAAATACACATTGATGATAAGAAAAACATAATAAGTAAATTATATTTTAAAACACAAAATTTCTTGTGTTTTACTTGTATTCTCCCCCTAAAAACATTGAAAAAGATTAGAAAAATATGGGGGGTATGAACTCACCTTATTTGAGGGATTCGATAGAAGGTTCGATATAGGATGTTAGCTCCACAAGTGAAGTCATGTTAACAAAACAAGTCCTAAACACAATTCATGTAATATATATATGTATCTTATTAATGAATGTAATCATAAGAATGATAGGGAATTAGACTAATTTGCAAGTTTAACTTACAAATAAGGGTGTTAGAAGCAAGAATGGAAGGATGAATGGTGTTTATGGCCTACTCTTGGAGTTCACGGCCCAAACACTAGTGTGTGTTCTTGGTGGAAAGATGAAGATACAAGTGTTCACGGCCCAAAGATCTTGAAGATCTTGAGTTCACGGCCCAAAGATCTCGACAAATGATGATGAATCAAGGTTGAAATCAAGAGAGCTCCATATGAACTACAAGAAGGAAGGTGCTTCTTATGATCTTGAGGAGAGAGGAGGGTTTTTGGCTGATGATACTTGAGAGAGAAATCTTGAGTTCACGGCCAGAAGTGAAGAAGTGAAGGATAAAATCGATGAAACACATATATATAGGGTAGTGATTTCGGCCGAAGAGTTCATGGCCGTGAACCCTCGTTTGCGGTCACGAACCCTCGTTTGCGGTCGTGAACCTCGCATGCAGGGGTTTACAGTTCAGATGAGGTCCTCGGTTCGGATGGATTGGGTTGCGAAGGTTCCCGGTTTCAACATGTTTTACATCTTAATCATACAACACCTTTAATACAAGGTTCATACACTCCACACGACTTTAATCTATCTTAATAGAAAGGTTTAAAGAAATAGGTTTGACCTATTATACATATGTTTGACTTTTACAAGATAGAAATTTCGGGTTGTCACATGAAGCATTTAATCACAGCCGGATGTTGAGTTTTAATAAGCGCTCTAAAATTGTTGTAAATACCAATGAAATCAGATCTACGTTTCATAAGATAAACCCATGTATATCGAGTATAATCATCTATAAAAGATACATAATAGGTTGACCCACCCTTTGTGGATACTGGTGCAGGACCTCACCTATCATAATGAATAATGTCAAAAGGAACAGTAGAACAAGACATACTTTTATTAAAAGGTAAAGCAGAGAATTTTGCCAGTTTACAACCACTACAATTAGAAATATCACAAGTGTTCAAATGACCCAAAACACCACTAGATGCTAGAAAACTCAAACATGATACAGAGACATGTCTCAAACGAGAATAACAAAGATAAAACTCAGAAGAGAAAGGAATCAAACGAAAAGAAGAAAAATTAATGTTGGAGGCAGCAACAACAGATACTTTGAGAACCTCCAAGACATACAGTTCCCCCACCCTACGGCCTATCCCAATCACCTTCTGGGTGTGTTGATCCTGTATAACACAGACATAATCAGAAAAGAACACCCAGTTACCATACTTACATAACTGACTGACTGAGGCAAGATTCAAAGTAAGTTTGGGAATGTAATAAACATCAAGTAGAGTGATATGAGAAATAGAGACAGACCCAACACCCTCAACTAGCATAGATGTATCACTAGCAGACATAACATAAATAGATGACACATATGACAAATAAGTAAAAGATGAAAAATGAGGAGTCATGTGATGGGTTGCACCAGAATCTAAGATCCAGAAAGATGAGGGAATACCTGATGTACAGGATGAAGCAGGACCAGAATGAGACATAGATGCAGACATGGCAGTGGTATTAGAGGCCAAATACTGTCTGAAGCTCTCAAAAACCTTGGGATCCAATGCAGATGGTGGCATGTTCCCAACAGATTATGTGTCAACTGGTGGTGTAGCAGCAACAACAAACTGTGGAGGACGAGGTGTCCATGGAGGAGTACCTGATAGTGCCATATTTATACACATTTCTAGACAGTATTTTAATACATTTTAACCTATAATTTAGTTAATTGAAAAGATATTTGGTACTTATAATGTTTAAGTTATATTTTGTAGCCAAAAGTGGACATTCTCGAAGAAAATGATTGAAACCGACAAAAGCTGGATACTTGGATGACTGGAGCTGAATAAGATTCAAAGAGAATGTTGCTAGACAGCTTGACCCCTCGTTAGTATTTTGACCATATCTCATGACTCGTAACTCCGATTGACGAGATTCAAAATATTCGGAAAAGTAGATAAAATTTAGGATGACTTTCATTTTTGTGCCAAATGCTAATTCCCAGTTCTCAAGACGTGAGGAGTATAATATCACATCGTGAGATTGATTCTTCTAGAAGATAGCTACGCGGAATGCAGTTTCCTTACCGAACACGAATTCTACTGATCTCACGACGTGAGATCCTAATTCTCACGACGTGAGACGTGAATTTTGAAAACTATAAATATCCCTTAGCATATCGACTTTGGGGACGTTGGATCTGATTTCCAGGAGTAATATCGAGCTTAAAGGTCAGAAAAGTGCGAAAAACACCTTTGAGAAGGAGAGGTTTTTTGAAGATCGAGAATTTGAAGATTAGAACACTACATTCGGTTTGCATTAATTTAATCATGTCAATTTATTATGAACTTGTGTGTTTACTTTCATATATGAGTAGCTAAATTAGTAGACTTTCGTTTAGCTAGATGAAACCTTGAATCTATGGCTTAGTTTATTACTTTATGGATTTTATAAGTTGGTTTTGTGCATGTGTTTGATTATCATTACCTAGCATGTTAAAGTTTGTGACTTTGTTGCTTTAATTCAGGTTCTGTGTAGCTTAGTGACCATTAAATTACATGAACTTGTTACCTAGTAGTTTAGTGACTATTAAATTGCTAGAACTAGGATTGACCAAATCTTAGATACGTGATAAAAGTAACTAATTTAGCTGTGCTAGAGAACATAAATTATGACCATAATTGTGTTTTCTTAGATAAATCTTACATAGTCCATCTATAATTAATAACTAATTTTGTGTTTTGCTTATGTATAAGCATACAAGGTAGTTCATGAATTGGTAAAAAGATTAGTAAATTTGGACTTGAATTACTAATTGAATAATAATTGGTAACCAACTTTAATAATCCATAATTAGTAACTAACCATAGAGGAGAAGTGGATTCGAACTAAACGGAAGTGTTTTTAGAATATTGATTAAAACTATCAGTTAATTGTTAAAGTTTTCTGAACTTGTAAAATCAGATAAAAACCAATTTAAATATTTGCTTATTTTAGATTAATTTTAGTAGTTAAATTAGTTAATTAAATCCGTTACTTGTGATCGATACCCGACTTACATAAATTATTCTATAATTCGACTAGGTACACTGCCTAGGTGCATTTTAGCTAGTTAAGTTCATTGGGTTATAAATTTAAAACTAGTAGGTACTTTTGTGCGCATCAAGTTTTTAGCGCCATTGCCGGGGAACGACTATTTTTGTTGTTAATTTATTTGCTTTAGGTTAATTGATCCTTTTTGTGGGGTAAAACCTGCAAAAAGTTAATTTTTTGCAAAGTTTTTGTTTTTCTGTTTGTTTAGTTTTCACGACGTGAGGGACACCTCTCACGACGTGAGTTTAGTAGTTTTCAGTTTTTATTTATTTTGTTTTTAGTTTGTTTTTTTATGTATTTTCCAAATCTCGATGCTTTTGACGCTTTTCTTGAGGAAGTGGAACAGGAATTAGCGCGAGAAGATGAGGGATATGACTCAGATGAAGATTTAAGGGAGCTGAAAAAATGGATGGATGGCATCCTTCCTGACGAACCAGAACAAGTTGAGCTAGAGATAGAAGATGAGGAATTTCATCCAGAAAGAAATTTGGAGGAGATGGAAAGTTTGCTAGCAGAATGCTCGGATGAAGAACAAAAACAACCAGAAATTCAAGAACAACATCATGATATGATCACTACCATGACGCGAGCTCCTGATAGTTTAGTTTTATGTTTCAATGCATGGGGTACAGTTCCATCTTTGAAGAAGGTTCTGAAGAACGATCCTTTTCTGAAAAGCGACCAACCGATCCCCACCATTTTTAATTTTTTGGGACAAAATGGATGCTCGCTCGTTTGGCCACAAATTGTAACGAGAGGTCGAATTTTAAAAGTTGGTATGTAGAGAGAATTCGATGAAACGAATGGATTAATAATGAGCGGATTGACAGTTTATTAAGTCGGGAGTCCAGCTCAAGACTCGCACAAAAAGAAGCGCTTATCAGGAGGCAACCCAATGTTTGAAGAATTTATGTCCTTTTATTTTTATTTCAGTTTTTATTTTCTTAGTTTATTTTTGGTGTGTTTAATTTGTGTGTTTATTTTTATTTTTATTTTGTTTTTAAAGACATGCAACCGGATGGTAGATTTCGTTTTCTTGTTACAACCAATGGTTTGTTTTGTTCGCAGAATTATTAGAATGCCGAGAGAAAAGCAAGCCGTGAGCGTTAGAGATAAGAATCGAAGACCATACTTTTTGATTAGTGTGGGGTGACATTCGTGCGCGAAGATAGATTTGAGAAAAGAACGAGTTCCATAAAAATGGGTCTTAAAACAAGTCTTAATCAGTTAAGAAGAGAATGGATGTTTACATACATAGAAGAATTGTAGAAAAAATGTATTCTGCCAAGACCCAGTTTTCACGACGTGAGCTTCTATTTCTCACATCGTGAGGAAGATACCATCGCGATTCATAATTCGATTTTAACTATACTCATGTTGTGACCTCTCTAATATCACGTCGTGAGTCATCAAATATCGTGCATTACATTCTTTTCTTTCAACCTTACAATGTGGCGTATGCTTTCCCGCATTGAGATGCTATGATTTGAAGATTTTATGCACCACACTTTTTGAAGATGCAAGTTTATGATTCACATTTTGTCGGAGCATTCACATATCTCAAATTGTTGAATATCCAAGTTCCATAATTGAATATTTCCATATTCAAGATGTTCAACATTTTCCACACGCACGCATTCAGAAATCAATCTCGCTACTATTACCCCAGGAGAGTCTGTTTCTTTTCTCCCTTTTCTTGTTCTTAATTTACTTTATGCATACAATGAGGGCATTGTATGTCATAAGTGTGGGGTAGGGGGTCGAAAAAGTAAATTGCTAGAAAACAATTTAAATTTAAAAATTTTTAAAATTTTCTAATAGATTTGAAATAATGATCTAAAATTGAATCTAGTAATAGTTTGAACATAAGCTGCTAGTGTTATGTGGGATGATCCGATGAGAAATCAAATGTTCAATTGATCCAACATATGTTATAGTATATTTGTGGCTTCTCATTCCTACTGAAAAGTCATGAGATACGAAAGGTAATCTGGTAGTTTATATGGAATAATAAGTTTTGCAGCCTGTACCTGAAATCTATCCAGGAGAGCTTATGTAGTCATTGCACTTAGACTAATACCTCTAGCCAATAAATGTTGAAGTTAAGCGCCCTTTCTTAAGCATGTGGGTTTTGAGAGAAAAAAAGTGAGTTATATATATATATATATATATATATATATATAAGAGAAATTACCAAAAAGTTGTAAGAATTTTGGAGCTATCAAAGTATGAAGATCAAAAGATCAAAATTCTGAAGATTCAAAAAGCAGAAGATACCAAAAATCAAACAAAAAGGTGGTGAATTCAAAGAGATCAAAGAGCAAATATCAAAGAAGTGAAGAATTCCAAGAGCTCCATTGTGGTATCAAAGTTGTAATTTTTCTAGATTATGTATGCTTGGGTAGCTTAACCAAAAATACCTTGAGGTTAAGAAAGATTTCTGAGGATGAATTCGGAGGGTTGCAAAAATGAATGTCGTATAAGCTAAGGGGTGAAGGTTCATAAAGATTGTGAGTATTTAGGATTGGGAAGTTTCTAGGAACCTTGGACACAAATATGCGCATTGAGGTCTTGGTATAATAGTTGAGTTCAAAATGGATTGTCTTATGTGATGTTGGTGATGAAATTTTAAGTTAAAATATTAGTTTTTCTTGGGGGCAAGCAAAAACTAAGTGTGGGGTATTTTGATAGTGTCATATTTATACACATTTCTAGACAGTATTTTAATACATTTTAACCTATAATTTAGTTAATTGCAAAGATATTTGGTACTTATAATGTTTAAATTATATTTTGCAGCCAAAAGTGGACATTCTCGAAGAAAATGATTGAAATCGACAAAAGCTGGATACTTGGAGGACTGGAGCTGAAAAAGATACAAAAAGGATGTTGCTAGATAGCTTGACCCCTCATCAGTATTTTGACCATATCTCATGACTTGTAACTCTGATTGACGAGATTCAAAATGATCTGAAAACTAGATAAAATTTCGGACGACTTTCATTTTTGTGCCAAACGCTAATTCCCAGTTCTCACGACGTGGGGAGTATAATCTCACGACATGAGATTGATTCTTCTAGAAGATAGCTACGCGGAATGCAATTTCCTTACCGAACACGAATTCTACTGATCTCACGACGTGAGACCCTAATTCTCATGACGTGAGACGTGAATTTTGAAAACTATAAATATCCCTTAGCATATCGACTTTGGGGACGTTGGATCTGATATCCTGGAGTTATAATCGAACTTAGAGGTCAGATTAGTGCGAAAAACACCTTTTGGAAGGAGAGGCTGCTTGAAGATCGAGAATTTGAAGATTAGAACACTACATTCGGTTTTCATTAATTTAATCATGTCAATTTATTATGAACTTGTGTGTTTACTTTCATATATGAGTAGCTAAATTAGTAGATTTTCGTTTAGCTAGATGAAACCTTGAATCTATTGCTTAGTTTATTAATTTATGGATTTTATAAGTTGGTTTTGTGCATGTGTTTAATTATCATTACCTAGCATGTTAAAGTTTGTGACTTTGTTGCTTTAATTCAGGTTCTGTGTAGCTTAGTGACCATTAAATTACATGAACTTGTTACCTAGTAGTTTAGTGACTATTAAATTGCTAGAGCTACGATCGACCATATCTTAGATAAGTGATAAAAATAACTAATTTAGCTATGCTAGAGAACATAAATTATGACCATAATTGTGTTTTCTTAGATAAATCTTACATGGCTCATCTATAATTAATAACTAATTTTGTGTTTTGCTTATGTATGACCATACAAGGTAGTTCATGAACTGGTAAAAAGATTAGTAAATTTGGACGTGAATTACTAATTAAATAATAATTGGTAACCAACTTTAATAATCCACAATTAGTAAGTAATCATAGAGGAGAAGTTGATTCGAACTAAACGGAAGTGTTTTTAGAATATTGATTAAAACTATTAGTTAATTGTTAAATCAGATAAAAACCAGTTTAAATATTTGCTTATTTTAGATTAATTTTAGTAGTTAAATTAGTTAATTAAATCTGTTCCCTGTGATCGACACCCGACTTACCTTAACTATTCTATAATTCGACTATGTACACTGCCTAGGTGCATTTTAGCTAGTTAACTTCATTGGGTTATAAATTTAAAACTAGTAGGTACTTTTGTGCACATCAGTACCAGAGGAACGTGGCTGAAACTTCTGTTGACCAGACCTATTTTGTTGTCCCGAATGAGGCTGTCCAAATTTACCCTTGTTGACTAATAATGGACACTGAGCTTTCCAATGATTTTTCTGTTTGCAGAATGCACACTCATCATAAGCAACCCTTGAAGTGTGTCGAGATTGATTAGAGGAAACAACAAGCACAGCAGGAGTGGAAGTAGCAATGGAGGTTGCTTTAAACCCTTTGTCCGCATGAGACTTGATACGAGTCTCTTCAGCAATCAATTCATGAACAACAGAGTCTAGTGAGGGAATGGGAGAGCGATGAAGAATCATTCCTCATAGGCCTTCAAAATCATAACGCAAGGCCATCAAGAACTGGACCAAACGTTGTTCTTCCCTCCTAGCAATGTAAGGCTCAAAATCTTTTAACTCTTTAGATTCAGTAAGAACCAATTGATCCCACAAACCAAACATAGCAGCATAGAAATCTTGAATGCTCTGGTCATTTTGTTGAAGAGCACGAATATCATATTCTAACTGGTATTGTTTAGCAAAATTGGACTGAGTATACAGTCTCTCCAAGTGATTCCAAACTTACTTTGTTGTGTCATATTTTGCCAACTGCATACCAATAGACTGAGTAACATAATTATTAATCCAAGTAATGACCTTGGAGTTATCCGTCTACCAAGCATCAACCAATAAATCAAAATTCTCAACTTGAGGCACTGAGGGTTTGGCTTTAGTCCCAGTGATATAGCCCAACATATTCTTCCCACGAAGGAAGTTCTTTATAATGTAACTCCAATACGTATAATTCTTTTCATCTAGATGAGTACTGATTGACTGAAGGGAATCATCCTTTCCAGTCATGTTGACAATGAATAAATAACCACAATAACAGTATAGCAATCTGCGAATCAGAGGAGTAACAAACCAACGGAAGCAATCAATCGGACAACAAGAAATCGAACACCAACAACGAATCAACAGCAACAGCAAACAAATACCATCAAGCAAACAAAATTCACCAACAAAGAAACATCAACAGTTTGAGCGAAACTTACTTCGAAACTGCTACAGTAACCCTAGAAAATTTCGAAGTTTGAGTGAAACTTACTTCGAAATTCACCAACGAAGAAATATCAATAGTTCGATTCGTGCCACAGATGACTGCTACAAAAGCTTTTCACATCGTATCAAACCTCGGCTCTGATACCATGATAACATTGCCATATGATTGTGATAAAGAGAAATTACAAGGATTCTCAATGAAAAGCACACATACTACAAAGAATAAAGCGGATATAAATACTAGCTAGACAAAATTTGTAACACCCCATTTATTAAATAAAGTAAATAAATTAATTAATGAACAAATAGTAGCCCTAAAATAAATGATTATATGTAAAAGGATGGTCTCCAAGAGTTAATTGTCACAATTTTAGAAGTCGGTGGTTAAAAGTGTAAGTTCTGGACCCTGTTTATAAGGATTTATGAACTCAGGGGCTGCTTGGTAATTATTAGGACTATGTATGTAAGGAATTATGGAAGGGAGGGCTAAAGGGTAACTTTTGGATTTAAATGGAAAACAAATGTTGTGGGGAGGGGCTAAACATGGAAAAAATGAATATAAGTTTGAAGATCACGGGATATACCCGGTGACACTTCTTTCCGTCACCTTATTACACCAAAACCCTAACCCTATCTTTCACCCAGCCGCCATCACCTTACGGGAGCCTCTCAGCCGCTACCACTCCTCCCCGTTCGTTTTCCGATCCGACGACATCGCCAAGCAGCCACTTCATCATCGAAACGTAACCTTGCTACCTGAGACGTGTGAGCAATCGGAGAACCGCCGAGGCCGGGAATTACGCTTGGTTCGTCGTGTGCTGGTCGTGAGCCACCAGAAACGCCGGTAAGACAGCCGCAATCCATCTTCTTCTCTCTCTCTCTCTCTTGTTGTTTACTGTGGGTGCGACGTTGGAGACGTCGTTACCTTCACTGGTGGTCGTGGGGGCCACTGTTTCGCTTTTCCGTTGACATCCGCCGCCTAGACTGTGGCTGTGGGTGTGCGTGTTCGAGTATACATGTCGTTGTCAGCATTTATGGTGTGGCATGTGTGTTATTTGGCTGGTAATACCTGAGAACAACCACCATGGATGCCAACCATGGTGGCTGCCACCATGTCCTCCTTTTCTGCCGCCACCAGCCACCATGCGGAGGTGGTTGTGTGCGTAAATTGTTGAGTGTATGACCGTATTTGGAAATATAACGTTGTGTAAATATTTGTTTAGCTAGGAAACGGATGGGACTCATCACCACCACCTGTCGCCGCCATTCCACCACCTGCTGCCGCCGCTCTGCCATTGTTAACCACCATCTAGGGTGGCTGGGTCCAATTGCAAGCAAGCAACAAAATGTGCGTGAGTGTGTGTAGCATTAGTGTGTGTGTTTATTTTGGTATTTTTTTCATTGTAAATTGTAACAAAAACGGAATAATGAAAAGGAAAACTCAAACCACCACCGTCGGGTGGTGGCTACCGCCTCCTGCTGCCACTGGCCGCCGTGTCGGGTGGCGATGTACCCTGTTTGGATTGTGACTCGTTTGGATGTTTGGACAAAGGGACTGAAACCCTAATGGGCCCAATGAAACCCTAATGGGCCCAATGAAGCCCTAATTGACCTAAAAGCCCAAAAATGTGACTAATGGGCTTAAGGACCTAGCTATTGGGCCTATCAGGCAAATGTGACATCCCCTAATTTCTCGGCCAGAAAAGACCGATTTAATTTATGTTTTTTAAAATAAAATCAGAGAAATCTTTTCAAAAGATGATGCGGAATTGGTCCCCAAACAACATATGATAAAAGTTTATCAAAACCCTTCTTTAAAAAGGTATATATTTCCCATATATATATATATCAAAACTCGGGATGTCCTGTTCCGATACAGATCAAAAGCATAAACCAGACATTATAAGCCTTTCAACATTTATTTACAACTACTGGCCTATAATCAAAAATCTCTCATCGTCCTCCGACTATGCTCGGGGTCTACTACCTGTAATCATAAAAAGCTGAGTGGGTCAGGCTTGGGAGCCTGATGAGCATATAGGGTTTTCAACCCACAATAATAATAACATATTAAGTTCACCAATCAACAATAACCCTGATTACCCATTCCCGTTGTCCTAACTTTACGTCCCTAAACACCTAACACAAGGGACTTAGCCTAAGGAATATCATCCGGTTGGACACTACTGCTAAGGGGACTCCTCAGCCATACATGTCCTAAAGGCAACCATGAGGGGGATTGGAGTACACCAATGAACATTTAGTTCATCAACACCTACAAGTTGCGAACTTGCTAGTGTACCACCGGACTGTCTAGAAAGGTCTGTCATCGTCATCTATACTCCGCTAGACGACTACAACGATAACACCAACAACAACACCGACACCGAGGCCTCTCATCATTTTTAACACCCACCGACTATTTTGTCTACCCATGTTTTACCCAACATATTTGTAGATAAATTACATATACAGTTAAAAACTTGTATAAAACATCAATTCAATAGTCACCTCAAATAAACAATTAACATATTTACACATAACACGTATTTTAAGGTAAATACTTCATATCTATGTGTAAATTGAAAGTAACTACACACTCACATGATTTGATGATAATCGGGCAGCAATTCGTTTCCTAAAACATTCGTTTCTAATAAAACCGGGAGTTTTATTGAGAAACCGGGCTCTGCAAAAGTCGGGCTTCAAAACCGAAAAGATAAATTTTCCGGGCTTTACGGGCACTTCGTGGCGTATTCCGAGGCTTATAATTGATACCGGGGCTTCGGGGGATGATAATATGAAAGAAATATGGAGAAAGGGGCTAAAAATGACAAGTTTTCAAAATACCCCCGAGAGGCCTCGCACCCTTGTATTTATAGGGTCGAGCCTCCTGATCCAATGGCTGAGAAGTGGCCACGCTCCGTGGATCCGACAGCTCGCAGAGGAGGCTCGCACGAGGGCTGCACGTGGGTCGCACCTGCGAAGGCTCGCTGGCAGTCTCCTATTGGACCGAGGTCTACTGGTCCGAAGCCTAGGCACCGTGGCAGTCAGCGAGGGTTCGGTCTCGTGCTAAGAGGGTACGTGTCGCATGGCTACTGGACCACTTCGGATAAGGCCATGTGCTCGGATGACTCAGCAGCTTCGCCACGTGGCTTCGCATGAGTCACAGATTTCGGACACGTGTCACATGCGAGGCGAGGGTGACGTGGCAACTCGTGACTATGCGAATTTTCTCGGTTTTTGTGCAAAAACTTCTAAAATCCATAACTTTCGCATACGAGCTCCGTTTTTGACGTTATTTATATGCACGCGTAGGTAAAATTACGCTCTACAACTTCCGTTTAGACTTCGTCGGCTAATTTTGACTTTAATTTTTATATAATTATTTTTAACAGACCGGGACAGGAAATCCGTTAAAAATTCATAACTTCTTCATCCGACGTCCGTTTTCGTCAGACTTTTTACCGTTGTGCTACTATTTACGAGGCCTTCGATTCTCGTTTAGGTCGTGTCGGCTAAAAATCACTCGATCTAAAATTCGAGTTTTTAGCTGTCTACTGCTAAGCTGAAACTTCAAAAAATCATAACTTCGCCATACGAAGTCAGATTTGGGTGTTCTTTTTATACCTACTCTCGGTTTAACGAACACTACGAGTTTCGTTTAGATCACTGAGGCTAAAAAGTAGTTTATCAAAAACTCACTTTTTACGACATTCGGCACCGTGCCGGTTTATCGTGAAACTTCGACAGGTCATAACTTCTTCGTTATAACTCGAATTTCGGAATTCTTTATATATCCGTAATCCTTGTCACGCCCACTATAAGTTTCTTAATAGATATCGGCTTTATCTAAAATTTAATTTTTGACGCTCATTTTTATTCTTATTTAATTAAGTCCTAGTAATTAAGCATAAAACACATAAAACACATAGAATTCACATAATTCCTTTTTCATTTCTTCAAAATGAGTTACAAAGGTTAACCTAGACTATCACCTTAATATTAATGCCTAGGCTAGAAACACGAGTGTTACAATTCTCTCCCCCTTAGGATGATTCCGTCCCCGGAATCACACATCACCAAACAACTGCGGGTAGCGACTCATCATGTCACTCTCCGTTTCCCAGGTGAGATTTGGTCCATTCGTATGTTTCCAACGCACAAGCACTAAATCAACCATCTTGCGTCGCAACTTCATAGTCTTATGGTCAACTATTGCCTCAGGTTCTTCAATCAACCTTTTGTTTTCATCCACCTTTAACTCAGAAATCGGAATTATGTCGGGCACATCTCCCGTGAATTTCCTCAAATAACACACATGAAATGTGTTATGAATACCCTCCAGTTCTTCCGGTAATTCTAGCTTGTAAGCTTGATTCCCGATCCTCTAAAGAACTTTAAATGGTCCAATAAACCTTGGACTCAACTTTCCCCTTTTACCAAATCTTATAAGTCCCTTCCACGGCGAGACTTTAAGTAAAACCGAATCTCCAACTTCGAAGGATATCGGTTGTCTTTTTTTGTCAGCATAGCTCTTTTGTCGATCTTGAGCAGCTAACATCCTCTCCCTTATCACTTTCAACTTTTCAGCAGTTTGATGGACTATTTCAGGTCCCATAAACTGCTTTTCCCCAGCTTCCAGCCAACATGATGGTTTTCGACACTTTTCCCCATACAAAGCGTGATAAGGTGCCATCTTAATGCTTGAGTGGAAACTATTATTATAGGAAAATTCTACTAGAGGTAAGTGTTCATCCCAGTTACCTTGGAATTCTAGGGTACATGCTCTCAGCATATCCTCCAATGTTTGAATCGTTCGTTCGCTCTGACCATCGGTTTGTGGATGGTAAGCTGTACTCAAACACAACTTGGTACCCAATTCCTCTTGTAGACTCCTCCAAAACCTTGAGGTAAAACGGCTGTCACGATCGGATACAATTGTTAACGGAACACCGTGTAGCCTCACAATTTCCTTCACATAAGAATTCGCAAGTTTATCCATAGACCATTTCTCGTTAGCGGCTATGAAATGTGCACTCTTAGTGAAGCGATCAACGACCACCCAAATCATGTTGTGACCGTTCCTTGTTCTGGGCAGTTTAGTCACAAAATCCATGGTAATGTCCTCCCATTTACCCATGGGTACTGGTAAAGGTTCTAAACTCCCATACGGTTTCTGATGTTGTGCCTTAACCTTAGCACAAGTTACACACTCAGCCACATACTTAGCAACATCGAGCTTCATCGTCGGCCACCAGTAATAGGGTTTTTGGTCCCTATACATTTTCGTACTGCCGGGATGAATCGAGTACATGGTTTTGTGAGCTTCTTCCATCAGAAGACCTCTTACTCCTCCCGTCTTAGGTACCCAAATCCTATCTTTGAATACCTTCAATCCTTGACCGTTTGTATCAAACACCAACGTTTTACCCAAACGTTCCTCCTTCCGGTCATTTTTCTCCAAAGCTTCCTCCTGAGCTTTCTTTATACTTTCCACAATTGTAGAGACAACTTCAATCTTCAGCGCTCTTGGCCTTATCTTTTCAAGATTTACCTTCCGACTGAGAGCATCAGCAACAACATTTGCTTTACCAGGGTGTAAAGTATCTCACAGTCGTAGTCCTTGAGTAGTTCCAGCCAGCGCTGCTGCCTCATGTTCAATTCCTTCTGATTAAAGAGATATTGAAGACTCTTATGATCAGTGAAAAGTTTACACTTAGTACCATAAAGATAATGCCTCCATATCTTTAAGGCGAATACTACCGCTGCCAACTCCAGATCATGAGTAGGGTAGTTCTTTTCATGCTCTTTCAACTGCCTCGATGCATACGCTATCACTTTATCCCTTTGGGTCAGAACACATCCTAACCCAACTCCAGAGGCATCACTATAGACTGCAAAGTCATCAGCTCCTTCAGGTAACGAAAGAATCGGTGCTTCACACAATCTCTTCTTTAACTTTTCAAAGGCTTCCTTATGCTTCTCATTCCAAGCATAAGTAGCTCCTTTGTGGGTCAAAGCTGTTAATGGAGTAGCGATCGAAGAAAAGCCTTGGATAAATCGGCGATAATATCCGGCTAATCCTAAAAAGCTTCGAATCTCCGTGGGACTTTTTGGTTGTTCCCACTTCATCACAGCTTCAATCTTTGCTGGGTCAACCATTATCCCTTCTTGGTTAACCACATGACCCAAAAATTGGACTTCTTGAATCCAAAATTCACATTTGGAGAACTTTGCGTACAGCTTCTCCTTTTTCAGAACTTCTAGCACTTCACACAGATGGTTCTCATGCTCCTGCTTGCTTTTCGAATAGATCAAGATATCGTCTATGAATACTATCACGGATTTATCAAGGTATGGTTTACAAACCCTGTTCATCAAATCCATGAAAGCTGCTGGGGCATTGGTTAATCCGAACGACATAACCAAAAATTCATAGTGTCCATATCTTGTTCTGAACGCGGTCTTCTCGATATCCTGCTCCCTCACCTTTAGTAGATGGTACCCCGACCTAAGATCGATCTTCGAAAAATAGCTCGATCCTTGCAACTGATCGAACAAGTCATCGATCCTCGGCAACGGGTACTTGTTCTTTATCGTCGCTTTATTCAGCTCTCTGTAATCGATGCACATTCTCATGCTCCCGTCTTTCTTCTTTTACAAATAATACAGGGGCTCCCCAGGGTGATGAACTAGGTCGAATGAAACCTTTGTCCAATAACTCCTGAAGTTGTGTCATAAGTTCTTTCATTTCGGTTGGTGCTAATCGATATGGTGCTTTGGCTATTGGCGTCGTTCCTGGTAACAAGTCGATACGGAATTCTACTTGTCGATCAGGGGGCAATCCGGGAAGATCTTCGGGAAAGACTTCCGGATAATCACACACCACTGGAATATTCTGCACCTCCTTCTTTTCCTTCTGAGTATCGATCACGAATGCTAGATATGATGTACACCCCTTGGCCAAACACTTTCTGGCTTTCATTAAGGAAATGATTCCAGAATTTACTCTGCGTTTGTCTCCATACACCATAAACGACTCTTTCCCTGGCGGGTTTACTTTAACTATCTTCTTCCTACACATTATTTCGGCATCATTGGCACTAAGCCAATCCATTCCTAAATCTACGTCGAATCCATTTAACTCGATAGGCAATAATTCCTCGTGGAACTTATTCCCATCCAAGTCAATGATGATGTTTTTCATACAATGGCTAACAGGTACAAACTTGCCACTAGCAATTTCGACTAATAAAGCATTGACTAGTCTATCAACAGGCAAAGCTAGTTTTCTACCAAATTCATGCGATATAAAGGAGTAATTTGCTCTAGAATCAAACAAAATTTGGGCAGGCGATTCGTTTACGAGAAAGGTACCTGAAGCGACATCGACTTCTTCTTTCGCAGCTTCGAGTGTCATCTGAAAGGCTCTCGCCTTTGGCTTTGGTGGCAGATTGGGTTTCGCTGCGTCCTTCTTCTTCGGGCAATCCCTCAAAATATGCCCTTCTTCATGGCACCCATGACAGACGTTATTAGTGAAGGTGCAATTATTGGCATAATGCCCTGGCTTTCCACACTTGTAACAAGTGATTTCCACGCTGCACTTCCCAGCATGTTTCTTCTTGCACCTGTCACACCATTTGGCTTCGGCTCCTCCTCCGAATTTTCTCGAACCAGACTTCGAGAATTTGTTCTTTTTATTGGAACCTGACGTTCCTTCAAACTTTCTCTTTTCGCCAACTTCAACCTTGCTGGCGGCTCTCCCCTTGATCATATCTTCAACAGACTTGGCAGCCCAGATAGCTGCCTCCAAAGTAAGTGCCTGATGTACTGGCACCGCATACTCCCATGGAAGTCCCTTTGCGTACCTGTCAATTTTCGCCAGCTCATCTGGGACAATACGCAAAGCAAACTCCATTTTGTCTGTGAAGTTATTCGTATACTCGTCAACGGTCATACTCTCCTTCTTCAACGTTAGAAATTGGTTTTCTAACTCAAGTACGTTTTGGGCCGAGCAGAACTTGCGCTTAAAGTGCACCAAGAACTCTGCCCAAGTCATTTGCAATGGCTCATTAGGGCTTAGGGTTTTCCCCAATGTGTTCCACCAACGAGCAGCACTACCCCTGAACTGACGTACTGCAAAGGTAGTTTGTAACTTGCCTTGGCAATCACAAGTCATGAAAGCCAACTCCATTTCCGAGATCCAGTCCATAACTCCGATAGGATCTTCTTTTCCAGTGAAGGTCGATGGCTTGCAAGTCATAAAGTCCTTATACTTGCACCCATTTCTCTCCACTCTACCCTCGTGGTTATTCCTCCCAACCACAAGCGGTTCACTATGACCAACCGATCTGCTGTTGTTCCCTTCTTCAGATCGATCGTCATTTAGTTCACGTTGTTCAACAGGAACTGAAGGTTCATCCCTGTTGTTCAACAACATTTGCCTCAACTCCTCCCTCTGATCAGCCAACATGGTCTGAATCATAGTTCGTACTTCAGCCATAGTGATGGGTTCTGGTGCAGCTCCTACTATAGGCACCTGTTCCACCACTTGGGATTGAGGTTGTTGGTTTGCATTTCCCGCTCCACTTCGAGTTCTTGCCATTACAATCTATATACCGAATAAGGCGAATTTAGGTCTTTATCCTTGTTAGACATGTCAATTCCCTTATCACTCCGAAACGTTTACATGTTAGTTCTAATCTCGTAGTCATACGCTTAGAATCCTACACACATAAGGTTTCCAGATCCGGTCGGCAACAGACCATAGATCCGAACAAATAATGGCATATATGGCAACATATAGCATTTAACACATAAAGGCATTTTAGGCACCTTTCCTAAAATAAACTAGTGCTCATGTCTAAAATATGGTAGACACTCACCTCACAATCATCACTTAGCATTCTAAGTTCAAGTCTAGAAATCGTAGGATATTTCTTAGTTCGCTTAAACTAATGCTCTGATACCAACTGTGACATCCCCTAATTTCTCGGCCAGAAAAGACCGATTTAATTTATGCTTTTTAAAATAAAATCAGAGAAATCTTTTCAAAAGATGATGCGGAATTGGTCCCCAAACAACATATGATAAAAGTTTATCAAAACCCTTCTTTAAAAAGGTATATATTTCCCATATATATATCAAAACTCGGGATGTCATGTTCCGACACAGATCAAAAGCATAAACAAGACATTATAAGCCTTTCAACATTTATTTACAACTACTGGCCTATAATCAAAAATCTCTCATCGTCCTCCGACTATGCTCGGGGTCCACTACCTGTAATCATAAAAAGCTGAGTGGGTCAGGCTTGGGAGCCTGATGAGCATATAGGGTTTTCAACCCACAATAATAATAACATATTAAGTTCACCAATCAACAATAACCCTGATTACCCATTCCCGTTGTCCTCACTTTACGTCCCTAAACACCTAACACAAGGGACTTAGCCTAAGGAATATCATCCGGTTGGACACTACTGCTAAGGGGACTCCTCAGCCATACATGTCCTAAAGGCAACCATGAGGGGGATTGGAGTACACCAATGAACGTTTAGTTCATCAACACCTACAAGTTGCGAACTTGCTAGTGTACCACTGGACTGTCTAGAAAGGTCCGTGATCGTCATCTATACTCCGCTAGACGACTACAACGATAACACCAACAACAACACCGACACCGAGGCCTCTCATCATTTTTAACACCCACCGACTATTTTGTCTACCCATGTTTTACCCAACATATTTGTAGATAAATTACATATACAGTTTAAAACTTGTATAAAACATCAATTCAACAGTCACCTCAAATAAACAATTAACATATTTACACATAACACGTATTTTAAGGTAAATACTTCATATCTATGTGTAAATTGAAAGTAACTACACACTCACATGATTTGATGATAATCGGGCAGCAATTCGTTTCCTAAAACGTTCGTTTCTAATAAAACCGGGAGTTTTATTGAGAAACCGGGCTCTGCAAAAGTCGGGCTTCGAAACCGAAAAGATAAATTTTTCGGGCTTCGCGGGCTCTTCGTGGCGTATTCTGAGGCTTATAATTGATATCGGGGCTTCGGGGGATGATAATATGAAAGAAATATGGAGAAAGGGGCTAAAAATGACAAGTTTTCAAAATACCCCCGGGAGGCCTCGCACCCTTGTATTTATAGGGCCGAGCCTCCTGATCCAATGGCTGAGAAGTGGCCACGCTCCGCGGATCCGACGGCTCGCAGAGGAGGCTCGCACGAGGGCTGCACGTGGGTCGCACCTGCGAAGGCTCGCTGGCAGTCTCCTATTGGACCGAGGTCTACTGGTCCGAAGCTTAGGCACCGTGGCAGTCAGCGAGGGTTCGGTCTCGTGCTAAGAGGGTACGTGTCGCATGGCTACTGGACCGCTTCGGATAAGGCCATGTGCTCGGATGACTCAGCAGCTTCGCCACGTGGCTTCGCATGAGTCACAGATTTCGGACACGTGTCACATGCGAGGCGAGGGTGACATGGCAACTCGTGACTATGCGAATTTTCTCGGTTTTTGTGCAAAAACTTCTAAAATCCATAACTTTCGCATACGAGCTCCGTTTTTGACGTTCTTTATATGCACGCGTAGGTAAAATTACGCTCTACAACTTCCGTTTAGACTTTGTCGGCTAATTTTGACTTTAATTTTTATATTATTATTTTTAACAGACCGGGACAGGAAATCCGTTAAAAATTCATAACTTCTTCATCCGACGTCCGTTTTCGTCAGACTTTTTACCGTTGTGCTACTATTTACGAGACCTTCGATTCTCGTTTAGGTCGTGTCGGCTAAAAATCACTCGATCTAAAATTCGAGTTTTTAGTTGTCTACTGCTAAGCTGAAACTTCGAAAAATCATAACTTCGTCATACGAAGTCAGATTTGGGTGTTCTTTTTATACCTACTCTCGGTTTAACGAACAATACGAGTTTCGTTTAGATCACTGAGGCTAAAAAGTAGTTTATCAAAAACTCACTTTTTACGACATTCGGCACCGTGCCGGTTTATCGTGAAACTTCGACAGGTCATAACTTCTTCGTTATAACTCGGATTTCGGCATTCTTTATATATCCGTAATCCTTGTCACGCCCACTATAAGTTTCTTAATAGATATCGGCTTTATCTAAAATTTAATTTTTGACGCTCATTTTTATTCTTATTTAATTAACTCCTAGTAATTAAGCATAAAACACATAAAACACATAGAATTCACATAATTCCTTTTTCATTTCTTCAAAATGAGTTACAAAGGTTAACCTAGACTATCACCTTAATATTAATGCCTAGGCTAGAAACACGAGTGTTACAGCAAAGATGGGTTGGAAACCCTAATTAGGGTTTGGAAAACCTTAATGCAATGAAACCCTAATTTGGGATTTAGCGGGACCGCATCGGGATTATGTAATAAATTTAATAGAATGGTTAATAATCATTTGCAATCAACCTAAGTCAACACTGGACTTAATGGATTAAGTCCTTAATGGGTTAAGTAGGAAAACTGAACCCTAATCGTCATTTTATGTGAAACCCTAATTTCACTTGGGTTTATTGTTGAGCCTTTCTATTGGGCCTTGATGATTGGGTTATTATTGGGCCATCCAAGATCAAGCAAATGGACTAGAATAATTAATGGGCTTTGTGGTAAGGCCCATATGAGGAGTTGAGCTCAATTTAGAAAATTGGGCCAGATATGGGCCATAGTTTGGGCCTTTATGATTATGAGATATTGGGCCATTAGAAATGTCAAATGTTTGGACTGGACTTTTTGGTTGGGCCTTTGAATAAGACATGTAAAGGCTTGGGTCCAATTTGGAAAATTGGGCCATACGTTGGGCTTTGAGCCATAGTTGGACTTTTGGGCCTTTGGATTGGGCCTCGGGCTTGAATCAAGCCAAGTCAGGGGTAGAGTAGTCTTTTACCCCCGAGCATGGACTTATGGTTATGTATTGGAACCCAATTATTAATTGGGTGTTATTTTGGTGTTGACAGTTCGGGAATCTGTCATCCAGCAGCTGGGGTTGAGTATGCGGGACTTCAGCAGTGTGGGATTGTGTCTACGAGACTTCAGCAGTGTGAGGTGAGTTACCTTCCAGTAGCGGTGGGTCTACGGCCACAATGTCGGCCCACTAGTAGGAGTTGTATGTTAGATGATTGTCTCTGTAATATTCATCTAGGTTTGCTGCTACCTGTTATGTTTTATGTGCTAGCATGTTATTATGTTATGTGATAGTGGTAGTAAGGGGTGAAATAGTCCCCGGTTACCGGTCGATAGGACCGAAGGGGTAGTTTAGTACCCAGCCATGCTAGCCAGATTATGATATATGTGATATGATCTTATGTGGTAGTAGTAGGGGTGAAATAGTCCCCGGTTACCGGTCGATAGGACCGAAGGGGTAGGCCAGCACCCAGATATGCTAGGCAGTATGTGATTTATGTTTATATAGGGTTTTATGTGGTAGTGGTAGGGGTGAAATAGTCCCCGGTTACCGGTTGAAAGATACCGAAGGGGAGGCCAGCTCCCAGTTACCGGTTGAAAGATACCGAAGGGGTAGGCCAGCACCCACATATGCTAGGCAGTCACCGGTCGAGAGGACCGAAGGGGTAGGCCAGCACCCAGATATGCTAGGCAAGGTCACCGGTCGAGAGGACCGAAGGGGTAGGTCGGGCACCCAGATATGCCTGGCAGTATGTATGTTATATGATTGTATGGTATGTGGTATGATGGGGGAACTCACTAAACTTCGTGCTTACGGTTTACAGTTTTGGTTTCAGGTACTCGTTTTCAAAGTAAAGGAGCCGGCTTGATCGCAGCGCATCACACTATGTTTTCCGCACATGAGATCTTTGGGATTACACTCTGATATGGTTTTATGATAATATGTTATGATTATTGACACTTTGGTTTTGACATGAGATATTAATATGAATGTTTTTATACTGATGGTTTTATATAATAACTTAATTAAAACGAAATTTTTGGTCTTGAATTTTGGAATGTTACAAAATTCTAATGGGCTAAAGGCTAAAGGGCCTATAAACAAGTGGCCTAATAATATATAAATATATAGGCTAACAAAAATCACCAAAGAATAGCCAATGACCAGCATTATCAAGTTGGATAGTGAGCAATTCATTCCAAAGTGATTGTTTATCCACTCACGATTGAGGGCTGTAAATATTAGCAAATACGGTTTTACCAGGAATACCTTTCCAATTACCAATCACGACTAAATAAGAACGGGATTTTAAAACATTAGTTTTATGGAAGAAAATGATATCTGAGATAGAGATCATGCCACCTGAGCTGCCACTTGAATTAACACCTTCATAATCGTAATTAATTACCTCGACCCAGCACCCATTAATATTCATAGTGACCATTGATTTTTTATTTGGAGAAAACAATTTTTTTTTAATTTTTAAAAATATGTTTATTTGACTTTTATAGGTTTCAATGCATGCACTACAAGAAATGTTAGCAATAGCAGCGACACCTTTAGCGGCGACACCAAGCAATAGCGGCGACATGTAATTGACGCGTTACATGTCGCCGCTATTGCTTGGTATGAATAAAATGCTAAAGTTGTATGGAAAATGGGATATGATGATGATGTGATAAGCCATTAAACTAGAACATAATGATATTTAAGAATCACATACTAGCAATTTGTATATTTTTCTGCATTTTACCAAATGATACAATATTTCAAGCCGGTGTGAGCTCAAATCAAGATTCTAAATCCTATATCTGGTCAGTGATCAAGGTCAAGATGGGGCTGCGTATGTCTTCGGTCTCCATGTTGATTTTTTGGCACTGAGTATTCGTTCTTGGTTCTTGGAAGGAATTAAATGGACCTTCCAGTGTAGTGTCTTCAACAAATTTTTGATTTCCCCTATGGTGGTGGATTCATCGCGGATAATCAGTTTCCCTCCTGGCCTCACGATTCTATCTACCTCTGCGATCACAGGTGTAATCTTGCATCTGCAAGCATGCATCATATCAAACATATATAATCACCGGATCACCAGTTCATGTCTATATATGTCTGTACAGAGACTTTATTAACTAGAGTCACCTCTTTTGCAAGTTGGAAAACAAGTAATCTGCATGAAGAAGATCGTATGTCCGAGGATATGTGCTAAAAGATTCACACCAGTCATGGTAAACCCCAAAAAGACCCCTCTCATATATGATCGGAAGTGTATCAGGAGAATCTACGTTCACAACATTTAACACCCATAGTTTGAGGTCCTTCAACGCTGCAGCAAACCTACACATTGAAAGTCGATTAATAGTGATCAATATATGTTTATACCCGTTTGAAATGAAGAGACTTATCATTGTTACATGACAATTGATGAAGAAGAATATCTGCTTCAATACTTACCCCCCATATACGGCTCTCATGTCCATAACATTTCTTACATTCGACCAATCAATTTGTAAGCCACTCATATAAGTTTTGCTAACTACCCATTTCCAGCGTTCATAATCTGTTTCAAAATCTGTGGGAGTTGGTTTCTCAAGAACACCCATCGCCGTCTTCTCTAACCAGTATGGAGGTGTGTGAACTCGGGCAGGCCATTCTTCAGGCCATTGTGAACCTCGCTCTGTCTCATTAGTCGGCACCTTATGCATACATGTCTGCAGTGTTACATACCTGCCAATAACAATCCCTAATCAATTCACTTTGAAATATATATTGCTATTATATATTCCCATTACCCATCATTAACTACAACATATATGAGATGAGATTGATTGTCGTGCATGAGTTTTCTCAGTTTTATGTTGTTAGTATTTACCATGCCGCATTTGGGTCATCATCTGGATTACACATCGGAGGTTCTTGCATCTTTCTTTCATTATAACATTCATTTGATTCTGGTTTCTGATAGATAGCAACGCCAATTCCATTCAAAGCATCCTTCTTGATAGTAATAAGCTCCCAGCACATGGCCTCTGTTAGGGCAGACATCTCTGAATGAAAGATCTTGTGTATGTTAATTAGTTATATTAATTATAAAACTAATGATATTGGATTTAGTTTTCAAAAGATTAATCGAATGATACGTACCTTTCCATATCTGAACATCTTCTTCTTCGTTTTTCTTATAAACAGGTGTTGCTGACCAAACAAAATAACCTCCTGGGCGAAGCACACGATTGAGCTCCAAAAGAAGCCTACCACCTTCACAAAGAAACTAGCAACTTTAATTATTCTAACTGTTTTTCAACATGTATAAAGAAACATTTTAACAAGTTATGAAGAACTTTATATATTACCTTCTTTGTGCCAAGGTACTCTACATCGAGCACAATGGACAAGATCGAAAACATTGCTTGGAAATGGAAGGCGTTGAGTGCCCATGGTAGCTGAAATTGCGGGTATTCCTCTTTCTAGAGCAAACTGGATTTGAGCTTCGTGTTCATCTTTTGGTGCAAATGACATTGTAAGTACGTCTTTGTCGAAAAGATAACCTCCAAAACTTGCTACTCCACATCCCACATCCAATATTACTCTAGTATGCTTTCCCCATGCAATCTCAGGCACCATCTGTACGTACCCATAGAATATATGGTCAATATTTGATATTACCTTTTTATATTTTTGTTATTAACCCCTATGGAGTAATATTTTTACCTGCTGCACAAAATCAATATAATGCGTAGCACCATGGATGAACTGAGTTCCACCTCCAGGAAAAGTAAGGAATTCTCCAGTCACCTTCACCCAATTTTGATGACCTTTTACTTCTGCCAAGCCTTTGTGTGGTACATTATGGAACCATATCTGCGTTGTAAACCTTAAAACTCCTTAAGCGTTTTTGTAACTATTTATGCATGTAACACTAATATAATTAACATATAAAATAGTTTATAGTATATATAGTTCATGTACCTTATCTCTGCTTTGAGGCCATGAAATAGGCGTCTGGTAACCCTCTGGGAGAGGAACAAGACACGTTGGAGCCTCTTCAGGGCAATGCCTCTCTCGATGCTCGTAATGTTGTCTCCCATGTAACTTTTGTATGGCTTTCTCGTTATCCAAACAAGGAATGTAATCCGTTCCAGCAGTGACATTGCATAACTCCCACTTGAATTCAGATGTGTTTACATCATCTTCTGCTTCTTTTGATCTCCCGTTGTGGTTTGTAGATTGATCAGCTTGTGTTATCCATGCGTGCTTTGAATCCTTTGAATCGGTTATTATCTCGGAAGCTGTTGTTTCATATACGTTAGTATCTTTTTCGGGTGTTTTGGTGTTAATGGTGTTGGTTTCTATTTTGTCTTGTTCCATTTGTTCGCTCGTCTCTTGTGATTCTTGATTTCGAACTTGAGACTTTGTCTCTGTTGCTATGGAGTGGGATTCCATTTGCGTATCCTCATCGTGTTGTGCATGATCATCATTCACCTCTGATGATCTTTTTTCGTGTTCTTCGTCTTTTATATGGCGTTCTTGGTCGTTTTTCAAATTCTCTTTTTCATCACCTTCATTTGCGTCCTTTTGTTTGTTTTCTTGATTTTTCATATCGCTTTCTTCATGACCAATTCTTCCGTTTTGCTGATCTGCTTCATTCTCGATATTTTTGGCTGTTATGGTTTTCTCAGTATGTCGTTTGAAAGGAATCGTGTTTTGCGTATCTTCTGTTTCTTGTTTATGTTTCTCCTTTTTAACTTGTTTTGCCTCCTGTTTTCCCACGTCGTTTTCATTTACAGTCTCGACGTCGTCAACAACATTCTTGGTGATTTCACGTTCATGTTCAGTTTCCATTGATGCATTCCTTGTTTGGTCCATCAAATCATCATCCGATTTTATGGCGTCGCTTGGTAGATCACCTGGATTATCTTCGAAAACAGTTGCGGCAGGATTAGGGATCTTTCGCGGGAGATTTGTCTTGCGATGAGCGTTTTCAAAGACGGAATCTAAAGATGAAGCTGCCTTCTGTATGGGATACTTCTTTCGGGGTGAAACAAGGGTAGTAGAGGTCAACATCCATACACCAAAAACGCATACAAATACGAACACCAGCATTGTGGCTGTTACTGAACAAGAACCACCGTAAGATCTCTTGTTACCACGAGATTTTCCGACAGCCATAGTTGTCGAGTAGGAAAGGAATTGAAAGAAAGAAAGAAAATTCAGAAAGGTGTCTTGTGGAAATAGAAAATGAAGGAAACATTCTAAAAATATCTTAAGATCCAAAAAGCAAGGAGACTTCTTGTCACCTCTATGTCTTTCCTCCATTTTAGGTTATTTGTCCGAAGACGAGTTTATCTAGACACTAGACAAGTAGACATGCATTTACAAATCACAAGGTTCGGATCACTCGCCTCTTTGTTACATTCTATTTCAATCTCAACTAATATGCAATTGGGATGAAATGTATGGAGTTTAATGGATTATTTTTATTTTTTATAAAAGTTATAATTAGTACGTAATTTATTGAATGTCAACTAAGATTCCAAGTTAATTATTCAATCATTCCATTAAGTTTTGCATTGTGGATGCTATCATGAGCAATTGTAATATTTCTCAAATAATCGATAATTATTTTTAGCTAAGTTTCTATGATTTTTTTGCAGGTTTACCGTATAAGTACATTTTTTCCAGTTTTATCCTATAAATTTTCATGCAATATGTTCATTTTACATCCTTTACCTTTTTATATAGGTTTCTCCGTTGTCCCTCCACAAGCAAAGCCTTTAGTTTTCAAAGCTTTTATCACCAACTACGTACATAAGGTATTTTATAGTGGGTAGCATTATTTTTTTTAGGCGGTTAAATTACGATTTTTTTCATGAAACAATTTTTTAGTGTGACTTGTTGTGATCACATCATTAAATTACGATTTTTTGATGGTCTATTTTATAAAACGCAACATTATTTGGTGCTATATTTTGAAGAGTGCATCAATTAAAAACCTGGCTATATCCGTTTAGGGTTTCTGTAAACCCAATGATACTTCTTTTTGGTGGAGTTTCTTTGCAACATAAATGCGTAAAAACTCAAAAGATCATTAGTTGTTTCGATATCTTCACTAAAGGTACTTTTGATTTTGTTCTACCTATTTATTTAATAAATAACTAGTAAAAACCCCGCATTATGTTTTGGGTGAGAAACATTTTAGTGTTTCGGAAAATTATAACATACAAGTTTTATGATAGATGATTTGTTTTTTTTGTTAATTATTGGTTGTTTTCTAATTTTTTTTTCTACACACAATGAGGTAAAAAAAAAAGAGATAGATAATTCAGCCAGGAATTCGGGAGTTATCAAATGTTGGTACAAAAGACAAAAAAAAAAAGAAAATTTAGTATTTATAATTAGTCTTAGGGACTAAGAATGTCAAAGTGAACAAAACGGTTTGACAAAAGACTAAAATATATCAACTTTCGCTACGGGTCAAAAAAGTTGTTGTCGTGATTCAAATTTTACGGTACATATTTGTTATTAGATTGTTTTTTTAAACATACATATTTTCATTATATTTTTCAACATAAGGTGGTTTGTGTATAAAAGAAAAAAGTGTAGACAACATCTTATTAATTGGAAGATTTATGAAGAAAAAAGAAAAATATAAGGGTCATTTATGCAACTTTGAATTCAATAAGCCAATTCAACAAGAACAAATTACATGAATGGTCCCTGTGGTTTGAGTAATTTGCACGTTTGGTCTTTAACTTATTTTTTTAACTCGGAAGATCCTTGTGGTTTAGTTTTGTTTCGAACTTGGTCCCTAATCAACATAAAAAGACTGATCTATCCTTAATATTCTTTTTATTTTCTATTATATTATTTATCACTTTTAAATTAAAACAAAAAGAAAAATACCCATCGCCGCCCTCCTTCCCCTTTACGCCCAACAGATCGACTCTCTCCCTCTCAGACTACGTCTTCTCTTCTCCTCTCAATCGTCGATACAATCTTCCTCGGAATCGATGACCCGCCCGGCGATGACCGCAACCCACTTTGTCGACCTATTTCAAAAACTGGTTCGTCTTTCAAGCGATAATCACATCTCCCATAGTACCGACTCCAACAAGAAGAAGTAATATACTATGCAGGACCTAGCGTCCGACGACCTATTCAACTAACGATTCCTGGAACCCGACGTCCAACGAACAAATCTTAGATCTCGAGGTTGCCTTGGCTGTTTCCGACCAAACCCCCAGCTCCTTCCCCTTCATTTTCTTCCTACCATCACGCCCCATAAAACCATTGTGGTCGATTAGGGTTCAAAATAGCTGAAAAACCTAAAGAATATGTGATGTTCATGCTCCTATTACTGTTATACGAAATTGATTCCAGATATAATTAGTTGGGCTTCAAATCTAGAAAAAACTGTGACTATTTTGTGACTGATTAGGCTTCAAATCAAAAGAAATCGAAGTTGCATCAGGTTTTTTTGCTTCTGTGTGTAAGTGTGTGTTTGTTTATATAGTGTTTGATTTCTAGATTTGATTCTTTTGATTGGGTTTTTGGATTTGATTTCTTGAATAACTTTGATCTTGTGAATGGATTTTTGGTTCAACATTTTTTTTTGGATTTTAACATCGGTGGTGTTTTTCGATTTACAGAGATAGTGATGGTGGTTGTCGGAGGTTAGTGGTGATGGTGATCAGAGGTGGTTTACCGTGACAGAACACAATGAAGGGAAGGAGGGGTTGGATGGTTTGGTCTTTTAGTTTAAAGCACCAAAATATTTAACTCATTTTTTCAACATATTTATTAATATTTTTAATAATTAATAATGTAAAAAAGATAAAATAAATGAATAAGGGCAAATAAGTCTTTTTATGTTGATTAAGGACCAAGCCCGAAACAAAACTAAACTACAGGGACCTTCCGAGTTAAAAAAATAAGTCAGGGACCAAACATGCAAATTACCCTAAACCATAAGGACCATTCGTGTAATTTGTCCATTCAACAAAGAAGCATAGGTGCATGATAGCAAATCCAACTCCTTTAACTCCATTGGCCTAATTCCATTGGCCTGTGCAAGATAGTATACCCCATAATGTTTGAAGCCATCAAAACCACTTAGACTGGTAGGTGTGGGCAACGCTCACACCAGCGTTATTAGGAAAAAGACAAAAAAGAGGCGTTATAACATGTTATGGTGGTAACGGGGAGCAACGCGCAGACTAATAACACCTGATAACGGAAAAGGGGGCGGTGTTCACGTGTCATAACACCCAATAACGCCCCTTGGGGCGTTGCCCATCCCCACCTCTCTTAATGGGAAGAAAACCTGCGGCTACAAACCAGGCGGTAAGGGCTCAACTTGAAACTGTTATCTGTACATAAGCCCACATGCTTTTTAAGTTGTATAATAATTGTTTATTGTTATTTTTTAAATTGATTTTTATTGATTATTAACATGTTAAAATTTACGTAACTTGTTTGTTGAAAATCGATATATTTACATTCTTTGTTTGTTTATTTTAATTTTCAGATAAATCGTGATTATTGGATGTACAAAACTTCATGTTTTTCTGAATTTTATATAGAGGGTGTTCGAACTTTTATTAGGGTTGTCTAAGCAAATTGCGTGAATAAAGAAAGTGGATTGATTTGTTGTCCTTGTAATGTTTGTAAAAACTTTAAAACGTTTAATTGTGCCAAAGAAATAGAGTATCATTTGTTACAAAATGGTTTTGTGCCCAATTACACTTGTGGTCAAGACATGGAGAAACACCACTTGAATGTTGCACATCGACAAGCAATTTACATGTTAATAATAGTATATACAACAACGATTCATATGTTGATGCTGATGATTACCATTCAAATGACCCCAATGACAATTTCAATGAAATGTTTGATGATATGGAGGCTAATATGGGTGATGTTGAACAAGAAAAATTACAAGTCCTATTTGAAGAATCAAAAACACCGTTATATAGCGGTTCCAAATTTATGAAACTTAATTTTGTACTGAGGTTGATTAATTTAAGTCGAAAAACGGATGGAGTGAAAGGAGTTCGAAAAAGTTAATGTGTCCGATGGGATTGGAAGTTGAAAGAATAGATGCATGTCCAAATAATTGTATGTTGTATAGAAAGGAGTTCGAAAATAAACATAATTGTGTTTTATGCGGTGCATCGATGTATAAACAAAAAAAAAGATTCGGATGAAGTTGACGATGATGTAATAAAAAAATGGATAACCGGTTATAATGTTGTGGTATCTCCCTATTATACTGTTCTCTTTCTCCAGCCATGTTTTTCTTCTAAGGGGATGTTTATTTTTCATACGCACATTGATGAATAGTAAAGTTAGCTTATGTTTCTTTTTACCTAATATGGACAAAATAAGTAAATATGTTAACCCAAAAATCTTGGCTTAATTTATAACGAATGGTTGTATTAACAACTTGATTTTCTCATTTTCCATATACCAATTTTAAGTTACTTCAATTATTGTGGTTGTTTTATTTTTATAATCAGTTTAACATTTCATTATACAATATCATTATTTGTTTCATTAATTCACAAATAAAAAAATGTTTCATATATCTTAAATAATAATTTCATATATTTATTTGAATCAACGATTATAATTATACATAAGTAAGAAAATATAAATCTCTTAATTAATAATTCATTGAAAATAATTGATTAACAGTTATGAGTTTTACTATAAAAAATTATTTATTTTTATATTTGTAGTTCTTACGGACTATAACCTAGCATAATATATACTCTAGATATGTATTTTTTTTAATTATAAAATAAGTACTTTTACTGTTTTATATATATATATATATATATATATATATATATATATATATATATATATATGTTTGTGTGTGTATGTGTTATTTTTTTATGTATAAATATGTATCAAAATGTAATTTGTTGGTATATTTGCTAAGTTTTAAATTACAAATATGTTCTATATCTAACAAATATATAATTATATCTACTAATATTTATAAATAGATATAAATATATATCTTTACGTGTTTTATCAAATAAATATGTATTTTTATAAATAAAATTTTTTATAATAACCTCATTACGATTTAAAGTTGTTTAAATATGGTTTCATACATTTAAATATATATATATATATATATATATATATATATATATATATATATATATATAGAGAGAGAGAGAGAGAGAGAGAGAGAGAGAAAGAGAGAGAGGTAGGTTCAAATGTGGATCAACAAATATTGTGTGGATGTAGGGATTAATATGGGTCAAGTATTATTTAATTTTAATAAATAATTAGTTAAATCATCTACCCTTTAATTTAGGCAAATTACTTTATTTAAAACCCTATTGCCTCTTCATTCGACACCCACAAAATCGTATCCCTCCCGCTTCCATCGACCTTCGGCCCCATCATACGACCTTGAGTCATCATCGCCTTCAACCGTTAGATTTAGGGTATACAATCACCGTCATTATCATCTTTATCGGCGTGTTGGTAACACCAAGGAAGAACTGGTGAGCAACAGTGCTTGCTAGGTTTGCTATCCGGCGAGTTGTACCAACCATCAGATCAGAGGTTTCTCCAAGCAGTCCATATTCATCATCGCTTCACCTTCACGTCGTCGCCTGTCACCGTAAGCCCTTGAGTTCGTCGTCGATCCTCACTACAGTGTTCGTCGTCGACTCTTTAGTCCTCGACCCTTTCTACCCCTTCATCTGTTCATCAGCAACAAACGGATTCCATGTAGAGTTGGGAAAACCCAAAATTTATTTCATCTCCTTCCGTGGTTGAATGAAGAACCTCGCCCCTTTCCTTGTACTCAATTTCTCCTTTAAAGAAGCCTTACAAAGTTGGATTATACTAATCATTCTCTCTGTTCATTTCTTGATATTGACAGGTAAAGCCATCAATTTTAATTTCTTGTCGTTGCGTTCTTCATTGGGTTTAAAGAAGCAACTCTGTCACGTTTCATGTATTTTTTTCTGCGATAACCCTGTTTCCTTCTTTAATCGTGTTTTAAGCGTTCAATTCAGTTGTTGTGGGTTTTGTTGTAATGTTTTTCAATTGTTTGAAATATGCAGAAAGCAATCAGAGTGCAGATATGGCTAAATGCTCGTTCAAGCTTGAACACCCATTGGGTATTGTGCCTTTAATCATAATTTCCTTTCTTTTGAGGTTTTCCTATTTCATTCTTGATCATTAGATAAGAATATTTGTTTAATTGGGTGTTTCGATGTCTGTTTTCTAAACGATTATTGCATCAAGATGTGCAATTAGATAATAAGATCAATTGCTAAACCTAAATTTCTCCTTTTTGTTTATGTAGAGAAGAGGAAATCGGAATCCTCTCGCATCAGAGAGAAATATCCTGATAGAGTTTCACCATTGAACACCTTAAAAATGGATTAAATGTAAATGAAAAGAAAGTTCAAGTGATGTTAGGTTAATTGTGTTGGTTAAATAGAAGGATTGTCAAAGCACATTACCTCTAAACTTATTTAGATGTAATTTAGGTTGATTATGACAACTGCTACTTTCTACTCTTTAATATTCTCCAACTCATCTATCCACCTATTTTGATGCTTGACCAATAAACACAAGACCTGTACAATGTGAACGTTATATTATGATTTCAATACTAAAAAGAGAAAAAGAAAAAGAAAAATACAATTAGAAGAAAAGACAAATGCTTTTGATGCAATTATATATGTAAAACAATTATGTATTATTAGGGTGTGTTTCTTTTTAACTATTTGGTGCGTTGTCTTCATAGGTGTGGCCATCTGCTTGTTGTTCTTCTACAACCGTGTTTGGCTGAACTTGAACATTTTCAACTATTTCATTAAGGTCCTGATGGGCAGTATTATTCTGATCAATCTCACCATGTTGATTATGATTAGGCAAAGGGGAATCATACACTAGACTGTTATACATGATCAGGTCGAGCTTTACGATGTTGAAAGCTTAAAAGAAGTTAGGAATATTAATTGTTCACTTTCACAACTCGGGTATGACATATGATTTATATTATGTTTTGTTGATTTCATTTCTATTGATCTTTTCTAAAATTCATTTATGTTTGACAATTGTAGAATCTTAAATAACATTCTAGCAGAGGTTTCCCAAATAGTAAAGCAAAGGCACATCCCTTATAGAGACTCGAAGCTGACATTTTTGTCGTATGAATCTCTTGGTGGTAATGCAAAACTTGCCATGGTCTGTTCCATTTCACCTGTAGAAAGGTAACAATAACATGACATTTTCTTTTTGATCCTTTTACTTATGTGTGTGTTTTAATTTTTTTATAATTTAATGAAACAACTGTAAGAGTGAGACTCTTAGTACATTGAGCTTTTCCAAACATGCAAAAGCTATCATGAACAAGGAAGTTGTTAATGAATAACTACAGGAGGATGTGAAGACACTACATGAAGCCATTCGACAATTAAAGGTACAAACAAGTTCTATTCTTTTTGTCATTTAGATTTTTTCAAAATTGAGTTTGAGCAAGTGAAACTTCATACAAGGAGTTGTTCATTGGGGATGACAAGATCATATACATGGCTAGTGTAGATATATGGATGCAGAGGGGAAAAAAGATAAGAAATAAGGATTTGTAGTTTTCAT
Source organism: Lactuca virosa (assembly GCF_052849685.1). Classification (NCBI taxonomy): domain Eukaryota; kingdom Viridiplantae; phylum Streptophyta; class Magnoliopsida; order Asterales; family Asteraceae; genus Lactuca; species Lactuca virosa. Next base: position 163,379,131 of record NC_136428.1, read on the forward strand.
CTTCAACTAAGGTACATTCTTGCATTTAATTTTAATATATGTTGGTCAATTGTTGTAAGAATAACTTGTGTAGTAATTAATTTCCTAGTGGGAATAATCAATTACAAATCATATGTGATTTGTGTGAATTGGCATAATATTTTAGTAATTAATTAGAAGCAAGATTATAAGTGTAAATTGATTCATATGTAAATCACAAGTGAATCACATGTAATTCACATGTAAATCACAATTGAATCACATATGAATTATATGTGATTTGCATGTAAATCACAGGTAATTCACATATAAATCACAAATGAATCACATATGAATTACATGTGATTCACATGTAAATCACAAGTGAATCACATATAAATTACGTTTATTTGCACACATGCATTTTGTGTGAGTGTTCTTTGTTAATTATTTTTTTAAAATTTTCCTATGAATTTCACAATTAAATCTTAAAAGATACAATCATGTGTGAATTTCACATTATATAATCATATGTGAATATTACATGATATAATCATATGTGAATCTTACATGATATATACATATGCATTTTTGTGGGTGTTCTTGCGTATTAATCAATTTTTTTAATTTTCTTGTAGATATGGAAGAATTTGTGGAAAATATTGAAGAGATGAAAAGTGATAAATTGAGGAAAATATGGAAATCTTGACATGAAGACATGAAAACAAGACATGAAAACGCTTTAATATTTTGTAGCATTTTTTGTTTTTTATATTTTATTTTGTATCGAATAAAATACTTGTACTATTACGTTTATAGACTAGTAATAAAAATGGGTTTTTTTATGATTTACTTATGAATATTATAGCATAAGAAATATCCATATATGCACTTGAAAAAATATGCACATATGCACCAAAAACATTGATTTGTTTTGTTAAACAAATATAGTTTTTTTAAATCAATTTTTTTTTAATTTGTTGATTTTTAAAAATATGCAGTTTAAAAAAATATATATTTTTCAATTTTTTTTAAAAAAGCATGTTTTCTAAAAAAAATTAAAAGGTCTGTATTTTTTTCAAAAATAATTTTTTTTAAATCCAAAAAGTTGATTTATTATGTTAATTCTTAGACCTTTTACTAATATTTTCAATAACACAAAAAATTAAACATTAAATGAGATTGGTAAGATGACAATCATGCCCTTAATAAGTTAATTTTATTCTAACGCTCCACTTTTAGTTCTCGTGTTCTCGGGAAACTATGAGTTCTCAAAGGATCTCACCCCTATATATATATATATATATATATATATATATATATATATATATATATATATATATATATTCACACACACGAATGATAGGTAAAAGTACTTGTTTATATAAAAAAAAAATTAAAAATAACATATATCATGAATATACGTTGTATATACTTTTAAAACATTATAGGCTTAAGAACAATAACCGGTTGGTTACTGTTCATCGACTTATGGCTTGAAATCGGCTCACTGTTCTTCTCTTTCAATAGCTGTTTTCCACTGCCATCTCACCCACTATATGTTTACTTTGATCAATAATCCCCACCCCATCTCAAATCCATCTTTCGTTCGTTTCACCCATATCACATACTCTCTATTATGCTCCCCAAATCCCTGTTGTTGCTCGCCTTAAACCATCGGCATTTGGGTTTTATCTGCAGTTTCATACCTTCAAGATTCTTTAAGGTATCTAGGTGTGATTTTTTTCATTCTTTTCTTGATTTGGATTCCATTCTGCTTATTTAATCATCGGGTTTCCATTATAGATAGAGAGATGGAGCTAATCGATTGCAGCCTCTGACTCCTGCGTAAGGAAGTAAAGGGACAACAACTAAACCACCTGACTCAGGCATTGACACAACTTAAAGACGGATATGAAACATCGAGAAAACTTCTTAGACCAATCTATACTCCAGGTCTGCTTTAAATACATGTATATCTTATCATTCATTCATGGTAATGTAATTGCTATTTCTAGTGTATCTTATGAAAGAAATCAGCTTCATTGACATTGCTTCTGAGTAAAAAACTTCTTACCCTCTGTTAAACCTCTCCATAAAAAACCTCTTGGCCACACAGGATTCAAGAAGTCGTTTAGGATATTTTTTCATCAGGTTTATATTTTTTGTGGTGATGTATTCTCCTTCATTGAGAAGTAATGGTAAATCATTGTTTTAATCTAGGGTTTTTGTTTCCTAATTATCTTCATTAATACTGTTCTTTTTGGGGATCTTTAGCATTACCTTTTGTTTTCTTTTATTTTGAATCTCATTTATGCTATCTGAGTTATGTAAGATTTTTCATTAAGGTGTTTAAACTTGAAAACATGTTCTCAAGTATCTTTTATTCCATAGTATTTGAGGGGTCATTATGCAATGATGAGAGATCAGGGAGAAGAGAAAAAAAAATCTGATTTTAAAAATTCAAATGATGAAAGGAGGACAAAGATCGATTCACTGAAAAAGAGAGCATTAAATGCATCAACCAAGTTCAAACATTCTCTCAAGAAAATGAGCATTAGAAGAAAAACTGATAGACGATTCAACTGTGTCTCAATTGAAAATATTCGAGATGCTGAGGAGCTAAGAGTTGTTGATATACTTAGACAATCACTCCTTTTGGATGAATTGTTGGCAGAAAAATATGATGATTGTTATATGATGTTGAGGTATTATAGGTTCTCCAGTTCTGTTTGACTTTAAAACTTTGAAATAATTTCAATTTGTGTAATTTTTTATAGAGTTGGTTGAACATGCGAGTGGAAATGATATCTTTACAAATGGATGAATGTGTTTCAAATGTATCTCATGGAATTGATACTTATAATATCATATAGCCTCAATTTGACCTTTTTATAGGATTGATTTTTTAAGTCTACACACATAATTTTTAGGTTTTTGCTATCAATTTTGAAACTACGTATGTTTTTCCTTCTTCTTCTTCAAGTTCAGAATCAACAAGGAAGCACAAACAAGATGGAGGTAAAATCAGACATATTTGCTTTGCTCACTGGGACTAACTTCGGTATAATTAGGCCTAATTTTACGTTCACTGATTATCCCTAATATATTTGCATCCTTTAATGAATTGTTGCACCTATAGGAACTGTTGGAGATCAACTAGGGCAACTTTTTAAAATATGGTATACAATATATTATAGATATTTGGTGTTGATATTTATGGAAGATAAAATATTCCATGTCTGACGAGATCTGATTTATAAAATTCCGATATACATTTTACTAAAATAAGTAATTCATCCTACTTTTCATAGGACCATTATTCATTCCATATTATCTTCTAATAATTTGTGGAGTGTAGACATACAGAGCTCTTTTTGGATCCATTGTTTGAGGATGCGATATTGAACTAATGGTCGTTATGTGGCATTTAGGTTACTATATTGGTGGATTTGGGCTTGGAGATAGTATTGATGAATGATATACACTTTTGCGTACTGTTACAGTACTATATTCTAACTGTTATTAGAAACACACCAAAAAAGTTTTAATTCTTTTAAATCTACATTGATATACACTTTTGCGTACTGTTACAATACAATGTTGTAACGTAAAGAAAATAAAGTAGAATTCTATTATAAATAAGAAAGTAGAATTCTTATAACGAAATTTGATGATTTTTTCTTTGGAACCCAAATTTTCTTCATTGATTTCGGCTTCAAAACGACATTTGAAGAATTATGATTAGAAACCCAAATTTTCTTGTTTTTGATCTTCTTTTTCTTTTTCTTTTCATCTTTTTGGATCTTGAAGATTTGAATTCAAAAACAACTTCATCCTTCACAACTTGAACTTTGCATCTTTGCATCAAATCTTTTGGAGTTTGATACATTTGAACTTCTTGGACTTTAAGGCTTTCTATAAAGCACCATTCCTTCAAACGAATCACAAGAATACAAACAATCATCGGTTTGAACTCCAATTAAAAAAAAAACTTTCTCAATTTCATGAGAATCACATTGAATTCCCTTGTCTTGAACATCATGAACATCATGAACAAGATGAACTTCTTCAAGAACATCTTCAACAAATTCAAGAGCATGAATATCCCTTGGATCTTCAATCAAAGAAACATATTGCTTTCTGAACAATTCTTTTTTCTCTTCCCTCATTTTTATTTCCATACCAGACTAACATATCCATTGTTATATCAACCAGATTTTGGATCTTACAAAGAGGTTGAAAGATAAATTTTCCATAATCATCTTTCTTGTTCCCATAAGAAATCAAAGTATTCCATGTAATCAATCCACCTTTCAATAATAATCCATAATATTGTTCTTCATTGACTTTGTACTTGACATATTCAATCATTACGATCCCATAATCATAATCCAAACACACCATCTTTGATCAATTAACAAAAAGATCACAAGAACTTGGATATTTCTAGAGTGAGAAAGTGAATGTGAAAGAAATCTCTAGAGAGAGAAAGTGAATTCGAATGAACTTCTAGAGAGAGAAAGCAAAATTGATCAAAATTCTAGAGAGAGAAAGTGATTTTGACATGAATTCTAGAGAGAGAAAGCAAAAATAACATGAATTCTAGAGAGGGAAAATCGAATTTGAATCAAGATCAAAGAACAATTCGATTTATAGAACCAAAAATACTCTAAAAAATGAAGAACTTACAACAATTTATGATTCACCAAATCATGTTGTCATCATGGATCAATTTCTTGAAAACTTCAAGCACCTGCTCTGATACCAATTTTAGTGACCCCATTATGATGACGAATGCGGAAATGTAAAGATTAAGTGAATCAATCAACCACGAAGAACACAAAGAGTAAATAATTCGTTTAAGCTCTCATTAATCTAGTAAGCTATTACAAAGTGGGTCTTGTAATAATTCTCTCGCTAGATTAATCTCACAAATGGTTCTTACATAAAATAGGAGTCACTCACTTCTTATTTATAGGAAAGGCTAAAATCATTACACATCTAAAGAGGGTAAGTCACATCGAAGGAGAACTTTGCACCCTAACAAGATATACATTTCATTAAAATCAGTAATTCATCCTACTTTTCATAGGATCGTTATTCATTCCATATTATCTTCTAATAATTTGTGGAGTGTTGACAAATGGAGCTCTTTTTGGATCCATTCTTCGAGGATGCAGTATTGAAGTAATGGTCGTTATGTGGCATTTAGGTTACTATATTGGTGGTTTGGGGTTGGAGATAGTGTTGATGAATGATCTACATTTTCGCATGTTATTACGGTACTATATTCTAACAGTTATTAGAAACACACCAAAAAAATTTAATTTTTTAAATCTACATTGATATAGCGTTGCTTTTTATCTCTTTCTAAAAATCTAGAAATATATTTCATTGAAATTTAATGGTTTTTTTAAACTAGCAGGATGTAGCAATGCATTTTTAATAAACTTTTACATATTTATAGGCTTATAGCAATATTCTGGATGCCTTTCTCAAAGTACAATGTTGTAATGTAAAGAAAAGAAAGTAGAATTCTATTATAAATAAGCAAGATAAAGTACATTGCTATTTCATGAATTTCTCCCTTATTTTGCTTCATTGGCTATCTTGAAGGTTCTTCATTAAAGGTAGCAATAGAAAACAAAGAGCAGTTGTTGGTGTTCTTAGATCAAATATTGGTTCGTTTGAAATATTTGAGGATTCATTACTCATTTTTTTTTGTTAAATGAAGCTTTTGATAGAACTGTGGTTATGCAGAGTTATTCTCATTCAGAGAAGGCCAATTTGTGAAATTTTGAGATTTGTCATCCTTGTCTTGCTCATGGATTTATGCAAAAGTACACTTGTCATGGATGCTAAACGTACTTGTACTTTTTTCCGATAATAGCAATATGTTGTCCATGATAGCATTGTACTTTCATTTGTTTATATCTAAATATAATTTGCTAATGATTACAACATCTACTTCTACTTTATTTTGTTTTTAAGCATTGTACTTTTAGAGTCAACCAATTACAACATCCTACTTTCGTTTTAGTTCTTTTTAAAGATTAGCAAAAAGAAAGAAACCGGCCTTACAGTGAAGCACTTGTTTTTTTACTAGTTATATTTAATGGGGATAATATGTATTGTAATAATAATTCTTGTTCAATGGTAAAGCTCTAACAGATATACGGATCTAGTAAATATATGGAGGGACTTGGCTTCAAATCTTGTGCACCTCGATTTTAGCTTTTGCTTTAAAATTGAGCATACCAAATTCATTTTCAACAAAAACCGCAAGTGATCCAAGACAAAAACTTATCTTTGTGAAGTTAGCTAAGATGTTTTCCTTGCATCTTAAACGTCCCGAGTTCAAATCTTAGGATAACTGTTTTCTTTAAATTTCATCTTTACGTGCTAACACATGAGATGGTAACCGTGAATAGAGGCCCGAAAACTTAATCTTAGGAGAATCGTTTTCTTTAGATTACATCTTAACGTGCTAACACATGATATGGTAACCATGAATAAAGGCCCATGACGAAATCATGGCTTACGAAACAACAATTGGTTTGTTCATCGGGTCCGGTCCAAGTGATTCTACTGGTTGGGTGGTTTTAAAAGATTGATTTTTCCCAAAATTTTATACAATTATCTTTATCTACATCGTCCTCCCTATTGGTCAAAGTATGATCTTGACTTTTTTTTAAACCTAAAAAAGAAGGTGTCAGTTCCTGGATCTTGGCATCGTCATAACTTCCTGTTCAAGGGTTGTTGATCGTAACACAGGTACCCCGAATTAGTTTTCTATACGCTTGTTCGTCATTTCAGATTATCGGATCTTAATTTGAATATGCTTGTTCGTGTTAGATCTTGTTCAAAAGAAACTGGAATTTCCCAATTTCGATATTTCGGGGTAAATGAGTTCACTTTTAGTTTGTTTCGTCGTGTAGATCGTTTGTCATGTAGATTTATGCCGAATTCTTGTTTCTTATGTGTTAATCATGATCAAAAACATTCTGCAACTGTCATTGTTGTTGCGATTACCGACTGCAGGTTTAAAACTCAATTGAGAAATGATAAATTGGAAAATCTGTACTTCGTTGATCATGGAAAATTAGGGCAATGTTCTTACACATGGTGCTAACTGTCAATTTTGTTGCCATTACTGGCTAGGTTTCTATATTTCACAAATTTAAGCTCGATTGAGAAATGATAAATTGGACAAATCGTAGTGATCTCGATATGACTAACTATAAGAATCATACTTTTGTGATGATGATGATGAGTTATAGTGTTGCTGATTAATGATGATATTGTTTGCACAAAAAGATGCTCAAATCAATTCACATATTACTGTGTGCAGATCTTGCAATGGAATTGGAATCAGATACAGAACACAACACAATGATGATCGATCACAAGATTCCAACACATAACATGCAAATTGATCCATCAAGATCTCGTTTTCCATGCTGCATTGTATGGACACCTCTTCCTGTTGTTTCATGGCTTCTTCCTTTTGTTGGTCATATTGGTATAGGCAGAGAAGATGGAGTCATTCTAGACTTTGCAGGACCTAACTTTGTGTGTGTAGATAACTTCACTTTTGGAGCTGTTACTCGTTACATTCAAATAAGTAAAGATAAGGTACACTCACTTCTAATTTGATCAAAACTAAATGAGGGCAAATTTGTAAAACATCATTTATATAAGTAACTTTATCAGAAAGAATACATAAAATAAAACACTCAGACATAACTTAATGGGTTAATGGCTTGATTCTTTTTGTTCTCATTAAGTCATGGGTAAATGATGTCTGGAGCACTTAAAAATTGTATGCACAAAGCTTGTTTCTTCTTTGAACTGAATAACATTAAATGACCATTTTACCCTTTGTCTAGAAATGATGATAAAGTAAATATATGTTGACTACAGTGTCAGTGCTCTATAGTTTATATATAACTCCATATCCTGCCACCATGTTTGTTATAAAAGTGCTGTACACACAGAGTTTGTGTTTCTTTTATGAATCTAAGGATAAATGACCGTTTTACCCTTTGTCTAGAAGTTAAAGAAGTAAACATACATTGACTACAATTCTCCGTAACCATGTTTTGCTGGATAAAGTGTACAGGCAAAGTTTGCTTCTTTTTTGAATGTTATGACTAAATGACCATTTTACCCTTCATCTTCTACGACAGGACTAAATGACCGTTTTACCCTTTTGACTAAAAACGATAAATAAAACTAAACATACGTTGACTACAGCATTCCATAACTCCGTATCTAATGGATAAAGTACTGTTATACACAAAGTTTGTTCTTTTTTTAACGTTAGGAGTAAATGACCATTTTACCCTTGATCTACAACAGTGCTCCATAACATCCCATCCAGCTACCATGTACAGAAGTGAACAAGAATACAAGCTAGTGGAGTCAGGAAGAAACCAACATGAACATACATGGGATGATTTTTTAAGAAAAAGCACACAAGAATATCAACATCACACATATAACATCTTAACTTGTAATTGTCACTCATTTGTGGCTAACAATTTGAACAGATTGGAGTTTCAAGGTGGAGGGTGGAATGTGGTGAATGTAGCAATAATGATTTTGATGAAAGGAAAATGGGTGAATATGAAATCTATGATTCAATCTTATTTGCCATTTGTGATTATATTTTTTGTGGGGATTATTTTTGGAGGAGTTAGTTTTGTTTGGTTTTTGGGATTGTTTGCATTTATTCTTGTTGGGTGGTATCTTTTGGGTACTTATTGTTTTAGAAATTTGATAAAGTTGTAGTAAGTTTTTTGGGTTATGTATCGATTTTGACTTTGATAGTAATCATTCAAGACTCATGTTTGTATAAAGAATGGTTGTTTTTATGTGGTAGGAAACATGGAAGTTATATATATATATATGTTGATTAAGTTCCTAAATTTTATTTTGTTGTTTCTTCTTTCATTATCTTTGACTTTGAATGTATTATTTTTGAAGCATTTTAAAAAAAAGAAAAATCTCATCAAAGAAGTTGGGATAAGACTTGCTTTTGAGCTTATGTCTCTAGTTCACCATGTTCATTATTTTTGCTAAACACAATTTCTTATTGCAAATGCTTTCATTTTTATGTTCATAATTTTCATGAATCGTTTAGATAAATGAAATATTTATTATTCCTATTCTAATTTTTTAATAAAAGAATATGTTTATTCTTCTTTTATCATGTTTCATCCTATTAAGCCTCTTAATTAATGTCATTTATTTGTCAACCTATTGATTCTCTATTTCAAATTTCAAATTACAAATTTCAAATTTTAAAATTTTCATTTTATTATATTAAATTAATAATATTAGAATCAAAATTAAAATAAAATTAATACCGATTATAAGGTCATGTATTTATTTAAATCAATGATTATAATTTTATATTACTAAAAAGTAATCTTTTAATTAATAAGACAAAACTGTAAATTTGGTCCCTGTGGTATTCAAAAAACTTTGGATAGGGTCCAAAAAGTTTTCAGCTTGCATGGAATGTCCAAAATCAAGGTTTTTCTGAGGTTTTGGTCTAAAAAAAACTTAAAAAGACAGTTATGCCCTTTTGATTTCTTTTTTCCTTTTTCTATAAGTATGTTAATGCTATTATGATTTAAAAAAAAAAGAAAAAAAAATTTCCACTCCCACCCCCACCATACTCTCTCTCTCTCTCTCTCTCTCTGACTCTTTCTCTCTCTTTCTCTTTCTCTTTCTTTTTCCATCTTCTTCTTCCTCATTTATTAAATCAGGAAAAAAACCCAAATTTTTTACTACTTGGCTACCAGATTATACGCATCTGATTTCTTTCTTCCTTCTCAGTCTCACGCATCTGATTTCTTTTCTTTCTTCTTTTATGGTTTATAACTCACGCATACATTCTTTTCTTTTTCAGCTTCCTTCCCTTGGTATATCATACACACATGTAGTTTTCTTTCTTGATCTCGTACCCTCTTTCCATGTAGATTTCTTTCAGTTGCAGCTCAATAGAAATGGTTTTTCAGGATCGATCCCAATAGAGCACGAGATGTTACCTAAGAAGTCAAGCTCGCCGGTCACCGCCCATAACCCTTCGCCGCCCACAACCACTAGTGAGATAGAGACCGATATGGAGGACCCCCTGAAATCGGATTTAGTTTTCCAACTGATTAACAATGAGAGAAACCCATTTCACCTAAAATCGGATTTGGTCGAATTCTATGTCCGATTTCACCTGGATTCTCATTGATTTTACTGTGTGTATGTGTGTGTTTTTTCATTTCTGGGAATCGACTTGTGTGTAGGTGTTAATCCCAGAAATTGATTTGTGTGTGGGTGTTTCAACGAGATTCAAAAACGGATTTTGCATTCCCGATAGTGAAACATAAACAGAAACATAACCAAATCTATGAGTGTATTTGTTTTATGTTTTGTGTTCTTTTTTTTTTGAAGAACCCTAGAAAATATGGAGTTTGTATGTATGTGTTCTTGAGTTTTGACAAATACACCGAGATATATATATATATATATATATATATATATATATATATATATATATATATATATAGAGAGAGAGAGAGAGAGAGAGAGAAAGAGAGAGAGAGAGAGCGGTTGGGTGAAATTTTATTTTTTATTTTTTATTTTTTATTTTTTATTTTTTAATTTTTAATTTTTAATTTTTATTATTTAAATACCAAAATAAATAAAGAAAATAGAAAAAAGAAATGAAAAGGGTAAAATGGACTTTTCAAGTGTATCAAGGACCAAAAGCCCAGAAAAACCTTGATTTTGGACCTTCCATGCAAGCTGAAAACTTTTTGGACTCTATCCAAAGTTTTTTCAATACCACAGGGACCAAATTTGCAGTTTTGTCAATTAATAATTTATTTAAGATAATTGATTAATAATTTTGAATTTTTGTTATGAAATGTTAATTAATTTTTTAAATGTGGTTCTCACGTGTTATAAACTAGTATTAAAATAATTGTATAGGTATTCTAAAAATTGAAACCAAATGACAAAATCTACATGAATGCCACATGCTAGATAGACGCCAAATCAGTAAGGGAACTAGTTATCATTTCCGGTAAAGATCAAACTCTCGGTCGAGTTATTCTTTAAATGTATTTTAGTTAAAATTTTTTATAGATAATACATATGTTAAATCTAATTGTAGAAGTTAAATAATAATAATAATAATAATAATAATAATAATAATAATAATAATATGCTTTTTTAAATAATTTTTAATGTAGTATTGTATGTATTGTATAATAACGAGGGTATGTTTGTCGCACTTCAATATATATATATATATATATATATATATATATATATATATATATATATATATATATATATATATATATATTGTTGTGATATGTCATCGGGACTTAACGTCGTTACTAGATGTCTTGATTGTGTTAAGCCTGGAAATCACAACAAAGAAAGAATTGACGTCAGTCGTCGTCTGGGAGGGGATCCCGGAACGAAACTCTGACGGTCTAGTCAGTATCTAGACAAGAAACTAAGGGTTTAACTTAAGATACAGACGATCCCTTCTCTTGGTGAAGAAGGGTTCTTTATATACTTTCGGTCATGGGGACAGACCCCCCGACAATGGCTTTTTGTCCTTTCTAAGCCAACAGGACGTGGAGGTGTCCTATTGGTGTATCGTACTCCACTAGCGGTTGCTCGCTATTAGTGCAGAAGTACCATAGGGCAGAGTGTTGTGTGCTACACCTGTCACTCTGGGAAGCGTCTGGTACTATTTTGTCTTGCTGTAGACCGGAGCTTCTCGTTCTAGGCCTGATCTTGCCGCTAGGGCGCCGAGGCATAAGTGTGAGATCGCGGAGGCGAGGGCCTAAACCTAGTATTTTTCGGGCAGCGACCATTGACTGTTTATCCTTGGGTAACGGTCTCGTTATCTTTGACGTATTCCTAGTGGGATACGTTAACATATATATATATATATATATATATATATATATATATATATATATATATATATATATATATATTGTAGGTTCGATGATTGGATATAAACAAGTAAAAACAATATGATTATCACAAAGATGGTTTTCACTAAGAAAGGTTTTCACAAAGAGAATAGGGTGCACAAAGCGATCACAAAGATAATTAGGATTTAACCCTATTACATGAATATATACAAATCTATATTAGAGAATCCCTTTAATCAAGGGATTGATTCTAATCTAATCTAAATATGTAAACTGATCCTTATCACCAAGATATCAGATCTGTTATCTAAAATACAATAGAATACTATAATTACATATAATAGAAATACGACTGTACAAAACGTTACACGTTGACGCTGGGCTTCATACGCATTGGCGCTGCCACTAAAGTTGTCACTGACGCTGGTGATCAACGTGTGATAGTGTTTGGCTAATCAGATTTTAAGGTTCGACCTTACAATCTCCCCCAATTTGATCATGTCAAAACTAATTAATAAAGAATTAAATAATAAAAGAACCAACTACATCTTAAGTATAATGTTGAAAGCATCAATAAACAATGCCCTTTTTACAGCATCTATGAATGATAAGAAAGCAATAAACATAATTTTGTGTTGTCTCATTAGCATATCATGAGTTGCAGCGTAAACTATCAGTGAATCATCTGTTGCAGCGGAAGGATACGAGGGATGGTGATGTCTCCTGATAGCATGTTGTTGTACTATAGATCATGGACATGGTTTGCGGAGTCTCATCAACGTACACACTGCCTTTTTTTTTTAAATATAAAAGCAAAATAAATATAAAAGCAAAAAATTTAAACAAACGAAAATGAAATAAATTTAACAACTAGAAACAATTTAACTTAAATGTTAGCTAACTAATATTTTTGAAAACCAGATTTATTATTATTTAACAAAACTAATTAAAATATAAAATATTATTATTATTATTATTATTATTATCTAACTTAAAAGAAAACTAACTAAAAAAATAGTATTAACTAAAACTAATTAGAATTAAAAAAAAAACGAAATTATATATATCTAAAATGCATATCATCTTAAGTCACCAAACTCTCCTTATCTACTTGGTTTGGAATGAATCATGTGTGAGAAATGCCCTAAACTCAATCTATATATATATATATATATATATATATATATATCCTTCCTAATAAATGAAAATATTTTTGCCACTTGTCATCTTCTCCTTCATTTTGATACATGTCATTTTCTAGGATTTTTAAAATTATTATTTTCGACTTGTTATTCTTTTTGGGAATTTCAATTTTCTTAAAATAATTTTCCAAAAAATTCTAATGGGTTATATATATGTAAAGTTATCAATCTATTAATTTGATAATAAATTCTCATAAATGCTCCAAACAATTTGATTTCTTTCATAAATGCTCAAGAAGATTACGTTTTGTTACGCAAAAGCATTATTTTATAAAATATTTAATGTTTATATATATTCGTATTAAATTTTTATTTTTAAACAAATCCGTGTAATACACGGGTTTCACACCTAGTATATATATATATATATATATATATATATATATATATATATATGTGTGTGTGTGTGTGTGTGTGTGTGTGTGTGTGTGTGTGTGTGTGTGTGTGTGTGTGTGTGTGTGTCGTCTGATTTTAAAAACCGAATTATAAAATATAAAATAAAAAAGAATTAAAAACCGATTTTATATAGTCGTTTGAATTTATAATATCGTCCGATTTATAAAATGTTGTAATAATAATAATATTAAAATATAAAGTAAAAAATAATTAAAAACCAATTTTATATAGTCGTTCGAATTTTATAATGTCGTCTGAATTATAAAATTTTGTTCGAAACTTATAACAATAATAATAATAATAATATAAATTAAAAATAACAAAAAAAACAAATTAGAAAAAAAAAACAAAAAAAAAAGAACAAAAGACAAAAAAGAAAATAAAATGATGGAATTGGAAAAGATACTTATACAAAACTCCCATTTGAATACCTGCACTTTTCTTTTGACTTTTCTGAATTTTCAACATTTGTAAAAAATGCTTTTTTGATGTGACAAGTTAACATCAACCGAAACTTTCTAATTTTCTGTTGTTCTGAGTTTTTCAGACTTGAATCGTGATCATCCATTCTTGAAAGTAAACTAAAAAGAGCATTGTCATAAAAAATAACGGTTGATAATTATATGCCCAAAATGCCCTTTCTTTTGACATGTCATTGACTGCCATAACCAACCATTGCTATGTTGAAAATCCATTGAATTAAAATCAAGTGGAATATCGCTTTTGACTGATCATTGAGATGGAGTCTCTCCAATCAGGTCAGGTATCAAGTGAACTAGATAGTTGTAGGTATCTCGAAAAAGATGATGTATAGGGACGATATAGGAGGTTCGATGATGGAGATTAAATGGTGGAGATAATTAGTGGAGGTTCGATTATGAATATAAAAATATCATGAAAAACTTCTCAATCAGTGAGAACCTTCATGATCTTGAGTAAAGACCAGAAATGGTGGGAAATCATGCAAATCAGTGATTTCAACCAACATGAGAGATGATTAGAGAGTCTTGTTGCATTTGAATCAGAGTGAATGAAATTCAAACTATCCCTTAATGCCCTTGACTGTTACGCCAGTAGGAATTGAGACAACCATGCTTTGTTTAGTCCTGGTCCTGTAGCAATCCATTCTTTAATGTTCTTCACATCATTTTTTGATCAACTGACTTCCACCACTCTTCCTTTCTTCAATAACACTCGACATCACCCATTGTATGGTTGCTTTGGTTGATACTCAGGCTAGATCATGTTGAGTATTGTTTCTTGAATCAGCGTGAAAATGAAATGTGATCCTGGCTGTTTAAGCTTGCAATAGATCCTGAACATTCTTTCAAATTCAATCAAGATCAGCGTGAGAGTCATCTTGAACCAGAAGTTAGTGTGAAGACAAGCTGGCGACTTTTCTTTGTTAGTTGTATTGTTGCTGAAAGGAGAAACTGATTGCTTAAGTTGGTGATTGTGAGAGGTCACGCTGAGGGTTACGGTGGGATGCAGTGTGTGAGTTGATTCAGCAAGATCTTTATGTTTCTCTTTCTTTTATGTGTTGACTGCTTCAGCAGTGCATTTTGATATATAAACTATAAATAGACAATCCATACATTTATCTTTTACGAAATGGACTAAACCATCCCCACATGATGACCTGAACACTAACGTGAGAATCTAAACATTAAATTATCAGCTTGATACTAAAGTGATAAGAGGATGAAGCTTGAAGTAATAAGACTTTTCTTGAGGCTTGAAGGTGGCGTTGGAGGCATATAAAGCAAGATGACACAGGTGAAGCTCATGGAGCTGATGGAAGAAGTTGCAACTTGAACATTGGTCAGCGAGAGAAAAAATGATGCAGCTAGACACAAAGGTGGAAGGTGATGCACTGATGCTGCTTGCTTAAGCTATTGATCAGTGTGAGCTAGAATCCTTTGATTAGTCTTGTTGTGTATTGAAACGAGAAGGCAGAAAACCTTGTCATTTTCGTTTGGGAAAATGAATTATAAGCCCAACGAAGTTTCCAAACCGTTCAAAAAACCTTAATTATGTTTTTTCTGTTCAAGAAAAACCAACGAACTTAACCTTTTGTCTAAAAAAGCCCAACTAACTTACACTTTTCATATAGGGTCAATCGGCTAATGAAAGTCAACGAATAACATGGCTTATGACGTGTAATTAAATATCGGACAATGACTTGTAAGACGAACGAAGTTTCAAAACCGTTCACAAAACCTCAATCATGTTTTGTTTGTTGAAAAAAACCCAACGGATATACGCTTTTGTTCAATTCTCATTCGAGGCAACCATATTCATTAGGTATACAACTAGTTGACAAAAGACATGACATTATATTTAATGACATGAAATAAACAGATTAGAATTGCCCTTTATATATCGATTTAGGGCGTGGAGAAGAGAAAAACGAACGACGTCTGTGTTCGATCTCTTGTAATAGCTACTTCTTCTTCTTCCTCTCAATCGTTGATGTCCAACTCAAGATCTACAAAGAAGATATTTGATGATGCAAACTCTTGTGGATGTAGACGCCCTTCTCGGATTTGGAAATCTAGACAGAGATAATGTTTAGGGCTTGTTCGAACAGATGGGTAAGTGTAATTGAAAGCTTTATCATGTTCATTTTAATTAGTTTTTGTTTTTGAAAGAAACCAAACAAATAGATAGAATATGGACATGATAAAGCTTTCAATTACACTTACCTATCTGTTCGAACAAGCCTTGTTTCTCTAGATGATGTAGGAAAGTATAGGGTTTGTGGTGGAGATCTGGATACCAACTTGGATCGTGAGAACACTTTCCGAACTGATATTTCTATCCTATGCCTGGGTTGCAAGA
The DNA here is from genome assembly GCF_052849685.1 of Lactuca virosa. Classification (NCBI taxonomy): domain Eukaryota; kingdom Viridiplantae; phylum Streptophyta; class Magnoliopsida; order Asterales; family Asteraceae; genus Lactuca; species Lactuca virosa. The sequence continues at coordinate 163,395,494 of NC_136428.1, forward strand.
AATTAAGCCTAGGATAATCCAAGTGGACACTTACGATTCTAGGCACAGAAATCGTAAGCCAATTTGCTAGAAAGATTCTGTGAGAGTTCGATGAAAACGAGAGCTAAAATTCGTAACCCTCTTCTGAGAAGGAAGAGCCATTTATATATTAAACAAGATTAGGGTTATAGTAGGGTTGAGTCGTCATTAGTTGCTTTGGAAGCGAGTCAGGATAATCCGGACTTAATGAGGATTTAGGGTTATCAAAACTAACGACTTTTGTTAGTTTTACCATAATCACCCTCAAGAAATTGAATTTTCCACTATGTTCCCATATGTAAACTTCGGGGCTCTGCCAAATCCAAAATGGGCGTCCACATCCACAAGGGTTTTCATCATCAAATATCTTCTTTGTAAATCTTGATTTGGACATAAATGATTGAGAGGAAGAATAACAAGTAGCTATTACAAGAGATCGAACACAGACACCGTTCGTTTTTCTCTTCTCCAAGCCCTAAATCGATATATAAATGGCAATTCTAATCTCTTTATTCCATGTCATTAAGTATAATGACTTGTCATTTGCCAACTAGTTGTATACGTAATGAATCTGGTTGCCTCTAATGAGAATTGAACAAAAGTGTAATTTCGTTAGGTTTTTTCAACAAACAAAACATAATTGGGGTTTTGTGAACGATTTTGAAACTTCATTGGTCTTGCTAGTCATTTTCCGATATTTAATTACACGTCATAAGCCATGTCATTAGTTGACTTTCATTAGCCGGTTGACCTTACATGAGAAGTAAACGAAAGTGTAAGTTAGTTGGGCTTTTTTAGACAAAAGGTTAAGTTCGGTGGGTTTTCTTGAACAGACAAAACATAATTTGGTTTTTTGAACAATTTAAAAACTTCATTGGGCTTATAAGTCATTTTCCCCTTTTGTTTTCCACATTCTATAGCTTCCATTTCTTAGGTTACATAGCAGTTGTCATGACAGGAAGTAGTCTGACATTTACTCAAAAATGCACATCTTTTGCATCAAAAGACATCAAAGGAGGTCCCACATGTTGACTTAATTTTACAAGACAATGCAACTTTATTCAGCAGTACAGATACTTTATCAATAAACCAAAAATGACATAACACCCTCACCTTTTGATTTTTATCCAGCTTAGGGTATGTTTGGGTTAGTTTTTTTTTTATTTCAAAAGTGATTTTTAAGAAAATTACTTATTAACTTATGACTTTTAGGAAAATCTGATTTTAAAAAGTATTTGGATAAAAAAAAGCCACTTTTTCAGGAGTAAAATGCCTAAAAGCATTGGGCGTGGGCAACTAGTCATAACACTATTTTGGTGACACATAACCAATGGTGTTATAACACCAAGTGAGAAAATGGTCACCATGTTATATCTTGTTATAACACCAACTTTTTTCCACTTTATAATTTCTTGTTTATTTTTTTCGAATTTCTTTTTTTTTTAATTTAAACAAATATATTTTAAATAAAACATTATGTTTAAAAATTATAAATAACATAGAATAAAAATAATTTTTAAAAATTAAAAATAACATAGAAATTAAATTACACATAACATCCAAATTCAAAAAAAAAAGAAAAAAAAATACAACGCTATTCGTTAAAAAATAACATTTTCTTAAAACACTAAACGCTATTCGTTATCGTTACCATGGAAGATATAATCCGCCAAATCCTCTCGAAGTTGTCTGTGTTTATTTGCGTCCTGAATGTCAACGACTCTATGCAAATACTCTTTTGTTCCTGGTTGAAATTGAACGTGTCTGCGCTCCGTTGATATATAGTGTCACACCCCAAAACCGGAACGGCGAAAATGTTCTGGGGTGGAGGACGTCATGTTTAGTATCACAAGTCATGCATCATAGTAAGCAAAATAATAAACAACCATTTCATTAGAAAGAAAGTGTTTACAAAGTATGTGATTCACATAATATAGAATACATAGCAAATAACAAAAAGACATGAAGCTATACAGCTCCATCTTCTGAATCCCAGTACGCGTACCTGTCTACTGGTCTCCTGAGAATACAAGTTATTTTAAAAGCGTAGATCAGCATTTAAGCTGGTGAGTTCATAAGATTTTAGTGATGTAAGTAAGTTGTAAGAAAATTGTAGTAAGTGGTAAGTTCTGTTTAGAAAAGTTCGCCTGTTCCTCCAGAAAATCCTATATTTACTGCTTTGATGAAAGATAAGTAAAAATGACTCTACAATCCTTTCTATGAGTACTAAATGGATACAAGTTATATAAAACTCAGAGTAAACAAACAATCGGTTGTGTGTATCTGCCCTAAGCCTACAACCAAACAAAGAACAGGAAATGAAGTGGAAGACACACATCCCATTGTTTGTTAGATCATTGTTGTATATAACCCTGGCGTATTCACTTGGTACTCACGGAGTTAACTGTAATAGTTCCTTTATATTTGATAAAAAGATTCTTTAAGAAAACCCTTATTTCTTATAATAAAATGGTAACCACAGTGTTCCTTCTATAATCACTTAGTTTATACTAGCTATATATAATCTAATATCGAACAGATAGTTAATTGTGTGAATCTGCCCTAAGCCCACAACCAAACAAGGAACAGGAAATGAGGCGTAAAGCACACATCCAACTACCTATTGGATATTAATTATATATAACCTTGATGTATAAACTAAGGTATTGTAGAATTAATCACCTAAGGTCCTTTAAGTTATACTGGTTTAATAAAATGGATTAAACCCTTTACTGGTAAGTTTCTAGTTTTATATACCAAATGTTCTAATTTGAAAAGTATGTTTTGTACTAGAAAACGGTGCATTGAATTAGTGTCCTATGACCTGGCCCATACCTGGTACCCCTTATGATTACTTGGTGTATACGGAACATATATATATATATATATATATATATATATATATATATATATATATATATATATATATATATATATATATATATATATATATAGCTAAGGTCGGATAGATAGTAGGCTGGGTGAATCTGCTCTAAGCCTACAACCAAACAAGGAACAGGAAATGAAGCGGAAAGCACACATCCTACTACCTGTCGGACCGGATTAATATATATCCCTGAATGCATACACTAAGGAATCATAAAGTTAGCATTATAGGCCCCCTTTCTACTGAATGTACTAGACTCGACTGTTCTGTTTGTCGTTTGTAAGATGTAAGTTTTCCCTAGTTTATAACTATCTTGACTCGAAAATAGTTTGCAATAACTTTCAAGTGGAACTGTCACAAAATGAAAGTAATGGGAAATTATAAGTACACTGTTGTCTTTTGAATTGACATCCTGCAGTACTGATTACCTTAAAACATGTTTGTTTTATTAAGGTCATAATGTGATGAATAGTCCCCATATTATACGCACTCCCTGCAAGAGATTCTGGGAACCAAACGCGACTTCAGCAAACCTGTTGCTGAGCCGTGAAGTAGGCTCACATTAAAGTTATATGATCATGTATACCCAATTTTACTATTACCTTTTGTTTAGAACAATGAGTTAGTGATTCATTGGTATAATTAGATCCTATAGTGTTCTTATGCTATAGCATCTTAGTATGTTCGTTCTGTTATAGTATCTTAGTATGTTCTCTTTGTTATAGTATATAGTATGTCTCTCTGATGCATTGTATCTACCTCCCTGTTTCTCTTTATAGTATGATTTCTATGTTATCGTGTATTGTTTCTACCTCCCTGTTTCTCTTTATAGTATGATCTCTATGTTATCGTGCATTGTATCTACCTCCCTGTTTCTCTTTATAGTCTGTTCTAGTATCAAGTATGAACTGAACCTCTAAACTATACTCCTTATAGTTTACTAGTGTTTTACTTGAACTGTTACTGAAAAGACTCATTTTTCTACTAAGTTATGATTGTACTTTAAAAACGGAGTTTTGTTAAACTATAAAGTAACATAACTTTAAAAGAGTTTTTGAAATGTTTTGATCACTTATATAAGACATAAGCAATCTTTTGAAAAATGTTTATAACAAATATTTACACAATTATCATTGTGTTCAACTTGTATCCCCCCCCCCCCTTAAAAGCATTTAAAACAGTTAAAAGATTCATTATAGGGGTATGAACTCACCTTATGTGGGTGATTCAAATGAATATGCGCGTAAGGATGAGAAGTTCCATGAATGAAGTCCTGAGACACAACGAGTCCTAAATGACATATAATGGCATGAATATAGTGTTTAGAAGCATCCACATGCAAGAAAACACCTTTAGGGACTAGGAAACACTTGGACCAAGTGTTAGAATCACATGTGATTCATCTAAGGGGAGTGTACGGCCACTTTGAGGAGTGTACGGCCATGGGTGTGCGGCCAGGGAGTGTGCAGCCACACACTCATGGTAATGAGTGCACAAAAGGGTTTTCCAAAGGTAGGGAGGCTTGTGGGACTAATGCTCATCAAGTGTTGAAGCTAGAAATGCACTTTGAAGGCCCTTTAGGGGTGTTTTGAGGGGTGTACGGCCACACATGGGTGTACGGCCGTACACTCCTTCTATTCTTGAGTCCTGGACATTTTTAAGGTGTTAATCTAGTGTTCCTATCAAGTACTAAGAGTAGGGAAGGAGTGTTGGATTAATGTCTAAGTCCATAACTATATTTGGTATGTACTTGACCCGACCCGACATGGTCCATTTGGGTTGCATGGCATCGGGACAATTAGATAGACAAGATGAGGAAAAAAAGGATACTAGTGATTTATATTAATATATTATAAGTTCTAATATATTAATATATAATCATATTATTTAATTAGTATTGATCAAGAATTAATTTATAATTAATTAAGTGATTAAAAGGAACTAATTAAATATGGACTCTTAGATATATATGTGTGATGAGCCAAGTTCATTTAGGTTGGGCTAAGCTTTCATGGATAGTCCATGGAGTGTTGAACCCATGGATCATATGAAATGAAGGGTCATGGGTTTAACCCTAATCTCCACACTATATAAAGATGTCCTTGGTTGGTGAAATTGACACTAGTGTGTGTACACAAAAAGGGCAAGGCTGATTTCACTAGAGAGAACCAAAGTATCCTTATTCTCAAGGTTATTCCAAGTGTTCATGGTGTTGTGTGAACCATTTGAGGTGTCACACTTGGGGCACTAGGCACTCAAGCTTCATGAAGACAAGTTACATAAAAAAAAGGTATGTATTCTATCTATTTTATTACCCAAGTATATGATATTTGTATGCTAGTATAGGGTAATATCTTGGAAACTTCATATTTGCATGTATAATAGAGAAAACATAGATCCAAGGTATTTAGGGTTGTATGTGCACCATAGGATGTTGTAGTATACTAAAACCCAACAGTGGTATCAGAGCCATGGGTTGTTTTCTGTTATATTGATGCAAATGTTTTATTTTCAAAGTTGAAAAAAAAAGAAAAAAAACATGACGTTTGTCAAATTTTTAGATAATTACTTGTTTTTGTGAAAAACTAATTATTTGTAAAATTTGAATCATTTGCTATATGAGTTGAATTAGGTCAAATTTAGTAAAAGATAAAATGATATGATTATTTTATTAGTTTTAAAAGTTTGATCTAAAGAGTTTTTTGAAACCTCCATAAGTTATGGATATGAAAAGGTTTTTAAAAAAATTGATTCAAAGTTTTTTATGGAGTTACAAAATTTGGTCTTAATGTTTTAAAGAATTCCATAACTTGTTTTTAAGTTATGGAACATGAAAAGTTTTTTTTATGTTACCTTGTTTTATGAGTTAATTTAGATTAATGAAAAAAATTGTGTGTTAGTTGTTTTCAATCCAAATTGATCTAGAAATAGTTCATAAAATGTGTTTTTGTAACTTGTCCTCAAGTTATATGAAAAGTCACATTTATGAATCTTAAACCTCATAAAAATTGTCATAGGTTACAAAATGAAGAGTTTTGCCCTCATTAAATGGTTTTATGACTCCATAACTTGTCATCAAGTTGTGGAGGTTCAAGAGTCTCTTCATTAAATAAAATGTTTAACTTTAATTAAACTCATAAGTTATGAAAATCCAAGAGTTTTGAATAGTTTCAAAACTTGCCCTCAAGTTTTGGAATTTGTAAAGTTTTCCCCATGAATACTTTAATTCCAAGTTAGCCCTTAGAATTTTAATAGTTAAAATTCAACCCTTATACTTTATAGTATTATAAGTTAATAATAAATATATGTATAAGAGCAAGTCAGTCTTACCGTTAGTAGGCCTCATTCACGAAGCCGGTCTATAAGGGGGGTATAAGGTTACTGCCTATAAAATGGCAGTTTAATGGGTGTCTACTCTCACCCACCGCTTCCTTGACTGGTGGAGGGTCGTTAGCCGAACGGGTAGGACAAGGACTATAATTCTCCCTTCATTAAAAGTACTAATGATAAATACTAAGTAACTAAACTTTTTATAAATTCCCAATCTTAGTTACATAGGAAAATGTGAATTTGGTGCTAACCCATGAAATTACACTTTGCACTTTGTTTAAACCGTTAGTGGAGCGTGTGTGGTTAACCGGCACACAAACCTGGATTTAACAAGGTAGGCAAAGGGTAACTTAATATTTATCATAGTATCGGTGGAGCTCGTGTGGTTAACCGGCACATCGATTGAGGGGTAAACATTAAGGGTACCAAGTATATTTGCATGGTTACTTCACACCTTGTTTTGTGATCCTCGGCATCCCAGTCACAAAACCTGAAGGGCACACTCGAGATTGAAACATGCCATTGAAAAGTTCAATGAATCTCAAAAGATCTAGGAGTTTCAAATTCAATTAAAAACCTAATTACATTATTTCGTTTTTCATGGTGGAAATTGGTAAATCGCCATTTACCTACCTTCAGCTATTTTATAACTCGGATTACGACATCCCTCTTCCAGTTATAAATAGGTTGTTGGATCCTAGCCTTAATATTTCATATTGGGTGTTATATTAAGGACTTTAGATCAACTATCTTGAATATCTCCCAAAAGATGTCTAGTTCAGACATCTATGATCTTCCCAAATCTCTTGGAACTTTACTTCCTCCACCTCCTCCAATTATTCTCCCTAACCCACAAGTTCAAGGTCACTCAAGCCCTAATGGCAAGCAAGGTCTATGTGTGATCACATCTTAGAGATGAAGTCACATATTGACAAGCTGGGAGAGTTGGGTGTCAAAGTCTTGAGAAAGTTGGATGTTCAATCACTTTCTAAGTCACATAGTGAGTTCCTTTGGGACTACTATGAAACAGACTATGACATGAACCTTAATGATCATATCTATTTGCTTGGTGCTGCTGAATCAACAATGATTTGGAACGATAGTAAAGCAAATTTGATTAGAAGATCAACTTCCCATAAACTTTATGGACAGTGACAATGGTGACACTGGAAATCCAGAAAAAGCATTCTCTTCCCAATGGAAAGGGATTGGCCATAGTCAACCCGGTTGACCAAATGGTAAGGAGAAAGGCTAAGTCTGAGATAGTCCCATTACCAAAGGGTCCATATGTTTATTTTGCCAAAGGAAGGGGCGTTGATTGCAAAGCTTCCAAGTTTACCTAAGGATGTTAAAGTCAATAAGTCTGACTCTACTTCAGGTAGAGCCCATTATCTAACTCTGTTAAGTTTCTATTCTAAGATCCTCATTACATGATGTGACTGGGTCACATGTTGATGTTTTAAGAATCAAAGAATAGAGAGAAAGCTTAAAGGAAGTATATGCTGATTCTGATTGCATAGGTGGATTTCGATCGCATCAGAATTTTGAAGCTGTTACTTAGGAGTTATGATATATTGCTTAGGAATAGATAACAACAAGTTTTTCCGTATGCATTTGCACTATAAGGATAAGTTTTTTCCGCAAAGTTTTGAAATAAAATAAAAGTTTTTAATTTTATATTTATTTTAAATATACTTACAAGTGGCATTTGTGAAAAATGGTTGTTTATATGTTTCCACTGATAGCAATATTTGAAGAAAAAATGGACTTGATTCTTTCGTTTGTGGTAGTGTCATAATTTACCAAATAAGGAAAGATTCTCATTCGCAAGGCTTCAGTTGGATAGAAACTTGGAATCATGCAAGTTGAATAGTATGATGAATGAGAACTTTCAAGCATTGGAAAATTAAGACTTGTTCACATGGATGTGTGAGTCAAGTTAAGGACTAAAGGGATCGAGTACACATTCTTGTGCACTGGTCAAGTCCACCACAAAGCTCGTTAAGACTATTCGTCATGATTTACTAAATTTTAGTAAATATGGTTATACTTACAAGTTTAAGTATAATTCTGAAACATTGGAAAAGTCTCAATGTATGGAAGAACGAATGGGAAGAATCAAATTAAGCAGACAGATAAAAGTTTCTCAAATCTAAAAAGATGGGAGAGTACTTTAGTATCATGTTTTGTGATCATCTTAATGATTAAAGAACCACATCACAACTGGTCTTCTAAGGACATCTTAGTGCATTCTTATGACTAAGAAGAGGAGTAATGAATTGTTGAAATGGTTAAATCAAGAAGATGATTCATACTTCATTCCAAAACAAGTCTTAGAGTCATACTCCAAGACTGTAAGTTGAGTGACATATCTTAAAGAAAGGTTTAAAACACTTGTCAAATGTAAGAGTAAAAGTGTCCTACTCTTGTACATTTGAAATTGGTAAGTTGTGATGTTTTGGATAAAACAAAGACCAACTTAGGCCAATTGTGTGAAGTGTTTGTCTTGATTAGAATCCACACTATCTCTTGAATATTTGACAAGAAAGTCTTATAGGTCAAGAAGACAGTGGGAGTATAAAAGATCATGAAATAGTTTCAAGAACTAATCAAGAATAAAACCTGTATTTCATCACTAGCACACGACTAGAGGTTTATAACCTATCGTGTTGACATTTCTGTGCCCATTCCAGTTAAAGTTGGCTTTGCATATGAGTTCTGAGAGTTCTCAGTTGGTTGCATAACAACTTGGAAGCAATGGCATGCCCTTGAGCTGCCAGGTGGTAAGAAATTAAGATTGAGTTCAGTCCATATGTGTTTGGATTTGTCATTATCCTTGTCTTGTGACTATGGTTTTGACGATTCACATGGATAAGAACACATACACCATAAAATCTAAGGGTCATAAGGTTTCTCTCCGATTCATGAAAATGATGGTGAGGAAACACTTCCACCAAGTAGATTTGAAGCAGATGGCAAAAGGTCTAAACAATTGAGACTATGATTACGGCATCCCTTTTCATAGTTCTGAAATTGTTTAGACACACATGCATTCTATCTAAAGAAAGATGTATGATTTTGATAAAGTCTTATCAAGGCAATCTCGTCTCAGAAATCTGAACTTTGGTAAGAAAGTCAATAAAGTATTGATTTCTAGAAGTCCAGCTGATTTCTGAGTACATGTCAAAGCTAGTGGAAGCATAAGTGTTATGATAATAATCATCATGTTAGTGGGAGCATGATAATTATGATAAAGGTTGCAAGTTAGCAATGTTAATTATAGAAAACAAAAGTTTCGATTTGTGGAGTTGCAGGGGTTGAAAAGTTGTTTTTGCTATAATTAAGGGAGAGGAAATTATACTTCATTTCAATTCTAAAAGCTTAGATTGAGGTTTTAATCATCTTTAGTCAAGGATATATATGAATTTTGTGTTGGAATGACTCAACATAAGGAAATTCTATATATGGGTCTATTATTTGCGTTCTAAAATTAGATTATGATTACGGCATCCCTTTTCATAATCTGAATTATGAGAACTTGGCAAATAGAAATATTGTAGCAAAAGGATTGGTCTAGTATCATGTCTTTATGTGAGACATCATGAATCGTGTCCCATATGCTTCGGATATAGGATCGATTGCATGTGCTATAATATTCATTCTTTCTAAAATTTTCCAAATGCCTGGGGCATTAAGAAGGGAAAAGGTCTAGAATTGGATATGACTAAAAGGATTAAGCAATTGTCGAGGACAATCTAAGGTTTACCAAAGATTGGTTGCTCAGGGACAGTTGGAAGTATAGTGCTAATTTTGGAAGGACCATATTGACATATTCTGAAAAGAGGCATCTCTTGTTCAGAAGTGATAGTCAAAATGAGAATATGGAGTTGTCTCCATAGGTGGAATTTATCTGTGTAAGATTAGAAAACTTAATGCAAGAAGGATATTCAAAGCAATGTTGTTGGAATTAGTTTCCATGGAGTTGATCTTCATTGGAATGCCCTGTAATGACCGTTGACAAGTCTTTATGACCTTGTACATATTCATTACAAGAGGGTCAGTGCATACAAGTTTAAAATCTAAACAGATTTCAGTTAATGATAAGAATTTGGAATTCTTACATTCTTCGATAAGGAGTTGGGAGTGTGAATCATTGAAATTATGTTCAATTGGTTTATTTCACAAAGTAAGGATCATAGAAAAACATAGAGTGCATACTTGGTGTATGGCAAAGCTATTGTTTTGAAAAACATAGTGTACTTGCTTGGAGCATGGGACAACTAGTGTTTTTAATTCAAGTATAAAGTTGATGAAACCGAAACAATGAATAATGAGTAATCAGTATGGTGATAAATAAAAGTGTCTTATTTATATTCATAGGTTTTGATACAATATTATATTCAATTATTCTTGTGTTTTATTTTGCATGTTTTGACTTCCAGAATAAACTAGGTTATTCTTCCCGAATGACTAAGTTATTCAAACTATCCACAGTCGGTCATATGTTGGAAGTAGATATGAATCAAGACTGTCATGGGTTGGCTTGTAGAGGTCTAAGATGTTGGACAAAGTGGTGCTACAACACTCATGAGTGCTCATAAGTTCTGAGTATTGGATTCAACCCACGCTCATTTGAATCACTTCATGGATTTTATCACGAATGATCATGAGACGATAATATCCTATATTCTTCAAACCTAGAGATATGAGTTGTTACTATGAGTTGGTTATACATTGATTGCACGAAAACGCATTGGTAACTCGATGTTATAAAACGTGCCCTTGTATATGATTCAACAAGTAGTAGAACAAGCCATATGAGTCGAAGTTTATCCATTCCTTTTACCTTCGGGATAAAAGCGATATCTGTGGTCCCCTCGATGATTTAGCGATGACACATGTGAGTGCTTGGCCAAGCCAGGACTGATTTGATTTGTTCAATCAGTCAGTCGTCATAAATCGGAAATCGGGAAACATCAAATGGACAGAGATAATGATTATAATCCATGTCTCAGTCTATATGATATCTAGAATGGAGGAATATATGATCCCTTATCTAATGGACAAGTCATTGACAAGATCAGAGTTCAGTTAACACGTCAGAGTTCGACAAAAGCTTTTGAGAGCTACGATTGCTAGTCGGGTTTTGAAGTCATACTCAATAATAGTTTTAGACTTATCCAAGTGGGAGACTGTTGGATTAATGTCTAAGTCCATAACTATATTTGGTATGTACTTGACCCGACCCGGCATGGTCCATTTGGGTTGCATGGCATCGGGACAATTGGATAGACAAGATGAGGAAAAAAAAGGATACTAGTGATTTATATTAATATATTATAAGTTCTAATATATTAATATATAATCATATTATTTATCTAGTATTGAGCAAGAATTAATTTATAATTAATTAAGTGATTAAAAGGAACTAATTAAATATGGACTCTTAGATATATATGTGTGATGGGCCAAGTTCATTTAGGTTGGGCTAAGCTTTCATGGATAGTCCATGGAGTGTTGAACCCATGGATCATATGAAATGAAGGGTCATGGGTTTAACCCTAATCTCCACACTATATAAAGATGTCCTTGGTTGGTGAAATTGGCACTAGTGTGTGTACACAAAAAGGGAAAGGCTGATTTCACTAGAGAGAACCAAAGTATCCTTATTCTCAAGGTTATTCCAAGTGTTCATGGTGTTGTGTGAACCATTTGAGGTGTCACACTTGGGGCACTAGGCACTCAAGCTTCATGAAGACAAGTTACATAAAAAAAAAGGTATGTATTCTATCTATTTTATTACCCAAGTATATGATATTTGTATGCTAGTATAGGGTAATATCTTGGAAACTTCATATTTGCATGTATAATAGAGAAAACATAGATCCAAGGTATTTAGGGTTGTATGTGCACCATAGGATGTTGTAGTATACTAAAACCCAACAAGGAGTACTTACGATCTGGAGGCTCAAAAGGACTCACAATCACCAAGAACAAGTGTGTGTTCTTGGTGTTCTTGGTGAAATGGATGAAGATTTGAAGATCTAGCCAAAAAAATGATTTCAAATGGATGAAATCAAAGAGTGTTACCAGGTGAAGAAGGATAACAACAAATCAAAACGGAAGAAGGCTTACATTCTTGAAGATCGGGTGAAAGGCTCGATGATAGTTGAGAGAGAAATCGATGTTCTTGACTTGGAAACTGAAGAAATGACTTAGGAATGGAAGGATGTCACCCTTATGGAGGGGTTGTACGACTAACATGGGTGTACGGCCACACACACATGTGTGTACGGCCGCACACTCATGTGTACGGCCGTACACTCCCTCAAATGGAGTGTAGGGCTTGATTTCAAGGCTAGAAACTTACGCGACCCAATCCTATACTCAGTGCTTGAATGTACTGAGCTTTGAACCCTTTAACAAACTCTAAACAAGGCTAATTGATAGTAGAAATGAGTCTGACACACGGTTGAATTGACTGGCTGGACTTAAAAAGCAAAAATTTTCGGGTTGTCACATCATCCCCCCGTTAGATGGAATTTCGTCCCGAAATTAGTTTTCTTAGTAGTACTACTGGGGTTGCGCTCCTCTGATTGGCAGAATACCCACTCGTAGACCTGACAACTTTGCCCTAATGTCCATGATAGGATTCATACTTGGTCCATCTATTATTACCTCGTATATACAAGTCGTATATAATTAGGATTAGTTAGACGGTCGGATGTGCGACTCTGCCCCAGGTCCACAACCAAACAAGGAACAAGAGATAGGGCGGAAGCACACATACTAGACCTGCGTAATCATAATCATATACCACCCTTGCGTATACACTGAATAGTGATAGGTGGGCTGTATTCGTCCTTAGCCTCTGTGCTTGAACTTGGTCAGCTGGACGAGTGGTATTTCGTGAAGGTCTGTTGAACATACGGCGGAAAGGCTTCGGAAGACAAAGTACTCTTCGCACCAGTACTTCGGGGTTTAGAATACGAAGGACAAAACTGAGGTCTAGGTCGGACTGTCGTTACAAATGACGAAAGTTTCGTGAATTTGACGGTCAAGGCGATAGAATAATATCAACTTAGTATGGTGAGGACCACGCCAACTCATGACGAATGATAACAACGGACTCTTTACTGAACAAAGGTTTGGCCGATTTGAAAAAAACGTTTGATATACGATGATGTACTCCTAGTGTGCTCGAAAATGTACTCTTTGTAAACGTTCTAGTGCTTCTGTTTTCCCCTTGATGTTAACACTTCTACGTATCGTACCGCGATGAGCGAGTACATACCGTGAAAGTGCTTTGATAACTAGTGTCGATACTTTATACTACGATCCTCCTCGGTACCACTATGATCGCCTGGAATATACAAGTTATGAATAATTAAGATGAATTAGACAGTCGACTGAGTAACTCTGCCTCAAATCCACAACCAAACAAGGAACATAAATTAAGGCGGAATCACTCACTCTAAGTCTGCAAAATCTTAGCTATGCACAACCCTGATGTACATACTAAGCCATCATAGCTTCTCTGAACCGATCTTTTAGTTCCCTTGAATACTGTGACTTGTTTCACTAAGTGAGTTATTAAAATTACTTTTAAGTGTTTTCCCCAAATTTTAATCTTATATAAATATAAATTAATTTTTAAAGTAATTACTATTTCGAAAATGTACCGCTGCTCGCTGGCGACTCCGGGGTTGATTCTCCTACGGTGATCATCAGAATCCGTCCATCTGCTCCTGAGTTCTTTGTTATCGGGCAGTCTCTCTGATAGTGTCCAGTCTCACCACAATCATAGCAGGCTTGGTTTTCTTTAGCTCCGGGGACTTGGGAGATCGGTTGAGCCGGTGCCCTGCAGAAACGGACTGTGTGTCCCTTTCTGTGGCAGTTCAGAAACTGCATTTCCCGGCATACTCCGGTGTGGTGATAGTTGCACTTTCCACACTTTGGGAGGGTTCCAGGATATCGACTGGCGGGTGCTGGAGTAGCAGGCGTTGTGGCGGCATACATAGTACTCGTTTGTTGCTCTTGCAGGGGTTCTTGTGTTGTTCGCTTCTTCTTCCTCTTGTTCCCCGACTTCCGTTTATAGTCCTCTCCCTTTGATGGCTCAGGAACGGGGACTTCTATACCATGGCGGACTCCATGGTCGATGAGTCGTTGTGCCAGGCATTTGGCACTATCGAATGTGGTTGGGTTAGAAGACAGTACATCTCCTTGGATCGGGGTAGTTAGACCCCAGATGTATCTTTCTATCTTTTTGCTCTCCAGGGTAACCATCCCGGGGCATAGTGCTGCTAGGTCGCTGAACCGGTCAGTGTAGGCCACTATGTCTGAGCCGACCATCATGAGCTCCCATAGTTCTTGTTCCAGCTTTTGAACTTCGCCCCTCGGGCAGTATTCTTCCAGCATTAACTCTTTTAGGTTTTCCCAACCTATTAAGTTAGCCACTGATAGGGTCAGTGACTTAACATGGCTATTCCACCATGTTAGGGCTCTGTCTGAGAAAGTGCAGGCAACAAACTTTACTTTGCTCCCTTCTAAGCACGAACAGATTTCGAAAACCGAATCTGTTTTCTCGAACCATCGCATCAGAGCGATGACTCCACTATTTCCATCGAAGGAATTGGGTTTGTAGTTCGTAAAGTCCTTGTACGAACACTCCCTTGGGTGTCAATGAGAATCTCTGGGATTGGCTAAGTGGGTACCGCTACCAGATCCGAAGGTACCACCTTCGCCGAAGTGAGCTAGAGCAGTTGACACTGCGGAGGATATCGCTGCTTGGAGAGCAGGATCGAATTGTGGCGTTGGAGTTGGAGTTATCGGAGTAGTGCGTCTGTTTGATCTGCGAGGAGGCATCTTTGCTAAAAGACTTCAAAGATGAGATAGAATAAGTCTAAAGCAGTGGATATAAGCCGAAAGCTGAAAAGACAAGGTTATCCTAGTTCTGAGTGTATCGGGTCCTGACTTCCACAGGGTTCTGGAAACAATTCATAAAAGAGTCTATACCTAATAAACTTTATGAATTTGGGATGGCTATCCTCGAATGAATATCTATTACCTGAATAACTGTTACTAGTTGCATGTAAGAAAATAATCCTAACACATAATGTGAGCAGTGTTTCCACTAGCTCATTAAGTTTAACAAGATTATTATTTATTAGTGTGACGCATAAGACGTTTTGGTTACTTCGGATGATCCTTCTTTGAAAACTTCTCATGAACTTGCTCTTGTTCCTCTTTGACTCTTCTATTGACTGCTATGAGGAAGTGGTTACATCTATCTGGGTTTGTCGTGCGAGAAATGGAAGTGTATAAAGAATCTATGAGATTTAAGTGAAACATTATGGGGTGATCCTTACAGAGTCCTCCTATAATTGCACAATGTATACAAGTTGTATATAATTTTAAGATTAAATAGACCTTCGAATAAGTGATCCTACTCCAAAACCACAACCAAACAAGGAACATGTAGTGAAGCGTAGATCACAAATTCTAAGTCTACAAATTATCAATTATATAAAACCTTGGGAGTATACATTGCAAGATTATAGACCTATCTGTAAGGGTCTTTTAAGTTATCACATAAGTTATTTATATAGCCTAAAATACTCCTATAGTATTTTAACGTAATGCACTTGGTATGTTTTAAACTTGTTATCGTGTTATAATATCATAAAATACTCCCATAGTATCTTATCTTTATGTTCTGATCTAGAATTCTCTTGAATAGAGTTAGGTAAGTTTTAAGACTGTTGCAACACCACATCACTCCCAAACATATGTCGGTCACATCTCGAATGAATATAGTTGATCAGGCTATATTGATCCTAGCTATGATTACATAACTGTCTAGGTTTGACCGTAGTGTTCAACCTTTAAATACTTATGTTCTGTTCTTGTTGTGATACTTGTTCTAGTATGTATATATGTATAAGCACGTATGTATACTTTTATAAGGTCTCATTATATATTTAAAATATATTCTTATTCAGAGCACTTCGGCCCCACTGTATTTATAGTTGTATATCTTTTATCGGTTGATATACTTAGTTCACTATAAACAATGCTCTGATACCAATCTGTCACACCCCAAAACCGGAACGGCGGAAACGTTCTGGGGTGGAGGACGTCATGTTTAGTATCACAAGTCATGCATCATAGTAAGCAAAGTAATAAACAACCATTTCATTAGAAAGAAAGTGTTTACAAAGTATGTGATTCACATAATATAGAATACATAGCAAATAACAAAAAGACATGAAGCTATACGACTCCATCTTTTGAATCCCAGTACGTGTACCTGTCTACTGGTCTTCTGAGAATGCAAGTTATTTTGAAAGCGTAGATCAGCATTTAAGCTGGTGAGTTCATAAGAGTTTAGTGATGTAAGTAAGTTGTAAGAAAGTTGTAGTAAGTGGTAAGTTCTGTTTAGAAAAATTCGCCTGTTCCTCCAGAAAATCCTATATTTACTACTTTGATGAAAGATAAGTAAAAATGACTCTACAATCCTTTCTATGAGTACTAAATGGATACAAGTTATATAAAACTCAGAGTAAACAAACAATCGGTTGTGTGTATCTCCCCTAAGCCTACAACCAAACAAGGAACTAGAAATGAGGCGGAAGACACACATCCCATTGTTTGTTAGATCATTGTTGTATATAACCCTGGCGTATTCACTTGGTACTCACGGAGTTAACTGTAATAGTTCCTTTATATTTGATGAAAAGATTCTTTAAGAAACACTTATTTCTTATAATAAAATGGTAACCACAGTGTTCCTTCTATAATCACTTAGTTTATACTAGCTATATATAATCTAATATCGAACATATAGTTAATTGTGTGAATCTGCCCTAAGCCCACAACCAAACAAGGAACAGGAAATGAGGCGTAAAGCACACATCCAACTACCTATTGGATATTAATTATATATAACCTTGATGTATAAACTAAGGTATTATATAATTAATCACCTAAGGTCCTTTAAGTTATACTGGTTTAATAAAATGGATTAAACCCTTTACTGGTAAGTTTCTAGTTTTATATACCAAATTTTCTAATTTGAAAAGTATGTTTTGTACTAGAAAACGGTGCATTGAATTAGTGTCCTATGACCTGGCCCATACCTGGTACCCCTTATGATTACTTGGTGTATACGGTACATATATATATATATATATATATATATATATATATATATATATATATATATATATATATATATATAGCTAAGGTCGGATAGATAGTAGGCTGGGTGAATCTGCTCTAAGCCCACAACCAAACAAGGAACAGGAAATGAAGCGGAAAGCACACATCCTACTACCTGTCGGACCCGATTAATATATATCCCTGAATGCATACACTAAGGAATCATAAAGTTAGCATTATAGGCCCCCTTTCTACTGAATGTACTAGACTCGACTGTTCTGTTTGTCGTTTGTAAAATGTAAGTTTTCCCTAGTTTATAACTATCTTGACTCGAAAATAGTTTGCATTAACTTTCAAGTGGAACTGTCACAAAATGAAAGTAATGGGAAATTATAAGTACACTGTTGTCTTTTGAATTGACATCCTGCAGTACTGATTACCTTAAAACATGTTTGTTTTATTAAGGTCATAATGTGATGAATAGTCCCCATATTATACGCTCTCCCTGCAAGAGATTCTGGGAATCAAACGCGACTTCAGCAAACCTGTTGCTGAGCCGTGAAGTAGGCTCACATTAAAGTTATATGATCATGTATACCCAATTTTACTATCACCTTTTGTTTAGAACAATGAGTTAGTGATTCATTGGTATAATTAGATCCTATAGTGTTCTTATGCTATAGCATCTTAGTATGTTCGTTCTGTTATAGTATCTTAGTATGTTCTCTTTGTTATAGTATATAGTATGTCTCTGTGATGCATTGTATCTACCTCCCTGTTTCTCTTTATAGTATGATTTCTATGTTATCGTGTATTGTTTCTACCTCCCTGTTTCTCTTGATAGTATGATCTCTATGTTATCGTGCATTGTATATACCTCCCTGTTTCTCTTTATAGTCTGTTCTAGTATCGAGTATGAACTGAACCTCTAAACTATACTCCTTATAGTTTACTAGTGTTTTACTTGAACTGTTACTGAAAAGACTCATTTTTCTACTAAGTTATGATTGTACTTTAAAAACGGAGTTTTGTTAAACTATAAAGTAACATAACTTTAAAAGAGTTTTTGAAATGTGTTGATCACTTATATAAGACATAAGCAATGTTTTGAATGATGTTTATAACAAACACTTACATAATTATCATTGTGTTCAACTTGTATTCCCCCCCCCCCCTTAAAAGCATTTAAAACAGTTAAAAGATTCATTATAGGGGTATGAACTCACCTTATGTGGGTGATTCAAACGAATATGCGCGTAAGGATGAGAAGTTCCATGAATGAAGTCCTGAGACACAACGAGTCCTAAATGACATATAATGGCATATAATGGCATGCATATAGTGTTTAGAAGCATCCATATGCAAGAAAACACCTTTAGGGACTAGGAAACACTTGGACCAAGTGTTAGAATCACATGTGATTCATCTAAGGGGAGTGTACGACCACTTTGAGGCGTGTGCGGCCATGGGTGTGTGGCCGCACACTCATGGTAATGAGTGCACAAAAGTGTTTTCCAAAGGTAGGGAGGCTTGTGGGACTAATGCTCATCAAGTGTTGAAGCTAGAAATGCACTTTGAAGGCCCTTTAGGGGTTTTTTGAGGGGTGTACGGCCACACATGGGTGTACGGCCGTACACTCCTTATGTTCTTGAGTTATGGACATTTTTAAGGTGTTAATCTAGTGTTCCTATCAAGTACTAAGAGTAGGGAAGGAGTACTTACGATCTGGAGGCTCAAAAGGAGTCACAATCACCAAGAACAAGTGTGTGTTCTTGGTGTTCTTGGTGAAATGGATGAAATTTTGAAGATCTAGCCAAAAAAATGATTTCAAATGCATGAAATCAAAGAGTGTTACTAGGTGAAGAAGGATAACAACAAATCAAAATGGAAGAAGGCTTACATTCTTGAAGATCGGGTGAAAGGCTCGATGATAGTTGAGAGAGAAATCGATGTTCTTGACTTGGAAACTGAAGAAATGACTTAGGAATGGAAGGATGTCACCCTTATGGAGGGGGTGTACGGCCAACATGTTTTTACGGCCGCACACACATGTGTGTGTGGCTGCACACTCATGTGTACGGCCGTACACTCCCTCAAATGGAGTGTAAGGCTTGATTTCAAGGCTAGGAACTTACGCGACCCAATCCTATACTCAGTGCTTGAATGTACTGAGATTTGAACCCTTAAACAGACTCTAAACAAGGCTAACTGATAGCAGAAACAAGTCTGACACACGGTTGAATTGTCTGGCTGGACTTAAAAGGCAAAAAATTTCGGGTTGTCACATATAGTGTGCAATATTTCGTCCTTTATCTTCTACTACCATGTTATGCATTATGATACATGCATACATGATATATCGTAGAGTTTCTAAATCCAATGGTCATGTTGCATGTTCAACTATATGCCACTTCGCCTTCAGCACTCCAAAAGCACGTTCCACATCCTTACCTGCTCCTTCTTGTCTTCTCTTAAAAAACTTTGTCTCTTTCTTCAACCGGATGTCGGAATGCCCTCACGAATATGGAATACTGAGGATATATTCCATCTGTAAGGTAATACCCATATTTGTATTCGTTTCCATTCACCGTGAAAGAGGCATCCGGGGCCTTTCCATTCAAAAGATCATCGAATATTGGCGACTGATCAAGAACGTTGACGTCGTTGTTGGAACCCGCAACCCCAAAAAATGCATGCCAAATCCATAAATCTTGAGAAGCAACAACCTCTAAAACCAACGAAGGCGATCCGTGATGACCACTTGCGTATTGCCCTTTCCATGCTACCGGACACTTTTTCCATTTCTAGTGTGTGCAATCAATGCTTTCGATCATTCCCGGAAACCCATGGCGTTCTTCATGCGCCGCATACAATTCTTGCAAATCATGCAATGAAGGTTTCTACAAATACATGTCTCCAAATGTTTCAACAACACCCCTTGACAATGTATACAAACTCTCTCTTGCGGTTCTTTCGGACATTCTCATATAGTCGTCCATGGTGTCAGGTGACTCCCCCATAGCCATCAAACGAATGGCCGCAAAACATTTCTGCAACGTTGTAAACCCTCGTCTACCTCTAGCATCATATCCCAATTCAAAAAAAATTCATTCCTAAACATAAAATAACTACAATTAAAAATATAGTACATTTGTTGTAAAATTAAAGAAACATGTAGTAAATTTGTATTTATTTTGCATAAAAGTATAGTAAAGAAGCGAAACTGACTTTCCAAGGCGTTGGCGATCCGTAGGAACACATTCCTACTCAAACGAAGTCTTCTTTTGAAGTCCTTCGACCCGTATACACATTTATCCGCAAAATAATCGTGATATAGATGTTCGTGTCCTTCCTCACGATTTCTGTTTAACATCGCACGTCTTGTTAGTAGCGGGGTTGGGTCTGGTTATAGCAGGTCGGTAGTGTAATAATGATACATCATCCTGAAGAAAATATCGTCATCTGAATCATCGGACGAGTCGAAAGGGTCCATATTTTTTTAAGATAATTGAAATTATGTAGAGGGAAGGAGATAAATTGTGTGAAAATTTTTATAAAATGTTAGGTATTTATAGGATAAATGATTTTTTTTAATAGTTAATGTTTTTTTAAAAAATACCCGGTGGCAACGGTTGGTCAATGGGAAAAGTTTGAAATTTGCTCATTTCTTCCGGTTCTGACGTCAACGAGATACATACTTAACAAGCAAAAACGAGAAGGGGGTGGGGGGTGTTCCCCCCCCCCCCCCCCCCCCCCCCCCCGTTACCACGCCATTATGGCATTCCACGTCACCATAACGAGCACGAGATGTGCCCACACCGTCTCGTCTAAAAAGCTAAAAAACTAGGATTTTCCCGCTTTTTGAAAACTTTACTTTTTCCTACCCAACAAGTTGTTTTAAAAAGCGTTTTTTAAATACACAAACACTTTTTTAGCTTATTAGATTTTTGAAATGCTAAAACGCTAATAAGCTTTTTTGAAAAGCTATCCCAAACACCCACTTACTCTCCAAATGTGTGAGTGGCCATGCATTAAAGAAACAACTGAAATTTATGACACCTCTTGTAAGAAGTATTATATATATATATATATATATATATATATATATATATATATATATATATATATATATATATATATATTGATGACGCACCCCTCAGAGCGGGTTAGAAGCAAGCGAACCCCCAACGAGGCGCTCATAGCGAGAAGTCGGGCCAACGACTCGACCGCCTCAGCGGCCCAGGACTCTCGCGAGGCGATCGCGTAGGAAGTCCGCCCTCGCCAAGTATTGTCGTTCAGCTATAGTCCAAGGATAACGGCTCCAGGCGACAAAGAGCGCAGTCAGAGCATTATCGCCTGGACCAATCGTTGGGCCGGACACAAACGTGGAGCATGACCCTCCAATAAGAGCGGCAGATCCTGTTGGAACCGCAGTCCTTGTCCCTCGTACGGATCGAGGAAGATCTTCAGTATAAAAGGCCGATCACTCTGCCTTGAGAGGTAAGCTATTCTATCCCGACCATTTACGTCCATACTCCAAATTTATCTCACTAACTTGACCGTCAGAGCGTCTTTATGGGATCTCCTCCCGGAGAGCGGCTGACGCCTCTTCTTTCTTTGTCGCCTTTCAGGTTCCATTCCGACGACCATCTCTCTGTAGCTTTGGTGGTTCGGAGCCAGGTCACATCATTTGGCGCCATCCGTTTGTGTGACAATAGATACGCAAACCCCTTTTCTTTTGTCTTTCAACCTAGCCACGCATGACGAAGAAGACGACGGGTGAGTCATCGGAACCACCGCATAACCCGATACACCTGATGGCGTCGTTGGAAGCTGTCAACACCCTAACAACGCCATCTTCCGGTGGTCCACCACCATCTCTTTAAGTAGCGCCACCCTCCGGCGGCCCACCACCATCCCTTGAGGCAGTACCATTATCCGGTGGCCCGCCAACGTCTCTTGAACCGACACCATCATCTGGTGGCCTGTCACCACCTCTTGTGACAACACCGACATCCGGTGGTCTGCCACCATATCCCATGACAGCACTGCCACCAGATGACCCATCGCCCTCCGTTGCAGCAATCATGCAATCGGTTTTAACCCAGAGTCAAACATCGCCACCCACTCCAACTCACACAACACCCCCACCATTCCCAAATAGCGGTGTGTCTAACCAATACATTGTACCCACTTCGCTACCATTCTTCCCCAACACCATCAATCCTAACAATCTTCAAAAAACACCCATGATGCCTTTCGTGAACAACTCACATGCGAACAATGCTATAATCGGCCAAAAAGTTGCACCACAACCGCAGAGCCACCCGTCATTGATGACGGGCACCGTGTCAACATCACCACTCGCGCTTTACCAGCAAATACCCATGACCCAACAACAAATACCCATAACCCAACAACAAATACCCATGACCCAACATCAGATACCCATGACCCAACAACAAATACCCATGGCCCAACAACAAATACCCATGCCGCACACCTTCCCTACTCCATTTCAGCCGTCAAACTTCTACGGCTCGGTAACACCAGACCTTACAGCCTATAACAACATGTTAGTGCAGCCCTTCCTGGCGATGCAACAGCCAGGGTATCACTTCAATCAGCGAACCCCAACCCAAGATTGCTTGTCACGAAGTGTTACATCGTCATTCATCAAAGAGCTCATGGAATATGAAATCCCTAACACCGCCAAACTAGCCCACCTTAAAACGTATGATGGCACTTCCGAACCAAATAGCCACATCGATACATACGAATGGACCATGACGTCCCTCAAGCTAGATGAATGATTCTGGTGCACATACTTTCCCACTACCTTAGATGGCAACGCAGGGACATGGTTCAAGACACTGCGCCCAGGCAGCATCAGCAACTTCAGTCAGCTGAAGTACCTTTTCCTAACTAACTTCATGCAAATCCGGAAATACAAGGGCAATTGCCACTCGATCATTGGGTGCAAACAATGGAAGGGGGAGACAGTCAAGGACTATTTCGCCAGATTCACTAAAGCAACGCTAGATGTCCCAGGGCATGACAAAGGTCTGATTGCGGGGGGCATTCACCTGGGGAATATTGCCGTGATCACTATCCCAGAAACTCATGGGCAAGCAACCTTAGACAAGGGCAGAACTAAAAGAGCGAGTGGCACGATTCCTACGACAGGAGGAAGGCGAAGCGTCAAAGCAGGCATGCCTCAATGCCATGACAGCCTCCGCCGGAAGACCAGGCCTCCACCCTACCCCCACCCCGATCCTCGGGGGGGGGGGTGCCAGATTCATGGGGCGAGACAGACGATTTAGACCTTTCGTTAAAGACGAAAGGCAGGGAAGACGAGCAGAAGTCTATGCGGTCGACGAGAAACCAGCAGCAAAAGGCACTAAAACGCGATGTTGTGAGTATCACAAAAGCAGGATGCACGACACAACCAATTGTACAGTCCTGAAAAGGGAAATTGAAGAAAAACAATTAAAAGGCAACGTTATAGAAATCGCCAAGAGCCTACGGGCTAAGTTCGACGCAGAAAAATCCAAAGACGCCACTGGAAAGACAGATCGTAGCTTGGAAATCTTGACGATAAATTACAAAAGGGGGAGAGCGGAACGCACGGAGGGCACACGAAGCATCACAGAGGAAATACAGGGGCTGACATTCTCCATACACGAACCAAGCTCGGTTGGTTGGAGTGGAGACAACCCCCTCATCATCCAAGGATCCATTTAGGATATCGTTGTCCACCGAGTATACATCGACACTGGAAGTTCCGCGGACATCATTTACGAACACTGTTTCCGGCGGCTACCAAACGCCTGGAAGGAAGGAGTAAGGCCATCGATAGGCCAACTCACAGGATTCACTGGGCACAGTTTGTGGCCGTTAGGTACGATCCACTTGCCATTTACACTAATCAGCCAAGACAAAACCAGGCGACGGACTGCTCTGGTAGACTTCATAGTCATACCACACCCATCAGAACATAACATCATATTTGGACGGACGAACCTACTGAAGTTCGGAGCAGTCCCATCAACAATCCACGAGATAATCAAATTCGGCACAACCCAGGGACCGGGAACGATTTTAGCCACACCCCCAAGCGAGCTCAAGTGTTACGAGATCATGCAATCAAAAGACATCTCAGCCGAAGCCAAGAGACCGAGACCGGACTTGTCGGATGGGGGAGAAGTAATCAACAGGGAATACCCAAACCAGCGGGTGATTGTGGGAATAACCCTCCCCGTGAAAACAAGAGGAGTGCTGGTCCAGCACCTACAGAAGTATAAGAACGTATTCGCTTGGACGACCACATACACGGTGGGGGTCGACTGAGGAATCATAGAACACAAGATGATGATAAAACCAGGAACCAAGGAGATAAGGCAATAGAAGTGGGTCCAAGGAGGGGATCGAAACAAGGCAATCAATGCAGAGGTAGCCAAATTAACTAGCGCCGAAATCCTTAGAGAAGCGATTTTCCCTACATGGATCGCCAATCAGGTAATGGTAAAAAAGCACGACGGTAGTTGGCGTATGTGCATTGATTACTCAGATCTCAACAAGGCATGCCCCAAAGACTACTACCTGTTACCAGAAATAGACTAGTAGGTAGAGTCTCTGCAAGGGTTCCAGTGGAAATGCTTCCTAGACGCGTACAAGGGGTATCAACAAATCTTGATGAGCAAAAATGACGAAGAGAAAACAGCCTTCTACACAGATCATGGTACTTTCTCCTATACAAAAATGCCGTTTGGGCTAAAGAACGCTAGAGCGACTTACCAGCGAATCGTCGACTCTTTTTTCGCCAACCAAATCGGACGGAACATCGAAGTCTACGTCGACGACATGGTCATCAAAAGCCCAGACGAAGGAGCTAGGATGAAGTTAAACCCCGCTAAATGCACTTGCGGGGTAGAAGGACAATTCCTGGGGTATTACGTGACAAAGGAGGGAATTCAGCCAAGCCCAACCAAGATAAGTGAGCTCGAGGAAACGCCTTCGCCTAGCACGCTAAGCGACGCGCAAGGGTTGAATGGAAAGCTAACAGCGCTCAACCGGCTCCTTTCCAAGTCAGCTGAAAAAGCCATGCCGCTGTTCCATACGCTCAAAGGGTGCATAGAAAAGAATAACTTCCAATGGATGGCAGAAGCCGAATCGGTGCTAAAAAAGATAAAAAAGGCGCTCTATGCACTCCCCACTCTGGCTAGCCCAATACCCGGAGAAATACTCCAAGTTTATCTGTCCGCATCAAGGGACGCCATTTCATCAGTGCTGGTAGTTGAGAGGCAGGGGCGGCAGCTCCCGATCTACTTTGTGAGCCGGGCCCTGCAGGGACCCGAAATCAATTACCCAATCATCGAGAAACTAGTGCTCGCCTTAATCAACACAGCGCGAAGGCTCCGTCGATATTTCCAGGCCCACCAAATAGTAGTGTTGACTAGCTGCCCGATAAAACAAGTGCTCCTGAAGCCGGAAACATCAGGACGACTCACAAAATGGGCCATAAAATTAGGAGAGCACGACATCAGCTATCATCCCAGAGTAAGCATCAAGGGACATGCATTAGCGGATTTCTTACTCGAAATCCCAGGGGAACTCCAGCAAGAAGCAGCCGGCACGACCCCGCAAGGGGGGTCACATGGGAAGACTGACCAACAGTGGAATCTTTACACAGATGGGGCTTCCAACAAAGAAGGGTCAGGTGTAGGGTTAATCCTAACCAGCCCCACGGGCGAAGAAGTTACATACGCTTTACGTTTCGACTTCCGCACCTCCAACAATGAAGCCGAGTACGAAGCTTTGCTGGCTGGTCTCAGATTGGCAGTAAAAATGGGGGCGGAAAGGGTTATGACCTTAACGGATTCACGACTAGCAGCCAACCAAGTCTTAGGGGAATTCGAAGCAAAGGATAAACGAATGGAGAAGTATGTCAAGGCGGTACAACGAATCACAAGTTCGCTAAAGAATTTTACAATAAAGCAGATTTCGAGGGGAAACAATAGGCGAGCAGATGCCCTTAGCAAGCTAGCGTCAACATGCTTTGGGCACCTTTCAAAGGAAGTATTGGTGGAGGTACTAAAAGAAAGGAGGATCGACGAGCGCCAGGTTGATTCCCTATCAACAGCGCCACCCAACTAGATGACGCCCATCATGGACTACCTGCAGCATGGCGTACTCCCCGACGACCACAGGGAGGCGCGGGAAACAAGGATACGAGCCCCCCAATATGCAATCATGGGGGGAACACTATATATAAAAGGCCATATGGCTCCATGGCTCAAGTGCATAGATGGTGAATCGGGGAAGAAGGCTCTAAAGGAAGCCCACGCAGGGTCAGCTGGAGCCCATGAGGGAGTGCGGGCGCTCACAGGCAAAGTACTACGCATGGGGCTCTACTGGCCAGAGATACATCAAGACACTGTCGAACTAACCCAGGCTTGCATAGAATGTCAAACTTTCTCGCTAGCATAAGGGGTACCACCATCCAAGTTGACGAGTATAGTTAGCCCGTGGCCTTTCTATCAGTGGGGGATCGATATCGTCAGCCCTTTTCCAGAAGCACCAGGGAAAGTGAAGTTCTTAGTCGTAGCGGTCGACTATTTCACAAAGTGGATAGCGGCCGAACCGCTGGCGTGTATCACTGGAAAACATATAATCAAATTCGTTTGGAAGAATATCATAACGAGATTTGGGACACCCAAAATCTTAATCAGTGACAATGGTATGCAGTTCGCCGAGAATCCTTTCAGGGACTGGTGTAGCGAAAGAAGAATAGAGCAGAGATTCACATCCATGGCGCACCCCCAAGCCAACGGGAAAACAGAGGTGTCTAATAGGACGTTGGTACAAGGGATCAAGAAGCCGCTTGGAAAAGAAAAAAGTAACTGGGTAGACGAGCTACCGGAAGTCCTTTGGTCATATCGAACCACGCCACAGACTAGCACAAAGGAAACACCGTTCAACTTGGCTTACGGGGCTGAAGCGATGCTACCAACAGAAATTCTGATAGGGTGAATACGAACAGAGTATTGCCAGGAGCGAGAAAACAATGAAACTCTAAGGGAAAACTTGGACCTCCTGGAAGAACAGCGAGAGCGCTCGAGCATGCGCTGGGACGCTTACAAAAAGGTAGTGGAAAGATACTACAATCAGCGAGTCAAGGACAAGGCTTTCTGTAACGCCCACAGATCCAGGCTAGTCAATTTAGAGACGATGAGCATCAAAAATGAGTTTTTGATGGAAGATTATTTAGAAGGATTAATCTTAACCAAGTTGTAGTATATGTTACAAGGGTTCCGTACATATAAAGAACGCCGAAATCCGAGTTATAACGAAGAAGTTATGGCCCGTCGAAGTTTTACGGCAAAACCGGCACGACATCGGGAGACGTAAATAGTGAATTTACGGTAGAAGACTTTTTAGCCTTAGTGATCTAAACAAAATATGTAGTATACGTTAAACTGAGAACATACAAAAAAGAACGCCCAAATCTGACTTCGTATGAGGAAGTTATGAATTTTCTAAGATTTGACATAGCAGTGCACGACCTGAAACTCAAATTTTAGTTCGACCGGTTTTTGGCCTACGCGACCTAAATGAGAGTTGAAGATCTCATTAATAGGAACTCAACGGTAAAAAGACAGACGAAAACGGAGTCCGTATGTAGAAGTTATGAATTTTATGCGGACATTTAACAGTATAATCTCCTCCTACTGTTAAATTTAAGATCGGTCGAGAATTAGCCGACGGAGTCTAAATGAAAGTTTTAGATCTTGTTTTTACCTACGCGTGGATGTAAAGAATGTCGAGAATAGAGCTAGTATGTTAAAGATATGGACGAAACTTGGTCCGTACTCTTCTAGCGCGATAAATTCGATACAGTTTTGTAAATCTGAGATAAAATGAGAATTAGCTGACGACGTCTAAATGAAAGTTGTAGTACTCATAAATACCAACGCGTGGATATAAAGAACATCAAAAATGGAGTTCGTATGAACGAGTTACAAATTATAATAGCATATTTACGTATTAAAATAAAGTGTAAATCATATATACGTACACATATATATACAAATGTATATATCATTAGAAAGGTATCGACGATGCGGTTATTATGAGACTAGTGTTGAGTACTTTCGACATTAGTTTAGTACAAATATCGTTAAATCTATTTAAAATAGTATTATGAAGTGGTGTTTAGTCGTTTATATAACTATAAGGTCATTAAGTAATTATGGAGGGTAGTTTTTGTAAATTCAATTACTATAAATAAGAGGCTTGGGCTCTCATATTTCTTGCAGCATTCTCTTGATTCAAGAGTCTTTCTCTTCTTATCCCCCGAGCATTTCGGTCCCTCGTGATTCGACTTCTCTTTCTGTAGTTTTAGTATAGTAAGGTGAACGTTGCACGAATCTTTCTTAGAAAGATTCAGTGACGAAGTTCTGCCCCTGCAGAGCCCGACTCCTAGCTAAAACTCCATCGTAAGTAAGTTATTCTTACCCTATTTTAATATAGCTTATATTTAAAATTAGTATTGTTATTATGAACTTATAATAAATATTTGAGCTATTATTATGACTTATATAAGTGTCGTTATAATATCTTTTTAACTACTCGCGGTAAGGGGAATCTGGTTTAAAGGGCAACATAGGGTTGTTGGATTTCAGAAGTGCTATATGCCAAAATGGTCCTGCCCTCCGGTGTTTTATGTCTGGCCCCTGTCTGTACATAGTGGTTGGAAAGTATTGTTTAAACGCTTATATAATAATAATAATAATAATAATAATAATAAGACTAATAATTTGTCACGCTAATATTAGACTAAAATCTAGTGGTAATAATACTAGGTTTCGTCGAAGGAAATTATTTTAAAGTAAACAAAGTGCTGTCCGAGTACCGAGTCACCACCTTATCAAGTGAGTGCATAGTCCCTTTCATGAACATGATTTTACTACAAGTATTGATTGAAGTATTAATTATATGTTTATGTGCGAGGTAATTGAGGTTGCCTGTAATATGTGTTAAAGAACATACCTGATTATATATGATGATTTAGGATAAAGAGTAAACCTAAATTAATTACGAGGAACATTGGGCAGTATTTTCTTACAAGTACGAGTGAGTTATACTCAGGGAATAGAACTTTAGTATATGTCATTGATCCGGGAGCATGGATTAGACATAGTCATTGTCCCTAGTCCGAGAGTATGGATTGGACATAGTGAGCTGTCATTAATCCGGGAGTATGGATTAAGACATAGTCAGTTGTCCTTAGTCCGGGAGTATGGATTAAGACATAGTCAGTCGTCCTCAGTCCGGGAGTATGGATAGGACATAGTCATTCGTCGTTAATCCGGGACAATGGATTTACACATAGACACTTGTCCCTAATATGAGAGTATGGAATGGGCACAATTATTGATCCGAGAGTATGGGTTAAGTAAGAGGTAAAATTTAAGGTCTGAGAGTATGGATAGTCTCGTTGTAAGGATTAACGGGGTGGGGTAAGAGTTGCTTATATAAATGGTGAAATTATATATTTTGTGAGTTCTAAGTTATATATATGATATAACATTCTGGGATTGAAATCCCTATGTACTCACCAGGTTTCCCAACCTGACCCACTCAAGCTTATTTGTATCACAGGTGTCGATACGAAGTTACATTACACTGAGAGATTAAAGAGATGTAGATCACTAGTGTAAATGAATGTAAGTTCTGTTTATGCTTATGTTTCTGTATTGACGATGACATCCCAAATGTTTTAAAATGAATAAAAATACATTTCTTCGAAAATGTTTTGATAACGTATTTATCATGTTTTACTGGGAACAAATTCCGCAACATTTTCACTAAAAGAGGTACTCTGATTTTTATAAAGCATAAACAAAATCGGTCTTTTCTGGCCGTGAAAATGGGGATTTCACAGTTGGTATCAGAGCATTAGTTTAAGCGAACTAGGAATATGGATTTATTTCTAGACTTAAACTTGGAATGCTAAGCAATGATTGTGATGAGTGTGTCTTATAAAATTTAGGTAATACACCTGAATAGACACAAGCACTAGCTAATTTCGGGAAAATGCCTAACATGCGTTTATGTGCTAAATGATTTATGATGCTTTATGATGCTAACGTCTGAACAGATCTATGGTCTGTTGCCGACCGAATCTGGAAATTTTATGTGTTCAGATTTCTAAACGTTTAATTACGGTATTAGAACTGACATGTAACTTTTCGGAGTAATAAGGAGGATTACACGTCTAAATCTTCTCTATCTATATTCTTGTCTCGATGCAATGAATGTATGCTTCCGTGAAAATAACTTCATGGTTAAGACTCATAGAGAATTAAGTAAATAGAGGAAATTAAAAGGCTTATGATAGTGAATGACACCTATCAGAAGATATCGTAAGAGTTGTATCTTGCCATTAGAATATGTTAGGCAGAAAGTTTAGAGGAGTACGGTACGTCCGAAGTACACCTTCGATTGGCGGGATGGTGGAACGATTGGTGTAATTTCTGAAGTTGTCCCATCATATGGATTTTCCACCACCAACCGAGTTAAAAAAGAATTGATGATTGAAGATACACATGGAGGAAGTCCTAGTAGAGTCTAGGGAAAATTTATGATTGTTTGGACACATTTTTATGTGTTAAAATTGTTTTTGTGATAATAACTTGGAAAACTGCAAGACAATACTTGGGACAAGTATGAGTATGTGTGAATGGTAGTAGAGGCCTATACTACCGTAAGCACAGGACTCATGCTTGGATCAGGGAAAGTCACAAGGTTACCAAGGAGCTAGTAATTGATTTCGTTTTATTCAAGTATGTCGTTACCATCATTTCGGTAATGACTAAGAAGATGATTGTTATTCCGACCCTAGTGGTCATATCAAATTGAGTCCGGCTACGCTGAGTATGTTATGTGGTTCAGAGAATCAAGTTCGATGTAGCATCTGACTTAAGACGGAAGATTGAAATAAAAAGCGATCAGTAGAGGTATCGCGAAAAGTTGCTTGTAGCTAGAAATGCTACCTTTTAAGATAAGATTAGAACATGAACGAAAGTATAGTCTCTTCTGGAAGACTCTAAGAGACCTGAGTCTAAGCGTTGCAACATACGATGATAGGTCATTAGAATATAATACATCGTTCCATTCTAGTAATAAAAAAAACTTATCTTAAGTTTGTATCCAGTGAGGATCGAGATTGTCACTTGAAGGTCATAATTTGGAGTCTAACGTAAGATAGGGAGCAAGTGCAAGATCGAGCACCGCCTGCAGTCGAGAAGTCCAAGAATTAGATACTCATTCGAAGGAACATAGAAGTTACAATTATTACCTAGGATAAAGAGATAACGTACGGAGTCATTATACAACCATGTTTCGTTGATGATTCGGGGACGTAATCATCCTAAGGGGTAGATAATTGTAACGCCCGCAGATCCGGGCTAGTCAATTTTAAAGACGATGAGCATCAAAAATGAGTTTTTGATGGAAGATTATGTAGAAGGATTAATCTTAACCAAGTTTTAGTATATGTTACAAGGGTTCCGTACATATAAAGAACGCCGAAATCCGAGTTATAACGAAGAAGTTATGGCCCGTCGAAGTTTTACGGCAAAACCGGCACGGCACCGGGAGACGTAAATAGTGAATTTACGGTAGAAGACTTTTTAGCCTTAGTGATCTAAACAAAGTTTGTAGTATACATTAAACCGAGAACATACAAAAAAAGAACGCCCAAATCTGACTTCGTATGAGGAAGTTATGAATTTTCTAAGATTTGGCATAGCAGTGCACGACCCGAAACTCGAATTTTAGTTCGAGCGGTTTTTGGCCTACGCGACCTCAATAAGAGTTGAAGATATCATTAATAGGAACTCAACGGTAAAAATACAGACGAAAACAGAGTCCGTATGTAGAAGTTATGAATTTTACGGGAACATTTAACAGTATAATCTCCTCATACTGTTAAATTTAAGATCGGTCGAGAATTAGCCGACGGAGTCTAAATGAAAGTTTTAGATCTTGTTTTTACCTACGCTTGGATATAAATAATGTCTAGAGTAGAGCTCGTATGTTAAAGATATGCATGAAACTTGGTCCCTACTCTTCGAGCGCGATAAATTCGATATAGTTTTGTAAATCTGAGATAAAATGAGAATTAGTTGACGACGTCTAAATGAAAGTTTTAGTACTCGTAAATACCAACGCGTGGATATAAAGAATGTCAAAAATGGAGTTCGTATGAACGAGTTACAAATTATAATAGCATATTTACGTATAAAAATAAAGTGTAAATCATATATACGTACACATATATATACAAATGTATATATCATTAGAAAGGTATCAACGATGCGGTTATTATAAGACTAGTGTTGAGTACTTTCGACATTAGTTTAGTACAAATATCGTTAAATCTATTTAAAAAAGTATTATGAAGGGGTGTTTAGTCGTTTATATAACTATAAGGTCATTAAGTAATTATGGAGGGTAGTTTTTGTAAATTCAATTACTATAAATAAGAGGCTTGAGCTCTCATATTTCTTGCACCATTCTCTTGATTGAAGAGTCTTTCTCTTCTTATCCCCCGAGCATTTCGGTCCCTCGTGATTCGACTTCTCTTTCTGTAGTTTTAGTATAGTAAGGTGAGCGCTTCACGAATCTTTCTTATAAAGATTCAGCGACGAAGTTCTGCCCCTGCAGAGCCCGACTCCTAGCTAAAACCCCCTTGTAAGTAAGTTATTCTTACCCTATTTTAATATAGCTTATATTTAAAATTAGTATTGTTATTATGAACTTATAATAAATATTTGAGCTATTATTATGTGTAAGTCCCCAAAATGCTTGTGTATCAATCAGATCCGTTTGATGGTGCGGAATCCCAATCAAACGGATGACGCCAGATCAAAATAGAAGAGAAGTAGGAGAAGAATAACTTGAATCTTGAATGTATTGATGATATGATTGAAGTTCCTTACACAAGATTCACTTTCTCTCTCTTCTCTCGTTCTCTATTCTTCTATTCACTCACTGTTCCTCACACCCCTCACCCCTATATATACATGAGAAACATCGGCCGTAAACAGGGTTTACGGCCGTAAACCTGTTTACGGCCGTAAACACCCACCTGGCCGTAAACCTGACCGTAAACTCATAAAACATTACAGAAAAATACAATCAACTAGAAAAGCAAAGTATAAACCAATATTTTGACCCAACAATCTCCCCCTTGGTTTATAGCTTTCTTTTCTTAATTGACCCAACAAGCTCCCTCTAAAAAGTAGCTGGCTTTTCTTGTTAATCTTCATTGGGAGCTTGGCTTCAGCATTAATCTTCAAATTCTTCACAGCTTCAAGATGAACATGATGAATCTTCAATAATTGACTTCATCTTGAGCAGTTGGGCATTTCTTCAAGATTTGACTCTGAACGTACATTGGGTGAGGAGGCTTGATGTACTGATTCTTGAAAGATAGCGCTTTCAGCTTGAGAATCTTCAGAGAGAACATCAGAGAGAACTAATCTTATGGATCACTTCAGCAGGTTTAAGATAGCAGCAGACTGATTGAGGAGGCTTCAATGCAATCTGTCACCTAATCTTCAAGTGCAGCTTCACCTTGCTTCTAGGGTTGAAAGATTGAATGTAGAAAGAATAATCTTCATTTCTTGCTCCTTCGAATGAGAATTCTTTGATGATCACGGATGAAGCCTTGGCTCAGAAATCTTCGACACAAACTCCATGAGTTTCATCTTCACCTGAATTCACTTTTCAAGACAAAACAAAACTAAAAGAAAACTTAGCACACAAATTAGAACATAAAAAAAAATATTTTTGGCTTTTTGATTTTTCTGAACAAGAAAAAAAACAGAAATAAAAATATTTATGGATTTTGAATTTCTGATTTTTGAATTTTTTTTAATTCTCCCCCTAAATTTGTGCATAGAGGAAAACTAAGAACAAATTTAACAAAAAAAAATATATTTGGGATCAAAGTTGTGAGACAGCCTGAACTTGTTTATCAGTACCTTCACCTTCATGAATAGATCTGGTCAATTGCCGGTATTGTGGTCCACTTAAACACGAAGGATATCGATAAACTTTTCTAAGTAAACTATTTTGCTGACGACGACCACGAGTATTGTTGTCCACTTAAATTAAGCAACGAGATCTACAGGAAACCTCTTAAATGGTTCAATTTTAGTTGCACTAGAACGTGTTCCCCACTTCCCAATATACCCTGGTTATCAAGATCTTCCTAAGGACTCCTTACTTTAGGTGAGTAAACAATTATTAAGGAGGAAGTCAGATTTAGAGATAGATGCATATGTTGTGTCCCAGGTCGGATCTCTTTCAATCACGCAGAGGGGACAACATATGACTAACAAAGATAGAGGGTTATAGAGATAGTAGGGTGTTGCATATGTTGTGTCCCAGGTCGGATCTTCCGATCACGCGGAGGGGACAACATATGGCTCACAGATAGGAAGAATTGCAGAGATAAAAAAAATGCATAGAAATAGAGTTGCATATGTTGCAATCCAGGTCGGATCTCTTCCAATCACGCAGAGGAAGCAACATATGACTGACAGATAGAAAGCAATAAAATAATTTTCTACAAACCTACTTTATCAGAACCCCCCAGTCGCCATATCAGAACCAGAATTAAGGACATAAGTCCGTACATCAAGGAAAAGTTGAACCACTGTTCTAGATGCGTATTAATTTAGTGTATCCCGTGGGTTCCCGTGTTTATCTCACTGCTCAATCTACCCGAGCGTCGTATGGTCAGTCCAAACAATCCTAACTAAATCCACACTGTCAAATCCTTCGTGCCTACCAGCACATTGAACACAAAGTCTAGACAATTCAGATTCATTCCTTTACACATGTTTTAGACTGCCCGTTATCAAATTCTTGATATCACTTCCCAAAACAACCTACTAACGAAAAACTATAAGAAAATAAAAGATTGTCTTCAAAACGAAACATATTAAGATAAACTTAGGAGTATCAAGAAGAAAACTGAAACCGTAAGTCACCGATTGAATTTGCATCCAGAAGGTCTGAGAACAGCACACACAATCTCAGAACAGATCCGAAAATTCTTCACATCGTTAAGCACTAACCCCATGAGTGATCCCTTCCTTTCTTCCCTTCCCGCAAAGGACACATACTCTCAAACAATGTTCTGAGTGTTGTACAGTTGAGAGATGCCTCCTATCATGTGCCTGGAACAGCCACTACCAACAAACCGAAGTCTGATGATATGCCTCCATAGCTGCTCCGACACAGAGCGGGATCAGTTGGTCTTTGGAACCCAGTCCATTTTGAAACTGGGTTGA
This sequence comes from Lactuca virosa, assembly GCF_052849685.1. Lineage (NCBI taxonomy): Eukaryota > Viridiplantae > Streptophyta > Magnoliopsida > Asterales > Asteraceae > Lactuca > Lactuca virosa. Next base: position 163,431,260 of record NC_136428.1, read on the forward strand.
CCTTTTTCATCCTTGCACGGTACTCTCTCCCATGACATATCATGTTTATTACAAACATAAGATGAAGACATATTAGACGCATTAGGAGATTTGGGAGATTGAACCTTTGGTACCCATCTGCAGTTGGGTTTAACCCATTTCTTTTTCGATCTGATGGGTGGCTCAGTACTTGCTTTTGATCTTGATGTCGGCCGTTGAGATGACTTTGACCTAACCGGTCTTTGTTTCAATGGAGCATCTCTTGGATTGGGCTTCTTGGCCGACATTCCCTTCTTGCCCTTCTTGATGATATGATTGAAGTTCCTTACACAAGATTCACTTTCTCTCTCTTCTCTCGTTCTCTATTCTTCTATTCACTCACTGTTCCTCACACCCCTCACCCCTATATATACATGAGAAACATCGGCCGTAAACAGGGTTTACGGCCGTAAACCTGTTTACGGCCGTAAACACCCACCTGGCCGTAAACCTGACCGTAAACTCATAAAACATTACAGAAAAATACAATCAACTAGAAAAGCAAAGTATAAACCAATATTTTGACCCAACATTATGACTTATATAAGTGTCATTATAATATCTTTTTAACTACTCGCGGTACGGGGAATCTAGTTTAAAGGGCCGCATAGGGTTGTTGGATCTCAGAAGTGCTATATGCCAAAATGGTCATGCCCTCCGGTGTTTTATGTCTGGCCCCTGTCTGTACATAGTGGTTGGAAAGTATTGTTTAAACGCTTATATAATAATAATAATAAGACTAATAATTAGTCACGGTAAATATTAGACTAAAATCTAGTGGTAATAATACTAGGTTTCGTCGAAGGAAATTATTTTAAAGTAAACGAAGCGCTGTCCGAGTACCGAGTCACCACCTTATCAAGTGAGTGCATACTCCTTTTCATAAACATGATTTTAATACAAGTATTGATTGAAGTATTAATTATATGTTTATGTGTGAGTTAATTGATGTTGCCTGAAATACGTGTTAAAGAACATACCTGATTATATATGATGATTTAGGATAAAGAGTAAACCTAAATTAATTATGAGGAACATTGGGTAGTATTTTCTTACTAGTACGAGTGAGTTATACTCAGAGAATAGAACTTTAGTATATGTCATTGATCCGGGAGCATGGATTAGACATAGTCATTGTCCCTAGTCCGAGAGTATGGATTGGACATAGTCAACTGTCATTAATCCGGGAGTATGGATTAAGACATAGTCAGTTGTCCTTAGTCCGGGAGTATGGATTAAGACATAGTCAGTCGTCCTCAGTCCAGGAGTATGGATAGGACATAGTCATTCGTCATTAATCCGGGAGAATGAATTTATACATAGACACTTGTCCCTAATCCGAGAGTATGGAATGGGCACAATTATTGATCCGAGAGCATGAATTAGATCCGAGAGTATGGGTTAAGTAAGAGGTAAAATTTAAGGTCCGAGAGTATGGATAGTCTCGTTGTAAGGATTAACGGGGTGGGGTAAGAGTTGCGTATATATATATATATATATATATATATATATATATATATATATATATATATGGTGAAATTGTATATTTTGTGAGTTCTAAATTATATATATGATATAACATTGTGGGATTGAAATCCCTATGTACTCACCAGGTTTCCCAACCTGACCCACTCAAGCTTATTTGTATCACAGGTGTCGATACGAAGTTACATTACACTCAGAGATTTAAGAGATGTAGATCACTAGTGTAAATGAATGTAAGTTCTGTTTATGCTTATGTTTCTGTAGTGACGATGACATCCCAAATGTTTTAAAATGAATAAAAATACATTTATTCGGAAATGCTTTGATAACGTATTTATCATGTTTTACTGGGAACAAATTCCGCAACATTTTCACTAAAAGAGATACTCTGATTTTTATAAAGCATAAACAAAATCGGTCTTTTCTGGCCGTGAAAATGAGGATGTCACACTTTCGGGGTTGGGGACTACGTCCTGCGGAAGAATGAAGTTAGTCATGCACAACCTCGTGGAAAGTTGAGCCAGACGTGGGAGGGACCATACAAAGTAACAGAGGCACATCGCAACAGGTCATACTCCATGGAAACCCCGGAAGGAAGACAAATGCCAAGGACATGGAACGCAAGGAACCTAAGAAGGTTCTACTTTTGAGCAATGGAAAACCCCTATACAGAAGGGAGGACGATAGCATGACACTCTCGAGCAGATTCGTAAAGCACTATACAGTAGGGAGAGCAAGGAAGACATCCTGTGGCCGGATTGATCACCCGGACCAACAGACGGACACTTAGGGTAGTCCGATAGGGAATCGAAGTGCAAAATTACTATGTATCAGAATTACATGAATAAAATACATTGCATTATCTTTAGCATGAAATGCAGCGAGCATACCCAACATATCTCTAAGATAGAAAACGCAACACAGAGGATACTTAGCGAATCCACATGCACACGACAAAATGGTAGCATACATAATACACATACAAAAAAAAAACAAACAACCTACACAGAAGGTTCAACATAACCAAAGCAAGAAAGCATGTTCTAGTAAACAAGAAACAAAACCATTGTCCATTCATACATAAGGGCTTAGGAGCCATCAAAACAAAATTACCAATGCGATACAATAAAGGCCTTAGAGGCCACAAAACGTTTGAAACATAACAAGACAAGACAAAGCTTCAAAAAAGATTTTTCACACCCTAACAGGGCAGCTCCAGACAACTTCACACACCATCGCCAGCACCATCATCATCAACCTTAACTCCGTCACCTACTCCACCAACATCACCAATCTCAACTCCGTTACCCGCTCCACTAACCCCAACACCCAAATCCTCCACAGCGTCTTCACCTTCATCAGAAGCACATAGCACCCCCACCCCATCCACGTCCTGGTGGCCCAACCCAAGCAAGCCAGCGAAATCCATGGTTGCGAAAGCCAAGAGAGCATCATCCAAAGCCGAAGAATGACTAGACCGCGAGTCACTGGCATAAGGGTCATAAGTACTAGCGTCGACCTGTGCTTTCAAGTTAGCCCAACCAGATTCTTCGCCAGCAACAAAAGCAACATGACGAATACGGCTAATACCACCTGTAAATTTGGGATGCTCAAGAAGTTTATCCATCACGCGCACAAAGCCAACCTGAAGTAGCCAATTACGGTCAGCCCTTAATACCTCCAACTCTCGCTCGCGGTCAACAAGATCCCGCTCCAGACTTTCATTTTGTATCATCAACCCTTCATTCACCTGGGTTAGAGATTCCACTTGGCCTTCCAAAGCACTACAAACATCTTCTAAAACCAACTTCTCCGACACCAAAGATTTGTTCTCATCTTCCAATCGTTGAACGTTAGCACCAAGGCTCGCCACCTCGCCCTGCAAACCAGCCTCGCTCGCCGAAAGAACAGAGTGTGCGTGCTCTAGCTCGTCAAACCGCTACACACGGCAGGACCCAGCGGCCAAGTATGTCATGGCCTGTGCAACGACATAAGCAAGGTTGTGAGCCAAAACGACATTACTCATCGAATCCATATCATCGACGGTAGCAGGAGGAAGAGCATGGCAAGTAAAGTCCAACGCAACAGAACGCACAGACAAACAGGAGTTGGATCACAAACTCCATCCCAGAACAAATAGAGGTGCACTGTGAAGTACTCCTATAGCAGCAGACTCCTGAAACAACCGCTCAGGACTACCCTTCGAAGACGGAGGGATGAAACAAGGACTCAGAGAAATTGGCACAGGAACAATGGGCTGATGAGACACCCCTCCGATACCCTCAGACTGTTGAACGTCATCATAGGGTATCACTAACACATCCCCTGAATGAGACGACGCAGAAGACATCAGGCACATAAGGTCACGGCGCTGCATCACACGCCGCCCAATAGGTCCTGAACTACCCTCAGGCGCCGGCCCACTCATCGCTTGCACAAATTTCCTCTTTTCTACAACCCGACGAATGCTGGCAGTAATCCCGATCTTGCTGTCCACCGCATTATATGTTATCGGCTCAACAGGAGGACAAGACGTAGCGGCAGGGGTTACAACAGTGTGGGGACTTGGCTGGATCTCCGACGCCGTAGAACTTCCCACTGGTTGAGGGGGCACCGAGGTAACAGCACCTAAACGGCGGGAGGCAAAGTCACTTACAGGGGAATCACGCAGTGCTCCAGCTTTCCATGATAACGTCCCCGCAACCCAGAGTCCATGGAGACGGAGCATTCGACACCTATCAATCGTATGTCAAACATAAGGAAACAAGTGCGAGAACATAGAAACAAGAGAGAGGGCCCCACCCCTTTTTTCATCCTTTTCCAAAAAAAGGGGGGGAGGGGGAGGAGGAAGAAGGAAAAAGGAGACAATGGAAGAAGTAAGAAACGACTTACCGTTAGAAACAATGTAGAAGACAAACATCTCCCCCCCGAGCACACCAGCTGGGGCTCATTCCAACACCAACAAGTATGACCTCTGACATCACATCAATGTCCACCTGGAGGGTGCGCAAGAGATCGGTAGTCGCCTGATTATGGGGGAACAGTTTAGGGATAGTGTCAGATAACGCGGTTGCCCGAGGATAATCACGGCCAAGCAGCTCTTGGTTGACCCACAACCACTTGTCTTGCCAGTTCTTTGGAGGCTTGCTATCAAGGACAAGGTTATGGCCTCCCTGGCGGGCGGAGAAGGTGTACTTATCGTTGGTAGCAGCAAACCAGAAGAAGAACTTGAACACATAGTAGTCGGGAACGATGCCATTGGCTCGACATATTATCTCGAAGGATACCACCTTATGAACAACACCCGGTATCAAGGGTTTTCAGATAAACGCCGCCTTTCCCAGGAGGGGGCCGGGTAATCAGAGATCCGGAGACCAGAAACTCCACTCCGTCAGCCAGAATAAGACCATAAGCCTCTTGGAGGGTGACGAACTCGGCGGAGCTGGGGATCAAACCCTGAGAGGAAGCAATGGCAAAACACAGAAGAAGGAAAGAAGAAGAAGGAATGAAGAAACAAGATAGGAACTGAGAAAGAAACCCGCTTGGGAGCAATAAAAGTGAAAAAAGCGAGATTTACAAAAATCCCTGACACGGCTGACGTAACCGCTGCACACACGTCGTAACGTCACATCACCGGAAACGAAGCGACGACTGAGTAAAAGCATGACACGTGCACCAGCAGTTAAGTCCAGAACATCATAGCTAGCTAGCATACACGATGACTACTAGACCGGGGGACTTGATGATGCGCCCCTCATAGTGGGACAGAAGCAAGCGAACCCCCGGCGAGGTGCTCACAGCGAGAAGTCGAGCCAGCGACTCGACCGCCTCAGCGGCCCAGGACTCCCGCGAGGCGATCGCGTAGGAAGTGCGCCCTCGCCAAGTATTCTCCTTCAGCTACAGTCCAAGGATAACGGATCCAGGCAAAAAAGAGCACAGTCAGAGCATTATCGCCTGGACCAATCGTTGGGCCGGACACAAACGTGGAGCACGGCCCTCCAATAAGAGCGGCGGATCCTATTGGAACCGCAGTCCTTGTCCCTCGTACGAACCGAGGAAGATCTTCAGTATAAAAGGTCGATCACTCTGCCTTGAGAGTTAAGCTATTCTACCCCGACCATTTACCTCCATACTGCAGATTCATCTCACTAACTTGACCATCGGAGCGTCTTTCCGGGACCTCCTCCCGGAGAGCGGCTGACACCTCTTCTTTCTTTGTGGCGTTTCAGGTTCCATTCCGACGACCATCTCTTTGTAGCTTAGGTGGTTCGGAGCCAGGTCGCATCATATATATATATATATATATATATATATATATATATATATATATATATATATATATATATATGTATATATATATATATATATATATATATATATATATATATATATATATATATATAGATGTATTGTCGAATTACACCTAATTTTACCTTCTATTTAACTAGCTATTCGACTTAAGGCAGTGTACCTTTTCGCAAATAATATAGCACAAATAGTCGGGTATCGAACACAGGGAACGATTTTACTTAACTAATTTATCTACTAAATATTTATCTAAGAAAAGCAAAAGTTAATTTGGTTTTTATCCGATTTTGCAAGTTCAGACAAACTTGTTCACTTAACTATCAAATTCAATCAATGACTAAAAAACACTTTTGTTTAGTTTGAATCCACTTCTCCTCAATGGTTAGCTACTAATTATGGATAGTTCACATTGGTTACCAATGTGACAACCGGGAACTTCTATCTTGTGCAATTAGTCAATTTTATCAATGTTAAACTCGATTCTGTTACCTTCCAGCACTGTTTAAGGGTTCGTTTATGTGTTCTAAGCTTGAGTACAACCAAGGTTGAGATTAGGGATGAGTTATCAAGTCGTAAAAGTAGCAAATCGGGCCATACTCTCCTTTAGGAGGATTGTACGGCGGTACACATGGGTGTACGGCCGTACACCCCCTCATGGCCGCACACTCACCCCTATATATATGAGTAGACTCCTTTCTTTCATTCCTTTCTTCTCTTGGCTGCACACTACTCCTTTCTCTCAAGCTTCATCAACCGTGAACCCTTCCAAGGCTTCAAAACGTGAGTATTCCATCCTTTAGCTTGCTATACTTGAAGGACTTCTTGATTGTAGCCTTGATTCATCAAATTCCATCACGTTCTTCACCCTTTGAAGGAGTACGGCCGTACACCCCTTTGAACGGCCGTACACCCCCTTAAAGGCTCTCCAAAGTGAGAGTTTGGCCCTTATCTTCAAGTTGGACATGATCTTAGCTTTGATGCACCTTAAAGTCGACAACTTGGACATAAACATGAAGAGTGTACGACCGCACACCCCTTTGTACGACCGCACACACACCTTAGGGCCGTACACCCACTTTGATCAACATTTTAGGCTTCAAACTTGCACTACAACCAAGTATGGGACCTAGAACACTTCCTTGATGCTTCTTAGGGCCTTGAAACACCTCAACATGCACACTTTTTCATGAGTGTACGGCCGTACACTCTTGGGCCGCACATCCATGGCCGTACACACCCCTAGGATGGCCGTACACCTCCCTCACTCAATCATATGTGATTTTACCACTTAGTCCAAGTGTTTCCAAGTCCTTAGGGTGGTTTTCTATCATGTCTAGTCGTGAAAATACCCTAATTTGAATCATATATGTGTTATTAGATGATAATTAGGATCTAATTGTGTTCGAGGTTTCATTTAACACTCAACATCTCTTATCGATCCTTCATACAAACCACTCACTCGAGGTGAGTTCATACCCCTACATTTTCCGAGTTTTTAATGTTTTCAGGGGGGAATACAAGCCAAACACGAATGATTTAATGAAATTTATACAAAAGGATTTCATTAAATTTAAATGGATACATTCGAGACAAACATACAGTTTCTATACTTTTATAAAATATTTCGATATTTTATCCCTTCTGTATTATGCTGAGCATAAGGGACGTTTTCAACTTACAAGCTTAACCATATAGTTTTCAGATCAATACATGATTTTACATAAACGAACACACAAACTATAACAGGTATAGTTTGGGAATACATAAAAGGTTATACATGAACGAACACGCAAGCTATAATAGGTATAGTTTGGGAATACATAAAAGGTTATACATGAACGAACACGCAAACTATAATAGGTATAGTTTGGGAATACATACAAGGTTATACATAAACGAACAATAGTTACAAACTTATCATTTATAAACCTTTCGGTTATTTATGAAAAGGGTTCTTTCTATATTATTACTTGTAAAGTCGTTAATCTAGTTGGAGACACGTCCTTGGGCGCTTACAAACTTAACTAAGTGAGAGGACTACCCCTTATGAACCAGAATCTCCTCGACGGAGAGCATGATTTTTGTGTATAGATCTATACGGGACTGACTACCCCGCAGCTTGCTGCTAGCTACAGTAGGACCGACAGGTCTATGGGTGACAAAGTCATAAAGGATATTGGTGCCCAATTCGCGCCATATCAAGTTAATGTATGGTCATAAAACTCACAATGTGGATAACAACGATATATTTACGTAATAATATACTATACATGCTGGTAGTAACCATGATTTTCAAACATAACATTTCATACATAGATCTTACATACAAAGTTCATCATACAATACATCTGGTAGTAATTCAGTCACACCAACATTTTTACTACATTATCAAACATTTTACTAAAGAAAATATTGGATTTTCTTGGAAACATACAAAACATTTTCACTGATTCATCAACAGGTTTTTAGTACAAAACATCGCTTATGAACTCACCAGCTTTATGCTGATACTCTTTCAACTGCTTGTATTATCAGGAAATCAGTAGACAGGTACTTCCTGAAGTTTTGAGGAGTCGGAGCAACCAAAGTCATGTCTTTTTACTTTACTTACAATTTTGATGTATTCAAACAAGACTTAAACATATGTAAACCTTTTTCATATGTGTATTCAATGTATTGGTTGTGTTTACTATGATTGCTATGATACAATTGTTGTGATACTAAACATGACGTCATCCACCCCCGAACGTTTCCGCCGTTCCGGTTTAGGGGTGTGACAGATTGGTATCAGAGCTCTTGTTTACAGTGAACTAAGTATACCGAACCTTACATGGTATACAACTATAAACACTAAGGGGCTGTAGTGCTCTGAAACTAAAAGTATATTTTCAAAATATAAGTATTTTATAAGAAATATACAAATACACATAATTAATAGAACCAGGGTCATAGGTAGAACAAAACAAAAGTATTTGGATGTTGGACACTGTGGTTAAACCTAGGCAGTTATGTAATCATGTCTAGGGTCAATATAGCCTGATGAACTATATTTACTCGAGACATGACCAACATGTGCTTGGGAGTGACTCTAGTGTTGCAGCAAGCCTAAAACTTACCAAGTATATATACCTCAGATATCGGTAGAACAAAGCATACAACTTCAAATATAGGAGTATTTTAGCTAGAGCCAAATACAGCATAGAGATTCATTTCAAGTGTTACTACATATTCTTTCTTAGCGATATTTACTTGCAATAGTAACCCTCCTCTGTATATCGCTTCGTAGAACGCTTTAACTTTCAGAATGAGATATATCTTGTTTCATATATCTTGATTTAAATTCAGGGGACTTATCATCCTCTTCTTCCTGATTGTTCTAGAACAAAATGCCTCCCTGAAGAAGACCCATCAGAAGGAACAACGACACTCCGCCACCGCCACCGCCACCTCCTCAGTTTGACCCTATTATGTTCCAGGAAACAGTTACAGCCGCCGTAACTGCAACAATGGCGCAAGTGAACTCTGGTGGATCCGGAAGTGGCACTCACCCCCAGAACCACGGTGATCAGGGACATCAAAAAGAGTGTTCCTATAAGGACTTCATGAACGCAAAACCCAAGTCCTTCGATGACAATGGTGGAGTCATTTCCTTGACTCGATGGTTTGAGAAAATCGAATCCATCTTCGAAATTTGCGCCTGTTCCGAAGCAAACAAGGTTACATTTGCCGCCTGCACCTTTACCGACCGAGCACTGACCTGGTGGAATGGTCGAGTCAAATCTCTAACCCTGCCGATCGCCAATGCCATGGGTTGGGAGAGCTTGAAAGAACTCATGCTGGCTGAGTACTGCCCACGGGGTGAGATGCAGAAGTTGGAACATGAGCTTTGGACCCTGAAGATGAAGGGTTCCGACATCGCTGCCTACACCACTAGATTCTGTGATCCGGCTCTCCTCTGTCCGGGAATGGTCACCCCGGAAAGAAAGAAGATTGAGAGGTACATATGGGGACTGACGGCCCCAACCAAAGGAAATGTTTTGGCTGCTAGGCCCACTACATTTGATAGTGCCAAGTGCTTGGCGCAAACTATGATAGATCAAGGGGTTGATCTTGATGAGGTGACAGCTGCTCCCGAGCCACAAAAGGGGAGTGGTGGGAAGAAGAAAAAGTTCTGGAACAAACGAAAGGGTCAGTCTTCGCAAGAGCCCTCCAAGAAACAACAAATGGTGGCAGTCCACGCTGCTACTACTCCTACTGCAGTTCCCGTTAACCCAACAACCCCCAGCCGCTATGCTGGAAACCTACCTCTGTGCAACAAGTGCAACTACCATCATCATAGACAGTGCCAGGAGATGGTGTGCACCAGCTGTGGTAAAAAGGGGCACACAGCTCGACTCTGCAAAGCACCAGTCCAACCAACCAATCAGGCTCCTGTAGCAGGAGCAGGTCAAGCCTGTTATGGATGTGGAGAGGTTGGGCACTACAAAAGAAATTGCCCTAAGGCAACAACAGCTGGCAACACAGGGAGGGTACTAGCTATGGTCTAGGAAGAAGCAGTCGCTGATCCTACCGTTGTTACGGGTACGTTCCTCCTTGACAACTTTTATGCATGCATTCTTTTCGATTCTGGTGCGGAGAGGAGTTTTGTTAGTCATGCATTCAAACATCTACTCAAATGTAAATCCCAACCTTTAACTGAAACATTTACCGTCGAGATGGCTAAGGGAAAGAAAGAAAGCACTAACGACATATTCATAGGCTGTACTCTTACCTTAGGCGATCATTCCTTTCCCATCGATCTTATGCCTATATCCATAAAGAGCTTCGATGTCATAATCGGTATGGATTGGTTGAGCCCCAATCGTGCTGATATTCTTTGCTACGAGAAAGCCATCTGTCTCAAACTTCCCTCTGGCGAAGCCCTCACTATTTTCGGGGATAAAATCAGTTCGAACCTTCGTATCATTTCATTCATCAAAGCTCAGAAGTATCTGTGGAAGGAGTGCCATGCATTCCTAGCTCATGTTGTTGATGAAATGAAAAAAGTTAAAGACCTCGAGAGCATCCACGAAGTCTGCAACTTTCCTGATGTCTTTGCCGAAGATCTCCCAGGAATTCCTCCCGAGCGCCAAGTTGAGTTTCGTATCGACTTAATCCCCGGAGCTACTCCTGTAGCTAAATCTCCCTACCGTCTAGCGCCGACAGAAATGCAAGAGTTATCCAGTCAGCTTAACGAACTGATTAGCAAAGGATTCATAAGACCGAGTTCCTCACCTTGGGGAGCCCCGATTTTATTCGTAAAGAAGAAAGATGGATCCTTCCGGATGTGCATTGACTACCGAGAGCTGAACAAGCTTACCATCAAGAACCGTTATCCCCTACCCAGAATCGACGACCTCTTCGACCAACTTCAGGGAGCCAGTTATTTCTCGAAGATAGACCTTCGATCAGGGTACCATCAGTTACGATTTCATGAGAATGACGTTCCCAAAACAACATTCCGAACTCGTTACGGACACTACGAGTTCGTAGTAATGCCCTTCGGTCTAACCAACGCACCGACAGTATTCATGGACCTGATGAATCGAGTATGCTGCCCTTTCCTAGACAAGTTCGTGATCATGTTCATTGACGATATACTTGTCTATTCGCAGAGCGAAGATGATCATAAACAACACTTGAGACTAGTACTAGAAACATTAAGGGCGGAGAAACTATATGCAAAATTCTTAAAGTGTGAATTCTGGATCAGGAAGGTAACTTTCCTTGGTCACGTGGTTAGCGAGGAAGGCATACACGTGGACCACTCCAAAATCAAAGCGATTGAGAATTGGTTAGCACCAAAGACACCCACATAAATTCGCCAATTCTTGGGTCTCGCTGGCTATTATCGCAGGTTTATCCAAAACTTCTCCAAAATCGCGAAGCCTTTAACCACCCTGACACAGAAAGGTGTAACCTTTAGTTGGGGAGAAAAGCAAGACACTGCGTTTGAAACATTGAAGCATGCCCTATGCAGCGCACCTATCTTGTGCCTGCCCGAAGGGACGGAAGACTTCGTTGACTACTGTGATGCATCCAATCAGGGCCTAGGCCGTGTGCTCATGCAGCGAGGAAAGTTTATCGCCTATGCCTCGAGACAGTTGAAAACACACGAAGTCAATTACACAACTCACGATCTAGAGTTGGTAGCAGTGGTCTTCGCGTTGAAGATCTGGAGACATTATCTCTACGGAACCAAGTGCACTGTCTTCACCGACCATAAGAGCCTACACAATATCTTTGATCAGAAAGAGTTAAACATGAGACAGCGGCGATGGGTAGAGCTACTCAGTGATTATGAGTGCGAAATACGCTACCATCCCGGCAAGGCCAATGTGGTAGCAGATGCCCTCAGCTGAAAGGAGTATTCAGGTCGTAGGGTGAAGGCATTGACTATGACCATCCATTCCCGATTATCCACACAAATCCGAGAGGCTCAGCTGGAAGCCTTAAAACCAGAGAACATGTTGGATGAAGCCCTACGGGGAATGGAAAAGAACTTAGAGGTCAAGGGAGTCGGAGTTTACTATTTTATAGACCGTATCTGGACCCCGAAGTACGGTGGTTACAGAGAAGTTGTCATGAACGAAGCTCACAAGACTAGATACTCCGTTCACCCAGGTTCAGATAAAATGTATATGGATCTCAAACAACTCTATTGGTGGCCGAACATGAAAGCAGAATTTGCTACCTTCGTGGGCAGGTGCTTGACTTGCGCCAAGGTGAAGGTAGAATACCAAAAGCCTTCAGGTTTACTTCAGGAACCAGAAATACCTGAGTGGAAGTGAGAACGGATTACAATGGATTTTATCACTAAGTTACCCAGATCTCCGAGTGGGCATGACGCCATCTGGGTAATTGTCGATCGACTGACTAAATCCGCCCACTTCCTGCCGATCAAAGAAAACTTCAAGATGGAGAGACTCACACGAATATACCTTCGAGAAATAGTTCGCCTTCATGGGGTACCTGTATCCATTATCTCCGATCGAGATAGCAGGTTTACCTCGAGATTCTGGCAATCAGTACAGAAGGCTCTCGGAACTCAGCTGGATATGAGCACGGCATATCATCCACAGACAGATGGACAGAGCGATAGAACAATCCAAACATTGGAAGATATGTTGAGAGCCTGCGTCATCGACTTCGGCATGTCGTGGGACACTCATCTACCCTTGGTCGAATTTTCCTACAACAACAGCTACCATACCAGCATCAAGGCTGCACCGTTTGAAGCCCTCAATGGCCGTAAGTGTAGATCCCCTCTGTGCTAGGCTGAAGTGGGTGACACGCAGCTAGTCAAGGGTCAAGTTCCCGACAGCACTCTCACGGGTCCTGAAATCATCTGAGAGACGACTGAAAAGATCGTACAAATCCGAGAACGACTGAAAGCATCAAGAGATAGACAAAAGAGCTACGCCGATAAGAGACGAAAACCCTTGGAATTCTAGGTTGGTGACCGTGTCCTTTTGAAGGTCTCACCTTGCAAAGGCATGATACGCTTCGGAAAGCGTGGAAAGCTAAATCCAAGATACATTGGACCATTCGAAATCCTCGCTAGGATTGGTCCCGTAGCATACAAACTCCAGTTACCTCAAGAACTTAGCAACGTACATCCCATCTTCCACGTGTCGAACCTAAAGAAGTGTCTGTCCGATGAGACACTTGTAATTCCCCTCGATGAGATCGAACTAGACAAGAGCTTGTACTTCGTGGAAGAACCAGTTGAAATCATGCACCGGGAAGTCAAACGAACGAAACAAAGTCGCAAGGTTCGCTGGAATGCCAAGCGGGGACCTGAATTCACTTGGGAGCGTGATGATTCGATGAAACAGAAGTACCCTCATCTTTTTCCAAGTCCATGATTTGTATCTCTATTCTTGAATTTTGGGACGAAATTCCCTCTAACGGAGGGATGATGTGACAACCCGAAACTTCTATCTTGTGCAATTAGTCAATTTTATCAATGTTAAAATCGATTATGTTACCTTTTAGCACTGTTTAAGGGTTCGTTTAAGTGTTCTAAGCTTGAGTACAACCAAGGTTGAGATTAGGGATGAGTTATCAAGTCGTAAAAGTAGCAAATCGGGCCATACACTCCTTTAGGAGGATAGTACGGTCGTACACATGGGTGTACGGCCGTACACCCCCTCATGGCCGCACACTCACCCCTATTTATATGAGTAGACTCCTTTCTTTCATTCCTTTCTTCTCTTGGCTGCACACTACTCCTTTCTCTCAAGCTTCATCAACCGTGAACCTTTCTAAGGCTTCAAAACGTGAGTATTCCATCCTTTAGCTTGCTATACTTGAAGGACTTCTTGATTCTAGCCTTGGTTAATCAAATTCCATCATGTTCTTCACTCTTTGAAGGAGTACGGCTGTACACCCCTTTGAACGGCCGTACACCCCCTTAAAGGCTCTCCAAAGTGAGAGTTTGGCCCTTATCGTCAAGTTGGACATGATCTTAGCTTTGATGCACCTTAAAGTCGACAACTTGGACATAAACATGAAGAGTGTACGGCCACACACCCCTTTGTATGGCCGCACACACACCTTAGGGCCGTACACCCACTTTGATGAACATTTTAGGCTTCAAACTTAAACTACAACCAAGTATGGGACCTATAACACTTCCTTGATGCTTCTTAGGGCCTTAAAACACCTCAACATGCACGCTTTTTCATGAGTGTACGGCCGTACACTCATGGGCCGCACATCCATGGCCGTACACACCCCTAGGGTGGCCGTACACCTCCCTCACTCAATAATATTTGATTTTAGCACTTAGTCCAAGTGTTTCCAAGTCCTTAGGGTGGTTTTCTATCATGTCTAGTCGTGAAAATACCCTAATTTGAATCATAAATGTGTTATTACATGATAATTAGGATCCAATTGTGTTCGAGGCTTCATTTTACACTCAACATCTCTTATCGATCCTTCATACAAACCACTCACTCGAGGTGAGTTCATACCCCTACATTTTCTGAGTTTTTAATGTTTTCAGGGGGGGAATACAAGCCAAACAAGAATGATTTTATGAAATTTATACAAAAAGGATTTCATTAAATTTAAATGGATACATTCGAGACAAACATACAGTTTCTATACTTTTATAAAATATTTCGATATTTTATCCCTTCTGTATTATGATGAGCATAAGGGACGTTCTCAACTTACAAGCTTAACCATATAGTTTTCAGATCAATACATGATTTTACATGAACGAACACACAAACTATAATAGGTATAGTTTGGGAATACATACAATGTTATACATGAACGAACACGCAAGCGATAATAGGTATAGTTTGGGAATACATACAAGGTTATACATGAACGAACACGCAAACTATAATAGGTATAGTTTGGGAATACATACAAGGTTATACATAAACGAACAATAGTTACAAACTTATCATTTATAAACCTTTCGGTTATTTATGAAAAGGGTTCTTTCTATATTATTACTTGTAAAGTCATTAATCTAGTTGGAGACACGTCCTTGGGTGCGTACAAACTTAACTAAGTGGGAGGACTACCCCTTATGAACCAGAATCTCCTCGACGGAGAGTGTGATTTTTGTGTATAGATCTATACGGGACTGACTACCCCGCACCTTACTGCTAGCTACAGTAGGATCGACAGGTCTATGGGTGACAAAGTCATAAAGGATATTGGTGCCCGATTCGCGCCATATGAAGTTAATGTATGGTCATAAAACTCACAATGTGGATAACAACGATATATTTACGTAATAATATACTATACATGCTGGTAGTAACCAGGGTTTTCAAACAGAACATTTCATACAAAGATCTTACATACAAAGTTCATCATACAATACATCTGGTAGTAATTCAATCACACCAACATTTTTACTACATTATCAAACATTTTACTAAAGAAAATATTGGATTTTCTTGGAAACATACAAAACATTTTCACTGATTCATCAACAGGTTTTTAGTACAAAACATCGCTTATGAACTCACCAGCTTTATGCTGATACTCTTTCAACTGCTTGTATTCTCAGGAAATCAGTAGACAGGTACTTCCTGAAAGTTTTGAGGAGTCGGAGCAACCAAAGTCATGTCTTTTTTACTTTACTTACACTTTTGATGTATTTAAACAAGACTTAAACAGATGTAAACCTTTTTCATATGTGTATTCAATGTATTGGTTGTGTTTACTATGATTGCTATGATACAATTGTTGTGATACTAAACATGACGTCATCCACCCCCGAACGTTTCCGCCGTTCCGGTTTGGGGGTGTGACAACCAATTATTATATTATTAGTAATTTAAGTCCAAAGATACTAATGTTTAACTAATTCATGTATAACTATGCATGTTCACACATAATTTAACACATAATCAATTATGAATTATGAATGGAGCTATGTAAGATTGATTAAACAAACACAATCATGGTCATTATCTAAGATTTTGTCGATCCTAGCTCTAGTAATTTAATGGTCACTAAATTACTAGGTGTCAAGTTCATGTAATTTAATAATCATTAAGCTACGCAGAACATGAATTCAAGTAATTTAAGTATCAAATATTATCATGCTAGGTATTAACAATCAAACACTAGCATATAACCAACTGGTAAAATCCATACTTAATAAACTAATCTATGAGTTGAAGCTTCATCTAGCTAAACAAAAGCAGCTAGATTCAGTTACTCATGGCTGAAATCAAACATAAAAATTTAATAAATAAAAACATAGTTGATTGTACCAACTTAAAGTAAAGGTTATGATCTTCAATCACTTATTCTTCCTTGCATGCTTAACACTTGAATTCTATGGTTTGTTTTTCTCCGGAATTCGTCTTCTAAACCCTCCAAATTTCTAGCAGAACTCCCAAAATCGTAAGTGCCAAGGATATATATAGTTTTTGAAAATTACCCTGCTCACGTCGTGAGATAGGGAAGCTCACGTCGTGAGCTCAGTTATAAACCGTATCGAACACGGATTCTGTGCTCCGAATGTTTATCTTCTAGAATGTTGTTACTCACGTCGTGAAAGCTTATTTCTCACATCATGAGGTTGTCTTTTAGCTGAAATATTCATCTATTAAGATCCAATCCTCCAAAGTTCCAATCTTTGTCGCTTTTGGTCCTTTTTCTTCAAGAATGCTCATTGTGGCTGCAAAATACAATTCAATCTTATAAGTATCATATATCTATGCAAATAACTAAAATATTAATCAAAATGTATTAAAATATTTCCTAAAAATGTGCATAAATAAGGCAAAATAATATATATATATATATATATATATATATATATATATATATATATATATATATATATATATATATATATATATATATATATATATAACAACCAACGAATCTTTTCTTGAGATCTTTTCTTGCGATGATAGAGACACATTGATGCAAAGAGAGAACCTTTTGAATAAAACATTGACCCCATTGATGATGAGAAAGAACCTTTTGAATAAAACATTGACCCATACTTGCACATCCTTGACCAAAAGAATTGTCACATCTTCTGATAAAGCTTAATAAACAAAATATTCTATAAATCTTTTGTGAACGTAAAATAATAACCACATAGAAAAGGCTTTTTATATTTTTTCAAAAAGAGAGAGACTACAAAAATATATGAGCTTGGCAATTTTAGAGTCTCTCTCTTTTGACAAAACTTAACAAGTGGTCTTAGGAACCCAAATGAGATTGGGTTTAGAAACATACCTTACTCTTAAAAATTTCAGATCAGATGTAGAACAACCATATTGAGGTTTCAAAACCCTCTTCTTCTTTCCTAGAGACTTTTGATTCCAATGTTTCTTTCTATGTCCAATGATTGGCTTTGTTTCAAGATCAGGAGATGTACTCTTGGGAACCCACATTTGCTTCATTTTCCTTGGTTTTGGAGATGGCTTCTTTGGAACCCAAGTCTTCTTTGATTGTTGTCTCTGATTCCTTTCTTTGTTTGTTTTTCCTTGTAAAAAAACTATTGAAATAAGAACATTCACCAGGAAGCTTACTAGCATGAGATCTTTTAATGTTTGGAGTTATAGTTACACCTTGAGTCTTGACAGGGTGAGATGAAGTGTTCACAACTTTAGATAGCTTGACAGTGCCAAAAGCCTTGTCAGTGTGAACTGATTTGTTAGCTGTGATGTCTGAACAGTGCGGGACTTCATGGCAACGCAAACTGGAGTAGTAGTGTTAACTTTATTGGCAATAAAACTCGACTTGTCAGCATGATATTTCTTTGAAGTCATTCCAGTGTAATGAGATATTAAGGGAGTGGGTCCTTTGATAATGTTAATGGGTTCTGATGAAGCTTTTCGAGTATGATCAGCTTGTGGTTTCTCAGTGTAAATCTTATCAGTGTGAGGCTTGTTGGTGCAAGATTTGTTGTGATGTTCATCAGTGTGAAAACTAGGGTTTCTTGATAATGAACATTCTTCAAGTACATCTTCTGTTTGAACACTTACGGGTGAAAAGCCTTGGGTTTCTCCCACCAAACTTGCGCTTGTATGCTCCAGAATTGGGATGTTCAACCTTCGCTACCATAGATCCCCCTCGAATCTATGTGTTGGTTAGACGATAGGTTATACGCTTTAAACTGTCGTAGGTTGTGGGTTTTGATGTGATAACCATCCCTTGGATCAGTGTTGCTAGACCCCATATGTATTGCTTAATTTTCTTTTATTTGGGAGGTTGCAAGTCCCGGACACATCACAACAAGGCCATTGAACCTAGCGGTATATGCGCTTCACTCGGAACCTTTTATAGTTAGGTTCCATAGCTCTTGTTTAAGGTTTTGTACCTCGTCTCTAGGACAATACTCTTCTATCCACATCATCTTCAGATCCTCCAACTCATGGATTTTGTAGTATTGATGCCCATCGTGCTTGCATAGCTATTCCACCACGTTAATGTTGCATCACAAAAAGTATAGGCTGCTAATCATACATTGCAATCATTCAGACAAAAGCTTATTTGGAAGACAGACGTTGTCTTCTCAATCCATCTTGTTAAGCCAACAACTCTTTCAGTTCCATAGAAGTTCTTTGGTTTACAGTTCATAAAATGTTTGTAGGTGTAAGTTCATGCATCTCCTACGTTTCTTCAATGGAAGTTATTCTCATGTCCACTATTGTTGTGGCTTCCTTTTCATAATTTTCCAATGCTTATGTGACTCTTTGTGCTATCATTTTCTCAAGCATTGTCGGATCTGTTGGTGGAATTACCACCGGAGGCAGTTCTTACGTTGGTTGTTCTAGAGGTGGTCGATTTTTGTTAAGTCGATTACTTTTCCTTCTCGGATGCATTGTATTTGCCCTATCATATTTAGTAAGGAAAATGTAGGTTTTATGAAGCATGTGTCAATTTGGATAAAAATTTGAATGACTATAAGGCTTAATGCAAAGTTTTCCATGAAATCTTTGAAGATTTATTAGTTGGAATAATAACCCACACAAATTTCACTATATAATTTTCCATTTGATAATAATAATATGCTTCATATTTCATTCACAATGAGTGATGACATAAGTTTATCGAAACTATCTTACATATAACTAGGGGTGAAATTTTGATACATAATTCAAAACTTGCAAGAGTGTCTATATTCTTGCTTTTAGCTTTTTCTCAAAACTACTTTTTCCTAAGTCACCATCATCAAACCCTCTACCAAAAACCAAGGTCACGACCCTGTGACATCCCCAAATTCACGGTCATTTTAATTTTTTTTTATGCTTATTTAAAAAATCAGAGTATTCATTTTAAAGAATAATATTGCGGAATGTGTTCTCAATAAAACATGATAAATATGTTATCAAAGCATTTCCGAAGAAATGTATTAGTTTTATATTAAAACGTTGGGATGTCATCGTCAATACAGGAAACATAAGCATAAACAGACCTTACATTCATTTACAGCTCCTTTAATCTCTCAGTGTAATGTAGCTTCGTATCGACACATGTGATACAAATAAACTGAGTGGGCCAGGTTGGGAAACCTGGTGAGTATATAGGGCTTTCAACCCACAATAATATAATTATTATCGTTAATTGTCAAACAATTAACCCAACTTCCCATCTCCATTATCTTCTTCATTTCTTAAGGATCTACCCTAATAATCATCTATCATTCACTCATTCATTCCTAAGGAATAGGCAGGAAGTTCGTCGATGCCATGGTTTATTTAACAGGCACTAAGTCCATAGTTGTCAATGTTATTTGTTAGGTACTAAGTCCATAGCTGCCAATATCCATTTATAGGGCACTAAATCCATAGCTGCCAACGTTCATTTGTAAGGAACTAAGTCCATAGTTGGGAATGTTCATTTGCAAGGCACTAAGTCCATAGCTGCCAGGGTTTATCTATTTGGCACTAAGTCCATAGTTGACAGGGTTTATCTATCAGGCACTAAGTCCATAGCTGTCAATGTTCATTTATTTCATCTTTCATTTCTCATCATTCATCTACCCATCTTTACCTAGTATTTTTATAGGCATAAAATACATATATAGTTTAAATCAAATAAAACATTTATATTTTGTTCGTCCAGCATAGATATTAAGAACACAGATAATATGCACACATATCACGTAGTGTAAATACTTCATATCTGTGTGTAAGATGAAAGTAACTATGCACTCACTTGTTAAAGTGATGATTCCAAACTCGGGCAGCGCTTCGCTTCTAACAATTCTATTTTCCTTCGGTGAAACCTAGTTTCATTACCGCTAGATTTTAGTCTAATGTTTATTGCGACTATTTACTAGCGATATTGTTTTATAAGTATTAAACAATATTTTTCAACCACTATGTACAGATAGGGGACAGACATGAAACACCGGAGGGCATGACCATTTTGGCATTATAGAACTTTTGAACTCTAACAACCCTATGTGGCCCTTCAAACCAGATTTCCCATACCGCGAGTAGTTAAAAGATATTATAATAACTCTCTGTATATTATATTTTATAATATATATTGTTTATAAGGTCATAATAACGATAATAAACTTAAACATAAACTATACTTAGAGTAGGGTAATCATAACTCACTCACTAAGAGGTTTGGCTAGGAACCGGGCTTTGCGGGGGCAGAACTTACGAGCCGAAATCTCTTCTTCACAGAGGCTTTTGGCACTCCGGGACTTGCCTCTTAGCAATTGGTAAGTACTAAGGGTTGGGAGGGGTTTAGAGAGAAGTTAGAGAGAGAGAGAGAGAGATAAAGGTTGAGGTGTGAAGAAAATGGGAGAACCTCGCATGATATTTATAGGCTAGAAATTGGCTGAACTCGGCAAGTTCTGGGCCTCCAACACGTCATGTTGGTGTGCCACATGTCAACCTATGGTGGCAAGGAGTGGGGAGGAAGCAATGGTTTGGATTTTGCCACGTGTCACTCGCAGATTACTCCAAAAACTAATTATCTTCTAAAATCCGTAACTTTCGCATACAAGCTCTGTTTTTATGTGATTTATATCCACGTGTAGGTATTGACTAGATGTACAACTCTCCTTTGGACTCCATTGGCTAATTCTCGACCAATTTTAAATTTAACAGTATGAGAAAATTACACTGTTTAACGAACGTGTAAAATTCATAACTTCTACATACGGACTCCGTTTTTGACAGTCTTTTTATCAATGAACTCCTATTAATGAGATCTTTAATTCTCATTTAGGTTGTTTCGGCTAAAAATCGATCGATCTAAAATTTGATTTTCGGGTTGTGTACTATTATGCTAAATCTTAGAAAAATCATAACTTCCACATACGAAGTCACATTTGGACGTTCTTTTTATGTATGTTCTCGGTTTAACGTATACTATGACTTTCGTCTAAATCGCTAAGGCTAAAAAGTATTTTATTGCAAACTCACTTCTTACGATTCTCGGTGTCGTGCCAGTTTTGCCTTAAAACTTCGACGGGTCATAACTTCTTCGTTATAACTCGGATTTCAATGTCCGTTATATGTACGAAACCCTTGTGACATATACTATATCTTAGTTAAGATTATTTCATCTAAATAATCTTCCATCAAAAAGTCATTTTTGACGCTTATTGTCTCTAAATTGAGTAGCCCGAATCTTCGGGTGTTACAATTATCTCCCCCTTAGGATGATTACGTCCTGGAATCATCAATGAAAAAGGGCTTGTATAACGACTCCATACATTTTCTCTTCAACCTAGGTAATAACCGTAACTTCTACTTTCCTTCGAATGAGTATCTAACTTTTGGACTTCTTGACTGTAGACAATTCCCAATCTTGCACCCGCTCCTCATACTATTTTGTACTTTCAATTGTAACCTTCGAGTTACAAAATCAATCCTTATTGGAGACTCTTACTTAAATAGACTTTACTTCGATTATCATAATAGACCGATGGCTCATGTTCTAATGACCTCTCATCATATGATGCAACGCTTAGACTCAGGTCTCTTAGAGTCAAATTCCAGAATGGAAGTTTCCTTAATGTTATAATGTGATATAATCACATTATAGCATGTACCACTTCTAGCTACAAGCTCTTACTTTAACAACGATCACGATACTTCTATTGATCGCTTCAATTATCTTTCACTTCAATCTTCTGGCTTAAGTCAGATGTTGCATCGAACTTGGTTCTCTCAACCATGTAACATACTTATCTTAGTCGGACTCGATTTGATATGACCACTAGGGTCAGAGTAACAATCATCTTCTTAGTCATTACAAAAACGATGGTAACGACTGACATAAACAAAACAGAATCAATTACTAGCACCTTGGTAACCTTTTCCTTGATCCAAGTGCGAGTCATGTGCTTCCGGTAGTATAGGCCTCTACTACCTTTCACACCTACTCAAACTCCTCCCAAGCATTGTCTCGCAGTTCTCCAAGTTATTATCACAAAAACAATTTTTAACATATACAAATGTGTCAAAACAATCATAAAATTTTCCCTACACTCTACTAGGACTCCTTCCATGTGTATCTTCAACCATCAATTCTTCTTCAACTCGGTTAGTGGTGGAAACGCCAAATGATGGGACAACTTTAGGAATTACTCCAATCGTTTTATCATCCCGCCAATCGAAGGTGTACTTTGGACGTACCGTACTCCTCTGGACGTACTGTTATTTTATCAGACGTATTCTAAAGGTAAGATACCAATCTCTCGATATCTTATGATAGGTATCATTTGCTATCGTAATCCTTCTCATTTACTCCATTTGCTCAATCCACTACGAGTCCTTATCGTGTCCTTCCATACACTGTAATAGTTGTTCAAGACGAGAAACTCAAGATAGAGAAGGTTTAGATGCGTAATCCTCCTTATTACTCTGAAAAGTTACATGTCGGTTTTGTAACGCCTGGTTTCTAGTATGTATTTAAAATCATAATTTATTCATTTTTGTATAGAAACTCAACGAGTTGGAGGCCCCAAACTCGTCGAGTAGAGATGGATTGGGACGCAGGTTAAGAATTCTACTCGACGAGTTGAGAAGCCCCAACTCGACGAGTAGGTTGGCAGAATGAAACCCTAATTTCCACGGTTTTGCACCCTATTTAAACACCTTAACCCCATAAGCTGGCCTCATTTCCAGCCTCCATTGTCCCAAACCCTAATTCACTTTTGAGAGTTTTGACCCAATTTTTATGCATTCTTGGTGATTTTGAAGAAGAAGGTACTTGATGAAGGAGCAAGGACGTGTAGTAGGAGAGTAGATTTAGAAGTTGGGCTTCATTTCAGGTTCATCTGAGGTATAAAGCTCCTACCTTGTCTATAGCATGCTTAGATCTAGTTTTTGGATGTTTTCTTCATGTTTTGGTCCAAGTATGTTGGTTTTTGGGATTTGGACGTCCTATGTGGGAAAACCCTTCAGATCTAGGGTCTTGAGGGGACTTCATGGCATAAATGTGCCAACTTTATGGCCATGGAAGTCCCATGCAAATTTTAGACCATCCTAGTAGGTCATGCATGCAAGTAAAGATGGGAACTTTATGTGACCAAACCGTCCCTAGAGTCCAGATCTATGACATCATGGCTTATCTTGAACTTTTTATGGCTTTTGGAGTTGGATCTAAGCCATTTTGAGTTAGGGTTAGAGCTCATTTCTTCTAGGATGGCTCTTAATGGGTAAAGTCGGGTCAAAATGTCCCAATTCTACTAAAAGGAAGAACTCGACGAGTTCAAGAATGGACTCGACGGGTTGATTTTGCGAAGTCCCGATGTGACAATTGGTAGTTCTGGGTCAACAAAAGTCAAATAGATAAGACAAAAAGTATAAATAATGCCTTGCTTTTAGGGTTTTCGGTTTTGAGACTCAAGAACTATGAGATTTCGGTTATGATGGACCGAAATCACTTGCCTAGGCCGAAAACAGACCTAGGCCGAAATCATACATGGGCCGAAATCTTGCTAGTACAGAAATCAACATTTATGGGTGGTGCATGACCGAAAACTCATAGGATTTCGGTGGCGTAAGGGTGATTTCGGTCATGCCTTGGCCGAAATCACCAATTTGGTTTAATGGTGTTGCATTATGATTGGTTGATTCTTTCCCCCATGTGATGTATTACACATACCAATGCAAACATCAGTTCACCTTACCCTCTTTTCCCGCTATATAAATGACCAAAGACTCCTTCAACATCCTTTACTGTTAGCATACTTCCCTACATTTTCTCTCAAAGAAGCAAGTTCAAGTTCATCTTCAAACCTTCAAACTTTCCCAGGAGACTAGTTCTTCAATTGATTCTTAGGAATCTTTGTAAGTATTCCTTATATAAAATATAGTGTTTATACAATACTTCCATGTTAGTCTTCTAATTTACACACATTATTATGTGCTAAATACTATTAGGATATGACCACCTTCAAAGTATTCTAACACGAAGATCATCATCTTCACCTCGTTATCTAGCCAAGAACACATTCAAGGTGAGTTCATACCCCCACACTTTCTTGAGATATTTTTTTAATGTTTTAGGGGGAGAATACAAGTGAAACACAAGAAAACTTGTGTTAAAAATATGAAATGGTTAAATACATTTTATTACTGTTTATACAAAGATGCTAAATTCATAAATAGTTTTGAGTCAAAACTCGTGAACTTTTCATACAACATTTTGCTCAAAACACAAAGCCACGAAAAACGATCACAATTACGCTAGTTTATTCTTATATATATATATATATATATATATATATATATATATATATATATATATATATATATATATATATATATATATATATATAACGGTACATACAAGGAATTCATCATTTCAGTGAAACAATTTTTATAAACTATAATAGGTATAGTTTATGGGTCAATTACGCTATTTTTTCCATTACGAGATACAATACAAAAATAATTATTTAAAGGCATAATTATTTTACACTACGTAACTATTTTGGAAGGATAATACTTCCACATACAAAATGTTTTTTCATTACACTACACGTAAACTGTTAATACAAGGTTGTGAGACACTAAATTCACGTACTTTCTACAATACTTACAAAAGTCTTGAATTATAACCAGAGTCTGAGGTGACAATCACGCACCTAAACTGTTAGATACAGTTACACCGGCATGTCTGGGGTGATAAATGTTGTAACATTCCGACGCCTGAAGAACGTCGTAGCAGGCCGTCTAGTCGTTAGCATGGTTATAATAACTCACATGGGGTATTAACAATACATTTGGTTTACGTGGCTAACCTACCTTCAATCAGTTTTCTAAAATAATAAAACTACATTATACTATTTTCCAATACAACACTACTTATCATATTGGGTCTTGGGATTTAGACCTACAGTTCATTTCACAAGAAAATATTGGATTTTCTGGAAGTCACACTCTATCATCTTACAAGGAAAAATGGCAGATTTTTCTCATATAAAATTCTTATGAACTCACCAACTTAATTATTGACACTTTTTCAAAAATGCTTGTATTCTCAGGAAATCAGTAAACAGATAATCAAAACAGTTTTTGAGGAGGGAGTGCTGCCACATCACGTCATATATTTTAGTCATATGTATTTTTGGCATCAAGTAAACAATGATTTGATTGCAATTTAAACTTATAAATTATTAATATGATGGTTGTATGGCCTTGATCATTATTATTCAATTGTTATGATATTGTACATGAAAGTCACCTACCCCGGACGTTTTCACCGTTCTGGTTTGGGGGTGTGACACCCGATTCTGTTGATAGGGAAGAACTTGACGAGTTGGATCGCAATTTTAGGGTTTTATGATTTATGGACTCAGCGAGTTGAAGGGCCAACTGGGTGAGTCGAGTCAACTCAGAATGTTGACTTTGACCAGAATGTTGACTTTGACTATGACCAAAGTTGACCCTTAAGGGGTCATGAGTATGAAAGGGTAATTAAGGAAATCTTTTATGTATAGGAGCTTGAGTTGGGTTGATTGTCGGAGCCGAGGATTTTTAGCTACTTTTTGATATTCGAGGTGAGTTACCTTCCAGTAGAAGTGGATCGAAGGCACCAATGCCGGCCCACTAGTAGCTGATTACAGTAGAGATGATTGTCTCTGTGATAATTGTTTGGTACGCCACTATCTGTTATGATTTATGTGCTAGTATGCTATGATACTATGTGATAATGATAAGAGGGGTGGATTAGACCCCGTAACCGGTTGAGATAAACCGGAGGGTAGGTCAGGCACCCAGATATACCTGACAGTATGATAATAATATGTTACTATGTGGTAGTGGTAGGGGGTGATATCGACCCCGTAACCGGTTGAGATAAACCAAAGGGTAGGTCGGGCACCCAGATATGCCTGACAAGGTAGGTCGGGCCCCCAGATATGCCTGACAGTGGTAGGTCGGGCACCCCGGTATGCCTGACATTGGTAGGTTGAGCACCCACATATGCTCAGCAGGGTAGGTCGGGCACCTAGATATGCCTGACAGTATGTTTATTGTATGGTATGTGGTATGAGGGGGGGAACTCACTATGCTTTATGCTTACGGTTTTCAGTTATGGTTTTAGGTACTTCTTCTTCGAAAGGATAGGAGCCGACATGATTGCAGTGCATCACACCATGATTTCTGCACATGAGATCTTTGGGAGTTATACTCTGATGTTGTTTTATCATGACATGTTTTGACTATTGATACATTGGTTTTGATATGAGTTGATGCTAAGGATGTTTTCAGGCAAATGTTTTTATAATTATTAAATTTAAAATGAAATTTTTGGTCATAAATTTTGGGATATTACAAGTTCTGATATCGTAGTTAAACGTTTACAAATCTGAACACATAAAATTTCCTGATCCGGTCGGCAACAGACCATAGATCTGATCAAATAATGGTATCATAAAGCATCATAAATCAGTTAGCACATAAAAGCAATTTAGGCATCTTCCCTAAATAAGCTAATGCTTGTGTCTATTCAGGTGTACTCTTAAAATATATTAGACACGCTCCTCACGATCATCGCTTAGCATTCTATGTTTAAGTCTAGAAATAAATCCTTATTCCTAGTTTGATTAAACTAATTCTATGATACCAACTGTGACATCCCCAAATTCACGGTCATTTTAAAATTTTTATTTATGCTTATTTAAAAATGAGAGTATTCATTTTAAAGAACAATATTGCAGAATTTGTTCGCAGTAAAACATGATAAATATGTTATCAAAGCATTTCCGAAGAAATGTATTTGTTTTATATTAAAACTTGGGGATATCATCGTCAATACAAAAACATAAGCATAAACAGACCTGACATTCATTTACATCTCCTTTAATCTCTCAGTGTAATGTAGCTTCGTATCGACACATGTGATACAAATAAACTGAGTGGTTTAGGTTGGGAAACTTGCTGAGTAGATAGGGTTTTCAACCCACAATAATATAATTATTATGTTCAATCGTCAAAAAATTAACCCAATTCCCCATCCCTATTATCTTCTTTATTTCTTAAGGATCTACCCTAAGAATCATCTATCATTCACTCATTCATCCCTAAGGATTTTCCTAAGGAATAGGTACGAAGTCCATCGCTGCCAAGGTTTATTTAACGGGCACTAAGTCAATAGATTTCGATGTTATTTGTTGGGCACTAAGTCCATAGCTACCAATATCCATTTATAGGGCACTAAATCCATAGCTTCCAACGTTCATTTGTAAGACAGTAATCCATAGCTACCAATGTTCATTTACAAGGCACTAAGTCCATAGTTGTCGTGGTTTATCTATTTGGCACTAAGTCCATAGCTTCCAGGGTTTATCTATCAGGCACTAAGTCCCTAGCTGCCAATGTTCATCTATTTCATCTATCATTTCTCATCATTCATCTACCCATCTTTACCCAATATTTTTATAGGTATAAAATACATATACAGTTTAAATCAAATAAAACATGTATATTTTGTTCATCCGGTATAGATATCAAGAACACAGATAATATGCACACATAACACGTAGTTTAAATACTTCATATCTATGTGTAAGATGAAATTAATTATTCACTCACTTGTTAAATTGATGATTCCAAACTCGAGCAGCACTTCGCTTCTAACAATTCTATTTTCCTTCGGTGAAACCTAGTATCATTACCGCTAGATTTTAGTCTAATATTTATTGTGATTATTTACGAGAGATATTGTTTTATAAGTGTTAAACACTACTATTCAACCACTATGTACAGACAGGGGCCAGACATGAAACACCGGAGGGCAGGACCATTTTGGCATTATAGCACTTCTGAAATCCAAGAACCCTATACGACCCTTCAAAACCAAATTCCCCGTATCCTGAGTAGTTAAAAGATATTATAATAACAATTTGTATATTATATGTTATAATATATATATATATATATATATATATATATATATATATATATATATATATATATATATATTGTTTATAAGGTCATAAGACGATAATAAACTTAAACATATGTTATACTTAAAGTAGGGTAAACATAACTCACTTACTAGGAGGTTTAACTAGGAACCGGGCTCTACGGGGGTAGAACTCCCGAGTCGAAAGCTCTTCTTCTCGGAGCCTTCTGGTGCTCCGGGACTCGCCTCTTAGCAGTTGGGAAGTACTAAGGGTTGGGAGGGGTTTAGAGAGAAGTTAGAGAAAGAGAGAGAGAGAGATAAAGAGAGAGAGAGAGGGAGAGAGAGAGAGAAGGGTTGAGTGTGAAGAAAATGGGAGAACCTTGCATGCTATTTATAGTCTGGAAATTGGCTCAACTCGGAGAGTTATGGGCCTCCAACTCATCGTGTTGGTGTGTCACATGTCACCATCTGGTGGCAAGACATGGGGAGGAAACAATGGTGAGGATTTTGCCACGTGTCACGTGCAGATTACTCCAAAAACGAATTATCTTCTAAAATCCATAACTTTAGCATACAAGCTCCGTTTTTGACGTTCTTTATATCCATGTGTAGGTATTAACAAGATCTACAACTCTCCTTTGGAATCCATCAACTAATTCTCGAATGATTCTAAATTTAACAGCATGAGAAGATTACATTGTTTAACGACTATGTAAAATTCATAACTTCTACATACAAAATCTGTTTTCGACTGTCTTTTTATCGTTGAACTCCTATTAATGAGATCTTCAATTCTCATTTAGGTTGTGTCAGCTAAAAAATGATCGATCTAAAATTCGATTCCCAGGCTGTGCACTTCTATGCTAAATCTTAGAAAAATATAACTTCCTGATACGAATTCAGATTTGGATGTTCTTTTTATGCACGTTCTCGGTTTAACGTATACTACGACTTTCGTTAAGAACGCTAAGGCTAAAAAGTATTTTATCGCAAACTCACTTTTTACGATTCCCTGTGGCATACCAGTTTTGCCGTAAAACTTCAACGGGTCAGAACTTCTTCGTTATAACTCGGATTTCAACGTTCTTTATATGTACAAAACTGTGATGACAAGGATCTGATTGCGCAAGGACAAGGCTTGAAAACTCAAACCTTCAGTTAATGCTTAAGATCAATGTCTGCTTCTGATTAAGTGTTCCAGTCAAGTCTGATAAGACCAGTCAAGACTGAAGATGTAAATTAACAAAGTACTTCAAGTATTAAATATGGAACTATGAGTATAATAAAAGTAAAGACAATAAATGAACAAGGAGAATGTTTGAAAGAGTTATATTTGAGAGAAAGGTGAAAGTGAAGTAAATGTAAAAATGACTATCTTTGGAGCAACAATCCGTCATTTATTCTTGTCATTAAACACTTCTTATAAAGGAAAAGGAGTTACATTGTACATAACAAGATGAATACAAAGGACTGGATAAAAGTATAACTCCTGACACTCTGATTATCCACTTTGACACAAAACACTTTGTCCTATGTAAAGTTACATCAAGCAAAACGACAAGAATAATTAATACAGATAGATACACAATCTTGGAATAGCTTTTCACTTCGCACCATCCTACTTCAATTCATACTTAATCACCATTTCGGACATCATCTCGATTTCGGACTACAAAACATTCCGGACTACCACATCATTTTGTACCAGAGGCTGAGTTCTGAACTTGTTATTGAGTGATTGCTAGAGGTTCACTTTCAGGTCTAAGAATCTCCCCTAAGTAAACTTAACAATCCAGTATTCTAGTTTGAATCTTCTTTGATGAAGACATACGCCCGGTACAACCAATCTCTGACTTCGATGTACCACTGCAACTGACTTATGAATTTGGCTTTTACCTGTTCTGGTGCCTCGGACTTTGATGCACAACTGATGAACTTCCAAAGCGTCTTAGTGGGAACCAAATGTTTATCAAGGTCTCGGAAGAAGTTCTTCTTGTTGATTTTTCTTTGATGATATACGAACCCTAACACTGGTTCGTCAATTGGTCCCTTTGCCAGTATCTCAACTTCTGGCAGCTTGAAGTAAATCTTGGCCAAATATTTCTCTGTTCCGAACAGATGGGCCAATTCAAAATCACAATGACAAAATTAAGCAACGTAGTCTTTGAGAAAGCTCAGGGAAACATGGTATGCTCCCATACTAAGATCATCCACTTGGTGCGTTCTAAAGTATGTTGCAATGGTCAGGATGTCGTTTGGATTGAATGCAGGGAAGTCGGCGTCAGTGATGATCTTTTGTGTTTGTTTGTTCCGGAAGATGTGGTATCGGAACAACACACAGTTCAACTCGAATTTTGACAAGATTTTTCTTCCGAACTCGAAAATCTTGGTGATCCTTTTCCAAGAACATACTTCTTTTTGAGGAAGTGCGTTCTTGGAGTAAAAGGTCATCAATCTTTCATGTTCTGTTCTTATGATCATTTGTGGATCATCTTCCGGGTGGAGAGGAGCGAACTTAATATAGAACTTGCTGTAAGGAGAGAGAGGAAGATCAATCTGGTCCGGATCATTATTTGGAAGATCATAGTACATGAACGGTACTCTATCCAGATCATGGATGATCCCTTCACGGCACAGAGGAGAGAGCCCTATCATCGAATTAGGATTGTATTTGAGGGCTTCAATATGGATGCTTTCCTCAAGAGCTTGGTTAATTTCTTCGTGGTACCAACCATATTTTTGTTTTGGAGGAGGTTCGGAGTGATGAACTTTCGAGATGGGCTTCTTGCCTTTGTATTTTTGTTTGTTGAGGGTGGATAGGATATGTTGCATGTTCTCTTCTATGACAAATTTTGCAGGAGAGGAAGGAAGGGGCTCTTCTGGAATATCATCCGACTTTCGGAGTGGAGAGATTTCATCGATTTAAGCAACATTTGGTGAAGGAATTGGAGGCAACATTGATGTGGTGGCTCGAAAGGCACCAAATTGTAGTTGGGTTTTAGCCTTTGCCATTTCTCGACTCTTTTGAAGTACATCGGCCAGAGTTGATGGCCAAGATACTGCTGACCAAATACTTTGCTCTTCCTGTGAGGGAACTTTGGCTGGAAACTTTTTCGGAGCTGGGACCCTATGATGGCATTAGAAATGTACTTGTCATCATCATCATCATGTGGAGAAACTGAAAGAACTTGAAGAGAATCATGCAACCGGTTAAAGAGCTCGGAGTTGGAATTCCGAGATGGGTTTCCAGGGCTGATTTCTCCAGCTGGGTCCTTCTCCCCCTCTTGCAACGGAGGAACCTGCAACCGGTGAAAGCAATGAAGATTCGTTGAGTTCCGAGAATCGTTCGAACACCTTCTGAAAGGTGGTGTTGATTTGCAAAGTCAAGGCATCATAGGCGTCAGTCGTTGGAGCTGAGCTTTGAGGTGATCGAAGAGATGGCCTAGGACAGAGAGCATTTCGTCAAACTTGTGGTTTGGAACATCGGAAATGTTCCAAGATGCTCTGAGAAGCTTAATAAGGACTTGTTGCATAACCAGGTTCATTTCGTCTTTCTTTCGGATCTCATTTTCAAACCGTTGAATCTGTTTCTCATGGCGTACATGAGTTTGTTTGATGAGTTCATTGATGGCACCGATTAAATCATCATATACATTGAGCAGTTTGGTGATGGTGTCGAGATAGTGATCGAGAGAGGCATCGTATTTTTGTTCTACCTCCTTGATAGTCTGCTTGAGACGGAGGGAAATGAGTTGATCAAGCCGAGCTTCTCTTTCAGCAGCAGTGGGTCCGGACTTGTTTGCTTCGGACAGGGAGTTGAGGATTGCATCATGCTTAGAATCCATTCCGGAGACCTTTTCATTAATCTTTGTGTTGAGTCCGGCCACAAAAGTTTCTATAACATCAACCTTCTTCATTGTGTCACTAACATTATCTCGGAGTTCCAGGAGGGAAAAAGGATCAACGTAATTGCCAGCGGATGATCCTGTGTCTGAAGTGGAAGTCCGAGACTTGTGTTTGTCATCATCAAGCTTGGCTGGCTATTTGGAAGGGCCAGGCTGAGCTGCATCAATATTGACATTTTTAGGAGTGGACTTTGTTTCAGTTACGGGATGCGTTTGGTGAGCTTGGTCCTCAGTATTGATTTCTTCATCAACTGGTTTAGAAGACGATGAGGAGAGTCCGAAGTCAAGATTCGGTCTTAAAGAGGATGGCTTTGATGAAAAGAAGAATGAGGTGAATCGAGGAGGAGCAGCAATTGGAGCTCCTTCATCATCAAACATAACATCATCCGAAAGCTCTTCATTTGGATCGGAATGCATACCATCAAGGGGTTAAGCCTTGAAAGGAGTGTCAGAGATGATGTTTCCTTGTGTTTCTCTAGAAGCAAACTCGAAATTTCTGCTACGTCATCAGTTGTAGCAACAAAGGGCAAGTTGCTTTGGATGGCCGTGTTTCTCATAGAGATGGGAGTTGCTTCGACATGAGGTCTGGTGAGTTCCGGATACGTCGTATGAGCCCTGTCAATGTAATCTTCCCACAAAGGATAGTTAACTCCCGGTTGTCCTGTACCCTTGCCGAGTATGAGTCCAGTTGTGGGACCTGAGGTTGGAGGGACAACTCCAACCTCGGAATGCTTGGGGTCCGAAACAAGGATATCAGACTGTGCATGTGTAGAAAGAATTGGGATTTCCAAAGTGACACGTGGGTTTGATCCAGGGGGTGCAAGGAACTTTGTTCAACACTAGCAACACCTTGTTGGGAAGGTGAGGGTGGATTGTGTGGAGACTCTCCGTGGGTGTGTGCATGTGTTATTGAAACTCTGAAGGGTACTTCGGAAGAGTGGGCAGTTGGGGTTGGAGGATGGCCAGAGTTAGACAGAATCTCTTTGGTTCTTTCTTGTTGAGAGGAAGAACCGAATTTGGTTCTCTTTTTGGCCTTCGGTTGAGAAGGTGAAGTATTGCGCTTAGCTGACTTCTTTTTCTTACCGCCTGAAGGAGCATGCTTGGCCGTTTCCGGAGTGGGCTCAATGGGGACCGCGGTAGATTGTGTAGGGCTATACACAATTGAGGCCTCCTTATGATGTTTTAGATGAATTGAATCGAAAGGTAGGACAAACAACATATGTTACGATAATCGTGTAATGGGTCTGAAAGATGTTTGGTCCAGAATGCGGTAATTTCTAATAGTTTTAAAAGAAGCAAATACCTCTCTCAGAATTGTGTTGAGGGGAATTGGTTCATTCCGTTCACGATATAGTTCTTGGATCGTCAGGGCCCGAAACCTTTGACTTGAAATCTCGTTGGGCTTCATGTTGATGGCAAACTTCCGAAAGTCTTGCCACAATACTTCAGGAAGATTTACACCGTTGCTTCTACTGGAAAACATATTGTAAACGACGCATAACCAGTCTTTGCTTAGAGTGTCTGTACCACCATGTTTTCCAGAAAGACCTCTGACAATGAAGAGCATTAGGACTGTCCAAAGCCCTGAAACAACTGATTTCTTGAACTTCTTGGATTTGTATTCTTTGTCATAACCGATGTGAGTGAGAAACAGTTGGAATTCTTCTGCTGTTGGTTCTTGGACCATAGAGTCTACAGGGTTCTCATCTACGTCAATCACCTTTAAAAATGTCGATTTGTGAATAGGTACAATGCGATCACCTGTTATCTTTGTTTCAAGAACATCATTCTCGATTTTGATGCGCTCAAAGGCTGTGTAAAGAAGACAAAGAGGAAGTGGTGGTTCTGGAATCTTGGTGAGGGGAATTGCAATGGGATGATGAGCAATGAACTCAATCATCACTCTGATCGATTCGTCGAAGTCCGTGGGATCTAACGAAAACAGTTGTGTAGTGTCTCTGAGAAAAGGTTCGTTGGACTGAGATGATGAAGATCCTTTTGATGATTTCTTTTTGGGAGCTGATTTGGAAGCTTTTTGGATGGATTGCGATGAATCCATTGTTGCAGGAGCTTGAAGAACATGTTTGAAGCTTTAGAAGAAAAGTTGAATTTGGGAGCGTAAAGCTGAATAAAGGAATGAGGAGGGGTTTATATAGGGTTAGAATGAAAATGGGTCTGGTCTAGAAAGTGTAATGATGAAATCCGGATATGGAAATCGAATGATTTCGGAACATGGAACGGGTTTCGAGGGTGAAAAGATAACCATCATAAAAAGTAACCGTTTTAAAAAAATAAAATGTTTCATATGAAAACCTTTTGGACTTCATCACGTGATTTGATTTCTGAGCCGTAGGGTTCCAGAATGTTTTGAAACATCACTTCTGACCATGATAAGTTCAAGAAAGAAAAATTGAATGATTTCGGAACATGAGAAAAGTCTGAGATAAGGTCTAAATAAAACATTTGAGCCATAAGGTCTGGAATGAATTTTTGAAAAGATTTAGGAGCCAAGAGTTTCGGAGTGAAAAATTTAAAGAAATTCCGGAGTGAAAATTTTGAAAAACTCCGAGATCTTATTTCGGACAAGATAAGAGAAAAGAGTTCAATATCGTTCCGGACTTGAATTCCGAGATGATCTTATGAAGTAAGTTTAGAGGTGAGGTTGATACCAATGTGACTATATTGGTCATGAACACATTTGATGAAGTGAGCTGTACAACTTAAGACTACAATAGGTGTTTAGATAAAAAGATATGTAAAATGATCTTATTTATTCCGAGAGGAAATAGTTCTGAGATGAGAGAAAAATTGACTCCGGAACATTTTACTTTCTGATGTTTCCATCAGAGAGTGCAAACCTCTTGAAAGAACTAAGGATTAGGCATCATCATACCCATTTTGTTCAGAAATCCATTGAATTTGGTTTCATCTAATGCCTTAGTATGGACATCAGCAATTTCATCATCAGATGAAACAAAAATAAGTTGGATGTTACCATTTAAAACATGATCTTGATAAAATGGTAACGTATGTTGATGTGCTTCGTCATTGAGTGTTGAATTGGATTGTGCGAAATTGCAATGCCACTTTGCGAATCACAATAGATTGGGATTTGTTGAAACCGATAACCATAATCTAAGAGCTGTGATTTCATCCAAAGAAATTGAGATGTGTAGCTAGCAACAGCAATGTATTATGCTTCAGCTGTTGAGAGTGCAATGCAGTTCTATTTCTTTGATGACCAGCTGACCAATCGACCCCCTAAGAATTGAAAGCCACCATATGTGCTTTTTCTGTCCAATTGAAGACCGCCATAGTTCGAATCGGAATATGCTTGAAGGAGGAAACTCTTATTTGCTGGGTACCAAATTCCGAGATTCTTTGTACCTTTGAGGTATCGGAATATTTGGTTAACGGCCAAGAGATGAGAAATCTTTGGATCGACTTGAAATCTGGCACACAAACTTGTTGAAAATATGATGTTCTGACGCCTTGTTGTAAGGTAGAGTAGTGATCCAATCATTCCTCTGTACTGCTTTTCATCAACAGCAACACCCGATGGGTCTGAAAATATCTTGTGTCTGAAACCCATAGGTACCCTTGCGGAGGCACAGGTGTTCATTGAATATTTCTTGAGAAGTTCTGAGATGTACTTCTCTTGGTGAATGAAAATTCCTTGATTGTTTGTTTAATTTGAAGACCGAGGAAAAAGCTCAATTCACGATTCATACTCATTTGAAAACAATTGATTATCAGTTTGGTAGAATCAGCAACCATTGATGAATCCGTAGACCCAAAAATGATATCGTCAACATAAATTTGGACAAGCATGAGATGTTTTTCATTTGACCTTCGGAACAAGGTAGGATCAAGAATACCTCTTTGAAAACCTAAACGCTTGAGGAAGTCGGTGAAAGTCTCGTACCAGGCGCGAGGAGCTTGTTTGAGGCCATAAACAACTTTTGGAGTTTATTGCTGTAATTTGGATATGAGAGATTGACAAAACCGGGAGGCTGTTGAAGATATACTTTAGTATCAAGTTCACCATTTAGAAAAGCACTTTTGACGTCCATCTGGTAAACCTTAAAGCCTTTGTGAGCAGCATAAGCAAGGAAGATCCTGATGGCTTCATGTCGGGCAACAGGAGCAAAGGTCTGATCGTAGTCAAGCCCTTCGATCTGTATGAATCCTTTGGCTACCAATCTTGCTTTGTTTCAAATGATAACTCCTGCATTATCTAGTTTGTTCCGAAACACCCATCTAGTACCAACAATGGGATGGTTCTGAGGAGGACGGACGAGAGTCCAGACTTCATTTGTATCGAATTCTGCCAATTCTTCTGCATGGTTGTAATTCAATCAACATGTTCTAATCCCTCTTTGATGGATTTGGGTTCAACCATTTAGATAAATGCCAAGAAATGACATTCATTTCGAACACTTGTGGCAGATCGAGTTTGTACACCAGCGTTTGGATTTCCAATAACTTGGTTCAGAGGATGATCCTTGGTCCATCTATGTAATCTTGGAAGCTCTTGAGCAGCAGAAGATCCAATATCAACAATGGGGTTGTGTTGCTTGCTTTGAATAGTTTGAACTTGTGGATGATGCTCCCCCTGAACTTCTGAACCAGATAGATTGATATCGTCATCAGATGGGAAATCGAAGAAATTTGCATCATCGTTGTTGATAGGATTAGAGTCAAATTCAGCACATGCATCTTGGAATCCATCCGCATTTTATTCAAGGTAAGGTTAACAATTCTCCCCCTCAACCTGAGAAGGGTGAAACAGTTCAGAATCAAATGGACGAAAACTGGGTGCCGGACCTGAAACATTTTGGGAAATCGGAGCTTCGTTTGATGAGGTTTGTCTTGCTCGTGATTCCGAATCAACAACTTTATCTAAAGGTCTGAACAGGGTTTCAAAGTCAACTTCATAAATTGTTTGCTGGTTCGGACTTCCTGGTTGTGGAGCATCAGACTCCAAAATATAGGTTGTGACATGGGTTGGGCTAGAATTCCGAACGAAGTTGTCATCAAAGGTGACATCAGAGCTTTCTTATATAATTTGAGTATGTCGATTAAGAACTCGATAAGCTTTAGATTTTGTAGAATAACCAAGAAAGATGGCTTCATCAGCTTTGGGTTGAAACTTTCTAAGATGCTCACGGTTATTTTAGATGAAGCATCGGCATCTAAAAACGTGAAGACAGGAAATACTTGGCTTTTGACCGTTCATTGCCTCGTACAGTGTCATCTTGAGGCATCGATTGATAACGCTCCTATTTTGAGTGAAGCATGCAGTTGAGACGACTTCAACCCAAAGATAGAGTGGAAGCTTGGCAAAGTTAAGCATGGATCGAGCAGCATCAACAAGTGTTATGTTACGTCGTTCGACTACACCGTTCTATTGCGGAATATAAGGAACAGAGAAGTTGTGGTCAATGCCTTTCTCGGTGAGAAAGTTCTCAACGGTGGCATTGGTGAACTCCGAACCATTGTCACTTCGGATCCACCTTACTGGAAGTTTGATGAGAACTTCAATTCCTTTGATAAAGTTTAGGAGTTCTGAGGCGGTTTCTGACTTCAGTCTTAGGAAAAAGACCCAGGTGAACCTAGTAAAATCATCCACAATCACAAGACTGTATTTTTTGTGATGTAAACTCTCCACTGTTGAAGGTCCACACAAGTCAATATGAAGAAGTTCTAACGGCTCTGAGATGGATTTTTCAATGATAACCAGATGGCTCTTCTTCGATTGCTTACCACACTCACATGCAGCACATAAATGATCATTTTTGAACTTGAGGAGTGGCAAACCTCTTACCATCTCTCCGGAAACAAGATCATTCATATATCTAAAATTCAGATGAATAAGCCTTCTACGCCATAATCAACTGACATTAGGAACAACTTTTGAGAGTAAGCAGGGATGAAGCTTGCCAATGATCATGTTGATGTTAAGAGGATATCTGTTCTTGTTGCGATTTGACTTGATTAAACATTCCTTCCGGTCTTCTGACATGAGATAGCTGTGTTTCTTGCAGAATTCAACTCGACGATTCGCATC
This sequence comes from Lactuca virosa, assembly GCF_052849685.1. Taxonomy (NCBI): domain Eukaryota; kingdom Viridiplantae; phylum Streptophyta; class Magnoliopsida; order Asterales; family Asteraceae; genus Lactuca; species Lactuca virosa. The sequence continues at coordinate 163,469,915 of NC_136428.1, forward strand.
AGTGAGTTGAGCCACACTTATCAAATTATGCTTTAACTCAGCTACATATGCCACGTTTTAAATGGAGAAGTTGCCATTTGTAAGGATGCCATAACCTCTGATCTGAGAGTTGGAGTTGTTGCCATACGTCACATAGCCAACATTTGGTGAAAGTTTGAGATCTCGCAGAAAGTGCTTCTACCCCATCATGTGCATGGAGCAAGCACTATAAATATACCATATTGTTTCTTGCTCCAAAGCACATAGAGCCTGCAAAATTAGTGAGTTTTGGAGTTTCTAGGCTCCAAGTTAGGTTTTGGGACAAAGGCACGAGTCTTGGACTTTGGTTGTGACTTTTGAGCAACAGATGTTTTGGACGGTTTGTTCCGAGACTCTTTAGGAAACAAACAGAAGGTCATAGTTCTTTCATCTATCCAATAATCATACTCAATGACATGATGATTCGTAACAACCTTTCTCGGACAAGCAGGTTTCGGAGCAGTGGGAATCACTGTGTCTCTCGGAATTGCAGTTTCATTATTGAGATTTCTAACTTTCCACACAAGATTTTGTTTTGAAGATTTTTGTGAAACTGTTTTCTTGAAAACTCGTTCTTTGGTTGATGTTACACTTGGGTTTGAAAGTTGTTGTGGTTTGAAAATTTTACCATCATATTTGGCTATAAAAACAAATGAAACAGTCCGAGGAGAGCTAGTTCTGTTAGATTGAGTATCGACAATGGGCTTCTTCAAGGTTGGACTAACCACTTGCTTATGTTCTACTCGATTGGAAGGATTTGAAGACCTTTTGAGAATCTTAGTGGGTGTGAAGGTGCTATGATTCCTAGTTGGTGGAATAGCTGTTCGAGATACACTCTTTTTTGCAGTTCTCAAGGAATCTTGAATTTTGTCTTGATTTAATTTCCTTTTTGAGAGCATTTTTGGCTTCTACCTTAGGATCAACAACAACTTTCTTATTCAACATGGGTTTCTTTTTGGAGTTGATGGAGGACTTGGAAGTTTGACCAATAGCGGGGTTGTCAAACACATGTTTGATTGGCACAAGTTTAGTTTTGGAGACTACTTGTGAACAGACTCACATGAATTAGATAAATTATCAACGTCACTATCTAATGATGCCCAAACAAATTCAGAAGTATCAGGTTCAGTTGTCTCTGGAATGATTTCTTTAACAACACAGTTGTTGGGAGGACTGTGTTTCTGAATTTGAACAATAGTGCTCGGAATGCTAGTGTGGGATGACAAGGTCCGATTCAGGTCCAGGTTTTTCAGAGGCGGAAGAGGCATGGAATCAGGACACTTGACAACTATAGGCTGAAACTCATGAATCAGTGATGCAATTTGGTCAGAAGTCTCAGGAAGAGGTGACAAATGTGAGACAGGGGTGTCTGAATGTTTGATGTTCGGAACGTCTCCCATAAAAGTTAGGTTTTGCAACTCTTTCAAGGGACGAGCAATAGTTTTTGGAAACTTGCTTCCGAGACCAGGAGCTTTTGACCAAGTATGACGAAAATTGTGAGTCATCTGTTCATTTGCTTCAAGAATATCACTGGAATTATGTAAAGCATCTATTTTAGCATTGAGACGTTTGTTGTCGGAAATTAAAATATTTCTTTCAGAATAAGTGATTTCACATTTTTCTTTGATAATGATACATTCATCTTGTGACATTACAAACTCTCGTTCTAAAGACTCTATTTCAACTTCTTATCCTCGAAACGTAACCTAAGACGACTTAATTCACTCTCCTTCTTTTCACTGGATTCTATGGCCGACTCTGATGTTCATATCTGATTGGATCTGAGGTAGATAAGGTTCATAGAGAGATAAGTCAAAATTATTGTCTGTAATCATAGATTTTACCTGTTGAAAGATGCTTCTGCCAGGTGGATCGTTGGTAGCCATGTAGCAGTAGTCGAGTTCAACATCTTCATAATCTTCCTCTGATCCAGATGACCAATAACCTTCATAACATTCAATTGCTTGTCGAGCCATGCGACACATGTTTCTGCCAGTGGTTATGGCATCATCATCTCCAGAAGACCAATACCCTTCCACATCTCTTGATATAGTGGTAACAGAAGCTTTTTCACCCTCTGCCAATTCTTGAGCTCGACGTGCATAGTAAGCAGAGTCCTTGATCTTTAGTTTCTATGGGACTTCAGCTAAAAAATCTTTGGCAAAGTAGTTCGCATGACCACATTTGTGACATACAATCTTGGGTTTGTCAGACTTCGGAGTTTGTGAGGATTCTGAGGTGTGAATTGAAGTAAAAAGGTTAGGTTTGTAAGATGGTGGGTTTTCTGAAGGTTTTTTTAATGGTTCAGGATTATTTTGATGAGGAGCCTAGAAACGGTTGTGATATGGCTTGTTATAAGGATGTTTGTATTTCATGGAAAGAAAAGCAAACTCTTGTTGGAAACGAAGTTTGGACTCTATATCTTCAGGATTAAGGTCACCATTTAATTGATAGTTGTTAGTAGGAGTTGGAATGGTTGGAGATGAGGGTTGAACAGGAGGGATATATGGAACAACAGCAGAGAATGGGTCCGAGGCAGCTGGCTTCGGAATCTAAGGATCGTAGGAACTAACAAGAGCTAACGGACCTCCTGTGAGTTCACGTAGGGTTTGTGCAACATTTGATTCATGACCTTGATGCTCATCGAATAGTTAGTAGAGCTTCATCTTTTTCATCGATCCATTACTCTGAAGACATGATTTCACATTTCCTTATCCCTTTCCAAGGTTGTTAATGAACTTGAGGTTGTACTCAAGTGGGGTTCGGACTATCCCATGAGTTGTCATGTTGTTGACGATGATTCAGTATCTGTTTGAAGCCAAGGAAACAGATTCACCCGTAGTTGTAGTGAAGGTGTCAAACTCATTGACAACTAAGGTTAAATGCTTATCCTTCATGTTCTCTAATCCCTCGAAAAAGTTTTGAAGTGTGTCCCAAATCTTTTTAGCAGACTTACACAGTTTGATGTGCTCAAAGGGAGAAGGTGGAACACCAAACACCATTTCCTAAAAGGAAACTTGATCTGCATGCAACTTTTCGAGATCATCAGTAGTCAGAGGTGCTTGACGTTGTTCATCCTGTCCCATGAGAGTTGCAGCAGCATCTCTAACAATCGTTCGGACTGGGACATGTGGACCTTCTTTAACGGATCTCCAGATAGCTTCACCTATTATGTTCCAAGTAAAAATCTTTCCATTCTGACTTTCCAGTGATCATACTCTTCAACAACTAGCAGTGGGGCACATGTAGGGCAACCCACGCTATTTACTATTTGCATTGAGTACATTTGTGGAGAATTAGAAGGAGTCATTGAAGTTAAGATATCTTGAGCAGAAGTGGTATATAGAAGAACTTTTATCCTGAACACAGAAATGATTGAAGTGCCAAGGTAATCTCGAATCAACTATAATCTGTTCGTATGGATTCAAAGGACAACCACTCAAGCTCTGATACCAATTATGATGACAAGGATCTGATTGCGTAGGGACAAGGCTTGAAAACTCAAACCTTGAGTTAATGCTTAAGATCAATGTCTGCTTCTGATTAAGTGTTCCAGTCAAGTCTGGTAAGACCAGTCAAGACTGAAGATATAAATTAACAAAGTACTTCAAGTATTAAATATGGAACTATGAGTATAATCAAAGTAAAGACAATAAATGAACAAGGAGAATGTTTGATAGAGTTAGATTTGAGAGAAAGGAGAAAGTGAAGTAAATGTAAAAATAACTATCTTTGGAGCAACAATCCGTCATTTATTCTTTCATTAAACAGTCCTTATATAGGAAAAGAAGTTACATCGTACATACCAAGATGAATACAAAGGACTGGATAAAAGTACAACTCCTGAAGCTCTAATTATCCACTTTGACACAAAAGACTTAGTCCTATGTAGAGTTATATCAAGCAAAATGACAAGAATAATTAATACAGATGGATACACAATCTCAGAATAGATTTTCACTTCGCACCACCCAACTTCAATTAATACTTAATAACCATTTCAGACATCATCTCCATTTCGGACTACAAAACTTTCTAGACTACCACATCATTTCGTACTAGAGACTAAGTTCAAAAAGTCATTTTTGACTAGCCCGAATCTGCGGGCATTACAGACCCAGACTATATGTTACTTCAATCATCTGATCTTTAAGCGTCTTGTTTCTTTTCTCGAGGTCTAAGGTTTGTTCTTCATTTCTTGTTTCTTAAGAGGTTGAGCTTTGGTTATAGAGTTCCAACTCTACAATTCTACTATCATGAGTGATCATGTCATTGTATGCAATGTTGATATGATGCTGGACATCCATCATGGTATCCTGATCCCTGGTTTCTTGACCTTCTAACCTGCTCACTTATCCTTAAAGATACACAATGTTTCCTTCCATGAAACTTAGCTCATCACTTTCAGTTTGGATTTGATTTTCGATCCTGATGTTGTGCTAAAATAATTAAGGTAGAGTATTGATATATGTAGGATATGGGGAACATGCTCGAGTTGTTTGCTTGACTTAGAAACTAATGGTAACTCTATCTTCAGTCACCCACTCATTCACCATTCCTGCAATCCAGGCAGGATTGTCTCAAATTCTCTGGAGGTTAGAAGATGTCTCTTTCTGGTTCTTCTTGATCCTCATACGCTTGAAAATAGACTTGTGCATTGTGCGCTTCATTTTAGGACCTCTAGAAAGCGAAAGAAATATCACATTCAGTAGTGGTAGAGTTGATGCAATCGACTCTTCCTTTTCCATGGGTTCTATCTCTTCAGGTTCTCCGGATGGTTTATTACTCTCAGATGGTATGGGAGCCCCATCATCAGGGTATTGAATGAAACAAATTTGGGAAGTAAGGTTCACCGAGAAAAGGGTTTACATGTTCCTCTTCTGAACTTTCCACATTTATCCACTCATGAGAATTCGCCATGTAGGTTTCCTATATACAAAACTGGGTTGATTTAGTTCATAAAAGGAACATGTAAACCCTTTTCTCAATGACCCTTACTTCCCAAATTTGTTTCATGCAGTAGCATCAAAACGGCGGGGCTCCCATACCATCCGCGAGTAACAAAACATCCGAAAAACCTGAAGAGATAGAACCCATGGAAGAGGATGTCACACCCCCAAACCGGAACGACGGAAAAGTTCGGGGGCGGATGACGTCATGTTCTGTATCACAACAATTGCATAATATAAATCAAAGTACAACAACCATTACATTGATAAAGTATAGTTTTACATTCGTGTTCAAATCAATGTATACTTGACACCAAATTGTATAGCAAAAACTAAAAGACATTACTATATGAAGCTACGTCTTCTCAAAACTTGTGGATATCTGTTTACTGATTTCCTAAGAATACAAGTAGTTTTGAAAAGAGTGTCAACAATTCAGTTGGTGAGTTCATAAGCATGTTTGTAATTAAAATCTGTCATTTGTTCCTAGAAAATGTAAGAATTTTCTCCCAGAAAATCCTATATTTTCTGTTATAAATGTGTTGTAGTCTTAATACCCTAAGACCAAAATGTGTAACTGTTATAATACTCTGAAATAGTGTAATGTAGTTTTAATTCACATAAAACCATGAATTGTATGTTTTCTCTCTACTGGTATAGTATTTTGTATTTGTACTTGTATGAAAACTCTGTAAATGTAAGTGCCTGGATTCACCAGTTGTACTGTAAAATACTGTATTGTAGTTTTATTATTTAATAAAACTAAGTGAAATTGTTTACTTATTCATACGCCAATCGTATTGTTCAATACAAAATTATGAGTTATCATAACCATGCTTGTTGACCTAAGATGGCCTGAACACGACGTTCTTCAGGCGACGTAATTGGTACGACATTTGTCACCCCATGCCTGCCGACCTAACTGTAGCTAACAGTTTAGGTGCGAGATTGTCAGTCCCGTATAGATCTACACACAAGTGTCACGCTCTCCCTCCAGGAGACTCTGGTTATAATTTCAGGGCTTGGTTGATACTTACATAAGTACTTGAAGTATGTCTCATAAAGCTATATCGATGGTTACATGTAGAATAATGAAAAGCCATTTTGTATTGATAAAATCGTATGCATGACTCATAAACTATACCTGTTATAGTTTATATGTTCGTTTTTGTAGGGAATCCCGAACTAGTAAAGTAGTATGTTTATTTTAGTAAAAAGCGACAATTGAAAACTATTTGATTAGTTTTGTTATTAACATAAGATTTCCTTGTGTTTTACTTGGATTCCCCCCTTAAAATATGAAAACATATTGAGAACGTAGGGGTATGAACTCACTTGATAAAGTGGTGATTCGGACAACACTTCGCTTCTTGAAATCGCGAATTTCTGCTGAAAACCGGGTTCTGCACGGGCAGAGTTTCAAACCTAAAAGACTCTTTTCTCTGGGACTTCAGGTGCTCTGAGGCTTTCTTCTAGTGTTGTGGAGGTTCCCTAAGCTTCAGGAGGGTTTAGAGTGGCTTGAGAGGGTATATAGGGTGAAAGAGATAATGAATTTTGCAACATAATCCGAGAGGCCTCACTCACTATTTATAGTAACAATCTGACCCTCAGTACGCTGGGTGTTCCTGCGAGGAACGCTGCGCGTTCTGGTACGCAGGTCGTACCCTTGTACGCGGGGCGAAGGAGCGGGGCTCGTGTCCGATTTTCTGAGATTTCAAACGTGTCAGCCATGCGAAGCGGTTTGGTGGCCGACTCCGGACCAGGTGCCTACGAACATAGGGCGTTCCCTCATATGCAGGGTGTTCCCCTTTGGACCAACCTCGGAATTTGGGTCTCGAATTTCAAAAATTCATAACTTTCGCATACGAGCTCCGTTTATGATGTTCTTTATATCCACGCGTAGGTGAGACCGTACTCTACAGCTTTCGTTTAGACTCCATTGGCAAAATTTGACTTTATTTTTAAAAGTAAATTTTTAACAGGCCGGGACAGGAACACGCTGTTAAAAATTCATAACTTCTTCATCCGACGACCGTTTTCTTCTGTCTTTTTACCATTAAACTAGTATTGATGAGATCTTTGATTATCCTTTATGTTGTGTCGGATAAAAATCGCTCGATCTATTATTCGAATTCTGAGCTGCACACTGTTATGCCAAATCTTAGAAAATTCATAACTTCTTCATACGAAGTCAGATTTGGACGTTCTTTTTATGCACGCTCTCGGTTTAACATATACTACGACTTTCATTTAGATTGTTAAGGCTAAAAAGCATTTTATTGTAAAATCAATTTTTACGACACATAGTGTCGTGCCGGTTTTGTCACGGAACTTCGATAGGCCATAACTTATTCGTTATAGCTCGGATTTCAGCGTTTTTTATATTTCCGGAATCCTTGTCATGACCACTACAAATTTCTTGATATATATCAGGTTTATCTAACATTTTATTTTAATTTATTATTTCTTTATTGCTTTAAAATGAGTTACAAGTTGACGTAGAATATTACATTGACTTGAAATAACGGTTTGTTACATTATCCCCCCGTCAGAGGGAATTTCGTCCTGAAATTGTTTCTAAAGTGGTACTCATGAACTAGGGAAAATATGTGTGTACTTCTATTTCATCTGATCTTCCTGTTCCTAAGTGAATTCAGGTCCCCGCTTGGCATTCCGCGAACATTCACTATTGGTATACGGCTTTGTTTTGTTCTCTTGATTTCCCTTTCCATGACCTCCACTGGTTCTTCTATGAAGTGTAGACTCTTGTTTAACTCGATTTCGTCGAGCGGGATTACAAGAGTTTCATCAAAAAAACATTTATTTAGATTGGATACGTGAAAAATGGGATGAATGTTACTGAGTTCATGCGGTAGGTTTAGTTTATACGCTACCGGACCGATTCTAGCAAGAATCTAGAACGGCCCAATGTACCTTGGATTTAGTTTTCCACGCTTTCCAAAGTGTATCATGCCCTTCCAGGGTGAGACCATCAACAGAACGTGGTCACCAACCTGGAATTCCAAGGGTTTTCGTCTCTTATTTGCGTAACTCTTTTGTCTGTCTCTAGAAGCTTTCAGTCGTTCTCGGATTTACACGATCTTCTTAGTTGTTTCTCTTATGATCTCCAGGCCAGTGAGAGTGCTGTCAGGAATTTTCCCTCTAGCTAGTTGCGTGTCACCCACCTCAGCCCAACACATAGGTGATCTGCACTTATGACCATAGAGGGCTTCAAATGGGGAAACCTTGATGCTGGTGTGATAGCTATTGTTATATGATAAGTTGACAAGAGGCAAATGGGTATCCGCTGCCTTACCAAAATCTATCACACAAGCTCTGAGGATGTCCTGCAAGGTTTGAATAGTTCTCTCACTCTGCCTGTCAGTTTGTGGGTAGTAGACTGTACTCATGTCCAGCCTAGTTCCCAGAGATTTTTGTACTGATTGCCTGAACCTTGAGGTGAATCTACTGTCTCTATTAGAGATAATAGATGTTGGCACACCATGCAGTCGAAATATCTCTCTTATGTAAGTTCTGGTTAGTTTCTCCATCTTGTCTGTTTCCTTTATTGATAGAAAGTGTGCGGACTTGGTTAATCTGTCGATGATTACCCAAATGGTGTCATGACCACCCGTGGTCTTGGGCAACTTGGTTATGAAATCCATTGTAATCCGCTCCCACTTCCACTTAGGTATTTCTGGCTGTTGTAGTAAACCTGAGGGCTTGTGGTATTCTACCTTGACTTTGGCGCTAGTCAGGCACTTGCCCACATAGGTAGCAATCTCAGCTTTCATGTTCAGCCACCAATAAAGTTTTTTGAGATCCAGATACATCTTATCAGAACCTGGATGAAAGGAGTATCAAGTCTTGTGGGCTTCGTTCATGACAACATCTTTGTAGCAACCAAATTTCGGTGTCCAGATCCGGTTCATAAGATAGCGAACTCCGTCAGCCTTTATTTCTAAGTTCTTTTCCATTCCTCTCAAGGCTTCACATGTCACATTCTTGGGTTTCAAGGCTTCCAACTGAGCCTCTTTGATCTGTGTGGACAGGTGTGAATGGGTTGACATAAGTAGAGACTTTACTCGGCGACCCGAGTACTCTTTCCTACTAAGGGCATCAGCTACTACATTGGCTTTGTCGGGATGATAGCGAATCTCACATTCGTTATCATTGAGTAGTTCTACCGATCGTCTTTGTCTCATGTTTAGTTCTTTTTGGTCGAAGATGTGCTGGAGGCTTTTGTGGTTTGTGAAGACTGTACACTTCGTACCATAACGATAATGCCTCCAGATTTTTTAGAGAAAAAACCACTGCTCCCAGTTCAAGGTCATGCGTGGTATAGTTGACTGCGTGGTTGTTAAGTTGTCTCGAGGCATAATATATGACCTTTCCTTGCTGCATAACAACGCATGATAGCCCTTGGTTCGAGGCATAAGATATGACCTTTCCTCATTTGTGTTTGCATCTGGTTCAAATATTATGATTGCTCGAGTTTGGATTTGCGATATTTTGAAGATGATGATTATTTTAGCGATGCAGCGTGGTACTTATTTTTGATCTCACGATCAAATTTTTGGCATTGCTAGACCATGTCTTCGGATTCACATTATTTATCATTCAGACTTTATTTTTGGATGCTTCACATTTTCAGCAGGTTATTCTTCAGAGATTATTTGGTGCATTATCATTCGATTTCGGAATATTGAAGACGTTGTGTGATTCAAGATTGTGCTCTTCGGTTCTACAGTCGAGGGGGAGACTGTGAACATGATTGGTTTTTGGGGACTGATCACATTCGAAGATTGGGATTTCATGCTTTTATTCAGAGATTGGGGTTTCTCTATTTGTTCTTTGATGCTAGAGATTTCATTGCCAGATTCCGAGATCATGACAACTTCAGCTTTTCCGAGACACTTCAGCACCAGACCTACCAGACCTGCCTGTCGGATGTTCTGCCTTTTATCACTACTTTACCCTCACCATTTTCGAACATTTAGGGGGAGATTGTTGGAGCATGAAAATGCTCTACAATGTTGAGTGTCTATTAGTTTAGAATATTCCTTTGTATGAAAACCATATTCCCTCCACTAGTATATAAAGTGGAGGTGATGGTCATTTTATTGTAAAAGTGTTCACTATGTAGACTTTGTAGTTTAGAGAGAGTGTGGTGGGATCTCTCCCACCAAGGGAGAGTTATCTCTCCCAACCCATGAGTGTTCTTGTAATATTTTGTATCTCTCTATCTATTCACTACAATTTTACTCACATGTTATGTTCTTCATGTTCATACATGATTATCTTTTTGGTAATATCTTCCGCACCGATCCAATCGATAAAATGGGCACCTACATATCCCCAAAGTTTGTGATTTCCCCGATGTATTCCCCAAAGATCTCCCAGGAGTTCCTCCTGAACGCCAAGTCGAATTCTGAATCGACTTGATTCCCGGAGCTACCGCCGTAGCCAAATCCCTGTATCGTTTAGCACCATTAGAGATGCATGAACTATCCAGTCAATTAAAAAAACTTCTAAGCAAAGGACTTATAAGACTAAGATTCTCACCTTGGGGAGCACCGGTCTTGTTTGTGAAGAAGAAAGATGTGCATAGACTATCGGGAATTAAATAAACTCACTATCAAAAACTGATATCCTTTGCCACGAATCGATGACCTTTTTGACCAACTACAAGAAGCAAGTTTCTTCTCAAAGATTGACCTAAGATTAGGATACCACCAACTACGAGTTCAGGAAGAAGATATTCCTAAGACCGCATTCCGAACTCGCTACAGTTACTATGAATTCGAAGTGATTCCCTTCGGTTTAACAAATGCACCTGCAGTATTCATGGACATGATCAACCGTGTGTGTCGACCTTACCTGGACAAGTTCGTAATAGTTTTCATCGACGATATACTAGTCTACTCCCGGAGTAAGGAAGAACATAGGCAACACTTACGACAGCTCTTGGAAACATTAAGGGAAGAGAAGTTGTATGCAAAGTTTTCAAAATACGAGTTTTGGATTCGAAAGGTGGACTTCCTAGGTCACGTAGTCAGCAAATAAGGAATACACGTGGATCCTTCCAAAATCAAGGCAATCAAGAACTGGTCAGCACCAAAAACGCCAACAGAAATCCGCCGATTCCTAGGCCTTGTTGGCTACTACTGAAGGTTCATTCAAAACTTCTCCAAAATCGCCAAACCACTCACCACCCTGACACAGAAGGGTGTAACCTTCAACTGGGAGGAGAAACAAGAAACTGCTTTCCAATCATTAAAGCGAGCCCTATGCAGCGCACAAATCTTTTCCCTCCCAGAAGGGATGGAAGATTTTGTAGTTTCCTGCGATGCGTCTAAGCAAGGGCTATCATGCGTTCCTATGCAGCGAGGAAAGGTCATATCTTATGCCTCGAGACAACTTAAGAACCACGAGGTCAACTATACCACGCATGACCTTGAACTGGGAGCAGTGGTTTTTGCTCTAAAAATCTGGAGGCATTATCTTTATGGTACGAAGTGTACAGTCTTCACAGACCACAAAAGCCTCCAGCACATCTTCGACCAAAAAGAACTGAACATGAGACAAAGACGATGGGTAGAACTACTCAATGATTATGAATGCGAGATTCACTATCATCCCGGCAAAGCCAATGTAGTAGCTAATGCCCTTAGTAGGAAAGAGTACTCGGGTCGCCGAGTAAACTCTCTAACTATGACAATCCATTCATACATTTCCACGCAGATCAAAGAGCCTCAGTTGGAAGCCTTGAAACCCGAGAATGTGACAGGTGAAGCCTTGAGAGGAATGGAAAATAACTTAGAAATAAAGGGTGACAGAGTTCGTTATCTTATGAACCGGATTTGGACACCTAAATTTGGTGGCTACAGAGATGTTGTCATGAACGAAGCCCACAAGACTCGATACCCCATTCATCCAGGTTAAGATAAGATGTATCTGGATCTCAAGAAACTTTAATCGTGGTCGAACATAAAAGCTGAGATTGCTACCTACGTGGGCAAGTGCCTGACTTATGCCAAAGTAAAGGTAGAATACCAGAAGCCCTCAGGTTTACTACAACAACCAGAAATACCTGATTGGAAGTGGGAGTGGATTTCAATGGATTTCATAATCAAGTTTCCCAAGACCACGGGTGGTCATGACACCATTTGGGTAATCATCGACAGATTAACCAATTCCGCACACTTTCTATAAATAAAGGAAACAGAAAAGATGTAGAAACGGACCGTAACTTATATAAGAGAGATAGTCTGATTGCATGGTGCGCCAATATCTATTATATCTGATAGAGACAGTAGATTCAACTTAAGGTTCTGGCAATCACTACAAAAATCTCTGGGAACTAGGTCGGACATGAGTACAGCCTACCACCCAAAAACTGACAGGGAGAGTGAGAGAACTGTTCAAACCTTGAAGGACATGCTGAGAGCTTGCGTGATCGATTTTGGTAAGGCATGGGATACCCATTTGCCTCTTGTCGAGTTCTCATATAACAATAGCAATCACACCAGCATCAAGGTTTCTCCATTTGAAGCCCTCTATGGCCATAAGTGCAGATCCCCTCTATGCTGGGCTGAGGTGGGTGACACGCAACTAGCTAGAGGGCAAATTCCTGACAGCACTCTCACTGGCCCGGAGATCATAAGAGAAACGACTGAGAAGATCGTGTAAATCCGAGAACAACTGAAAGCTTCTAGAGAAAGACAAAACAATTACACAGATAAGAGACGAAAACCCTTGGAATTCCAGGTTGGTGACCGAGTTCTGTTGAAGGTGTCACCTTGGAAGGGCATGATACACTTTGGAAAGTGTGGAAAACTAAATCCAAGGTACATTGGGCCGTTCGAGATTCTTGCTAGCATCAGTCCGGTAGCGTATAAACTAAACCTACCGCATGAACTCAGTAACATTCATCCCATTTTTCACGTATCCAATCTAAGGAAATGTTTGTCTGATGAAACTCTTGTAATCCCACTCGACGAAATCGAGTTAAACGAGAGTCTACACTTCATAAAAGAACCAGTGGAGGTCATGGACATGGAAATCACGAGAACAAAACAAAGTCGTATACCAATAGTGAAGGTTCCCTGGAATGCCAAGCGGGGACCTGAATTCCCTTGGGAACGGGAAGATCAGATGAAACAGAAGTACCCACATCTTTTCCCTAGTTCATGAGTACCACTTTAGAAACAATTTTGGGACGAAATTCCCTCTAACGGGGTGATAATGTAACAAACCGTTATTCCAAGTCAATGTAATAGTCTAGGTCAACTTATAACTCGTTTTAAAGTAATAAAGAAATTATAAATTAAAATAAAATGTTAGATAAACCTGATATCTATCAAGAAAGTTGTAGTGGTCGTGACAAGGATTTCGGTAATATAAAGAACGCCGAAATCTGAGCTATAATGAAGAAGTTATGACCTATCAAAATTTCGCGACAGAACCAGCACGACACTGTGTGTCGTAAAAAGTGAGTTTACAATAAAATGCTTTTTAGCCTTAACAATCTAAATGAAAGTCATAGTATACGTTAAACCGAGAGCGTGCATAAAAAATTCCAAATCTGACTTCGTATGAAGTAGTTATGAATTTTCTAAGATTTGGCATAGCAGTGTGCAACTCAGAATTCGAATTATAGATCGAGCGATTTTTAGCCGACACAACCTAAACGAGAATCAAAGATCTCATCAATAGTAGTTTAATGGTAAAAAGACAGACAAAAACGGACGTCAAAGGAAGAAGTTATGAATTTTTAACGGACTTTTCCTGTCCCGGCCTGTTAAAAATATAACTTTAAAAATAAATTCAAAATTTGCCGACGGAGTCTAAACGAAAGTTCTAGAGTACGGTCTCACCTACGCGTGGATATGAAAAACGTCAAAAATAGAGCTCGTATGCGAAATTTATGAATTTTTGAAATTAGAGGCCCAAACCCGCCACGCGTACGAGGGAATGCCCCGCGTTCGCAACCACCTGGTCCAGAGTCGGCCACCAACCCGCTTCGCATGGCTGACACGTTTGAAATCTATGCAAATCAGACACGAGCCCCGCGGACGAGGGTACGCCATGCGTACCAGAACGCGCAGCGTTCCTCGCAGGAACGCCCATCGTACCGAGGGTCAGATTGTTACTATAAATAGTGTGCGAGGCCTCTCGGATTATGTTCCAAAATTCATTCTCTCTTTCACCCTATACACCCTATCAAGCCACTATAAACCCTCTCGAAGCTTAGGGAACCTCCATAACACTACAAGAAAGCCCTGGAGCACCCGAAAGTCCCCGAGAAAAGAGTCTTTTCGGTTTGAAACTCTGCCCGCGCAGAACCCAATTTTCAGCAGAAACTCGCGATTTCAAAAGCCATGTGCTGTCCGAATCACCGCTTTATCAAGTGATTTCATACCCCTACGTTTTCATTATCATTTCATATTTTAAGGGGGTGAATACAAGTAAAACACAAGGAAGTCTTGTGTCAATTACAAAACTATTCAAATAGTTTTCAATTGTCGTTTTTACTAAAATAAAAATACTACTTTACTAGTTCGGGATTCCATACAAAAACGAACATCTAAACTATAATAGGTATAGTTTATGAGTCATACATACGATTTTATCAATACAAAATGGCTTTTCATTATTCTACACATAACCGTCGATATAGCTTTGTGAGACGTACTTCAAGTACTTTTCTAAGTATCAACCAAGCCCTGAAATTATAACCAGAGTCTCCCGTAGGGAGAGCGTGACACTTGTGTATAGATCTATACGGGACTGACAATCTCGCACCTAAACTGTTAGCTACAGTTAGGCCGGCAGGCCTGGGGTGACAAATGTCGTAGCAATTACGACGCCTGAAGAACGTCGTGTTTAGGCCATCTTAGGTCAACAAGCATGGTTATGATAACTCACAATTTGGAATTGAACAATAAAATTGGTGTATGAATAAGTAAACAACTTCACTTAGTTTTATTAAATAATAAAACTACAATACAGTATTTTACAGTACAGCTGGTGAATCCAGGCACTTACATTTACAGAGTTTTTATACAAGTACAAATACAGAATACTATACCAGTACAAAGAAAACATAGATTTAATGGTTTTATGTTAACTAAAACTACATTATACTATTTCAGAGTACGATAACAATTACACATTTTGGTCTTAGGGTATTAAGACTACAACACATTTATAACAAAAAATATAGGATTTTCTGGGAGAAAATACTTACATTTTCAAGGAACAAATGACAGATTTCAATTACAAACATGCTTATGAACTCACCAACTTAATTGTTGACAGTCTTTTCAAAACTACTTGTATTCTCAGGAAATCAATAAACATGTATCCACAAGTTTTGAGAAGACAGAGCTTCATATAGTCATTTCGTTTAGTTTTTGCTATACATTTTGGTGTCAAGTATACATTGATTTGAACATGAATGTAAAACTATACTTTATCAATGTAATGGTTGTTGTACTTTTATTTCTATTATGCAATTGTTGTGATACTGAACATGACGTCATCCGTCCCCGAACGTTTCTGTCGTTCCAGTTTGGGGGTGTGACAAAATATTTAAAGATTTCTTGGAAAACATCACATTAACCCTTATAGTCATTTAAAATTTTATCAGAAATGACAAATGCTTCATAAAACTTACATTTTCCTTACTAAATAGGACAAATATAATGCCTCCGAGAAGGAAAAGTAATCGACTTAACAAAAATTGACCACCTCCAGAACAACCAACACAAGAACCGCCTCTGGTGGTAATTCCACCAATGGATCCGAAAACCCTTGAGTAAATGATAACACGGAGAGTCACAGAAGCATTGACAAACTATGAAGCAAGCGATAACAATGGTGGACACGGGAATAATTATGGAAGTATTTTAGGTTCTGAAAGAACTTACACCTACAAAGATTTTATGAACTTTAAACCAAATAACTTCTATGGAAGTGGAGGAGTTGTTGGCTTAACAATAAGTATTGATAAGACACCATCTGTCTTCCAAATAAGCTTCTGTGCAAATGATTGCAAAGTACGATTTGTAGCTTGTACTTTTTCTTATGCGTCATTAATGTGGTGGAATAGCTATACAAGCACGATGGACATCACTACTACAAACTCCATGAATTGGGAGGATCTGAAAATGATGTTGATAGAAGAGTATTGTCCTAGACACGAGGTATAAAACCTTGAACAAGAGCTATGGAACCTAATTGTTAAGGGTTCCGAGATACACGCTTATACCTCTAGGTTCAATGACCTTTTTATGATGTGTTTGGGAGTTGTAATCCCAGAATACAATAAAATTGAGCTATACATCTAGGGTATAGCACCAAAGATTAAAGGGATGGTTATCGCATCCAAACCCACAACCTATGACAGTACAAAGCGCATAGCCTATCGTCTAACCAACACTGAGATCTGAGGGGGATTTATGGTTGTGATGGTTAAACCTCCCAAATTTAGAGCATACAAACACAATTTTAATAGAAGAAATCCATGTCAGTCGTCCAGGAAGGAACAAGAAGTGGAAACCGTTTATGCAGCCACAACAACAACAACAACACCCACACCACCAATGCAGTATGTTGGAAAGCATCCACTGCATAATCAGTGCAACCGTCATCACCTAGGTGACTGTTTTGTTTGCATAAAGTGTGAAAAGAAGGGGCATACTGCCAACTACTGCAAAAACACGACACCTAAAGCAAAAAAAAACAAGGAACAAACATAGGAACAGGCTATGGTGGAGGAAAAAATGTTACAAGTGTGGAGAAGTCGGACACTTCAGGAGGGAATGTCCAAAATTAAGGAACCAAGGAGGCAATGCTTGCCGCAGAGCATTCATAATTGGAAGTAGGGACGCCATATAGGACCCTTATGAGGTAACGGGTATGTTCCTCATAAATAACTTATATGCTACAATACTCTTCGACTCCGGAGCCGATAGGAGTTTTATTACTCCAACATTTAGGCAACATTTAAATCACGAGTCTAGTAAACTAAAAGAAGCATATGAAGTAGAAATGGCTAACATTCAAAACGAAAGCACACAATAAATCTTAGAAAATTGCCTTTTAACTCTAAATAATCTCAATTTTCCCTTCAAACTCATGTCAATGACTATTGGGAGCTTTGACATCATCATTGGCTTGTATTGGTTATCTTTACACTACGCGGAAATACAATGTTATGAAAAAGTCTCACACTTACCCTTATGCAACGGTGAAGCCCTGATTATTTATGGCGATAAATCTGGGAAAAACCTCAAAATCATTTCTTGTACCAAAGCTCAGAAATATCTATGCAAGATATGCAATGTATTCTTGGATCAAATTGTAGATAAGAGGAGCAAAATAAAATAAATCAAAGACATACCTCATGTATGTGACTAACTCGATGTGTTCCTGAACATCTACCTAGAATACCACCCGTTTGACAAGTCAAATTCCGAATCGACTTAATTCCAGGAACAACACCAGTAATGAATCTCCCTATCGGTTTGCTTCATCTGAAATGCAAGAACTATCCATCCAACTATAGGAACATCTTGAAAAAGGATTTCTCAAACCAAGCTTCTTACATTAGGAATCACCAGTCTTGTTTGCTAAGAAGAAGGATAGATTCTTTCGAATGTATATCGATTATTGGGAGCTGAACAAATTAACGATCAAGAACCGTTACCCAATTACAAGAATCAATGATCTATTCGATCAACTTCAAGGATCTAGCAACTACTAAAAGATAGATCTCAGATCAGGATACCATCAACTCAGAGTGCAAGAAGATGATGTTCCAAAAACAACATTTAGGACCCGGTATGGTCATTAGGAGTTCCTAGTTATACCTTTTCGATTGACCAATGCCCCAACAGTGTTCATGGATCTCATGAATCGTGTTTGTAAACCTTACTTGGATAAATTCGTTATTGTATTTATCAATGATATATTGATATATTCATAAACCAAGGAAGATCATGGGAAATACTTGCAAATGATTCTATAACTGCTGAGAAAAGAAAATTTGTATGCCAAATTCTCCAAATCCGAGTTTTGGATTAGAGAAGTAGGTTTTTTAGGGCATGTGGTTAGTAACAAAGGGATCCATGTTGACCCCTCCAATATTGAAGCAATTAAGAATTGGGAAGAACCAAAGAGAGCAACAGAAGTGCGCCAATTAGTTTGCCTTGCTGGCTACTATTGAAGATTCATTGAGAAATTCTCTAAGATAACTAAACCGCTCTTAAAGCTAACACATAAAGACATGAAGTTTAACTGTAATTGCATGAGAATAACTACACTACCCAAGACCTTGAATTTGGAGTTGTAGTTTTTGCAAAAATCTAGAGACATTACATGTATGGTATGAAGTGTACCATCTTTACTGATCACAAGAGTCTCCAACACATTTTCGACCAAAAAGATCTTAATATGAGGCAACGAAGATGAGTCGAATTGTTGAATGATTACGAATGTGAAATTCGTTATCATCTTGGCAAGGAAAACATAGTAGCAGATGCCTTGAGCTAAAAATAATGTGTTGGGTCCCTCCAAGTACGAGTATTAACAATGACTATCCATTCCAACCTTAGTGCGCAAATTCAAGAAGCTCAAATCAAAGCTTTGAAAGGAGAAAACATCGTGAGAAAACCTTTGCCGGGAATGGAAAAGCAATTTGAATTAAGGGATGGTGGAACACGGTACTTTATGAACCGAACTTGGACGCCTAAGTTTAGTGGAGTCAGGAGCTTAGTATTGGACGAAGCTCACAAATCTAGATATTTTGTGCATCCAGGCTCTGATAAAATGTACTTAGATTTGAAAGAACAATATTGGTGGCCAAACATGAAGCCTGAGATTGCCACTTATGTAAGAAAATGCCTAAATTATTCTAAAGTAAAGGCAGAACATCAAAAGCCCTCGGGTTTACTTCAACAACCAAAATTACCCAAGTGTAAGTGGGAGCAGATCTTGACGGACTTCATTACAAAACTACCCAAAACTCCTAGTGGTTTTGAAACTATTTGGGTAGTAGTCGACAAATTGACTAAGTTAGCCACTTCTTGCCAATCAAAGAGACCTACAAGATGGAAAATGTTACCATAACCTATCTCAAGGAAATCGCCAAATTGCATGGGGTGTCGATTTCTATCATTTCTGACAGAGATAGTAGATTCACCTCACGATTTTGGCAATCACTATAAAAATCCTTGGGAACGTGATTGGATATGAGCACATCCTACCATCCACATACCGATAGTAAGAGCAAAAGGACCATCTAAACATTGGAAGATATGCTCTGAGAATGTGTGATAGACCTTGGAAATGTGTGGGATACTTATTTACCATTAATTGAGTTTTATTACAACAATAGTTATCACACCAACATGAATTCCACACATGCATTTTGAAAATACATCAACATAAATTTGGTGAGTCAATAGGTTTTGACTCTGGGTAGAAGTATTGAAATAAAATAGTACTTTTTCCAAGTCCAAAAAGTATAGAATATAGTTTGAAAGTATCTCTCTGACTTATATTTATTTCCACCATATTGTGCGTATGTGTGTGTGTGTGTGTATATTTATATATATATATATATATATATATATATATATATATATATATATATATATATATATATATATATATATATATATATATATATATCCTAGGTATAATTGTTTACTGACTGAATAACTGGTATACCTATAAGTTTCATGTACTCAGAATATAAGTTTTTGTGAAACTTATACATAACATTGATACTTGTATATTGACAAAGTATAATGTTCTTAGTATAATTGTTGCTACCATGAGACTATAATGGTTGCTATATGATGTTTCAAACATCTTTTTGGTGCTACAAGTGGCATACTACTTTAGCCATTCAGACGCTTCCATGCGTGGGGGTGTCAACCCGTGTAGATCTATACACAACCACCTCGCTCACACGAGATTAACAGTTGTAGGGCAAATGATTTTACTAAGATTTCTAGTCTTAGTTGATGAATATCCAATCTCGTGTCAACTTTCCGAGTTTTAATAGTACCACAAAAATGTCTAAAACCTTACATTACTAGACCAAAGTTATTATTAACATTTCCTATAGTTTTAAATAAAAATTTATGCATCATAATGGCTATAATTAATGTAAAACCAGGTTCTAACCAACGTAAAACGCATGATACCAAAGCACTAACAAGTCTAAGATAGCGGTATGATTATAAAATATCGAATATAATATATATGAGTCAAACAAAACTATATCCTCGTTAATATAGCTATTTATTTTGATTTGAAAAGTATAATCATATAAACATAATATTAACTTTTAAACAAATATTTAGCATTAATTCTCCCCCGAAAGCGTTTAAAAGTGGGGTCATGAAACTTACCCTAGTAGCATGATTGATAGAATCTAACTGAAAATGGTCAGAGGCTTGGGAAAAGAAGTGCCTTCAGCAAATGAGAGAGTGAAGGAAAGATTTGCTCCCTGAGTGAATAAGTCTTGTTTGCTATTTATAGGATGTTGTGGCGTCATACCCCTATCCGGCGGCAGAAACACCGGGGGGTGTAACGTCATTCCTTGTATAACAGTTATTAAACATACATTGAACAACACAAAAGAATTTTATAAACTACGTAACTTTCTATCATCAATAAAGGTATGTAGTTTATAAAATTCTTTTGTATTGTTCAGTGTATGTTTAATAACTGTGATACAAGGAATGACGTTACACCGCCCGGTGTTTCTGTGACATCCCCAAATTCACGGCCAGAAAAGACCGGTTTCATTTATGCTTTTAAAATAATTACAGAGTAAATCCATTGATTTAAAAGAGTTGCGAAATTTGTCCCCAACACAATACATGATAAAATAAGGTTTATCAAAGCATTTCTTAAAGAAATGTATTTTCATTATATATCAAAACTCGGGATGTCATGTTCCGATACAGACACAAAAGCATAAACAATAAAACATAGACCTTACACAGTTATATACAAGTACTGGTCTATAAACAAAAATATCTTCACAAGTTCTCCAACTTATGCTCTCGCGCCACTACCTGTAATACAAAGAAACTGAGTGGGTCAGGCTTGGGAGCCTGGTGAGCATATAGGGTTTTGAACCCACAATAAATAATTATATTTAATTTCACCAACCAACAATAACCCAATTACCCATTCCATTATCCACACTTTACGTCCCTATGACAACAACTATTACAAAGGACCTAATCTAGGATTTTCATCGAGACAGACACTACTACAAAGGGGTTTCCTCGGCAATGAATGTCCTAAGGCAACCATGAGGGGGATAGAATATAGCAAATGAACACCCAAGTTCACTACACCTACAGGTTATGAGCCTTCCAGCGTTCCACTGAACTGTCTAGAAAAGTTTGTGGTCGTCATCCATATTCTGTTGGACGACTAGATCACAATCATATCGAGGCCTCTCATCATTTTTATTTCATCACACATCACTATCTACCCATTTTCTACCCAACATATTTGTATATAAAATATACTTGTTTATATACAGCTTAAAACCTGTATAACATATTCATTCAATACTCATACCACATAACAAATAGTATATAATCACATAGCACGTATTTCATAGAGTATAATTCATATATGTGTATTATAGAAAGCAACTACACACTTACTAATGTCATATATCTAATACTTTCATCAATACTTGTATAAAAATCGTGTATATGAAAGGGACTACGCACTCACTTGATAAGATGATGCTCGGACAGCACTACGGCTCTTAAAGCAGTATTCTTCGGCTTGAAACTCTTTTCTTCTCGGGATCTTCGGTGCTTCATGACTCGCTTCGGGTCTCGGGATGATACCGGGGCTTCGGGGTATAACTTACATGTAAATCGAGGTAATACGGGTGAGAGGAAAGAAATTGAGCAACAAAACTCGGCTGGACTCGACTTCTATTTATAGGAGGCTGAAATCCTATGCTCACGTCGTGAGCCACTAATGCTCACGTCGGGAGCTCGATGTGATGGCGTTCGTCATCAGGCCACTTGCCTTGGAAGATGTCTATCACCTGCTCACGTCGTGAGCCACTGTGCTCACGTCGTGAGCTCTAACACAGGGGTTGAAGTGCGTGCCCCAAACTTCAAAAATTCATATCTTTTGCATACGAGCTCCGTTTTTGACGTTCTTTCTATCCACGCGTAGGTGAGATTATGCTCTACAACTCTCGTTTAGACTCGTCGGCTAATTTTGACTTTAACTTTTATTATATTATTTTTAGTAGGCCGGGACAGGAAAACTCCGTTAGAAATTCATAACTCCTTTATCTGACGTCCGTTTTCGTCTGTCTTTTTACCGTTGCATTACCATCGACGAGATCTTCGATCCTCGTTTAGATTGTTTCGTCTAGAAATCACTCGATCTCATATTCGAACTTTGGGCTGCATACCGCTAAGTCGAAACTTCGAAAAATCAAAACTTCCTCATACGAAGTCAGATTTAGACGTTCTTCTTATGCACGCTCTCGGTTTAACTTATTCTACGACTTTCATTCAGATAACTAAGGCTACATATCGCTCTATCGTAAATTCACTATTTACGTCACGCAGTGTCGTACCGGTTCTGTCGCAAAACTTCGACAGGTCATAACTTCTTCGTTATAACTCGGATTTCGACATTCTTTATATTTTCGGAATCCTCGTAACGACCACTAAAACTCCATGTATAGATATCGAGCTTATCTAATATTTCATTTTAACTCTTATTTTATCCTTAATTCATTTAAATCACAACAATTAAGCATAAAACACATAATACTCGAATAATACATTTCTATTATTTCAAAATGAGTTACAAAGGTTAACCTAGACCATTACATTATCATTAATGCCTAGCCTAGAAACACGGGCGTTACAATTTTCTCCCCCTTAGGATGATTCCGTCCCCGAAATCACACATCAACAAACAAATGCGGATAGCGACTCATCATGTCACTCTCCGTCTCCCAGGTGAGATTTGGCCCATTCGCATGTTTCCATTGGACAAGCACTAATTCGACCATCTTGCGTTGTAACTTCTTAGTCTTTCGGTCAACGATTGCCTCTGGTTCTTCAACTAACCTTTTGTTCTCATCAATTCTTAACTCAGAAATTGGAATTATATCGGGAACGTCTCCCGTGAACTTCCTCAAATAACACACATGGAAAGTGTTAAGAATTCCATTCAGTTCTTCGGGTAATTTGAGCTTGTAAGCTTGGTTCCCAATCCTCTAAAGAACTTTAAACGGTCCAATAAATCTTGGACTTAACTTTCCCCTTTTACCAAATCTTATAAGTCCCTTCCACGGTGAGACTTTAAGAAAAACCGAATCTCCAACTTCAAAAGTCATCGGTCGTCTTTTCTTGTCAGCATAGCTCTCTTGACGATCCTGAGCTGCTAACATTCTCTCCCTAATTATTTTGTGAGCTTCTTCCATCATAAGATCTCTTATTCCTCCTGACTTAGGCACCCAAATTCGATCTTGGAATACCTTCAGTCTATGACTGTTTATACCGAACACTAACGTTTTGCCAAACGTTCTTCCTTTCGGTCATTCTTCTCAGAAGCTTCTTCTTGAGCTTTCTTTATACTCTCCACAATTTTCGAAACAACTTCTATTCTCAACGCTCTTGGCCTTTTTCTTTCAAGATTGACATTCCGACTGAGAGCATCAGCAACAACATTGGCTTTACCGGGGTAGTAAAGTATATCACTGTCGTAGTCTTTGAGTAACTCTAGCCAGCGTCTTTGCTTCATATTCAATTCTTTCTGATTAAAGAGATATTGGAGACTCTTATGATCAGTGAAAAGTTTGCACTTCATGCCATAGAGGTAATTCCTCTATATGTTTAGAGCAAATACTACCGCTGCCAACTCCAGATCATGAGTGGGTACTTCTTTTCATGCTCTTTCAGCTGTCGAGACGCATATGCTATCACCTTTTTGTTGGGTTTTGAGCATTCTAACACACCTATGGTGTACATGCAACCCTAAATACCTTGGATCTATGTTTTCTCTATTATACATGCAAATATCAATTTTACAAGGTATTCTTCTAACTAGCATAATATAAAGTACATGTAATATAAAATCTAGTAGAATTACATACCTCTTTGTTGGTGCTTGATTTCTTCAAGCTTTAAGAGCTTAGTCCCAATAGTGTGGAAGCCTCAAATGGAATCACAAATCACCAAAACACCTTGGAAGAACTTGAGAGAATATGTATGCACACTAAAATCGGCCCACTCTTATTTTCACACACTTGTGCCAATTTTGTGAGCCAAGGACCCCTTTATATATTATGGAGGATTAGGGTTACATCCATGTAAACCCTAATACCCATGACCTTTCATTTACATAGGATCCATGGGTTAAAAGCTCCATGGACCATCCATGAAAGCTTAGCCCAAACTAAATGAACTTGGCCCATTCCATATATATAAGAGTCCATATTTAATTAGTTCTTTTTGATCACTTAATTAATTCTAAATTAATTCTTGATCAATACTAATTAAATAATATGATTCCATATTAATATATTAGAACTTATAATATATTAATATAAATCATAAATATACTATTCTCAAAAGACTATCGATATAAATTGTGCCGGTGAAGTGCAACCCAAATGGACCATGTCGGGTCGGGTCAAGTACATACCAAATATAGTTATGGACTTAGACATTAATCCAACAGTCTCCCACTTGGATAAGTCTAAAACTATTATTGAGTATGACTTCAAAACCTAACTGGCAATCGTAGCTCTTAAAGCCGCTGTCGAACTCTGACCTTGTCAATGACTTGTCCATTAGATAAGGGATCATATATTCCTCCATTCTAGATATCATATGGACTGAGACATGGATTATAATCATTCTCTCTGTCCATTTGTTGTTTCCCGATTTTCGATTTATGATGACTGACTGATTGAACAAATCAAATCAGTCCTGGCTTGGCCAAGCACTCACATGTGTCATCGCTAAATCATCGAGGGGCCCACACATATCGCTTTTATCCCGAAGATAAAAGGAATGGATAAACTTCGACTCATATGGCTTGTTCTACTACTTGTTGAATCATACACAAAGGCACATTTTATAACATCGAGCTACCAAATGCGTTTTCGTGCAATCAATGTATAACCAACTCATAGTAACAACTCATATCTCTAGGTTTGAAGAATATAAGATATTATCGTCTCATGATCACTCGTGATAAAATCCATGAAGTGATTCAAATGAGCGCGGGTTGAATCCAATACTCAGAACTTATGAGCACTCATGATTGTTGTAGCACCACTTTGTCCACCAACTTGGACCTCTACAAACCAACCCATGACAGTCTTGATTCATATCTACTTCCAACATATGACCGACTGTGGATGGTTTGAATAACTTAATCATTCAGGAAGAGTGACTTAGTTATTCTGGAAGTGAAAACATGCAAAGTGAAACACAAGAATAAATGAATCAAATATGGTATCAAACCCTATGAATATAAATAAACACTTTTATTTATCACCATATTGATTACTCATTATTCATTGTTTCGGTTTTATCAACTTTATACTTGAATTAAAAACACTAGTTGTCCCATGCTCCAAGCATGTACACTATGTTTTTCTTAAACAATAGCTTTGCCATACACCAAGTATGCACTCTATGTTTGTCTATGATCCTTACTTTGTGAAATAAACCAATTGAACATAATTTCAATGATTCTAATTTCACACTCCCAAATCCTTATCGAAAAATGTGAGAATTTCAAATTCCTATCATTTATCGAAATCTGTTTAGATTTTAAACTTATATGCACTGACCCTCCTGTAATGAATATGTACAAAGTCACAAAGACTTGTCAACAGTCATTATAAGGTATTCCAATGGAGATCAACTCCATGGAAACTAAGTCTCATATTCAAAGTACATTGCTTTGTACATGCTTCTTGCATTAAGTTTTCTAATCTTACACAGATAACTTCCACCTATGGAGACAACTCCATATTCTCATTTTGACTATCACTTCTGAATAAGAGATGCCTCTTTTCAGAATATGTCAATATGGTCCTTCCAAAATTAGCACTATACTTCCAACTGTCCCTGAGCAACCAATCTTTGGTAAACCTCAGATTGTCCTCGACAATTGCTTAATCATTTTAGTCATATCCAATTCTAGACCTTTTCCCTTCTTAATACCTCTGGGCATTTCGAAAAATTTAGAAATGACAAATATTATAGCACATGCAATCGATCCTGTACCCAAAGCAAATGATACACGATTCATGATGTCTCACATAAAGACATGATTCTAGACTAGTCTTTTGCTACAATATTTTTATTTGCCATGTTTTCAAAATTTGACTATGAAGAGGGATGCCGTAATCATAATCGAATTTTGAGAACGCAATATATAGAATTTCCTTAAGTTGAACCAATCCAACATGAAATTCATATATATATTCTTGACTAAAGATGATTAAGGTCTCAATCTAAGCCTTTAGAACTGAAATGAAGTATATCCTCTCCCTTAATTATAGCAAAACAACTTTTTCAATCCCTGCAGCCTCACGAATTGAAACTTTTGTTTTCTATAATTAACATTGCTAACTTGCAACACTAACAATAATTATCATGCTCCCACTAACATGATGATTATTAGCATAACACTTATGCTCCCACTAGCTTTGACATGTACTCAGAAATCAGCTGGACTTCTACAAATCAATACTTTATTGACTTTCTTACCAAATTTCAGATTTCTGATACGAGATGCTTTGATAAAACTTTATCAAAATCATACACCTTTCCTTAGATAGCATGCATGTGTGTCTAAACAATTTCAGAACTATGAAAAGGGATGCCGTAATCATAGTCTCAATTGTTTAGACCTTTTGCCATCTGCTTCAAATCTACTTGGTGGAAGTGTTTCCTCACCATCATTTGCATGAATCGGAGAGAAACCTTATGACCCTTAGATTTTATGGTGTATGTGTTCTTATCCATGTGAATCGTCAAAACCATAGTCACAAGACAAGGATAATGACAAATCCAAACTCATATGGACTGAACTTATGCAATCTTAACTTCTTGCCACCTGGCAGTACAGGGCCTGCCATTGCTTCCAAGTTGTTATGCAACCAATTGAGAACTTTCAGAACTCCTATGCAAAGCCAACTTTAACTGGAATGGGCACAGAATATGTCAACACGATAGGTTATAAACCTCAAGTCGTGTGCTAGTGAAGAACCTCAGGTTTTATTCTTGATTAGTTCTTGAAATTCTTTTTAGGATCTTTAAGACTCCCACTATCCTCTTGACATATAAGACTATCTTGCCAAATATTCAAGAGATAGTGCAGATTCTTTTACAAACACTTCACACAATTGGTCTTAGTTGGTCTTTGTCTTATCCAAAACATCACAACTTACCAATCTCAAATGTACAAGAACAGGAAACATCTTACTTCTACATTTGACAAGTGTTAAAAACTTTCTAAAGACTATGTCACTCAAGTTACAATCTTGGAGTATAACTCCAGGATTTGTTGTTGGAACGAAGTATGATTTATCTTTTGATTTAACCATTTCAACAATTCATGATTCCTCTCCTTAGGCAAACCAGTGCACTAAGGTGTCCTTAGAGTATCAATTGTGATATGATTCCATAATCACTAAGATAATCATAAAACAAGATACACAAGTACTCTCCCATCTTTTAAGATTTGAGAAACTTTTATCTTTCTGCCTAATTTGATTCTTCCCATTCGTTCTGCCATACATTGAGACTTTTCCAATGTTTCAAAATTATACTTAAACTTGTAAGTATAACCATGTTTACTAAACTTTAGTAAATCAAATAGCCTTAACAAGCTTTGTGGTGGACATGACCAGTGCACAAGAATGTGTACTCGATCCCTTTAGTCCTTCACTTGACTCACACATCCATGTGAATAAGTAATTAGTCTTGATTTTCCAATGCTTGAAAGTTATCATTCATCATACTATTCAACTTGCATGATTCCAAGTTTCGGTCCAATTGAAACTTGGGCGATGAGGAAATTTCCTGATTTGGTAAATTTAGACACTACCACAAATGAAAGAATCAAATCCATTTTCCAATATTGCTGTCAGTGGAATCATATAAGTAACAATTTTCCACAAATGCCATTGTAAGGATACTTCAAATAAATAAAATTAAACAATTTTCTTTTATTTTAAAACTTTGCGGAAAAACTTATCCTTACAATCCACATGGAAAATTGTTGTTATCTATTCCTTAGCAATATATCATAACTTCTTAAGCAACTGCTCAAAATTCTGATGCGATAGAAATCCACCTTCGCGATCAGAATCAGCATATACTTCCTTTAAGATTTCTCTCTATTCTTTGATTCTTAAAACATCAACATGTGACCCAGTCACATCATGTAATGAGGATCTCAGCATAGAACTTAACAGAGTTAGATAATGGGCTCTACCTGATGTAGAGTCAAACTTATTGACTTTAACATCCTTAGGTAAATTTGGCAGCTTTGCAATCAACGCCCCTTCCTTTGGAAAAATAAACATATGGACCCTTTGGTAATGGGACTATCTCAGACTTAGCCTTTCTCTTTCCCATTTGGTCAACTGGGTTGACTATGGCCAATCCCTTTCCATTGGGAAGAGAATGCTTTTTCTGGATTTCCAGTGTCACCATTGTCACTGTCCATAAAGTTTTTGGGAAGTTGATCTCTAATCAAATTTGCTTTACTATCGTTCCAAATCATTGCTGATTCAGCGGCATCAAGCAAATAGATATGATCATTAAGGTTCAGGTCATAGTCTGTTTCATAGTAGTCCCAAAGGAACTCACTATGTGACTTAGAAAGTGATTGAACATCCAACTTTCTCAAGACTTTGACACCCAACTCTCCCGGCTTGTCAATATGTGACTTCATCTCTAAGATGTGATCACACATAGACCTTGCTTGCCATTAGGGCTTGAGTGACCTTGAACTTGTGGGTTAGGGAGAATAATTGGAGGAGGTGGAGGAAGAGAAGTATGACTTCCATGATCCAAACTCGGGAAGTCATATTCATTAGGAAAGCTTGGTTTGGGAAGATCATTGTTGTCTAAACCAGACATCAACAATGAGAGAAATTCACATAAAGTTGATTTAAGTCCTTAATATAACACCCAATATGATATATTAAGGCTAGGACCCAACAAACTATTTTATAACTTGGAAGAGGGATGCCGTAATCCAAGCTATAAAATATTTGAAGGTAGGTGAATGACGATTCACCAATTTCCACCAAGATAAACGAAATGTATTATTAGGTTTTAATTGGTTTTGAAACTCCTAGATTCTTTTGAGATTCATTGAACTTTTCAATGGCATGTTTCAATCTCGAGTGTGCCCTTCAGGTTTTGTGACTGGGATGCCGAGGATCACAAAACAAGGTGTGAAGTAACCATGCAAATATACTTGGTACCCTTAATATTTACCCCTCAATCGATGTGCCGGTTAACCACACACGCTCCAACGATACTATGATAAACATTAAGTTACCCTTTGCCTACCTTGTTAAGTCCAGGTTAGTGTGTCGGTTAACCACACACGCTCCACTAACAGCTTAAACAAAGTGCAAAGTGTAATTTCATGGATTAGCACCTTATTCACATTTTCCTAAGTAACTAAGATTGGGAATTTTTTTAGTTACTTAGTATTTATCGTTATACTTATAATGAAGGGAGAATTATAGTCCTTGTCCTACCTGTTCGGCTAACGACCCTCCACCGGTCAAGGAAGCGGTGGGTGAGAGTGGACACCCATTAAACTGCCATTTTATAGGCAGTAACCTTATACCCCCCCTTATAGACCGGCTTCGTGAATGAGGCCTACTAACGGTAAGATTGACTTTATCTTATACATATCTATATAATTAAAATTATAATAATAGTATAAGGGTGTATTTTAAACATTTAAAATACTTGGTGGTTTAATCTATTAATTAAACTATACTCTTAATTTAATTAAACTTAAACCATGTCTTTATGGAATTATTAACTCTTTTAATTAAACACTTTAACTAATTTAATGAAGTCCATAAAGTTTGAATTTTAACTTTTAAAATTGTAGAGTTTGGAATTAAAGCATTAATGTGTGTGAGACTTTACAAATTCCAAAACTTGAGGGCAAGTTTTGAAACTATTCAAAACCTTTCATTTCATAACTTTTGAGTTTAATGGTTCATTAAAATGAAGACTCTTCATTTTTATGTAACCTCTTATTCTTTAATAACACTTTTAAAGAAGTGACTCTTAAACATCCATAACTTGAGGACAAGTTATGGAGTCATAAAATAGTTTAATGAAAAAAAAAACTCTTCATTTTTGTGTAACCTATGGCACTTTTATGAGTTTTAAGATTCATAAATGTGACCTTTTATGTGACTTGAGGAAAAGTTACAAAAACACCTTTTATGAACTTCTTTTAGATTAATATGGATTGAAAGCAACTTAACAAATAATATTTTTCATCAATCTAAATTAACTCATAAAACAAGGTAACACAAAAAAACTTTTCATGTTCCATAACTTAAGAACAAGTTATGGAATTTTAAAACATTAAGACCAAGTTTTGTAATTCCATAAAAAACTTTGAATCAATTTTTTTTAAAACTTTTTCATATCCATAACTTATGGAGGTTTCAAAAAACTCTTTACATCAAACTTTTAAAACTAATAAAATAATCATATCATTTTATCTTTTACTAAATTTGACCTAATTCAACTCATATAGTAAAGTGACTCAAATTTTAAAAATAATTAGTTTTCATAAAATTAAGTAATTATCTTAAAATATGACAAACTTCATGTTTTTTCCCCTTTTTTTTCCTTCAACTTGAAAAAAAAATACATTTGAATCAAATATAATAGAAAACAACCCATGACTCTGATACCACTGTTGGGTTTTGAGCATTCTAACACACCTATGGTGTACATGCAACCCTAAATACCTTGGATCTATGTTTTCTCTATTATACATGCAAATATCAATTTTCCAAGGTATTGTTCTAACTAGCATAATATAAAGTACATGTAATATAAAATCTAGTAGAATTACATACCTCTTTGTTGGTGCTTGATTTCTTCAAGCTTTAAGAGTTTAGCCCCAATAGTGTGGAAGCCTCAAATGGAATCACAAATCACCAAAACACCTTGGAAGAACTTGAGAGAATATGTATGCACACTAAAATCGGCTCACTCTTATTTTCACACACTTGTGCCAATTTTGTGAGCCAAGGACCCCTTTATATATTATGGAGGATTAGGGTTACATCCATGTAAACCCTAATACCCATGACCTTTCATTTACAAAGGATCCATGGGTTAAAAGCTCCATGGACCATCCATGAAAGCTTAGCCCAACCTAAATGAACTTGACCCATTCTATATATATAAGAGTCCATATTTAATTAGTTCTTTTTGATCACTTAATTAATTCTAAATTAATTCTTGATCAATACTAATTAAATAATATGATTCCATATTAATATATTAGAACTTATAATATATTAATATAAATCATAAATATACTATTCTCAAAAGACTATCCATATAAATTGTGCCGGTGAAGTGCAACCCAAATGGACCATGCCAGGTCGGGTCAAGTACATACCAAATATAGTTATGAACTTAGACATTAATCCAACACTTTTCTCTTTGGGTCAACACACAATCCAATCCAACACCAGATGCATCGCTATAGACAGCAAAGTCTTCAACTCCATCGGGTAGAGAAAGAATCGGTACTTCACATAGCTTCTTCTTAGCAACCCGAATGCTTCTTTGTGCTTATCACTCCAAGCATAAGTAGCTCCTTTGTGGGTCAAAGCTGTTAATGGAGTAGCGATCGAAGAAAAGCCTTGGATAAACCTTCGGTATTATCCGGCTAATCCGAGAAAGCTTCGGATCTTCGTGGGACTTTTTGGTTGTTCCCACTTCATCACAGCTGCAATCTTTGTTGGATCAACCATTATCCCTTCTTGATTGACCACGTGACCCAAGAATTAGACTTCTCGAATCCACAAATCACATTTGGAGAACTTAGCATACAACTTCTCCTTCTTCAAGACTTCTAACACTTCTCGCAAGTGTCTGCCATGCTCCTCTTGGCTTTTCGAGTAAATCAGAATGTCATCTATGAACACTATCACAGATTTATCAAGGAACGGCTTACAAACCTTGTTCATTAAATCAATGAATGCTGCTGGAGCATTGGTTAGTCCAAACGACATAACCAAAAACTCGTAGTGTCCATATCGTGTTCTAAATGCAGTCTTCTTGATATCCCGATCTCTCACCTTCAGCTGATGATATCCTGACCTTAGGTCGATCTTTGAAAAATAACTTGAACCTTGTAGTTGATCGAACACGTCATCAAGCCTTGGCAACGGATATCTATTCTTTATCGTTGTCTTATTCAGCTCTCTGTAATCAATGCACATCCTCATACTCCCGTCCTTTTTCTTTACGAATAACACCGGAGCTCCCCAAGGTGATGAAATAGGTCTAATGAAACCTTTTTCCAATAACTCCTGAAGTTGCATCATCAGCTCCTTCATCTCTGTTGGTGCTAATCGGTACGGTGCTTTTGCAATTGGCGTGGTTCCTGGTAACAAGTCGATACAGAATTCTACTTGTCGATCAGGCGGTAATCCAGGAAGATCTTCGGGAAGTACTTCCGGATAATCACACACCACAGGAATGCTCTGCATCTTCTTTTTCTCCTTCTTTGCATCAATCACGAATACCAAATATGATGTACATCCTTTGACCAAACACTTTCTGGCTTTCATTAGAGAAATGATTCCAGAATTTACCCTGCGTTTGTCCCCATACACCATAAATGACTCCTTCCCTAGCGGGTTTACTTTTACTATCTTCTTCTTGCATAATATCTCGGCATCATTAGCGCTAAGCCAATCCATTCCTAACACTATGTCGAAACCATTTAACTCAATAGGCAATAATTCCTCGTGGAACTTATTACCATTCAAATCAATTAATATGTTTTTCATGCGATGACTAACAGGTATAAACTTGCCACTAGAAACTTCGACTAATAAAACATTATCTAGTCTATCGACAGGCAAAGCTAGTTTTCTACCAAATTCATGCGAAATAAAGGAGTAGTTGGCTCCATAATCAAATAAAATTTGGGCAAGCAATTCGTTTACGAGAAAGGTACCTGAAGCGACATCAGCTTCTTCTTTAGCAGCTTCCAGTGTCATCTGGAAGGCTCTTGCTTTCGGCTTTGGGGGAATATTGGGTCTTGCTGCCTCCTTCTTTTTAGGACAGTCTTTCAAAATGTGTCCCTCTTCGTTACATCCAAAACACACTCTCTTGTTGGACGGACACTCGTTGGCATAATGCCCCGTCTTTCCACACTTGTAGCAAGTCACTTCCTCACTACATTTCCCAGAGTGCTTTTTCTTGCACTTTTCACACCATTTCGATTCGCCCCCTTTTCGTCCTCCAAACTTTTTCGAATCAGACTTCGAAAATTTGCTTTTCTTGCTGGAACCTGAAGTTCCTTCAAACTTTCTCTTTTCACCAACTTCAACCTTGCTGGCGGTTCTTCCCTTGATCATGTCCTCAACAGACTTGGTAGCCCAGATAGTTTCCTCTAGAGTAGGTGCCTGACGTACTAGCACAGCGTACTCCCATGGGAGTCCCTTTGCATATCGATCAACTTTCGTCAACTTGTCTGGAACGATGAGCAAGGAAAACTCCATTTTGTCTGTAAAGGCGTTAGTGTAATCGTCGACTGACATGCTACCTTTTGTCAACGTCAGAAACTTGTTCTCCAACTCTAACAGATTTTGGGCCGAGCAGATCTTGCGCTTGAATTGCACCAAGAACTCTGCCCAAGTCAGTTGCAGTGGCTCATTAGGGCTTAGGGTCTTCCCCAGAGTGTTCCACCAACGAACAGCTCCACCCTTGAACTGACGTACTGCGAAAGTGGTCTGCAACTTGCCTTTACAGCCACATGTCATGAAGGCTAGCTCCATTTCCGAGATCTAATCCATAACTCCGATAGGATCCTCCTTTCAAGTGAAGGTCGATGGTTTTCAAGTCAAAAAGTCTTTGTACTTACATCCTAGTCCATCAATTCCTCCCTCTGGGTTGTTTTGTCTAATCAACGATGGGTTGGCTTGACCAATAATCCCACTGAAGTTTCCTCCTTCCGACTACCCTTCACTTAATTCGGGCTGTACAATCGGCATCGAAGGTTCTTCACGATTCTGCTGAAGTAGATGTCTCGTTTCTTCCATCTGACGATCCAACATCGTTTGAATCATCAATTGTACACCAGCCATTGTCATCGGCTCAGGTGCTGCTGCTACAACATGTATTTTCTCGATTACAGGAGGTTAATT
This sequence comes from Lactuca virosa, assembly GCF_052849685.1. Taxonomy (NCBI): domain Eukaryota; kingdom Viridiplantae; phylum Streptophyta; class Magnoliopsida; order Asterales; family Asteraceae; genus Lactuca; species Lactuca virosa. The sequence goes on from NC_136428.1 coordinate 163,504,382, forward strand.
CCTGTTTTCGTTCATGTTTCCAACTCCGCTTCTTGTTCTTGCCATTTTTGATCTACACACCGAATAAGGTGAATTTAGATCCTCAATCACGATAGATAATCAAATCATCATTATCACTCCAAAACGTTTACATGCTACTTCTAATACCGTCGCCATACGCTTAGAATCCTAAACGCATAAGGTCTCCAGATCCAGTTGGCAACAAACCGTAGATCCGAACAAATAATATCATATATGGCAAACATATAACAATTAGCACATAAAAGCATTTTAGGCAGCTTTCCTAAAATAAACTAGTGCTCGTGTCTTAAATATAACAGACACTCATCTCACAATCTTCACTTAGCATTCTAAGATTAAGTCTAGAATTCCTACAAGTTCCTAGTTCGATTAAACTAATGCTCTGATACCAACTGTGACATCCCCAAATTCAAGGCCAGAAAAGACCGGTTTCATTTATGCTTTTAAAATAATTTCAGAGTAAATCCATTGATTTAAAAGAGTCGTGAAATTTGTCCCCAAAACAATACATGATAAAATAAGGTTTATCAAAGCATTTTTAAAGAAATGTATTTTCATTATATATCAAAACTCGGGATGTCATGTTCCGATACAGACACAAAAGCATAAACAATAAAACATAGACCTTACACAATTATATACAACTACTGGTCTATAAACAAAAACATCTTCACAAGTTCTCCAACTTATGCTCTCGCGCCACTACCTGTAATACAAAGAAACTGAGTGGGTCAGGCTTGGGAGCCTGGTGAGCATATAGGGTTTTCAACCCACAATAAATAATTATACTTAATTTTACCAACCAACAATAACCCGATTACCCATTCCCGTTATCCTCACCTTACGTCCCTATGACAACAACTATTACAAGGGACCTAATCTAGCATTTTCATCGGGACGGACACTACTGCAAATGGGTTTCCTCGGCAATGAATGTCCTAAGGCAACCATGAGGGGGATAGAATACAACAAATGAACACCCAAGTTCACTACACCTACAGGTTATGAGCCTGCCAACGTTCCACTGAACTGTCTAGAAAAGTCTGTGGTCGTCATCCATATTCTGCTGGACGACTAGATCACAATCACATCGAGGCCTCTCATCATTCTTATTTCATCACACATCACTATCTACCCATGTTCTACCCAACATATTTGTAGATAAAATATACTTGTTTATATACAGCTTAAAACCTGTATGACATATTCATTCAATACTCATACCACATAACAAATAGTATATAATCACATATCATATATCTAATACGTTCATCAATACTTGTATTAAAGTTGTGTATATGAAAGGGACTATGCACTCACTTGATAAGATGATGCTCGGACAGCACTACGGCTCTTAAATCAGTATTTTTCGGTGAAACTGTGATCTCTTCACACACCGGGCTTCTCGCGGACAGAGCTTTGGCTTGAAACTCTTTTCTTCTCGGGATCTTCGGTGCTTCGGGACTCGCTTCGGGTTTCGGGATGCTACCGGGGCTTCGGGGTATAACTTGCACGTAAAATGTGGTAATACGGGTGAGAGGAAAGAAATTAAGCAACAAAACTCGGCTGGACTCGACTTCTATTTATAGGAGGCTGAAATCCTATGCTCACGTCGTGAGCCACTAATGCTCACGTCGTGAGCTAGATGTCATGGCGTTCGTCATCAGGCCACTTGCCCTGGAAGATGTCTATCACCTGCTCATGTCGTGATCCACTGTGCTCACGTCGTGAGCTCTGACACAGGGGTTGAAGTTCGTGCCCCGAACTTCAAAAGTTCATATCTTTCGCATACGAGCTCCGTTTTCGGCGTTCTTTATATCCACGTGTAAGTGAGATTATGCTCTACAACTCTCGTTTAGACTCCATCGGCTAATTTTGAATTTAACTTTTATTATATTATTTTTAGTAGGCCGAGACAGGAAAACTCCGTTACAAATTCATAACTCCTTTATCTGACGTCCGTTTTCGTCTGTCTTTTTGCCGTTGCATTACCATCGACGAGATCTTCGATCCTCGTTTAGATTGTTTCGTCTATAAATCAATTGATCTCATATTCGAACTTTGGACTGCATACCGCTAAGTCGAAACTTCGAAAAATCATAACTTCCTCATACGAAGTCAGATTTAGACGTTCTTCTTATGCACGCTCTCGGTTTAACTTATTCTACGACTTTCGTTTAGATCACTAAGGCTAAATATCGCTCTATCGTAAATTCACTATTTACGTCACGTAGTGTCGTACCGGTTCTGTCGCGAAACTTCGACAAGTCATAACTTCTTCGTTATAACTCGGATTTCGGCATTCTTTATATTTTCAGAATCCTCGTAACGACCACTACAACTTCATGTATAGATATCGGGCTTATCTAATATTTCATTTTAACTCTTATTTTATCCTTAATTCATTTAAATCACAACAATTAAGCATAAAACACATAATACTCAAATAATACGTTTCTATTATTTCAAAATGAGTTACAAAGGTTAACCTAGACCATTACATTAACATTAATGCCTAGCCTAGAAAAACGGGCTTTACAGTTTCCGCCGCCGGCTGGGGTGTGACAGATTGTTATCAGAGTTGTTGACTATAGAAAACTAGCATTTTCATAGGAAAGAACGACTATAGTCTAGGGCTTACTCTTTAGCTTTAGGTATATCCCTTAACCTACAATAAAAAGTATTATTATTTATACTGCTAAGGGACTGCTTACAGGAGCAGTGACAGGATAGACACGTCGCGTTGGGTTGCTGGATTTCAGAATGGTTGTGTGCTAAAATGATCCTGCCCTACGATTGTCCTGACTGGTCGGTGCCTTATCAGCTAGACCTGAAGTAACAAACAAAAATTAATAATACCCGTGAAAACAACAAATGCAAAGATAGAGTTATGTACGAACTCAGTCCCGCGATGAGAATACATGTATATACAATCCAAAAATATAGAAAACCCAAACCCTCGATAACAATATAATGAAAGATTTTAGGTCAAATTCATTAGTTGATTTTTATTGTACATGGGCCGAACCACAACTAAATGTAGACTGATCACCTATGTTTAATTATGGTCAGACCGATGCACAACTAAACTTGGATACGGTGGTTGACAGACTAAAACACTGGAAGATTCTAGAAGATTCAAGAAAGATCGCAATTCAAGACACAAAGGAAAAATATTAAGGAACTTGAAATCAAGCCACGTCTTATGCCGGAGAAAAACAAGTGTGGCAAATCCTCATAAACATCAATCATGTTTGATGTTTATTATAGAACCATCACTATTCAGTCATGATACTCTACGTATATTCCTATTATATATTTAAGAACACCTTCGGAAACACACATATTTGTAAATCATTACGAATTACGATTACCAACGACTACTACGTTATCGAAGTCAATTAATATCAACAATTGTAGTATTATCAATTATATTTTCAACAATACTTTCGCGTGACACATCTCTCCTTTAATTAATTGTAAAGGGACAAAGCAATGTCCCACAAGAGATCAACCAGGGATCATTTATCACCAACGCAATCACAGCTTCAATCGAGTGAACAATCAAACAAACTGGTAGCTAACAATTTAAGCCATTTAGGGACAACGCCTCTGCACAAAGTAGAGATTGGAGCAGCAACCGTAGAAAATATAGTAGCGTTTCAAGGGATTGCACATGCGGAACATTCATGAACTAGAAACCTAGATCCTTCTACGACGTTGAAGGAGTTATATGAATGACTCGTTGGATCGAGAAGACAGAATCCGCCTTCCAAATAAGCTTCTGTCTGAATGATTGCAAAGAAAGATTTACAGCTTGTATCTTTCTGATGCGACATTAACATGGTGGAATAGCCATGCAAAGACAATGGGCATCAGTTTGGAGGATCTGAAGATGATGTTAATAGAAGAGGATTGTCCTAGAGATGAGGTGCAAAACATGGAACAAGAACTATGGAACCTAAGAATGAAGGGTTCAGAGATAAATGCTTATACCGCTAGGTTCAATGACCTTGCTCTGATGTGTCGGACACTTGTAACCCCTGAATACAAGAAAGTTGAACGATACATCTGGAGTCTAGTACCACAAATCCAAGGGATGGTTATCGCTTCAAAACCCACAACATATGACAGTACAAAATGCATAACCTATCATCTAACCAACATAGAGATCCAAGGGGGCTCCGTGGTAGTGAAAGTTGAGCCTCCCAAATTTGGAGTATACAAGCGTAAGTTTAGTGGAAGAAACCCAAGACAATCATCCATAATGAAACAAGAAGTGGCAACTGTTTATGCCGCTACAACAACAACGGCAACACTCACGACACCAAAGAAATATGAAGGAAAGCATCCATGGTATAATCAGTGCAACCGTCATCAATTAGGTGACTGCGTTGTTTGCATGAAGTGTAAAAATAAGATTCACACTGCCAATTACTGCAGAAACATGACACCTGCAATAGTAAATCACAAAACAAACACAAGAACATTCTTTGGTAGAGGAAGAAAATGTTACGAGTATGGAGAAGTTGGAAACTTCAAGAAGGAATGTCCAAAATGGAGGAACCAGGGAGGCAATGTGTGTGACAGAGTATTCATAATTGGAACTAGGGACGCTATCCAGGACCCTTCTGGGGTAACTTGTACATTTGTGACATCCCCATTTTCACGGCCAGAAAAGACCGATTTCGTTTATGTTTTTATAATAAAATCAGAGTAATCTTTCAAAGAAAAGTGTTGTGTAATTTGTTCCCAAAACAAAATATGATAAAATTTATCAAAGCATTTCTTAAAGAAATGTATTTCATTATATTACAAAACCTCGGGATGACATGTTCCGATACAGACAAGAAGCATAAATAGTACGATATAGGCCTTACAACATTTATTTACATCTACTGGCCTATAATCCAAAATCCCTCGTCATCATCCAACTATGCTCTTGTTCCACTACATACAATACATAAAGCTGAGTGGGTCAGGCTTAGGAGCCTGGTGAGCACATAGGGTTTTCAACCCATAATAATTAAATTTATTAATTTCATCAACCAACAATAAATTTATTAATTTCATTAACCAACAATAACCCTGATTACCCATTCCCGTTATCCTCACTTTATGTCCCTAAACACCTATCACAAAGGGCCTAGCCTAAGAATCATCATCGGGATTAACAATACTGCTAAGGGGATTCCTCAGCCATATATGTCCGTATGGAAACCATGAGGGGGATGGAGTACACATATGAACTCATCATTCACAAACACCTATAGGTTGCGAGCCTGCTAGCATTCAACTAGACTGGAACATCAACAACTTCGAGGCCTCTCATCATTTTTATTTCATCACACATCAACTATTTCATCTACCCATGTTTTACCCAACATATTTGTAGATAAAAATACATATACAGTTTAAATCATTCTAAACATGTACAAAACATTCATTCAACATCCATCTCAAATAAACAAACAATATATATACACATAACACGTATTTTATATAAAATGCTTCATATCTATGTGTAAGATGAAAGTGACTATACACTCACCTGATAAGATGGTGATTGGACAGCACTTCGTTCCTTAAAACAATCTTTTTCGATGAAAACGGGAGGTTTGCTCAAAAACTAGGCTCTGCGCGGGCAGAGTTTCGACTCGAAAAACTCTTTTTTCCAGAGACTTCGGGCTCTCTGTGGCTTTCTTCTAGTGCTAGGTAGGCTCCCTAGGCTTTGGGGGGTTTAGAGTGGCTTGTGAGTGTGTAAAGAGTGAATGATGGAGTGAATTTTGCGAACATAACCAGGCAGCCTCGCATGCTATTGATAGGGTGATTTTTGGTCTCTCACGTCGTGAGCTCGATCCTGCTCACTCCGTAGACCCACCATGTGTTCCTAGCTTCGAAATGTGGCGTTTTGACTCCTCACGTCGTGAGAAATCCTTGCTCACGTCGTGAGTTTTTGACTTATCACTCCGTAGACTTGTCGTGCGTCTTCTAGCTTCGAAATGTGGCATTTTGAATCCTCACTTCGTGAGAATTAATGCTCACATCGTGAGCCCAGTCAAATTAGGGTTTTTGACACGTGTCATGCTCTTAGATAGCTGTATCTTTGGAATGCCATAACTTTTGTATACGAGCTCCGTTTTTGACGTTCTTTATATCCATGCGAAGGTGGAGACGTACTCTACAGCTTTCATTTATAATCTAAGGCTAAAAAGTACTCTATCAGAAACTTACTTTTTACGATTCCCGGTGTCGTGCCGGTTTTGTCGCGAAACTTCGACAGGTCATAACTTCTTCGTTATAACTCAGATTTCGGCGTTCTTTATATCTCCGGAACCCTTGTCACGACCACTACAACTTTATTTATAGATATCGGGTTTATCTAACATTTTTATTTTTGACGCTTGTTTTCATTCTTAATTTATTATATCATAATTAAGTATAAAGCACATAAATTCACATAATTCACATAATACTCAAATAATTCGTCTTTATTACTTCAAAAAACATTAAAATAGTTGACCTAGACTATTACATCATCTTTAATGCTTAGCCCAGAAACACGGGTGTTACAATTCTCTCCCCCTTAGGATGATTCCGTCCCCAGAATCATACATCAGCAAACAAATGTGGATACCGACTCATCATGTCACTCTCCATTTCCCAGGTGAGATTTGCCCTATTCTTATGTTTCCATGACACAAGCACTAAATCTACCATCTTGCATCTCAACTTCTTAGTCTTACGGTCAACGATTGCCTCTGGTTCTTCAATTAGCCTCTTGTTTTCATCCATCCTTAACTCAGAAATTGGAATTATGTTGGGAACCTCTCTCGTGAACTTCCTCAAATAACACACGTGGAAAGTATTATGAATACCATCTAGTTCTTCTGGTAGTTCTAGCTTGTAAGCTTTGTTCCCAATCCTCTGAAGAACATTAAACGGTCCAATAAACCTTGGTCTCAACTTTCCCCTTTTACCAAATCTTATAAGTCCCTTCCATGGCGAGACTTTAAGTAAAACCGAATCTCCAACTTCGAAGGTCATCGGTTGTCTTTTCTTATTAGCATAACTATTTTGACGATCCTGAGCTGCTAACATCCTTTCCATAATCACTTTCAGCTTTTCAGTAGTCTGATGAACTATCTCAGGTCCCATAAACTGCTTTTCCCCGGCTTCAAGCCAACATGACGACGTTCAACACTTTTGTCCATACAAAGGTTGATAAGGTGCCATCTTGATGCTCGAGTGGAAACTATTATTGTAGGAAAATTCTACCAGAGGTAAATGTTCATCCCAATTACCTTGGAATTACATGGTACATACTCTTAGCATATCCTCTAATTTTTGAATTTTTCGCTCTGACCATCGGTTTACGGATGGTAGGCTATACTTAGATACAACTTCTTACCCAATTCCTCTTGTAGACTTCTCCAAAACATCGACGTGAAACGACTATCAGGATCTGATACAATCATTAAAGAAACACCGTGAAGTCTTACTATCTCCTTCACGTAAGCATTTGCAAGTTTATCCATAGACCATTTTTCATTGGCTACTATGAAGTGTGCACTTTTAGTAAACCGATCAACGACCACCCAAATCATGTCGTGACCGCTCTTCGTTCTGGGTAGTTTAGTCACAAAATCCATGGTGATGTCTTCCCATTTACCCATGGGTACAGGTAACGATTCTAAACTCCCATACAGTTTCCGATGTTGTTGCTTAACCCTCGCACATGTCACACATTCGGCCACATACTTTGCAACATCGAGCTTCATCGTCGGCCACCAGTAGTAGGGTTTTAGATCCCTATACATTTTCGTGCTGCCGGGATGAATTGAGTACATGGTCTTGTGAGCTTCTTCCATCAGAAGAGCTCTTATTCCTCCCATATTAGGTACCCAAATCCTATCTTGGAATACCTTCAGCTCTTGCATGTTTGTATCGAACACTAATGTTTTGCCGAAACGTTCTTCCTTTCGGTCATCTTTCTCTAAAGCTTCTTCCTGAGCCTTCTTGATACTTTCTACAATCGTTGAGACAACTTCGATTCTTAATGCCCTTGGTCTTTTTCTTTCAAGCCTCACTTTTCGACTTAAAGCATCAGCTACAACATTTGTTTTACCAGGTTGGTAAAGAATTTCACAATCATAATCCTTAATCAACTCTAGCCAGCATCGTTGTCTCATGTTCATTTCCTTCTGATTAAATAGATACTGAAGACTCTTATGATCAGTGAAAAGTTTTCACTTTGTGCCGTAAAGATTATGCCTCCATATCTTTAGGGCGAATACTACAACTGCCAACTCCAGATCATGAGTGGGGTAGTTCTTTTCATGTTCTTTCAATTGTCTCGATGCATATGCTATCAGCTTATCCCTTTGGGTCAGAACACAATCTAACCAACTCTAGATGCATCACTATAAACTGCGAAGTCTTTAACTCCATCAGGTAAAGAAAGAAACGGTGTTTCATACAACTTCTTCTTTAGCTTCTCGAATGCTTCCTCGTGTTTCTCATTCCAAGTATAAATAGCTCCTTTATGGGTCAAAGATGTCAATGGAGCAGCTATCGAAGAAAAGCCTTGGATAAATCTTTGGTAATATCTAACTAATCCCAGAAAGCTTCGGATCTCCGTGGGACTTTTTGGTTGTTCCCACTTTATTATAACTTCAATCTTAGCTGGGTCAACCATGATCCCTTCTTGGTTAACCACTTGACCCAAAAATTGGACTTCTTGAATCCAAACATCACATTTGGAGAACTTTGCATACAAAATCTCCTTTTTCATAACATCTAACACTTCTCCCAGATGCTTGTCATGCTCCTACTTGCTTTTTGAATAAATCAAAATGTCATCTATGAGCACTATTACGGATTTATCGAGGAATGGTTTACAAACCCTGTTCATCAAATCCGTAAATGCTGCTGGAGCATTGTTTAGTCCAAACGACATAACCAAGAACTCATATTGTCCATATCTCGTTCTGAATGCAATCTTGTCAATATACTGCTCTCTCACCTTTAGTTGATGATATCCTGACCTAAGATCGATCTTCGAGAAATAGCTCGAACCTTGCAGCTGATCGAACAGGTCTTATTGTCAATGGGTACTTATTCTTTATTGTTGCCTTGTCCAGCTCTCTGTAGTCGATGTACATCCTCATACTTTCGTCCTTCTTCTTTACGAATAACACCGGATCTCCCCAGGGTGATGAACTAGGTCTAATGAAATTGTTGTCCAACAACTCATGAAGTTGCGTCCTGAGCTCCTTCATCTCCGTCGGTGCTAATCGGTATGGTGCTTTTGCTATCAGTGTTGTTCCTGGTAGCAACTCTATTCGAAACTCTACTAGTCTATCAAGGGGCAATCCAGGAAGATTTTCGGGAAAGACTTCCGGATAGTCACACACCACTGGTATACTTTGCATATCCTTTTTCTCCTTCTTATCATCGATCACGAATTCCAAGTATGAGGTGCATCCTTTAGATAAACACTTTTTGGCTTTCATTACGGAAATGATTCCAGAATTTATTCTGTGCTTGTCTCTCCACACCATAAATGACTATTTTTACAGGCGGGTTTACCCTCACTATCTTTTTCTTGCACAGTATCTCGGCATCATTGGTGCTAAACCAATCCATCCCCAGTACGATGTCGAAACCATTCAACTCAATGGGCAATAGCTCCTCATGGAATTCGTTTCCGTTCAAGTCGATGACAATATTCTTATGCAATTGCTAACACAAATGCATTTGCCAATAGAAACTTCTACAATTAGGGCATCATCAAGTTTTCTATAGGCAATGCTAGTCTTTCACCAAATTTACGTGATATAAAGGAGTAATTTGCTCCGGAATCAAACAATAAATTGGCAGGAAATCCATTTACAAGAAAGGTACCTGAAGCGACATCCGCTGCATCCTTTGCGGCTTCCAGTGTCATTTGGAAAGCTCTCGCCTTCCGCTTTGGTGGGAGATTAGGCCTTGATGCCTCTTTCTTCTTCGGGCAGTCCCTCAATATGTGCCTATCACACCCCCAAACCGGAACGGTGGAAACGTTCGGGGGTGGATGACATCATATGTAGTATCACAACAATTGCATCATAGTAATCAAAGTAAACACAACCATTACATTGAATATATAAAAAAGTATTTACATCTGTTTGCTTCACAATTATATACATCAAAAGTAGCAAAAATAAAGACGAGACTCTATACACTCCCTCTTCTCAAAAGTCTGCCGAGGTACCTGTCTACTGATTTCCTGAGAATACAAGCAGTTTTGAAAAGAGAGTATCAGCATAAAGCTGGTGAGTTCATAAGCATGTTTTTGTAATGAAAATCTGTCATTGAATCTGTAAAATGTTTGTATGCTTTCAAAGAAAATCCGATATTTTCTAACATATATGTTTATTACTGAGTTCTGTAGTAGAGTATAATGTATTAGTTTGTATGTCTATTTACCACCAGCTGTATTGTATCACGTTATTTTGAATGACAAATCCCTTTGTATGAAAACCCTGGCTATCACCAGTAATGTATAGAATATTCTGTTTGAAAACCCTGGTTACCACCAGTACGTATAGTAGTTTCATTACTTCAAATAAAACTATGAGTTGAAATCCCTGGAATCCTCCAGTTGTATTATGAACTAGTTTTATTAATGAAAATAAAACTAAAGAAGAAAGAAATCTCGTAAGCAATAAGGTTAGTTTATACTATTGTGAGTCGTATAACCATGATTGATATGACCTAGTGACCTTTACAACGTTCTTCAAGTGTCGGATAAATGACATTTGTCACCCCATGCATGCCTGCCTAACTGTAGCTAGCAGTTCAGGTGTGGGATTGTCCGTCCCAAATAGATCTATTCACAAATCTCACGCTCTCCCTCCAGGAGACTCTAGTTATACTATGATAGGATTTAACATGTACCCCGAAAGGTACAATTGAAGTGTTGTCTCACAATCCTGTATTAACTAGTTTACGTGTAGCTCTGTATGGTTCTTTTGAATTTGAATCCGTGTGTATACTTTATAGGGTAATAATTATACTTAAATAATTATTTAATGTTGTACTCTTTAATTTCGAATGTAGTAATGTATATCATAAACTAAATCTGTCATAGTTTATATGGTTTGAAATGTATAACTCTGAATTTCTAAAACTGTGTATTGAAAATGCCAAACTATACCTATTATAGTTTGCATGTATGTTGTGTACTTGGTTCGTGTATTGATGTGAAAAATACGCAATTATGGTTGTACGTTGAAAACGTCCCTTATGCTCAGCATGTTACAAAAGGGATAAAATATGTAAATATTTAATAAAACATTGAAATCTTTTGGTGGTATTAATTGCATAAGTTTTAAACTTGATGAAATTCTTTTGTATAAGTTCACAAAATCGTTTGTGTTTGGCTTGTATTCCCCCCCTGAAAACATTAAAAATAGTAAGGGCATAGGGGTATGAACTCACTGTTGGTCGTGTGATTAGTTAGATAGCGAGGCTGGGACTGGGAACCCTTGGTTGGATGCACGCGATACTCAACGGGATCCTAATCAACAATTAAATACATAATTGTATTTTATTAGCAAAACCATTATTTATAGTTTTGGAAAAACACTTGTTATTGGTTTAGGAATGTTATCGAGACTCGATCGAGGTGGAAAGGTGGATTTGAGGTCAAGATTCACAATGTGAAGGAGTTTGCGGCCGTGAAGAGTTTCTGGCCGTGAACTGCCTCTTGAAGGGTTTACGGCCGTGAACAGTGTTCTTGAGGGATTTATGAATCTGTGAAGGGTGTACGGCCGTAAACTCAAGAACAAGGATGTTGGATTCGATGAAAAACGCATTTTAGATGGTCCAAAACAACCCCCAAAGGTGATTCTTGATGATTTTCAGAAGAAAAGATGGTGTTTTGGTGTTTACAGTTGAGAGGTTAAGGAGAGAAGGAGATACTTTTCGGCCAGAAAAGTCTAAATGAGGGGTAGATGTTCATATTTATAGGGGGTTTTCATGGTCGGTGGTGGGGCCACCTGATATGACCTAGTGACCTTTACGACGTTCTTCAAGTGTCAGATAAATGACATTTGTCACCCCATGCATGCCTGCCTAACTGTAGCTAGCAGTTCAGGTGTGGGATTGTCAGTCCCGAATAGATCTATTCAGAAATCTCACGCTCTCCCTCCAGGAGACTCTGGTTATGATAGGATTTAACATGTGCCCCTCTAAGGTACAATTGAAGTGTTGTATCACAATCCTGTATTAACTAGTTTACATGTAGCTCTGTATGGTTCTTTTGAATTTGAATATGTGTGTATACTTTATAGGGTAATAATTATACTTAAATAATTATTTAATGTTGTACTCTTTAATTCCGAATGTAGTAATGTATATCATAAACTAAATCTGTCATAGTTTATATGGTTTGAAATGTATAACTCTGAATTTCTAAAACTGTGTATTGAAAATGCCAAACTATACCTATTATAGTTTGCATGTATGTTGTGTACTTGGTTCGTGTATTGATGTGAAAAATACGTAATTATGGTTGTACGTTGAAAACGTCCCTTATGCTCAGCATGTTACAAAAGGGATAAAATATCTAAATATTTAATAAAACATGGAAATCTTTTGGTGGTATTAATTGCATAAGTTTTAAACTTGTTGAAATTCTTTTGTATAAGTTCACAAAATCGTTTGTGTTTGGCTTGTATTCCCCCCCCCCCCACCTGAAAACATTAAAAATAGTAAGGTCATATGGTATGAACTCATTGTTGGTCATGTGATTAGTCGGATAGCGAGACTAGGAGTGGGAACCCTTGGTTGGATGCACGCGATACTCAACGGGATCCTAATCAACAATTAAATATATAATTGTGTTTTATTAGCGAAACCATTATTTATAGTTTTTGAAAAACACTTGTTATTAGTTTAGGAATGCTATTGAGACTTGATCGAGGTGGAAAGGTGGATTTGATGTTAAGATTCACAGTGTGAAGGAGTTTGCGGCCATGAAGAGTTTCCGACCGTGAACTGCCCCTTGAAGGGTTTACGGTCGTGAACAGTGTTCTTGAGGGATTTATGAATATTTGAAGGGTTTACGGCCGTAAACGGGTGTACGGCCTTTGAAGATTTGAAGGTTTGAAGGGTGTACGGCCGTAAACTCAAGAACAAGGATGTTGGATTTGTAAGGGTGAAAATGTTGTAATTAGTCGAAGTGTATTTTGCACTCTTCGAATGTGTTGTAATCTATTTTACTAAGGCGCTTTTATTCGAAGCTTAAGTGTCTATGCCTTAGTATATTTTTTGTACGCTTTCTGCTCCCTATAAATAGGGTTATTTACTAGAGTTAGATAAGAGTTTTTACAGACCTGTCTTTGTACTCTGTAAACATTCGAAAGCGTAATAGAGCTGAAACAAGTTCATATTTCCATCCGGTGTTCAATCTCGCATTCTTACTAGTTTTTATACTCTGATTCATTTTATACTCGATTCATTGATTCATCAATTGGTATCAGAGCAGGAATCACATCTGTGATCTAATTTTCACCTATTCAAAAAGTTTTTGAATCAACTTTTTGGTTCAAAAGTTTCCGCACTTTTTGATAGTGAAAAATTTGTCTAGATTTTAGTTTGTGATTCGATTCTGCATTTGAATTGTTGAATCGAGTGTTCTTCTTGTAATTCTGATTTGATTCAACTAGTTTGTTTTCAAATTTCCAAATTTTCTTCAAAATTTTCAAAATCATCTTCCGTACAACAATGGCGAGCTTCAATATCAATTCTATGACCTCGTTTTCTCATCTGTTAGGATCATCGACCAAAATTACAATGCTAATCCCTGAATATTATGATCAGTGGGCTGATCGTATGCAGGATTATCTGAATGGTCTTGATGAAGAATTATGGTCATGTATCACTGGAAATGTCAATGTTCTAGTGAATGTTCAAGCAATTGGATCATCTTCTGCAAGTTCTGGTGATGAAAATCAAACTGATCGTCTGAAGAAACTGGAGAAGAGATGTATGAGGGAATTGCGAGGAGCTTTACCTCCAGTTGTGTACAATTATGTAAGGAGTTGTACAACTACAAAGGAGATCTGGAACAATCTGAAAGATAAGTTTCAAGGAAGTGAGAAGACGAAAATCAATTCAGTCAAACATTGTTTGGTCGAACTGAAAGATTTCAGACAAAAAGAAGGTGAAACAATTGAAGTCTACTATGATCGATTGAACGAGTTAATCTATCGTTGTAATCGCTATGGAATTACCAGGACTTCAATGGAATTCAATCTCATCTTTGTGATGGGTCTTCGAAAAGAATGGAGAAGCGTGAGTATGATGGTAAAGAATCAGCAAAGTTTTGATACATCAACTCTCAATGATTTGTATAATCAGTTGAAGACACACAAAATTGAGGTAAATGAAATTGCTGAGGAATCGAAGCTGAATTTGGGAGGTCCATTGGCACTTGTGTCCAAGATATCTGAGAAAGAAGCTGAAAATGGTGATTCAGAGGAAGAAGAGGGATTCATCATGAATTCGGATGATGAGGCAATAGCATTTTACTCGAATAATCGTGTTAAGAAGTTTTTCAAAAAGCCGTTCAATCTGAAGGCTAAGCTTGCTGAGGTAAAAGGAAGTGTTGTGAGTAAAACTGTTGTTGAGGAGAAAAAGAAGGTTGAGAAGAAAGATTCGAAAGTGTCTGAAGGAAAAAGTGAGAAGAAGCTGAAAGGTGATGCTGGTATAGATTGTCATTATTGCAATGGAGCCAATCATCTTGCGAATGATTGTATGCTTCGGAAGAAGGATGAGAGGAAGAATAAAGTAAAAGATGAAGCTTATTATGCAGAGAGGCTTGAGGAGGTTCGTGCGAAAGCTAAGAATTTGTCGCTGGTTGCAAGGGGTGAACAGGAGGAGGATGGAACTTATCAAATCTGGTCATCTGGATCAGACGATGATGAAATGAGGAATCCAACACATGGAGCAATGTATGCGAAGATGGAGGAGGACTCAGATGAAGAGGAATTCGAAGTGCAAGGAAGATGCTTCGTATCCAAGGCAGCAGACAAATCTCCAATGACAACAAAGGTACGTAATATTCTCAAATCTTTTAATATTCCTACACATGCTTATGATTCTGAACTAATATCTTTTGATGAGACTGTTACTTATTTTGATTCAATTGCTGTGTCTGCTAGCAATGAGGCCAACAAGTTGTCCATGGAGTTATTAGAGACCAAAAAGAGATTAGATATGAAAATAAGTAAAGTTGATTGTTTGGAATTACAGATAACGAATATTATGTGTGATATGGATACTTTATCAAGTGAAGTCAAACTTTTGCTAGCACAAAGAAACATATATTGTAATTCTGCTAAGAGATTTTATGACAAATTAACTGATTTACATCATTCATGTGAAATAAGTAAAGAGCAACATAGAAAATTACTACCTTTTCTAGCATACGAAAGAGCTAAGGTAGATAATATTTCGTATGATTGTGAGAAGATAATTGCTGAATTTGACAAAGTTCCTGATGATAGATATAAATATGGAATTGTCAAAATTGATGAATGTCTTGATGCGAATGAATTAGTTAACATAGTGAATGATACTTTGACTAAATCTGAACAAATCCAAATTTTGAAAATGACTGAGAATTCAACATCTGATTCTCAATCTAATTTTGCCGATATTGAAGATAATTCTGACAATATTAGTGAAATTAGTGATCTTGAGGATGTTGATTGTTCCCAGTTGTCTATTGTTAATGTTGCATCAACATTTAAAGGGAAAGAAAAAGTAAAGGACTTGATGGTTAAGAACGAAACTGATATACCCTCAACTTCGAAAGTTTGTGATTGGGACTTCGTGGATATCAGAGATAGTCAAACTGATGATAGTGATGATGAAACTGAAGAGAAAAGTTCGAAGAAAAAGAAATCTTCAAAGGAAGAAGAAATTCCTCGAATTGTGGTTGATCAAGTGTATGGTGATACACAAAAGTTCGAAAAAGTAATGAATGAACAAGGTGCTCACTATCTTGAAACGAATACTATGGTTTATACCAATTTCAAGTGTACAGATGATGTCATTTTTCCAAATCAAGTATTCGTAACTACTGGAAATGTTGAGAATATCAAACCAGAATTAAAGAAGTTAGTTGAAGAAGATAATTTGAAAACAATTGATGAAGGTTTCTTCGCAAATCAAAGCATAGTTGAAAACAACCTAACAAAGAATTCGTATGTTTTTCAACGTCAAAAACCACAAAGAAAATGGGTTGAAAAATCAAAAATTGAAAAAGAGAATTCAAAACAAGTTGTAAAGGAAAATGAAAATGTTGTCAAACTAAACTCCAAGGAATTTAAAGATCAAATTGACAAATTTTCGAAGGAAAATAACATTTCAAAAAGACAAGCTAGGAAGAAAATATTTTGGCAATTTATTCAGTCTCAAAAGATGTCAGATGAAATGACAAAAACAGATTCAGCAACTTTTTCAAACAAAAGGAAAAATCCCGCTCAAACAAATAAATACTTGTCTGAATCACAATCACCCAAAAATGTTTTCAAAGCTAAAAATTCCTATTTTTCAACAAATAATCAACCTTCATCACAATCAAATCATTCAAGGTCTGAAGTGAATAAACAACCAAAGTTTTCGAAAGTTTTAGAAACTAATATTCCAAGAAAATTTTCAAATAAATCAAAACCAACTCAAAAATTCTTTCAACGTCAACATTTTAAATCAACTGTTGATACATCTTATGGTTAATCTTTTCTAACCAATCCAAAAGTTGATTTTGTTCCTCAAAAGCCAAATTTTCCTAATCATACGAAGAAACAAACTTTGAAAATTTCACATGAAAAAAGGATAACTTCAAGGAAGAACATTGATCATTGGCTTCAAGGCAAAGGAAAAATGTATCAGTCGAGTACATTTTCAAAGGAGCAAATTCACGAAGAATATGTGAAGTATTTGAATACTTCATCAAACGGCAGTTCATCTTCTAAGTATTCGAACATATCAGTCAAAGCATGGAAACCAGTAATGAAAGCAAAGAATGTACACTCACAAACTCAGAATACGAAGGGTAATGTCAGTCAACATCCGAAACCATCAAAATCTTATGTTTCGGTTCCTATAAATGATGATGTGAACTTAATTGATAGTCTCAAAACCAAAATTTGTGATTGGGTTAAAAGTTCTTCATTACATTCGAAATTGAAATCTAATTTCCAAGGACCCAAAAAGCCTTGGGTACCTAAATTTTTCCACTGATTGTAGGTACTATGTGACGAGCAATATGATAATAAATGGTACATTGATAGTGGTTGCTCTCGTCACATGACTGGGAAGAAGGAGAATTTACATGATTTTCGAAGCCTAAAGAATGTTGGAGTTGTGAAGTTTGGTAACAATCAAAAATGTAGGTCAAAGGATATTGGAAGATCACGAACGGACAATTCACAGTGAATCGTGTTGCGTATGTTGAAGGTCTTCAACATAACTTGATAAGTGTTTCCCAACTTGTTGTGGGCACTGGAATCAATTCCTTTTTAATGAAGAAGGAAGTGTTATTTCGAATGTCAACACTAAACAAGTTTTACTTAAATCAAAAAGGAAAGGTGACATGTTCACTTTGGACATCAACCTGATAGTAGGCAAACCTGCTATATGTCTTCTTTCGAAAGCTACATCAGACTTTATTTGGCTTTGGCATCGAAGACTTTCTCATCTCAACTTTCGAAACATCAACAAACTTGTGGTACAAGATCTGGTAAGAGGTTTACCTGTACTTAAATTTGATAATGATTCTTTATGTGCAGCTTGTGAATTTGGCAAGCAACATAAACAAGGTCATCCGATTACGATAGATTCGAAAATTGTCGAACCTCTGGAGCTCTTACATATTGATTTGTGTGGTCCATCAACAGTTTCAACACTCAACAAGAAACGGTACATTTTAGTAATTGTTGATAACTTTTCAAGATTTACGTGGGTTTACTTTCTCAAGCTTAAATCCGAAGTTGCACAAATCATGATTGACTTTATCAAAAAGATGGAAACAACATTGAAGAAGATTGTTCGAAAAATTAAGAGTGATCATGGAACTTAATTTAAGAACAATGTTCTTGATTCATTTTTGGTGGACAAAGGGATTTCGCATAAGTTTTCATCTCCATACACACCACAACAAAATGGTGTCGTTGAACGAAGAAATAGATCTCTATGCGAAGCAGCAAGGACTATGCTGGCATATGCGAATCTTCCACAATACCTTTGGGCTGAAGCAATATCCACCGCATGTTTTACTCAAAACAGATCTTTCATCCATCGTCGTTTTATCATCACTCCATATGAAATTCTCAAAAATCGAAAACCTAACGTCAAATTTTTCTATGTTTTCGGATGTAGGTGCTTTATTATGAATCTCAAAGACAATCTTACAAAATTTCAAGCTAAAGCAGATGAAGGGATTTTCTTGGGATATTCGCATAATTCAGTGGCATATCGTGTGTTGAACAAAAGAACACGAAAAGTTGAAGAAACCTTTAATCTTACATTTGATGATTACTATATTAAACAAACTCAAACGCGTTTTGAAAATCATCCTATTCTAAAAGAAAAACAAGATGAATTTGAATCTTCACAAACATTAGATATTGATTATGATTTAATTTTTGGTATTTCAGATCATGTTGTTGATGCTGAAATTAATGACAATGATAATCATCTCTTTGAATTAACGAAGTTTACTGATGATTCAACATCAACTTATCAAGAGAAAGGCGAAAGTATGCAAAATAATCCAGTGGAGGGGGAGCACTTGGATTCGAACACTCTAGTTGAGGGGGAGCATTCTTTCGAGGGGGAGGATGAGAGATTGAATGCTGATGTTGAGGGAGAGCATGATGTTGAGGGGGAGCATAATGTTGAGGGGGAGCATTTAGAAAACATTGAGAATAATAATGATTTTGATGATGTTTGTTCGATTGCAGGTTCAGAGAATGATGATTTATACGAAGATGCACCTTTGGAATTTGATCCAGCTTATCCGCCAATGGAAAAGTGGACAAGAGATCATCCGAAGGATCAAGTAATTGGGAATCCACAAGAGGGAGTTTTAACAAGAGCTCAAATTCGTGCAAAGAATGAGGTATTGAATACTCATCAAGAATTTTGCATGTTCAATGTTTTCATCTCTAAAATTGAACCAAAAACAGTTAAGGTTGCAATGGAACACTCATATTGGGTTGTTGCGATGCAATATGAATTGTCTGAATTTGAACGAAACAAGGTTTGGAGATTAATTCCTAAACCTGAAAATGTTTCGATTGTCGGGTTAAAATGGATTTTCAAAAACAAAACCGACAAAGATGGAAATATCGTTCGAAACAAAGCCAGACTTGTTGTTAAAGGATATTCACAACAAGAAGGAATCGACTATGAAGAAACTTTTGCCCTTGTCGCAAGACTCGAGGCTGTTCGTATATTTATGGCTTATGCAGCTCACAAAGACTTTGATGTTTATCAAATGGACGTGAAGTGTGCATTTTTATTAACGAAGAACATCCTGATCATGTTTATATTTTAGATAAGGCAGCTCACAAAGACTCGAGGCTGTTCGTATATTTATGGCTTATGCAGCTCACAACCCCCAGGTTTAATTAACGAAGAACATCCTGATCATGTTTATATTTTAGATAAGGCAGTTTATGGTTTAAAACAAGCACCACGAGCATGGTATCCAACTCTTACTTCATTTTTGAAACAATCTAAATTTAAACAAGGATCTGTTGACCCCACATTATTTCGAAAGAAAGTTGGGAATCATCTAATGCTTGTTCAAATTTATGTTGATAATATTATTTTTGGCTCAACTGACCCTGCCTTGTCTAGAGAATTCGAAGATCTGATGAAAAGTAAGTTCGAAATGAGCATGATGGGAAAAATCAATAATTTTCTTGGACTGAATATTCGTCAAAGCAGAGAAGGAATTTTTATTAATCAAGAAAAATATACAAAGAATCTGCTAGAGAAGTTTTGATTGACGAATAGCACAAAGTTACGAGTTCTTATGGCAACTGGCATAAAGTTGACACATTTGTTAGATAATCCTGCAGTTGACCTAACTCTTTACAGGAGCATGATTGGTTCATTACTTTATATTACAGCAAGTAGACCTGATATCATGTTCTCTGTGTGTAATTGTGCTAGGTATCAGTCAAATCCATGAGAACCACATCTCACTGCTGTGAACAATATTTTTCGTTATCTTAAAGGAACAATTTCATTAGGATTGTGGTATCCTTCGAAAACTAGGTTCTTTGTACAAGCTTATTCGGATGCAGACTTGGGTGGTTGTAATCTTTATAGAAAAAGCACAAGTGACGGATGTCAATTTCTTGATGGCAAATTGGTGAGCTGGCAGTCAAAAAAGCAAACATGTGTATCAATTTCAACAGCTGAAGCAGAATATGTGGCTGCTGCTGCTTGCACATGACAAATTATATGGATTCAAAGTCAATTGCGTGATTATGCAATTAATATGAAAAAGATTCCATTATATTGTGATTCTCAAAGTGCAATAAGAATTTGTCATAATCCTGTGTAGCATTCGAAGACTAAACATATAGCTCTTCGTTATCATTTCATCAAGGATCACGTGGAGGATGGAAATATTGAAGTGCATTTCGTGAAAACAACTGATCAGTTAGCTGATATTTTCATGAAACCTTTAGATGAAAAATCCTTTGTAAAAATTTTAGAAGGACTTGGAATGATCGATGGAAATTCTGTTCCATGCGAAAAAGGAGAATGATGGTTGACTAGGAATGATTCAGAGGCGCTGAATAAAAGACAATGCAACGTCATTCAGCATTCAGAGGTTAATGTTCATAGTCAACGCTTCGACCCCTTCGAATTCGAAGATTTATCATTTTTCAAGGGTTGATAAAATTTCGTCTATTTGCAACAAGTACATTTCGTTTGTCATTTTATTTTCGAAAAATTAAAAATCCAAAAAGATTTTCGTTTGTTTAGTCATTTTATTTTTTGAAAAATTAAAAATCCAAAAATATTTTCGTTTGTTTTGTCATTTTATTTTTTGAAAAATTAAAAATCCAAAAAGATTTTTGTTTGTTTTGTCATTTTATTTTCGAAAAATTAAAAATCCAAAAAGATTTTTGTTTGTTTTGTCATTTAATTTTCGAAAAATTAAAAATACAAAAAGATTTTCGTTTATTTTGTCTTACATTCGAAAAATCAAAAACATCAAAAAGATTTTCTCTTTATTTCGTTCTTTATTTTCGAAAAATCAAAACAGCAAAAATATTTTGTTTCTTACTTCTTTTTAATACTTTGATTGCAGATATTCATGATGATAAACAGTGGATAATGCTTGCAGTACTAGGGTCAGGTAAATTTATCTTATGAATGTTTAAATTTTTTGAACTAGTTAAGTTGTCCCTAGAAGCATGCTGCTGCATGTTGTCTAAAGCCTCCAATGACTCAATGTGTGTGTACGAAAGCCTTAATGAAATATTTCATACGAAAATTTCTTCCAAATCAGGCTTGTATTCACATTAGTCTCCTGAGCTACCTGACTCTTCTGACAATGAGTTAAGAGTTTACTGTTTTGTCCAAATATAACAGAGGTACATTTCGTGTCTTTTATCCATCTTTTTCATCTAAAAAGTTCTTACACGATCACACACGAAGACATATGTCCGAGAGGTCTCAGAACACACCAATCGAGACTTAGACATATCAAAAATCTGTGTTCATGATCTGACATCATGAGACCGTGATGAAGGTGAAACCCAATAATCTAAACTTTTAAGGAATTGACGGGGAACTATGTTCCAGATTTTCACGAAATCTTTGTTTCAGTACCCACATTCAAAACTCAAAATCATATTCTGTTCATATGAGTGGTCTTGATCAAACATTCGAAACCCATGATGTTTGTTACCCAACAAGATCCAGTACAAATTTTTTCTCATGAATATGCTTTCCGTGTGAGTTTCATTCGTATTCCAAAGTCACTTAAAATTTTTCAAAGCAAACTTGTCACTGATTACAATGGTCAAACAAGTAATTTCTGTTACAATTTATCACCTTATGTTTAGGATGATATGTAACGAAATTTTTATAGCTACCCATGAAACCTTATAAAAGAAGCCCTTCGATACTTCTCTTCAAGTATTCGATTGTATTTCACGGGAACACACACAAGCTGTTGATCATCTCTCTTGGTGATTAACGAAGCAATCTTTGCCCAGGGTTATATCAGGCTTCGTGCCAAATTGATATTTTGACATCACAGTATCCCAAATTTTTCTTTTTATTGCTTCTCGTCTACATTTTTTGGAACACTGCACTCACGAAATCCTTGAGGTTCTGAGTAATACCAACTCAGGCTGATGATTTCAAACATATGGCATATGACTTCGCTTTTCATCCCAAAAGTGAAAGAGCCTTTCCTCCATCCGAAGGATGCTGACGGTTACTATTCCTTCACGAGACATGAACAGACTGTGGGAGAAGCCGTTTCCTTGTTTCAAGGCGATGTGTCAGTTACTTTTTGACACCTGGACATTTTTTGGCAGACTGATGCGAATTTTAAGGTGCCACGTCGGATATCATTAATTGCACATCCCACTTCAAATTCAAATTCTAGGGTTACATAGAAAAGGGGATTCCAAGGTCTCTTATCAGTTTACGCGTTCAAAGTAAAAAATTCCCAATTCTCTCTGATCATCAAAGCTTTCAAACTCTAACAATGGCGACTTATGTTCATGTCGATGCTGATCCTTCTCACACCACTGAAGATGTGACTTCATTACCGATTATGAAGATTCAAGGGACTAATTATCAATTGGATGCTGATGTTTCTCAATACCCTGAAGAATTGAAGATGTTGATTGTTGCTTTAAAGAGTTATGTTCTATCAAAGGCTATGTTCAGTTCGTTTTCAGTTCCGATGTCATGGCTTTCTCAAGCAGGATCAACGGCTACATACAAGAAAGCTTTTGATGCTATTACTTTAATCTGGTTAACGACAAAAAGGTCAGATTGTCAAAGAAACTCTTTTGCCAAATTCTTGAAATTCCAAATTCACCCCCATATGTTGATTTCACTTTCCCTCAAATTGTTCATATGTTCAATGAGATGGGTTATCAACCACAACTCACTAAGATCAGTGATTTTAAGAAATCTGGTCTTCCTAGTATCTGGAATTTTCTATTTGGTATTTTTCTGAGGTGTTTAACTGGTAGAACTGTGGGTCTCGATAAAGGACGAATGGAGGTATATGCCATGGTTGCTGGGCTATACTATGATCTTCAAGTGGACTATTCTACACAGTTATGGAAGGAGTTTCAAAAGAGTGTAGAACACACGACTGCTCTTCCTGGAATTTCGTGTGCGAGTAGTTCTACAACAAGGAGGGGATTTTGGTACCCAATGATGAAGAAAAAGCTGTTTTCCAGATCTTTCATAGTCCGAAGGATGTCACGGATAAAGTTGAGGATTTTCCCTTTGTGGATCGTATTCCTGATGCTATGCTCAAAAGAGTTGATCCTTCGAATTCTGTCTTGGTGGCATATTTGAAAACTATTGATTCTACTATCAAAACTGGGATAGTCTTGGAAAGGGAAGATAAGAAATCCAAGCGGTCAAAGAAGAATTAAACTACTTCTTCTGAAAACAAAGTCACAGAGTTGAAATCTACGATATCTCCAAAGAAGAAGCCTCTTACAGTTGAAGTGTCTGTTGCTGAGACACAATTGATTAAGCCTGTTGTTGAAGATACTCAAGAACAAGTGGTCATTCCTTCGAAGACCGGTATGTTTCGAAGAATCAAAATGAATTCCACACATAAAAGCAAGTCTCCAACACATAAAGTGGTCCGAAAACCTCAAGTTACTCATCAAGGTGTTTTAATTCGAGAAGTGCTAGCACCTGATTCTCCATTGTCAAAGAAACGAAGGGCTGGGGATATGGCCAAACATCTGTCAAAGAAGAAGAAGAAGAAGACACGAAAGCTTATGCTTTCTACTGAGTCTACAGAAGATGACGATGAAAGAATTCCTGAAAGACCAGAAGTAACTCTTCACAGAGAACGTTCAACTCCTGAGCAGACAATAGTCAATTTCTGAGGAGGTACGAAGTTCAGGCATCCCTGGAAACGTATCTAATACGGATGCAAATGTCAATATGGGTGAAGGAGATTCGAAGAAAGAAGATCAAGGTCATCCTACTTCTATAGTCTTCGAAAATGTTGTTTCTTTACCTCCACCAATTACTCCAATTACTTCAACCACTGATTCCCCTACATTCGAAAATATCATCAATCAACCCTTTACTTCCATTTTTTCTTCTCAATCCACTGATACACCCAAACTTAATTCGTCTGTTCAAGAAACTACTCTTATGGAAACAGACACTGATAATGAAGGTTTTGGAGGCACGTTTGATGAATTAAAGTTTGATGACGAAGAAGAAGATTTTCCAGATCATATGTTGATGACGATGAAACAGTTTAAAATTTTGAATAAGAAGTTGAATTCCATAATTCAATCTCAAGCTGATTTGGGGGGTGGTTCATCCGTCTCAAGTTTGGAAGTTGATACTATGTTACAAATGTTCGAAGCCAAGATAGTGGGTAAAGTCTCTGGGATGGTTAGAGACTCTGAGTCATGAATTTTGGAGAAGGTTGATCATATTGATCAAAACAATGAGCTACGGATAAATTCTCAAAATTCAAAGTTTGCTGGAGATTTAAAAGACTTGAAGACAGTTGCAAAGGAACGACATGTTCTCTTTGTTCAAGATGTTAAGAAAGTCAGGGAGGATGTTAATTTGCAGATTCGTGAACTTCGTGAAGATATGCAAAAGGAGGTTGCTAGTGTCCAACAGGATTTTGCATCCCTGAGTCAGAAGATTGACATTATTTGTGATGCTGTCACGAAATTTGTCAAGTTATACGAAAGTATGAGTCCTCAACTTACTCAACTTTCTACCATGGAAAGTAACAACGTTGTGGAAGTGCTTACATTGCTGAAGGAATTAAAAGATCTATCTGTCAAGCCAGTTTCGTCTTCTTTGATTACTCCAGAATTCTTATCCCAGAAGTTCACCCAATTCGAAGCTATTTTAGACAAGAAACTGGCTCCTCTTTCTCGTATATCAAGCCTTCTACCAACAACAGATGCCCCACCTGTTTTTACAGGGGGTGCAAGGGGGAGAAAGAAAAGTTGAAGATACGAAGGCTGGAGGTGAAGATGCGAAGGTTGTGGGAAAAGTGTTTTCTTCGAAGATCCCATCAACAAAGCCAATTGTTGCATCTGCTGGGCCGGTTACTTCAACAGTCGTAACAATTATGCCAATTACAAGACCAATTTCGAAAGGAATTGTGATTGGTAAATCTACTGATACTGGTGGGAGTGGTTCTAAAACAAAAGAGGTAAAAGATAGTTCAGCTTTGAAAGATAAAGGGAAAACGATAGTTGTGGAAAAGTCGAAAGAAGAAAAGAAAGCTGAAGCAGAAGCTGAAATTGAAAAGCTTATGTTGATTCAAAGCATAATGACTAAACGTGCAAGTGATCCGAAGGGCATGGACAAAGGTGATCCATCCAAACACTACAATTACGAAACAATTGAAGCCAATGTAGCTTTTAATCATATCTATTCGTTTGAGAAGAAACCAAAACAAAGTTATATGGTTACGAATACTGATACAAGTCAGCTGGACTCTCCAATGAATGAAATGATGTTCATCATGCCTCAATTTAAAGCAGAAGGAAATTTCAAAGAAAAGGATGATGGTACTCACATGAAAATTAGATTTCATGCTGTTCTTGCAAAAGCCCCTGAGAAAGTTTGGTCTTTGATGAAGATGAAGAAAGTAATAAGTATGAAAAAGGATGTGGTGTTCGAAAACACAGTCCAAAATATCAAGTATGTGGTTGCTAGGGCAAATGGAAATATTTGCGAATTTACGATTGCAGATTTTCCATTAATGAACTTGTATGATCTTATACAAGTTGCATTGATTCTGAAAGATAAATCATTTTCATATCTTCAAAACACTGAACCTGATGAATTTAAGCTTGGGGTTGCTCACATCAAGATTTTCATCGAAAATTATTATGAGTGTTTGGCTCTAACAGATGTGGAGTTAGCTACAGCTAAAGGTATGGAAATAAAAGCACCAATGGCACCTACGAAGACTCAAGCAGAATTGAAAAAGTATGCTGATGGTGAAATCTGCTTGAAGCCTTTTGGGATGGTCTTCGCAGGAAAAGACAAGGCTGGAAAAGCAAAATGTTTCTTATTCCAGGCATGCGAAGTGGAGAGATATTCAACGTCTTTGTACTCTGTAAACATTCGAAAGCGTAATAGAGCTGAAACAAGATCATATTTACATCGGGTGTTCAATCTCGCATTCTTACTTGTTTTTATACTCTGATTCATTTTATACTCGATTCATTGATTCATCAGGATTCGATGAAAAACGCGTTTTAGATGCTCCAAAACAACCCCCAAAGGTGATTCTTGATGATTTTCAGAAGAAAAGAGGGTGTTTTTGGTGTTTACGGTTGAGAGGTTAGAGAGAGAAGGAGAGAGTTTTCGGCCAGAAAAGTGTAAATGAGGGGTAGATGTTCATATTTATAAGAGGTTTTCATGGTCGGTGGTGGGGCCACCTGTCGCTGGCCGTAAACGAGTGTACGGCCGTAAACGAGTTTACGGCCGTGAACATCACTCAGGCCGAAAACTAAAGAAAACTCGGGTTTTTCGCGTGATTTTGGTGCCGACTAATATATCTAAAATTTAATTATATAATTAAATGATTTTCCAAACCAAAGGAATTTGACGGGACTCAATAAAATTCAAATTTTATTAACGGAAATTGGCTAACGGTAATGGGAAAAGGTTCGGGTTGTCACATCATCCCCCGTTAGAGGTAATTTCGTCTTGAAATTCAAACTCAGAATACAAATCACGGACTCGGAAAAAGATGAGGGTATTTCTGTTTCATTCAATCTTCTCGCTCCTAAGTGAATTCAGGTCCCCGCTTGGCATTCCAGCGGACCTTCACTATCGGTATGCGACTTTGTTTTGTTCGCTTGACTTCCCTATCCATGATTTCGACTGGTTCTTCCACGCAATTTAGGTTCTCGTTGATCTCGATCTCATCAAGAGGGATCACAAGGGTTTTTTCAGATAGACACTTTTTAAGGTTCGAGATGTGGAAGACAGGACGAATGTTGTTAAGTTCTTGGGGTAACTGAAGTTTGTATGTTACGGGACCGATCCCAGCAAGGATCTCGAATGGTCCTATTTATCTCGGATTCAGCTTTCCACGCTTTCCAAAGCGTATCATGCCTTTCCAGGGTGAGACCTTCAAAAGAACACGGTCACCAACCTGGAACTCCAAAGGTTTTCGTCTCTTATCAGCGTAGCTCTTTTGTCTATCTCTTGAAGCTTTTAGTCGTTCCTGAATTTGTATGATTTTTTTCTGTAGTTTCTCGGATGATTTATGGGCCTGTGAGAGTGCTATCGGGGACTTGACCTTTAACTAGCTGTGTGTCACCCACTTCAGCCCAGCACAGAGGGGATCTGCACTTACGGCCATAGAGGGCTTCAAATGGCACAGCTTTGACGCTGGTGTGGTAGCTGTCGTTGTAGGAGAACTCGACCAAAGGCAAATGGGTGTCCCACGACTTACCAAAGTCTATGACACATGCTCTCAACATGTCTTCCAATGTCTGAATGGTCCTCTCACTCTGCCCGTCTGTCTGCGGATGGTAGGTTGTGCTCATATCCAGCTTAGTTCCAAGAGCCTTCTGCAGTGACTGTCAAAATCTCGAGGTGAATCTGCTATCCCGATCGGAGATAATGGACACAGGTACACCATGCAGACGAACTATCTCTTGGATGTAGATTCGTGTAAGTCTCTCCATCTTGATTGTCTCTTTGATTGGCAGGAAGTGGGCGGATTTAGTCAGTCGATCGACAATTACCCAGATGGTATCGTACCCACCCGGAGACTTGGGCAACTTAGTGATGAAATCCATCGTAATCCTTTCCCACTTCCACTCAGGTATTTCTGGCTGCTGAAGTAGACCTGAGGGATTTTGATATTCCACCTTCACCTTGGCGCAAGTCAGGCACTTGCCAACAAAGGTAGATATCTCTGCTTTCATGTTTGGCCACCAATAAAGCTTTTTGAGATCCAGGTACATCTTATCCGAACCTGGGTGAACGGAGTATCTAGTCTTGTGAGCTTCATTCATGACAACCTCCCTGTAACCGCCGAACTTTGGGGTCCAGATCCGGTCCATGAAATAGTAAACCTCGTCTCCTCTGATCTCCAAGTTCTTTTCCATCCCCCTCAAGGTTTCATCCGACATGTTCTCTGGTTTTAAGGCTTCCAGTTGGGCCTCTTTGATTTGAGCGGACAGATGGGAATGGATGGTCATTGTCAGTTCCTTCACTCTACGACCTGAATACTCTTTCCGGCTGAGGGCATCCGCTACCACATTGGCCTTGCCGGGATGGTAGCGTATTTCGCACTCATAATCACTGAGTAGCTCTACCCACCGTCGTTGCCTCATGTTCAATTCTTTCAGATCAAAGATATGTTGTAGGCTCTTATGCTCGGTGAAGACAGTACAATTGGTTCCGTAGAGATAACGTCTCCAAATGTTTAACGCAAAGACCATTGCTCCCAACTCCAAATCGTGAGTTGTATAGTTGACCTCATGTGCTTTCAGCTGTCTCGAGGCATAGGCAATAACATTTCCTCGTTGCATGAGCACACATCCTAGGCCCTGATTGGATGCATCACAGTAGACCACAAAGTCCTCCGTCCCTTCAGGCAGAGACAAGATAAGTGCGCTTGTAGCGCCCGTGTTTCTAGACTAGGCATTAATATTGACATAATAGTCTAGGTTAACCTTTGTAACTCCTTTAGAAGAAATGAAAAGGAATTATGTGAATATTATGTGAAAATTATGTGTTTTATGCTTAATTATTAGGGTTTAATTAATTAGAATAAAAATGAGCGTCAAAAATAAATATTAGATAAAGCTGATAGCTATTAAGAAAGTTGTAGTGGTCGTGACAAGGATTACAGATATATAAAGAATGCCGAAATCCGAGTTATAACGAAGAAGTTATGACCTGTCGAAGTTTCGCGACAAAACCGGCACGGTGCCGAATATCGTAAAAAGTGAGTTTTTGATCAACTACTTTTTAGCCTTAATGATCTAAACGAAAGTCGTAGTATTCGTTAAACCGAAATGTATGTATAAAAAGAACACCCAAATCTGAATTCGTATGAGGAAGTTATGATTTTTCTAAGTTTCAGCTTAGCAGTAGACAGCTAAAAACTCGAATTTTAGATCGAGTGATTTTTAGCCGACACGACCTAAATGAGAATCGAAGGTCTCGTCAATAGTAGCACAACGGTAAAAAGACAGACAAAAACGGACGTCGGATGAAGAAGTTATGAATTTTTAACGGATTTCCTATCCCGGTGTGTTAAAAATAATAATATAAAAATAAAATTCAAAATTAGCCGACGAAGTCTAAACGAAAGTTGTAGAGCATAATTTTACCTACGCGTGCATATAAAGAACGTCAAAAACGGAGCTCGTATGCGAAAGTTATGAATTTTAGAAGATTTTGGCACAAAATTCGAGAAATTTCGCATGGATGAGCTTCACCCGGAAAAGCCACGTCACCCTCGCTCAAAACGTGCAACGTGTCCGAACTGCTGAGTCACCCGAGGCCACCTGGCGAGACGTGTCGCCTGCCCTCGCATCCGAACTTCGGTCCAATGGGAGTCTGACGCGTGCCTCCTCCTGACGTGTCCGAGCCTCGCAGGTGTGCCACGAACCCCCTCCTCGGTCCCTAGACTTCGGTCCACTTACAAGCTGCCAGCAGGACCCTCGTATGCACAACCCACGTGACTTCTCTTTGCATCTGCTGCCGCGTGGCTTCCTTCCAGTCGTCCGATCAGGAGCCTCGCACCTATAAATAGAGGGGTGCGAGACCTCCCGAGTAATTTTGGATAATTGTCTCCTTTCACCCCTTTTTCAATATTTTTACTATCTTGACATCCCCCGAAGCCCCGGTATCAATTATAGCACCCGAAACATGCCCCGAAGTGCCCGAAGACCCGAAAAATTTTATCTTTTCGGTTTTGAAGCCCGACCCTTGCAGAGCCCGGTTTCTCGAATAAAACTCCTGGTTTTATTAGAAACGATCGTTTTAGGAAACGAAGTGCTGCCCGATTATCATTAAATCAGGTGAGTGTGAAGTTACTTTCACCTTACACATAGATATGAAGTATTTTGTATAAAATACGTGCTGTGTGAATATATATTGTTTGTTTATTTGAGATGGATATTGAAGGAATGATTTATATACAGGTTTTTAAATAATTTAAACTGTATATCTATTTTTATCTACAAAAATGTTGGGTAAAACATGGGTAGATGAATATAGTGGGTGTGTGATCAAAGGTGAGTTGGATAAATGAGATGATCAGTGATATAGATCATGAGTTGAGAGTGAGTGGTGAAATATGAGAGAATCACTTACCCAAACGTGGCCCCCGTCATTCAGCAAAGTATGAATGACAACCATGGACTATTCTAGATTATCTGTGGAACACTAGCAGGCTCACAACCTGTAAGTGTGTGAACTATATGTTCATCAGCTGTACTCTAAAAACCCATTGAAATGTATTGAATGGGGGTATTCCCGTGAATAATATTGTCGATAAATAAGAGCTATGGACTTAGCACATGTTGTATAAACCCTGGCGACGATGTGACTTCGTGCCTATTTGACATAAATTGCTGAGGGAAAGCAATGTTGTCACCCCGATGTTTGTCTTATTTGACATAAATTGCGGAGGAAAGCAATGTTGTCACCCTATTGGTTGTCTTGTTTGACATAAATTGCTGAGAAAAGCAATGTTGTCACCTTATTGGTTGTTTTATGTCAGGTTGTCTTGTTTGACATAAATTGCTGAGGAAAGCAATGTTGTCACCCCATTGGTTGCCTTATTTGACATAAATTGCTGAGGAACCCCCGAAGCAATGTTGTCACCCCTAGTGAAAATCCTTAGGCTAGGTCCCTTGTGATAGTTGTTTTAGGGACTTGAAGTGAGGATAATGGGAATGGGTAATTAGGGTTATTTTTGGTTGATGAAATTAATAAATTTAGAACAAATTACTGAAATCGTCCCTATGGTTTGGTCAAAACTACTAGTTTGGTCCCTAAGTTTTTTTTTGCACTCGGACCGCCCCTAAGTTTTGATTTTATTGCGTTTTTTGTCCTTCATAGAAATAAAAAGACTATATTGCCCTTTGTATTTTTTTTAATTAATTTTTTGTTTCTGAATTATAAATTAAAAAAAAACTAATTAAATAATTTATAAATATGTGGGACCTAGTCTCACTCTCACTCCCACCATAATGAATGCCACCCGACACCACCAGCAGCCACCGGAGACCACCAGCAACACCCGGGACTCATATCTGGATCTCGATCTAGTACTCTCCACCAGTTTGCATCCCTCACCAGTCACCACCATTGTTGTTCTGGTTCAGAGAACAAGCAGATCTGAAGCATTTCATGGAAATGGTGGAGATGGCATAGATCTGCCTGAAGGAAATGTTTCTTAAAGTAAGTGGGTAAGGAGAAGAAGTAGGCGGTGGAGAGGTAGGTGTAAGTGGCGGCGGTGTGACATGGTCGACGATAGTTGCAGCTCCGACGGATTTGTGGCGGAGAGAGATAGATAGGTTATTTCAGGAAGTGGGTGAAGAAGACGGGGTAGATGGAAGAAGATGAGTTACAGAGGTTTAGGGCTGAAGACGGAAGGACATCTCGTTCAGCAATCCGTTTTCTTCTCGTCGCCCCCATCTGGTCCACCGAGAGGTCTGGTCATCGATTGCATCTGCTCCCTCATCGCCCCTCCATCTGCAACATCATTCCTCTCGTTTCCCTTCGTCGGTGATCTCACTCATCTATGTCGTTATCCACTAGAGCTAACACTACCGCCACCAACCCCCACACACCATTTCCATTTTTTCTTCCCTTATAGTTTCACGTCTCTAGATACTCTTTATGCAATCAATTTTTCTATCTGTATATGGATTCCATTTCTTGATAAATGGAGTCCAAAAGAGTTGCAGGTTTTGGTTATGAATGGGTGGTGCAAGGGTTGATACTTTTCTGGGTTTGCTTTTTTTTTTTGTGATTGAAGTTTTTCATCTTCATGTCTGATGGGTGAGGGTGAGAATGATGGTGGTGACCGGAAAGAAGAGGAGATCGGAGATGGTGACCGGTGATTGGAGGCCGTCGGGAATGGTTGCCGGTGATGAAAGAAGTGGGTGGGGGATGGGGGGGGGGGGGGGGGGGGCGGGGGGCAGGTGGAAAGTGGGGCTAATTATTTCTTATTAATAAACATAAAATCAATAATAATAATAATAATAATAATAATAATAATAATAATAATAATAATAATAATAATAATAATAATAATAATAATAATAATAACAACAATAATAATAAGTGAAAAATATATTAGAAAGGGCAAAAGAGTCTTTTCACTTTGGTCAGGGACGAAGAACGCAACAAAATAAACTGTAGGGATGGTCCGAGTGCAAAAAAAACGTTAGGGACCAAACACGCAATTTTCGTAAAACTACAGGGACGATTTTAGTAATTTGTTCATAAATTTATTGTTGATTGAAAACTTAATAAGTTTATTGTTTATTGTGGGTTGAAAACCCTATCTGCTCACCAGGCTCCCAAGCCTGACCCACTCAGTTTATTTGTATCACAGGTATCGATACGAAGTTGCTTTACACTGAGAGATTAAAAGAGAAGTAGATCACTAGTGTAAATGAATGTAAGTTTTGTTTATGCTTATGTTTTTGTATTGACGATGACATCCCAATGGTTTAAATGAATAAAATACATTTCTTCGGAAATGATTTGATAACATATTTATCATGTTTTTTCTGGGAACAAATTCCGCAACACTTTTAATCAAAGGATTACTCTGAAATTATTTTAAAAGCATAAATTAAACCGGTCTTTTCTGGCCGTGAATTTGGGGATGTCACAGTTGGTATCAGAGCATTAGTTTAAGCGAACTAGGAATTTTTAGGATTTCTAGACTTAAACTTAGAATGTTATGCGATGATTGTGAGATGAGTGTCTACTATATTTTAGACACGAGCACAAGTTTATTTTAGGAAAGATGCCTAAAATGTTTTATGTGTTAAATGTTTATGTTATAGCTATAAAGATGCCTTATATCCTATTATTTGTTCGGATCTATGGTCTGTTGCCGAACGGATCTGGAAACTTTATGTGTTTAGGATTCTAAGCGTATGACTACGATATTAGAACTAGCATGTAAACGTTTGGAAGTGATAAGGAGATTTATACGTCTATCGTAAATAAAGCTTTCCTATCACAAATTCTCGCCAGGTACAGCGAACATTTGTTTAGGTGTACAAAACGTTATGGTGAAGACTCGTAGAGAATTGAATAGATGGAGGAAATGAAAAGCTTATGATAGTCAATGATACCTATCAAAAGATATCGTAAGAGTGGTATCTTGCCTTTAGAATATGTCTGATAAAATAACGGAATGTTTAGAGGGGTACGGTACGTCTGAAGTACACCTTCGATTGGCAGGATGATGGAATGATTGATGTAATTCTTGAAGTTGTCCCATCGTCTGGAATTTCCATCACCAACCAAGTTGAAGTAGAATTGATGATTGAGGATACGCATGGAAGAAGTCCTAGTAGAGTCTAGGAAAATTTTATGGTTAATTGGACACATTCGTATGTGTTAAATTGTTTTGTGATTTTAGGACTTGGGGACTGCGAGACAATACTTGGGACGAGTATGAGTAGGTGTGAATAGTAGTAGAGATCTATACTACTTGAAGCACATGACTCACACTTGGATCAGGGAAAGTCACAAGGTTACCAAGGAGCAAGTAATTGATTCCGTCTTATTCTAGTCTGTCGTTACCATCGTTTCGGTAATGACTAAGAAGATGATTGTTATTCCGACCCTAGAGGTCATATCGAATCGATTCCGACTACGATGAGTTTATTACGTGGTTCAGATAACCAAGTTCGATGTAGCATTTGACTTAAGCCAGAAGATTGAAGTGAAAGATGATCAAAGCGATCAATATAAGTATCGCGCTCATTGTTAAAGAAGTTGGTAGTTAGAAATGATACATGTTGAACTGTGATTGTATCACATTAGAACATGAAGGAAGGTATAGTTTGTTCCGGATTTTGTCTCTAAGAGACCTGAGTCTAAGCAGTGCACTATACAATGAGAGATCATTAGAACATGATCCATCGGTCTGTTACAATAAATGAAGGAAAGTACTCATTCTAAGAAGAAGAAGGAGTCCTCAATAAGGATTTATTTTGTAACTCGAAGGTTACGATTGAAAGTCCTATGGAGATCTGAAGCTTTTTTAGGATTAGCTGGATATTATCGAAGATTTATCCAAGGCTTTTCTTCGATCGCTACTCCATTAACAGCTTTGACCCACAAAGGAGCTACTTATACTTGGAATGAGAAGCTAAAGAAGAAATTGTGTGAAGCACCGATTCTTTCATTACTTGAAGGAGTTGATGACTTTGCAGTTTATAGTGATGCCTCTGGAGTTGGGTTAGGTTGTGTTCTGACCCAAAGGGATAAAGTGATAGCGTATGCATTGAGGCAATTGAAAGAGCATGAAAATAACTACCCCACTCATGATCTGGAGTTGGAAACGGTAGTATTCGCCTTAAAGATATGGAGGCACTATCTTTATGGCATTAAATGCAAACTTTTCATTAATCATAAGAGTCTTCAATATCTCTTTAATCAGAAGGAAATGAACATGAGGCAACGGCGCTGGCTAGAGTTACTCAAGGACTACGACTGTGACATACTTTACCACCCTGGTAAAGCAAATGTTGTTGCTGATGCTCTCAGTCGGAAGGTAAATCTTGAAAAGAAAAGGCCAAGAGCGGTTAGAATTGAAGTTGTCTCTATAATTGTGGAAAGTATAAAGAAAGTTCAAGAGGAAGCTTTAGAGAAAAATGATCGTAAGGAAGAACGTTTGGGGCAAAACGTTAGTGTTTGATACAAACGGTCAAGGACTGAAGGTATTCAAAGATATGATTTGGGTACCTAAGCCGGGAGGAGTAAGAGATCTTCTTATGGAAGAAGCTCACAAGACCATGTACTCGATTCATCCTGGCAGTACAAAAATGTATAGGGACCTAAAACCCTATTACTGGTGGCCGACGATGAAGCTCGATGTTGCTAAGTATGTGGCTGAGTGTGTAACTTGTGCTAGGGTTAAGGCACAACATCAGAAACCGTATGGGAGTTTAGAAACTTTACCTGTACCCATGGGTAAATGGGAAGACATTACCATGGATTTTGTGACTAAACTGCCCAGAACAAAGAACGGTCACGACATGATTTGGGTGGTCGTTGATCGCTTCACTAAGAGTGTGCATTTCATAGCAGCCAACGAGAAATGGTCTATGGATAAACTTGCGAATTCTTACGTAAAGGAAATTGTGAGGCTTCACGGTGTTCCGTTAACAATTGTATCAGACCGTGAAAGTCGTTTTACCTCAAGGTTTTGGAGAAGTCTACAAGAGGAATTGGGTACCAAGTTGTGTTTGAGTACAGCTTACCATCTGCAAACCGATGGTCAGAGCGAACGAACAATTCAAACATTGGAGGATATGCTGAGAGCATGTACCCTGGAATTCCAAGGTAACTGGGGTGAACACTTACCTCTAGTAGAATTTTCCTATAATGATAGTTTCCAATCGATCATCAAGATGGCACCTTATCACGCTTTGTATGGAGAAAAGTGTCGAACGCCGTCATGTTGGCTGGAAGCTGGGGAAAAGCAGTTTATGGGACCTGAAATAGTCCATTAGACTGCTGAAAAGTTGAAAGTGATTAGAGAAAGGATGTTACCAGCTCAAGATCAACAAAAGAGCTATGTTGACAAGAAAAGACAACCGATATCATTCGAAGTTGGAGATTCGGTTTTACTTAAAGTCTCGCCATGAAAGGGACTTATAAGATTTGGTAAGAGGGGAAAATTGAGTCCAAGGTTTATTGGACTGTTTAAAGTTCTTCAGAGGATTGGGAATCAAGCTTACAAGCTAGAATTACCAGAAGAACTGGAGGGTATTCATAATACCTTTCATGTGTGTTATTTGAGAAAGTTCACGGGAGATGTGCCCGACATAATTCTCATTTCTGAATTAAGGTTGGATAAAAACAAGAGGTTAATTGAAGAACCTGAGGCAACCGTTGACCGTAAGACTAAGAAGTTGCGGCGCAAGATGGTCGATTTAGTGCTTGTGCGTTGGAAACATACGAATGGGCCAAATCTCACCTGGGAAACGGAGAGTGACATGATGAGTCGCTACCAGTATTTGTTTGTTGATGTGTGATTCTGGGGACGGAATCATTCTAAGGGTGAGAGAATTGTAACGCCCGTGTTTCTAGCCTAGGCATTAATATTGACATAATAGTCTAGGTTAACCTTTGTAACTCATTTAGAAGAAATGAAAAGGAATTATGTGAATATTATGTGAAAATTATGTGTTTTATGCTTAATTATTAGGGTTTATTTAATTAAGAATAAAAATGAGCGTAAAAAATAAATTTTAGATAAAGCCGATATCTATTAAAAAAGTTGTAGTATTCGTGACAAAGATTATGAATATATAAAGAATGCCGAAATCCGAGTTATAACGAAGAAGTTATGACATGTAGAAGTTTCGTGACAAAACCGGCACGGTGCCGAATGTCGTAAAAAGTGAGTTTTTGATAAACTACTTTTTAGCCTTAGTGATCTAAACGAAAGTCGTAGTGTTCGTTAAACCGAGATTATGTATAAAAAGAACACCCAAATCTGAATTCGTATGAGGAAGTTATGATTTTTCTAAGTTTCAGCTTAGCAGTAGACAGCTAAAAACTCGAATTTTAGATCGAGTGATTTTTAGCCGACACGACCTAAACGAGAATCGAAGGTCTCGTCAATAGTAGCACAACAATAAAAATACAGACAAAAACGGACGTCGGATGAAGAAGTTATGAATTTTTAACGGATTTCCTGTGCCGGTGTGTTAAAAATAATAATATAAAAATAAAAGTCAAAATTAGCCGACGAAGTCTAAACGAAAGTTGTAGAGCATATTTTACCTACGCGTGCGTATAAAGAACGTCAAAAACGGAGCTCGTATGCGAAAGTTATGAATTTTAGAACATTTTGGCACAAAATTCGAGAAATTTCGCATGGATGAGCTTCACCCGGAAAAGCCACGTCACCCTCGCTCAAAACGTGCCACGTGTCCGAACTGCTGAGTCACCCGAGGCCACCTGGCGAGACGTGTCGCCTGCCCTCGCATCCGAACTTCGGTCCAATGGGAGTCTGACGCGTGCCTCCTCCTGACGTGTCCGAGCCTCGCAGGTGTGCCACGAACCCCCTCCTCGGACCCTAGACTTCGGTCCACTTAGAAGCTGCCAGCAGGACCCTCGCATGCGCAACCCACGTGACTTCTCTTCGCATCTGTTGCAGCGTGGCTTCCTTCCAGCCGTCCGATCAGGAGCCTCGCACCTATAAATAGAAGGGTGAGAGACCTCCCGGGTAATTTTGGAAAATTGTCTCCTTTCACCCCTTTTTCAATATTTTTACTATCTTGACATCCCCCGAAGCCCCGGTATCAATTATAGCACCCGAAACACGCCCCGAAGTGCCCGAAGTGCCCGAAGACCCGGGAAATTTTATCTTTTCGGTTTTGAAGCCCGACCCTTGCAGAGCCCGGTTTCTCAAATAAAACTCGCAATTTTATTAGAAACGATCGTTTTAGGAAACGAAATGCTGCTCGATTATCATTAAATCAGGTGAGTGTGTAGTTACTTTCACCTTACACATAGATATGAAGTATTTTATATAAAATACGTGCTGTGTGAATATATATTGTTTGTTTATTTGAGATCGATATTGAAGGAATGATTTATACAGGTTTTTAAATAATTTAAATTGTATATGTATTTTTATCTACAAAAATGTTGTGTAAAACATGGGTAGATGAAATAGTGGGTGTGTGATGAAAGGTGAGTTGGATAAATGAGATGATCAGTGATATAGATCATGAGTTGAGAGTGAGTGGTGAAATATGAGAGAATCACTTACCCAAACGTGGCCCCCGTCATTCAGCAGAGTATGAATGACAACCATGGACTATTCTAGATGATCTGTGGAACACTAGCAGGCTCGCAACCTGTAAGTGTGTGAACTATATGTTCATCAGTTGTACTCTAAAAACCCATTGACATGTATTGAAGGGGGGGATTCCCGTGAATAATACTGTCGATAAATAAGAGCTATGGACTTAGCACATGTTGTATAAACCCTGGCGACGATGTGAGTTCGTGCCTATTTGACATAAATTGCTGAGGGAAAGCAATGTTGTCACCCCGATGTTTGTCTTATTTGACATATATTGCGGAGGAAAGCAATGTTGTCACCCTATTGGTTGTCTTGTTTGACATAAATTGCTGAGAAAAGCAATGTTGTCACCTTATTGGTTGTTTTATGTTAGGTTGTCTTGTTTGACATAAATTGTTGAGGAAAGCAATGTTGTCACCCCATTAGTTGCCTTATTGGACATAAATTGTTGAGGAACCCCCGAAGCAATGTTGTCACCCCTAGTGAAAATCCTTAGGCTAGGTCCCTTTTGATAGTTGTTTTAGGGACGTGAAGTGAGGATAATGGGAATGGGTAATTAGGGTTATTTTATGTTGATGAAATTAATAAATTTATTGTTGATTGAGAACTTAATAAGTTTATTATTTATTGTGTGTTGAAAACCCTATATGCTCACCAGGCTCCCAAGCCTGACCCACTCAGTTTATTTGTATCACAGGTATTGATACGAAGTTGCTTTACACTGAGAGATTAAAAGAGAAGTAGATCACTAGTGTAAATGAATGTAAGTTTTGTTTATGCTTATGTTTTTGTATTGACGATGACATCCCAATGGTTTAAATGAATAAAATACATTTCTTCGGAAATGATTTGATAACATATTTATCATGTTTTTCTGGGAACAAATTACGCAACACTTTTAATCAAAGGATTACTCTGAAATTATTTTAAAAGCATAAATTAAACCGCTCTTTTCTGGCTGTGAATTTGGGGATGTCACAGCGTTGCATAGGGCCTGCTTTAATGTTTGAAACGCGGTGTCTTGCTTTTCTCCCCAACAAAAGGGTACACCTTTCTCAGTCAGGGTGGTTAAAGGCTTAGCACTCCTGGAGAAATTCTGGATAAATCTGCGATAGTAGCCAGCGAGACCCAAGAATTGACGGATTTATGTGGGCGTCCTCGGTGCTGACCAATTCTCAATCGCTTTGATTTTGGAAGGGTCCACATGTATGCCTTCCTCGCTAACCACGTGACCAAGGAAAGTTACTTTTCTGATCCAGAATTCGTACTTTGAAAACTTCGCATAAAGTTTCTCCGCCGTT
The DNA here is from genome assembly GCF_052849685.1 of Lactuca virosa. Taxonomy (NCBI): domain Eukaryota; kingdom Viridiplantae; phylum Streptophyta; class Magnoliopsida; order Asterales; family Asteraceae; genus Lactuca; species Lactuca virosa. Next base: position 163,544,048 of record NC_136428.1, read on the forward strand.
AGTGTTTCTAACACTAACCTCAAGTGTTGTCTATGATCTTCCTCACTCCGAGAGTAGACAAGTATATCATCAATGAACACGATTACAAAATTGTCTAGGAAAGAGCGGCACACCCGATTCATCAGATCCATGAATACCGCCGGTGCGTCGGTTAGACCAAAGGGCATTACTACAAACTCGTAGTGACCATACTGAGTCTGAAATGTTGTCTTAGGAACATCACTCTCATGGGCTCGTAGTTGATGGTACCCTGATCTTAGGTCTATCTTTGAAAATTAGCCGGCTCCTTGAAGTTGATCGAAGAGGTCGTCGATTCTGGGTAGGGGATAACGGTTCTTGATGGCAAGCTTGTTCAGTTCACGATAATCTATGCACATCTGAAAGGATCCATCTTTCTTCTTCACAAAAAAGACCGGGGCTCCCCATGGTGAGGAACTTGGTCTGATGAATCCCTTGCTGAGTAATTCATTGAGCTGGCTGGATAATTCTTGCAATTCTTTCGGCGCTAGACGGTATGAGGATTTAGCTACGAGCATAGCTCCGGGAATTAAGTCGATACGGAACTCGACTTGGCGTTCAGGAGGGATTCCGGGAAGATCTTCGGGGAAGGCATCCAAAAAGTTGTAGACTTCGGGGATGCTCTCGAGATCTTTAACTTTTTGCTTGTCATCAATGACATGGGCTAGGAATGCATGGCACTCCTTTCGTAGATATTTTTGGGCTTGGATGCATGAAATGATACGCAGGTTTGAGCTGAGTTTATCACCATAGACTATGAGGGCTTCGCCCGAGGGCAGATTGAGACGGATGGTTTTTTCATAACAAAGGATATCAGCACGATTGGGGATCAACCAATCCATGTCGATGATGACGTCGAAGCTTTTTATGGAAACTAACATAAGATCGATTGGGAAGGAATGGTCGTTTAGGGCAAGGGTACAGCCTATGAATATGTCGTTAGTGCTCTCTTTCTTTCCCTTATCCATCTCAATGGTAAATGTTTCGGTTAAAAGTTGGGGTTTATGCTGGAGTAGATGCTTAAATGCATGACTAACAAAACTTCTCTCCGCACCAGAATCGAAAAGAATGCATGCATAAGAGTTGTCGAGGAGGTACCCGTAACAACGGTGGGATCAACAACTGCATCCTCTTGGCCCATCGCCAGCACTCTCCCTGTGTTGCCAGCTGTTGTTGCCTTGGGGCAATTCCTCTTGAAGTGCCTGATCTCCCCACAGCCATAACAGGCTTGACCAACGCCTGCTCCAGGAGCCTGATTGGCTGGTTGGGCTGGTGTCTTGCAAAATTGAGTTGTGTGACCCTTCTTGCCACAACTATTGCATAGCATCTCACGACACTGCCCATGATGATGAAAATTGCACTTGTCACACCTCGAAAGGGTACTAGCATATCTACTGGCAGGTGCTTGAGCTGTAGGAACAACGGCAGGAGTTGTAGCAGCATGAACTGTCAGTACCTGTTGTTTCTTGGAGGGCTCCTATGAATACTGGCCCTTTCGTTTATTCCAGAACTTTTTCTTCCCACCACTTGCCTTTTGTGGTTCGGGAGCGGCTGCCACTTCATCGAGATCAACCCCGTGATCTATCAGGGTTTACGCTAGGCACTTGGCGCTGTCAAAAGAGGAAGGCTTCGTAACAAAGACATTTCCTTGAGTTGGGGGCGTCAATCCCCAAATGTATCTCTCTATTTTCTTGTTTTCCGGGGTGACCATTCCCGGACAGAGAAGAGCCAGATCACAGAATGTAGTTGTATAAGTAGTGATGTCAGAACCCTTCATCTTTAGGTTCAAGAGCTCGTGCTCCAACTTCTGCATCTCGCCCCTTGGGCAGTACTGAACAAGCATAAGTTCTTTTAAGCTTTCCCAACCCATGCATTCGCTACTGGCAGAGTTAGGGATTTGACCCGGCTATTCCACCAAGTCAATGCTCTATCAGTGAAAGTACAGGCTGCAAACTTCACCTTGTTTGCCTCAGAGCATGCGCAAATCTCGAAAATGGATTCGATCTTCTCGAACCATCAGGTTAGGGCAATGACTCCTCTATTACCATCGAAAGATTTAGGCTTGGCATTCATGAAGTCTTTATAGGAACACTCCCTCGGGTGTCCCTGATTGCCGTCAAGATTCTGGGAATGGGTACCACTTCCTGATCCGCTAGCACCACCAGGGTTTATCTGCGTCATCGCGGCGGCGACAGCGGCTGTAACTGCTGCCTGGAACATGGCAGGATCGAATTGAGGAGGTGGTGGCGGCGGAGGGTCGTTGTTCTTCCTGTTGGGTCTCTTTCTGGGAGGCATCTTTTTCTAAAAGATACAAGGGGAAAATTACGATAAGCCTCCTATATGATCATGAATTGAATACTTTCGAGCAAGATATACAATAATAAAGACCTATAATGATAGCTATTAACAATAACAGGAATTTCAGGTCTTTCATTTTTAAGAATTTGTACTACTAGTGATGACTCTGTGCAGTGTTATAGAACCATAAAATACTCCTATAGTATTTTAACTTTGCTTCATTTGTATATGATTTGGTGAGTTTTAGACTTGTCGGGACACCACAGTCACTCCCAAACACATGTTGGTCATATCTCGGACAAATATAGTTGATCAAGTTATATTGGCCCCACATGACTACATAACTATCCAGGTTTAACTGCAGTGTCCAACATGCCCTAATACTTTTATGTAGTTCTTACTATGTTAGCCTCTTGTACGTATGTATACTTGTATACTTTTTGTAAAAATACTTGTATTTCTAAAGTATACTTTTAGTTTCAGAGCACTTCGGCCCTTTTGTGTTTATAGTTGTATACCATGTAAGGTTCGGTATACTTAGTTCACTATAAACAATAGCTCTGATACCAATCTGTCACACCCCCAAACCGGAACGGCGGAAACGTTCGGGGTGGATGACGTCATGTGTAGTATCACAAAAATTGCATCATAGTAATCAAAGTAAACACAACCATTACATTGAATATATAAAAAAGTATTTACATCTGTTTGCTTCACAATTATATACATCAAAAGTAGCAAAAATAAAGACGAGACTCTATACACTCCCTCTTCTCAAAAGTCTGTCGAGGTACCTGTCTACTGATTTCCTAAGAATACAAGCAGTTTTGAAAAGAGAGTATCAGCATAAAGCTGGTGAGTTCATAAGCATGTTTTTGTAATGAAAATCTGTCATTGAATCTGTAAAATGTTTGTATGCTTTCAAAGAAAATCCGATATTTTCTAACATATATGTTTATTACTGAGTTCTGTAGTAGAGTATAATGTATTAGTTTGTATGTCTATTTACCACCAGCTGTATTGTATCACGTTATTTTGAATGAAAAATCCCTTTGTATGAAAACCCTGGCTATCACCAGTAATGTATAGAATATTCTGTTTGAAAACCCTGGTTACCACCAGTACGTATAGTAGTTTCATTACTTCAAATAAAACTATGAGTTGAAATCCCTGGAATCCTCCAGTTGTATTATGAACTAGTTTTATTAATGAAAATAAAACTAAAGAAGAAAGAAATCTCGTAAGCAATAAGGTTAGTTTATACTATTGTGAGTCGTATAACCATGATTGATATGACCTAGTGACCTTTACAACGTTCTTCAAGTGTCGGATAAATGACATTTGTCACCCCATGCATGCCTGCCTAACTGTAGCTAGCAGTTCAGGTGTGGGATTGTCCGTCCCAAATAGATCTATTCACAAATCTCACGCTCTCCCTCCAGGAGACTCTAGTTATACTATGATAGGATTTAACATGTACCCCGAAAGGTACAATTGAAGTGTTGTCTCACAATCCTGTATTAACTAGTTTACGTGTAGCTCTGTATGGTTCTTTTGAATTTGAATCCGTGTGTATACTTTATAGGGTAATAATTATACTTAAATAATTATTTAATGTTGTACTCTTTAATTCCGAATGTAGTAATGTATATCATAAACTAAATCTGTCATAGTTTATATGGTTTGAAATGTATAACTCTGAATTTCTAAAACTGTGTATTGAAAATGCCAAACTATACCTATTATAGTTTGCATGTATGTTGTGTACTTGGTTCGTGTATTGATGTGAAAAATACGCAATTATGGTTGTACGTTGAAAACGTCCCTTATGCTCAGCATGTTACAAAAGGGATAAAATATGTAAATATTTAATAAAACATTGAAATCTTTTGGTGGTATTAATTGCATAAGTTTTAAACTTGATGAAATTCTTTTGTATAAGTTCACAAAATCGTTTGTGTTTGGCTTGTATTCCCCCCCTGAAAACATTAAAAATAGTAAGGGCATAGGGGTATGAACTCACTGTTGGTCGTGTGATTAGTTAGATAGCGAGGCTGGGACTGGGAACCCTTGGTTGGATGCACGCGATACTCAACGGGATCCTAATCAACAATTAAATACATAATTGTATTTTATTAGCGAAACCATTATTTATAGTTTTGGAAAAACACTTGTTATTGGTTTAGGAATGTTATCGAGACTCGATCGAGGTGGAAAGGTGGATTTGAGGTCAAGATTCACAATGTGAAGGAGTTTGCGGCCGTGAAGAGTTTCTGGCCGTGAACTGCCTCTTGAAGGGTTTACGGCCGTGAACAGTGTTCTTGAGGGATTTATGAATCTGTGAAGGGTGTACGGCCGTAAACTCAAGAACAAGGATGTTGGATTCGATGAAAAACGCATTTTAGATGGTCCAAAACAACCCCCAAAGGTGATTCTTGATGATTTTCAGAAGAAAAGATGGTGTTTTGGTGTTTACAGTTGAGAGGTTAAGGAGAGAAGGAGATACTTTTCGGCCAGAAAAGTCTAAATGAGGGGTAGATGTTCATATTTATAGGGGGTTTTCATGGTCGGTGGTGGGGCCACCTGTCGCTGGCCGTAAACGGGTGTACGGCCGTAAACGAGTTTACGGCCGTGAACATCACTCAGGCCGAAAACTAAAGAAAACTCGGGTTTTTCGCGTGATTTTGGTTCCGACTCATATATCTAAAATTTAATTATATAATTAAATGATTTTCCAAACCAAAGGAATTTGACGGGACTCAATAAAATTCAAATTTTATTAACGGAAATTGGCTAACGGTAACGGGAAAAGGTTCGGGTTGTCACAGTGACCCTCTTCGTTGCACCCATAACAAATTTTATTATTGAAGATGCATTGATTGACATAGTGCCCAGGATTTCCACATTTAACACAAGTGACCTCCTCGCCACATTTCCCAACATGTTTCTTCCTACACTTGTCACACCATTTTGCTTCGCCTCCTCTTCCTCTCGAACCAGACTTCGAGAATTTACTTTTCTTATTAGATCTCGAAGATCCATCGAACTTCCTTTTCTTACCAACCTCTGCCCTCTCCTGACCCCTTTCCTTTAATTGGGTCTCCACATTTTTAGCTGCTCGAACAGCTATCTTCAGAGTAGTTGCCATCTTCACTGTTGGGCCAAAGTCGGCTGGCAGTCCGTTTGCAAACCTCTCAATTTTTGAGAGTTCAGTTGGCACTAAGTATGGAAATAACTTCATCTTTTTTGTAAACGCAGTAGCATAGTCGTCAATGCTCATTTTCCCTTTCTTCAAGTTCTGAAATTCATTGTTTATAACTATCATATCTATCTCTGAGCAGTACTGCATCTTCAACTGCTCCAAGAACGTTTCCCAAGACATTTTCAGGGCTTCTCCACGTGGCATCGTGTCTGTCAATAGTTTCCACCAGCTTAAAACTCCAGTCTTCAGTTGTCTGACCGCAAAAACGGTTTTCTGCTTGTCGCTATACTTGTAGCTTTCAAATACCATCTCCATTTCGGAGATCCAGTCCATAATCTCTACAGGTTTTGGGCTTCCGGAAAGACTTGGCGGTTTGGCGCCCAAGAAATTCTTATATATACGCCCATCTCTGTTGATTTCCCTCTCCGGGTTATTCCTTTCTGCCACTGTGGGTTCCACTTGACTGACAGTACGGCTGTAATTTCCTTCCTCTGACTGGCCGTCATTTAGTTCAGGTTGTTCAACTGGCATTGAAGGTTCACTCCTGTTGTTCAGCAATAGTTGTCTCATTTCTTCCCTTTGTTCAACCATCATTGCCTGAATCATGGCTTGTACTCCAGCCATTGTGATTGGTTCTGGTGCGGCTTCTACTATTGACACCTGCTCAATCACTTGGGGTTGAGGTTGTTGATTCCTATTCGCGTTTCCAGGTCCACATCGGGTTCTTTCCATTTGATCTATACACCAAATTAGGTGAATTTAGATTTTATTCACGATAAATATTTAAAATTCTCCTTATCACTCCGAAACGTTTACATGCTAGTTCTAATATCGTAGTCATACGCTTAGAATCCTGAACACATAAGGTTTCCAGATCTGGTCGGCACTAGACCATAGATCCGCACAAATAATAGCATATATGGAAAACATATAGCATTTAGCACATAAAAACATTTTAGGCATGTTTCCTAAAATATACTAGTGCTTGTGTCTAAAATATGGTAGACACTCATCTCACGATGATCACTTAGCATTCTAAGTTTAAGTCTAGAAATCCTACAAATTCCTAGTTCGCTTAAACTAATGCTCTGATACTAACTGTGACATCCCCATTGACACGGCCAGAAAAGACCGATTTTGTTTATGTTTTTATAATAAAATCAGAGTAATCTTTCAAACAAAAGTGTTGCGGAATTTGTTCCCAAAACAAAATATGATAAAATTTATCAAAGCATTTCTTAAAGAAATGTATTTTCATTATATTACAAAACCTCGGGATGTCATGTCCCGATACAGACCAAAAGCATAAATAGTACGATATATGCCTTACAACGTTTATTTACATCTACTGGCCTATAATCCAAAATCCCTCTTCACCATCCAACTATGTTCTTGTTCCACTACCTGTAATACAGAAAGCTGAGTGGGTCAGGCTTGGGAGTCTGGTGAGCACATACGGTTTTCAACCCACAATAAATAAATTTATTAATTTCATCAACCAACAATAAATTTATTAATTTCATTAACCAAGAATAACCCTGATTACCCATTCCCGTTATCCTCACTTTACGTCCCTAAACACCTATCATAAGGGACCTAGCCTAAGGATCATCATCGGGATGGACAATACTACTAAGGGGATTCCTCAGCCATATATGTCCGTAAGGCAACCATGAGGGGGATGGATTACACCGATGAATACATCGTTCACAAACACCTACAGGTTGCGAGCCTGCTAGCATTCCACTGGACTGTCTAGAAAGGTCAGTGGTCGTCATCTATACTCCGCTAGATGACTGGAACATCAACAACTTCGAGGCCTCTCATCATTTTTATTTCATCACACATCAACTATTTCATCTACCCATGTTTTACCCAACATATTTGTAGATAAAAATATATATACAGTTTAAATCATTCTAAACATGTATAAAACATTCATTCAACATCCATCTCAAATAAACAAACAATATATATACACATAACACGTATTTTATATAAAATACTTCATATCTATGTGTAAGATGAAAGTGACTATACACTCACCTGATAAGATGGTGATTGGACAGCACTTCGTTCCTTAAAAGAATCTTTTTCGATGAAACCGAGAGGTTTGCTCAAAAACCAGGCTCTGCGCGGGCAGAGTTTTGACTCAAAAACTCTTTTTCTCGGAGACTTTGGGCTCTCCGGGGCTTTCTTCTAATGCTAGGTAGGTTCCCTAGGCTTCGGGGGGTTTAGAGTGGCTTGCGAGTGTGTAAAGAGTGAATGATGGAGTGAATTTTGCAAACATAACCGGGCAGCCTCACATGCTATTGATAGGGTGATTTTTGGTCTCTCACGTCGTGAGCCAAGCGTGCTCATGTCGTGAGCTCGATCCTACTCACTCCGTAGACCCGCCATGTATTCCTAGCTTCGAAATGTGGCGTTTTGACTCATCACGTCGTGAGAAATCCTTGCTCACGTCGTGAGTTTTTGACTTATCATTTCGTAGACTTGCCATGCGTCTTCTAGCTTCAAAATGTGGCGTTTTGAATCCTCACTTCGTGAGAATTAATGCTCACGTCGTGAGCCCAGTGAGATTAGGGTTTTTGACATGTGTCATGCTCTTAGATAGCTGTATTTTCGGAAGGCCATAACTTTTGCATACGAGCTCCGTTTTTGACGTTCTTTATATCCACGCAAAGGTGGAGACGTACTCTACAAATTTCATTTAGAATCCTAAGGCTAAAAAGTATCTTATCATAAACTTAATTTTTATGATTCCCGATGTTGTGTCAGTTTTGTCGCGAAACTTCGACATGTCATAACTTCTTCGTTATAACTCGGATTTTGGCGTTCTTTATATCTCCGGAATCCTTGTCACGACCACTACAAGTATATTCATAGATATCGGGTTTATCTAACATGCATTGATATCACAACAATTGCAACACTACGAAAAATTAAAGGTAAGAAGCATAGAAATAATGTAGTTTTATAGTATTACAAAATACTCTTATAGTATTTTAAATTAGTATAATAAAGGTTCTTTGTATGGTTTATCGGTAATTTTTAGACTTGTTGCAACACTACGATCACTCCCAAACACATGTTGGTCATATCTCAAATAAATATAGTTGATCAGGCTATATTTATCCCAGATATGATTACATAACTGTCTAGGATTGACTGTAGTGTTCAACATCTAAATACTTATGTTTTTTTCTTCTTGTGATACTTGTCCTGGTATGTAAACATGTACGTATACTTTTATAAAAATATTGTTATATTTTAAAAGTATAACTCTTAATCAGAGTGCTTTAGCCCCATTGAATTTATAGTTCACTATAAACAATGCTCTGATACCAATCTGTCACACCCCCAAACCTGAACGGCGGAAACATTCGAGGGCGTATGAGGTCATGTACAGTATCACAATAATTGCACAATAGTAATCAAAGTACAACAACCATGCATTGATAAAGTATAAGTTTTCACATATGTGTTCAAAACATTGTATATTAACACCAAAATGTATAACAAAATTTAAAAGACATGAGTCTATAATGCTCCGTCTTCTCAAAAACTCGTGGATGTACCTGTTTTACCAGTTTCCTAAGAATACAAGTTATTTGAGAAAAAGTGTCAACATTTAAGTTGGTGAGTCCATAAGCATTTGTATGAAAATATATGCCATTCAATGAGATGAAATCACTTTTGTTTCCAGAAAATCCGATATTTTCTATAAAACTGAGTTGTAAGCTGTTTGTTTGTAAATAATCGTATCTATCCTGGAAAATCCTATATTTTCCATAATACTAAACTGTAGTCTTATATATTCCAAGACTGAAAAGTATAAGTATATATGCCATAGTTAGTTTTGTAACATGTAGTTTTATTCGTGTTAGAACAATGTTCTAATAGGATCGATAGATTCTAAGCAGAAAAACAATTAAATACGTAATGATTAAACTTTAACACCTCAGAAGAGCTCGATTAAGAACTTCGACTGTAGAGGTGTTTAGGGTTACAAAGCAATAATAACTATAATCACGTTAGTCTCTAAGGCATACATGCATGCACTATTTATAGCTAAACCCTATAATAATCACGGATGGACAGGCCCAATCTGGATATACAATACTAAGCCCATGACGCAACATAACATACCCAACAATCTCCCCCTTTGAGTCAATGGAGCCGAAAGCTCAGTTCGGTTGAGCTATGGAAGACTTCTTGATAGCCTTGAACACCTTCGGTATGATGGCCAAAAGAGTATGACGAAACGTGATATACCACCGAAGCATGTCCGTGAAGTTCTTCTTGTCTGCCTCAGAGTTTTGCTTGCACCGATGAACAATATTAATTATGTGCTCTAAGCAGTCCGTTGAGAACAGATGTTTGTCAACAAGAGCGAAAAGAAACCTATTGGCTTCGCCTCTTGTGAACATCCCCGTGAGATGTGTAGAATCAATTTGGCCCATATTCATTTTATTCACATCTCCAGGTTTTGCTGTTGGCTTTACAGACGGTTTCTTATTCATAACTTTAGCTATCTCCTGATCCATTGCAGCTACTTCATGGATATTAGAGGCCAACATCCTCTTCAAATGATCCAGGATCGGCTCATATTATTTCGGATTGGTGAGCAGTATGTTAAACAACAAGATCCAGTCATAAGGATTCAAATTTGGAAGATCTTCCAGGGATATAACCGAAACCGAGTTTGCTGAACCTCGGGTTATTTTGAAACTGACATTGATAAACTTCCCGGCAGATGAAGGTTTCAGCACCTTGACAGTAATAATCTTCTGTGCACTCCATGTCAGTTACTGTGGTTGACCGAACTTCAAATAAAAATCGATAAGTTCGCGATCAACTTTAGGATGAGGGAAGGGAACTTGAACAGTCGAATCAAAGCAATGAAATCTAAATGCCTTTCGTGTTATAGGCATGTCGAACTGCGAGTCCCTTGAATTTTCACAATCAAAAGAAGCGACAGGTTCCAGCCAGTATACGCTTGGAAACTCTATTGCCTCTTTGATGAGCGTTTCTCTTGTCCAAAGAGGAAACAAGGCCTTTTTGCAGTTTAAGGCATTTTGTTCTTTCTTGTTCTTTCTTTCCCTTTCTTTAGCTTCCTTCGCAACCCAAAGGGTTTCATCCAATTCTTTATCCCCTTTCTTTCTTTTCAGGGCATCAGCAATTGTTTCTTCTTCTTCATCACTATCATCATCCAATCCCTTTTTCTTATCTTGATAACCAGAACCCGAAGCTTCATTATCCTTCAGTTCGGTTTTGACTGTGACCGTCAGTTGAGTAGCATGAGCACCTTCTCCCCCTTGTTTTGGAGGTACGAATCTCTCCGAAACACCCTTCATTTCATGTAAGAGAGCAAGGGCAGGAAGAAGCTTGGAAGTCAAATGATTCCTGATGGTCAGAGTAAGTATTGGATCATGAGCACTAAGAATAGTGGTAAGCATATTCTTGACATCCCCAGCACAACTCCGGAATACAGCTCGCTCAGTCTTCAACAGAGAAATTTCCTTTTCAGCTTGAGCCAATTGAACTTTCTGAACTTCTATAGTAGAGGCTTGGCGTACAAGATCTTCCTTCAACGCACTCTCCTTTGCTAAATCAGCTTGGAGTGTTTGAAGATGAGAAGTTACTGAGCTTAGTAGAGAAGTGTTCTCAGCTTTAGCTTGCTCCTCTTTGAGTGACTTTGATAATGAATCAACTGAAGCGTTCACTTTGGCTGCATTTGAATCAGCATGTCCCTTGAGGGATTCGAGAAAGATCTGAGAATTGTGAACAAGTTCTGCAACTTCAGTAGTGGCCTTCTTGCAAGAAGAAGTGGAATCCTCAACAGCCTACGTCGATTTGTCAATGGCCCCAGTATATTTCTCAAAAGCGGTGTCCATAAAAGCTTTGAGCACAACATCGTTGTAGGACTTGTTAGCGGCAAGTAGTTGATCAAGCTTCTCATCAATATTCTGCAATTGTTGTCGTGAGACAGGAGCCTCTTCATCGTTATCTGTTGGAAGCCGATAGGGACTGTAATAAGTCGAGTCAAACTGAACATTATCACCACCGAGAGTGGCACCAGAATCGGTTGAAGGTGAGGGTGAAAGAGGTTTGGATGTAATAGGAGGTTCGGTTTTAGTGTTCGCCCCCGTATCAGATACGTTGACATTAACTGTCGGTTCGGTTGTAGTGGTGGTAGTTGCTTGGGAAATGATAGGAGGTGTTAAAGGAGTTGTAGAAATGGGTATGGTACTAACTGATGGTGGTGGTGGTACAAAAGTTGTTGTTTGAGATGTGGGAGGTGGTGGAATAGAAGCAACCGAAATTGGAACAGTGGTTATTGGTGGAGATGGAGGAGGTGTTGGAATGTGGTCATTAAGAGGTTCGGTTGGAGTTGGAGAACGAGGAGGTGTGTTACCTCTCGGTGATTCATGAGGTTTAATTTCCTCTTCCTCATCCTCCTCATCATTGTCTGAGCCGGGAGGAGAAGGACTCTTTGATTTCTTCGCCATCTTCTTAATCCTCTTTGGAGCCGAAGAATCACATTTATCAGCCTTTCGCTTCCTAGACTTGGCAGGTTTAGACGAAGCACCTTCGGTCGTCCCTTTCTTGGTATTTGCCCTTTTGCCTTGGTTGGCTGGCTTCTCCACAGCTTCTAAAGCAGCTTGCTGCTCAAGAGTCAGTACTCTCGGTTCCTTGGGAGGAAGCTTTCGGTACTCAGCTATCACCTTACTTTCGGCTGATACACACCTGTACATCGTCTCAGGTATGGAACCGTTGTAAGAGAACTTTGTGGCATCGGAGAAAATGATTTTCTTCGTGTGAAAAGTAGCCACAGATGAGACCAGGGCATCCTTCATAACTGGAATTTGCAACGAATCAATAGCCCTTCGCGTGATGATGGTCCAGAAGCGACCACAAGAAATTTCAGAGTGTCTCGTTGAAGTGTTAAGACTTTGCACCACTTGTGACCAAATAATTGACCCATAGTCGAGATTTATCCCATTGTAAAGACCATATAGAGTGGTCAGAAAATCCTTACTGGTACCATCAGACCCAGCAACCCTCTCCGCCAAACTCTTGTTGAGAAGAGTAAGCAATCCATTCCATTGGGGCAGCAAACATGATTTCTTAACCTTCGTGACGGTGGTAAGAACATCAGTGTATCCCATCTCGTAGAGCATTGTAAGCAGTTGGGTTGTGGTTACGAAATCCGGAGAGATAACAGATGCATCGACAACAAGCTTCAACAGGGAACAGAATCGCCCCTTCGAAATAGATGCCTTGTGAGAGAAGATTTGGAGGTAGATCCTCTCTTTGTTCTTGTCATAGGTTGCGGTTGAGTAGACTTGCGATAATAGAGACATCGGTACAGATTCCACCTGTGTGAGTGCGATGACCAGAGGAGAGTATTTGAGGCATTCAACAACTTGGAGCATGTACGAATCATACAGAAACGGGTTCAGTTGAATGATCATGTTCTGGTTGGGTTTGATCACGAGCAATGAGGACGATGCAGTTTGATCTTGAACAGATGAGGAATCCGCCATTGTTGAGATAAGGAAGAAGATGAACAGTTGTAAATCGCCTTGTGTATTGAGGGAATTTGAAGAAGGTAAGAAGGTACAATGTGTGCGAGAAACCCTTTATATACCGTTGCTAGGAGAGAGAAAGAATCTTCGTGATGATGATACGATCATTGAAACGTCACCTGAAAAAGCGCGATGTGACAGCTTGGTTTCCCTAGATAAACGTCAGCAAGCGTGGGTTTAGGAACCGTTCAAATTCATGCTCCCAAAATCTTATCCACATATCGTCTTTTCAAATTCACCTTCGCTTCAGATGTGATAATCACCATTTTTGCGCCTAAAGAAAAACTTCAAACGGGCCATAAGAAACAACAACCAGAATTTTGGAAAATCACAAAGTATTTTCGTGCAAGAGTGTGCCAAAAATTAAGAAATAAAGCAAAATGTGTATAGGATGTGAGTGATGTCTTTTAGAAGACATAAAGCAGATGACTCCGGGCAAGAATCTCTTCCTTCAAAGCCAAGAGAGACTTGAAGTCCTTGCGTGGTTTCCCGAAACAATACGATCGAGTGTTTGTAAAGAAACACCGAAAGGCTTCTTTTAGATAATAGGCTATGGGTGGCTTATCTTCAACCGAACGTCGATTCTTAACATAAGACCGAACGTTCGATGAAGTACTTGTGAGACCGATGTGGTCTGTTGAACAAGTAGGTGGGATATAATTTGCTGTGACGAAAGATGTTAAATAAATCTCAAAAACAAAAACAAGCTGGATCTTTTTGGGAAGAAATGCCTTGCTGGTAGACAATTTCATAAAAGACCACTCAAAAATAAAATGAGATTTTGGGAGGTAACAAGTAAGATCTTGAATATAAAGATTCACCATCAAATCATTGTTGGTGTTGGATTGTGGGTTTCACTCAGCACGTGGTGTACGTATCTAAGATCATAAACACAGATTTTATGCAACCATAAACCTCAGTGGTAAAAGCTGAGAGTATCAAGGGTTACAGTGGTGAACCGAAAGTTGTGTTGGATATAGTGTCTAAGTCCATAACTTTATTTGGTATGTACTTGACCCGACCCGGCATGGTCCATTTGGGTTGCATGGCATTGCAATACTTGGATAGACTAAATGAGAGAATAAGGCACTTATGATTATTAATATATTATAAGTTCTAATATATTAATAATAGTATTATTTAATTAGTATTGGTCAAGTATTAATCTAGTATTAATTTGGTGATCAAAGTGAGACTAATTAAATATATAGGGTTGATTATGACAATCATCAATTCTTTTATGGTGGATTAATGATCCATGGTTTATGGGTTTGGTTATAACCATATGGAGCTCCATGGATAGTCCATGGGAGTTACAAACTCATGGGTCATGAGAAATCAAGAGTCATGACAATTAAGGGCATTCATGTGTAAACCCTAATTGTGACAACACTATAAAAGGAAGCCTATGGCTAGCAAAATCGTGACCAAGGTGACCTAGTGTTACTAGAGAGGGCATAACCAATTTTGAGGCTAAGTGACATTCTCTCAAGTTATTCCAAGTCTTGTGGTGTTGTGTGAAGCATTTGAGGCACAACATTTGGGGTGCTAGGCTCACAAAGTCTTGAAGGAATCCAAGCAACAACAAGGTATGTATTTCTACTAGTTTTATGTTCTATGTAATCCCCATGCCATGCTAGTTAGGAAATAACCTTGAAAAGAAATTTGCATGTATATAGAGAAAACATAGATTCAAGGTTATTAGGGTTGCATGTACACTTAGGAAGTGTTAGAATGCTCAAAACCCATCAGTGGTATCAAAGCCTAGGATTGTTTTATGTATACTTGATGCAAAACTGCTTGAAAATCAAAAATTATGCACTCTGACGACTGGACTCGCCGAGTCCATGGGGAGGACTCGCCGAGTCCATGAACAAATTCATTCTACTCGGCGAGTAGAATAATGCACTCGGCGAGTAGGAGTGTGCTGGGCAGTTTTTTCGAGTTTTGTTGCTGGAAATGGATTAAGATCATTATCCCAATCTGTTTTGGACTTGTAAAATCTGTTTTTCAAAATGATAATGATTATGTTAACCCATTTTACATGGCTTTTATCAATTTTCAAGTATTGTATATAGTTATATGATTTCTTGAAATTGCTTGACATGAATTTGTGTTCATATGAGTTTTTAGAAGATCATAGGAATTATATGTAACCTCCATGTATGTTTAATTCATGATCTTAATGGCTATGATGGTGTCCATAACTTGTCCTCAAGTTATGGATAACCAAAAGTCACTTCTTTTAATTATGATTAAAGAAATAAAGAGGTTTCATAAAATGAAGAGTCTTCTTTTATGAACCATTAAAACTCATAAGTTACAAATTGAAGAGACTTGGAATAGTTTCAAATCTTGCCCTCAAGTTTTGGAATTTGAAAAGTCTTACACTCTAATACTTTAATTCCAAATTAAACCTTAGATTTTTAAAAAGTTTAAAAATCAACACTTATACTATTATTATAATTTTATTATATAGATATGTATAAGAATATGTCATTCTTACCGTTAGTAGGCCTCATTCACGAAGCCGGTCTATAAGGGGGGTATAAGGTTGTTGCCTATAAAATGGTGACTTAATGGGTGTCCACTCTCACCCACCGCTTCCTTGATCGGTGGAGGGTCGTTAGCCGAACGGGTAGGATACGACTTTAAATACTTGTTAAAAGTATAATGAATTATAAAGTAACTATACATTATAAATTCCCAATCTTAGTTACTTTAGGAAAATGTGAAATTGGTGCTAGCCCATAAAATTACACTTTGTACCTTACCAAGTCGTTAGTGGAGCGTGTGTGGTTAACCGGCACACTAACATGGACTAGTAAGAGTGGCAAAGGGTAACTTGACCTTATTATAGATCGGTGGAGCGTGTGTGGTTAACCGGCATATCGATTAGGTAATATTGTTGAGGGTACCATGTCAATTTGTATGGTTATTCACACCTTGTTTGTGATCCTCGGCATCCCAGTCACAAACTTGAGAGGGCACAATCGAGATTCAAACATGCCATTGAAAAGTTCAATGTATCTCAAAAGATCTAGGAGTTTCAAAACCAATAAAACCTAATAATAAAATATTTCGTTCTTATGGTGGAAATTGGTAAATCGTCATTTACCTACCTTCAAATATTTTATAGTATGGATTACGGCATCCCTCTTCCAACTATAAATAGTTTGTTGGATCCTAGCCTTAATATTTCATTTGGGTGAATTATTAAGGATTCCTAATCTAATGAAACTTGTCTTTCTTTCCTTTCAGATGTCTTCCAACAATGCTTATGGCTCAAACCCAACAGGCTCCTTTTCCCTTATGAACTTGTGTGGTAAGGTCATCTTTGATGGATCCAATTTCAATGAGTGGATCAGAAACATCAGAATGATTACCCGCTATGAGGACAAAGAATATGTCCTCGATAGGGAGCTTAAGGTTGTGAGTGAAGCCACTGCTACTCCTGAAGAGTTTGCGGAGTTTGTTGCACATGAAAAGGATGCTACTAAAGTAGCATGCATCATAATGGCCACCATGACTCCTGAACTTCAAAAATCCTATGAAGATTTCTACCCCTATGAGATGCACCTGGATCTGATGGAAAGGTACCATCAGAGTGCGCGTCAGGAGAGGTATGAAATCATCTCCTCCATGATAACCGCAAGGATGAAGGATGGTGAACCCATCACCGGTCACTTGCAGAAGATGCAAAGGTTCGTTGACCGGTTGCTGAAGCTAAATGTTGACTTTCCTGAGGAAATGGCGATTGACATCATTCTCCATTCCATACCTCCAAGTTATGATCAGTTTCATATGACTTATCATATGAACAAGGAGGAAGTCACACTTAGCAAACTTCAAGGACTCTTAAGGACAGCTGAAAATGGCCTTAAGGGTAAAGCGGTTGCTACGTCTACTCCTTCAACAGCCCCTGTTCTGGCTATTGGGCAGGGAAAGGGTAAGAAGAGGAAAAGCCCTTCGAAGGGTACCAAGGGTAAGACTCTTGATGGTTCCTCTTCAAGTGGGACAAAGAAAGGTCCCATTACTCCTTCTTCAAACCCAAAGGAAGCACAGTGCTTCTATTGCCAGGATAAGGGACACTTCAAGCGAAGCTGCCCCAAATATCTGCAAGATCTAAAGGATGGGAAGGTTAAACCCAGCCATGCAGGTATTTACACAATATTGTCTAATAACTCATCTAATGCTAATTCTTGGGTGCTTGATACAGGTTGTGGTATTCACATCTGTACTGATTTGCAGGCACTAAGAAGAAGTGAGCAAGTGGAGCACGGGAAGATAAACTTAGTCATGGGCAACAGGAAAGCATCACCTGTTACCAAGATAGGAGTTTATTCTTTGTTGCTTAATAATGGGTTAATGTTAGATTTGAATAAGTGTTGTTACTCGCCCGAAATGGCGAGAAATATTATTTCTTTTCATGGCTTGTACAAACAAGGTTTTTCATTTTCATTTGATAATAAAAATGGTGCTATTAATGTTTATTACAATGATGTACTTTACTTTAAAGCATTACCTTGTGATGGTGTATATGAAGCCGTGAATGTTGTAGACAATCTAGGAAATAATGTGTTGTATATTGATTCTTCAGATAGCTTGGATAAAGCATCCTTGTGGCATTGTCGTCTTGGACATGTTAACAAGAAGCGCATAGGCCAACTCCAAAAGGCTGGAGTCTTGGAATCATTTGACCTTAAGTCAGATGATAGTTGCGAGTCTTGTTTACTTGGAAAAATGACAAAGTCACCCTTCACAGGTACTTGTGATTAGGGTGAAGGTTTGTTGGACCTTGTACACATGGATGTGTGTGGGCCCTTCAGAGTCGCTACAAGGGATGCTAATCGCTATTATGTGACTTTCACTGATGATTACAGTAGATATGGATATATTTACTTAATCAAGCATAAGTCAGAAACCTTTGAAAAGTTCAAAGAGTTTAAGCAGGAAGTGGAGAATCAATTGGGCAGGAACATCAAGATGCTCCGATCCGATCGGGGAGGAGAGTATCTTAGCATTGAGTTCCTTGACTATCTTAAGGAATGTGGGATTGTCTCACAATTGACACCTCCCAGAACACCACAGTTGAATGGTGTAGCTGAGAGGCGCAATCGAACCTTGTTGGATATGGTTCGTTCCATGATGAGTCGAGCTTCGTTACCAATCTCTTTCTGGGGGTATGCCTTAGAGACTGCCGCCCATATCCTTAATCTAGTCCCTACTAAAAAGGTTGCCAAAACACCTCACGAGATGTGGACTGGGAAAGTTCCCAATTTGGACCACATCAAGATTTGGGGTTGTGAAGCTTTCGTGAGGCGTGAGACTCATGATAAGCTTGAACCTCGAAGTGAGAGGTGTATTTTCATCGGCTACCCACAGAGATCCTTTGGTTACCTCTTCTATAGACCCAGTGATAATGTGGTTTTTGTAGCAAGAAGAGGAGTCTTTCGTGAGAGAGAATTCATAAGCCAAGGGGACAGTGGGAGGCAAATTGACCTTGAAGAGCTTCAAGAGTCAAGTGGTGAAGGAACCTCAAATGCTATCGACCAACCTGAGGAGGAAACTCCTGTTGATCCGATAGATGAGTCTGTACCTCCAAGACGTTCCACTAGGGTGAGGAACACACCTGATTTTTATTATGGTTATCACATCACCACTGAAGGTGATACATTTATTAGTGATAATACACTAATAGATTTGGATGAACCTAATAATTACAGGGAAGCCATGGCAGGCCCTGAGTCTGCTAAATGGAAGGAGGCTATGGACAGCGAGATTCAGTCCATGTATGACAATCAAGTTTGGAACTTGGTTGACAATGTACCAGGTCGTAAGACAGTTGGGTGCAAATGGATCTTCAAGAAGAAGACCGACATGGATGGAAAGGTACATACTTACAAAGCGCGACTGGTTGCGAAGGGCTTTACTCATACTCCGGGAGTTGACTATGATGAGACCTTCTCACCAGTAGCGAAGATTAAGTCTATTAGAGTATTATTAGCCATAGCTGCATTTCATGATTATGAAATATGGCAAATGGATGTCAAAACCGCTTTCCTTAATGGAAAGTTGGCTAAGGATGTTTACATGGCTCAACCAGAGGGCTTTGTCGATACAAGATACCCTAATAGAGTGTGTAAGCTTGATAAATCCATTTATGGATTGAAACAAGCATCTCGCAGATGGAATCTTTGCTTTGATGAGAAAGTCAAAGAGTTTGGCTTTTCTAGGAGTGAGGATGAGTCTTGTGTGTATGTCAGGGCTAGTGGGAGCATAGTTAGCTTCTTGGTGTTGTATGTGGATGACATACTTCTCATAGGAAACGACATCCCAACCTTGCAGGAGGTTAAGTCCTGGCTTGGGAAGTGTTTCGCTATGAAGGACCTTGGGGAAGCTGCCTATATCCTAGGGATAAGGATATTGAGAGATAGGAGTAAGAGACTAATTGGACTTAGTCAAAGTACTTATGTGGATAAGGTACTGAAGAGGTTCAGTATGCAAGATTCCAAGAAAGGAGAATTACCAATCCAGAGTAATGCCAAGCTGAGTAAGACTCAGAGTCCGAGTACAGAAGCTGAGATAGCTGAAATGAGTCATATACCATATGCTTCCGCTGTGGGCTCGATCATGTATGCTATGACTTGTACTCGCCCTGATGTGGCCTTTGCTTTGAGCATGGTCAGTAGATATCAAGGGAATCCTGGCAAGGTACACTGGACAGCGGTAAAGAACATTCTCAAGTATCTGCGGAGGACTAAGGATTGGGTCCTTACCCTCGGAGGCAGTGATGACTTGAGAGTGGAAGGATATAGCGATGCTAGCTTCCAGACTGATAGGGACAATTTCCGCTCTCAGTCAGGCTAGGTCTTTATCCTAAATGGAGGGGCAATTACTTGGAAAAGTTCCAAGCAGGAGACAGTAGCTGATTCTACTTGTGAATCAGAGTACATAGCAGCAAGTGAAGTAGCTAAGGAGGCGATATGGCTAAAGAACTTCGTTGGAGACCTTGGAGTTGTACCAGCTATAAAGGAGCCAATGGAAATTTTCTGTGACAGCGAAAGTGCGGTTGCTTTGGCTAAGGAACCAAGAGATCACGGGAGATCTAGGCACATTGACAGAAAATACCATTTCATCAGACATCGAATAGAAGAATGACTCCTCGTGGCTAAGAGGGTATCATCAGATGAGAACCCGGCAGATCCCCTCACGAAGGGACTGAGCAGGGTTAAGCATTTACAGCATGCGAGGCGCATTGGGCTGAAGGATGATACTACTTTCAATAATTAGATTCCTGAAACTTGTAAAATGTAATTGACATTTGATGATAAATAAAAGTTGTTATTTATTTATGAGTAAGGTGTTACTATCTTGTGTTGATTGTTTACTATGTTTCAATTTTGCATGTTTTTACTTCCAGAATAATTATGTTATTATTCAAACTATCCACAGTCAGTCAAACTTTGGAAGTAAGTATTGATTTAAGACTGTCATGAATTTGGCTTGTATGATTTGTCTAAAAGTGCTTTGGACAATGCAATGGTTGCTACAACATTCATGAGTACTCATAAGGGCTGAGTATTGGATCCAACCCACGCTCACTTGCATCACTTCATGGAATTTATCTCGAGTGATCGTGAGACGGTAATATCATATAAATCTTCAAACCTAGAGATATGAGTTGTTGACTATGAGTTGGTTATTCATTGATTGTACGAAAACGCATTGGTAACTCGATGTTATAAAACGTGCCTTTGTGAGTAATTCAACAAGTAGTTAGTACAAGCATATCAGTCGAAGTTTATCTGTTCCTTCTAGAAATAGAAGCGATATCTGGGCCCCTCGATGATTTGGTTTTGACCTATGTACCGGGCCCGGTCAGAACCTAATTTATGTGTTCAATTTAGTTCTATGTCGAAACAAATCAGAGATCGAGAAACAAATGCTGGACAATAAGTAAGACCATGTTCCATGTGTTTGTCCGGCTGATATCATGAGAACAGAGGATTATATGATCACTTATCTTAAATGGCGTATCATCATCATCTCAGTTCCGAGAGACTTTGAAAGAGCTACGATTGCTAGTCGGATTTTGAAGTCATATTTGCAAATATAGTTATTAGACTTATCCAAGTGGGAGACTGTTGGATATAGTGTCTAAGTCCATAACTTTATTTGGTATGTACTTGACCCGACCCGGCATGGTCCATTTGGGTTGCATGGCATTGCAATACTTGGATAGACTAAATGAGAGAATAAGGCACTTATGATTATTAATATATTATAAGTTCTAATATATTAATAATAGTATTATTTAATTAGTATTGGTCAAGTATTAATCTAGTATTAATTTGGTGATCAAAGTGAGACTAATTAAATATATAGGGTTGATTATGACAATCATCAATTCTTTTATGGTGGATTAATGATCCATGGTTTATGGGTTTGGTTATAACCATATGGAGCTCCATGGATAGTCCATGGGAGTTACAAACCCATGGGTCATGAGAAATCAAGAGTCATGACAATTAAGGGCATTCATGTGTAAACCCTAATTGTGACAACACTATAAAAGGAACCCTATGGCTAGCAAAATCGTGACCAAGGTGACCTAGTGTTACTAGAGAGGGCATAACCGATTTTGAGGCTAAGTGACATTCTCTCAAGTTATTCCAAGTCTTGTGGTGTTGTGTGAAGCATTTGAGGCACAACATTTGGGGTGCTAGGCTCACAAAGTCTTGAAGGAATCCAAGCAACAACAAGGTATGTATTTCTACTAGTTTTATGTTCTATGTAATCCCCATGCCATGCTAGTTAGGAAATAACCTTGAAAAGAAATTTGCATGTATATAGAGAAAACATAGATTCAAGGTTATTAGGGTTGCATGTACACTTAGGAAGTGTTAGAATGCTCAAAACCCATCAAGTTGATGGAGAATTTAAGGAAGGTGGTTAAGGAACCGAAAGTACCTCTGCTATAGAAACGTGACAAAGCAGAAAACCCTTAACTCATTTGAGAAGAGTAAGGTAGCTCTTGACTTGAGTGGATTTGAACAGCCTGATTGGGAAGAAACGATAGGTATAGATCGAATCATTAAGGCCTTACTCTTAGTCTTAGAGGCTTCGGTCGACATGCAGCAGCATGCTTCTAGGGACACTTAACTAGCATATGAAAAGAATCATACCTGCCTTAGCTCCAAATTATGTTGCACTAAAATACTTGGGACCTAATTAAAAAGAACAAGCAAACAAACAAACCACACAAACGAAACAAACAAAACAAAACAAAAAAAACTTTTAGAAAAATATTTTTGGAGTTTTTGAAATTTTCTGAAAAATAATAAAAACAGAAAAATAAAAGAAAAAATATTTTTGGATTTTTGAAGTTTTCTAAAAAATAATAAAACCAGAAAAATAACAGAAAAAGAAATTAGCACAAAACACTCTTAAAAAAATAGAGTAAGAAAATAGACTTAAAAAAATGAACAAAATTTACAACCAAAACCAAACCTTAAAAGAATAAAGCGAAATAAGTCGAGCGTTCGGTTCATTTCGGTTCCCAAAAATTGTGGAGCCGAATTAGACCGACAGTTCGGTTCATTTCGGTTCCCGAAAATTCCGGAACCGAAATAGACCGAGCGTTCGCTCTATTTCGCTTGTCTAATTTTTAGAGAGAGGTTTGAGGATTCGGTACCGACTCTGCTTCCATCATTCCCAAACCTTGTAAAATTTTATTGAAGCTTGCTTCTTGTAAGGCTTTAGTGAATATGTCAGCCAGTTGATCAGAGGACCGAACGAAATGTACTTCCACGTTCCCATCTTCTACATGGTCCTTGATGAAATGGTATCTAAGTGCAATATGCTTAGTCTTTGAGTGTTGCACTGGATTGTGACATATTCTTATCACACTTTCTGAGTCACAATAGAGAGGAATTTTCTTCACATTTAGTCTGTAGTCCCTTAGTTGGCTTTGTATCCATATCACTTGAGAGGTACAGGATGCAGCAGCTATATACTTAGCTTCGGCTGTTGAAAGAGACACACAGGTTTGCTTTTTGGACTACCAGCTAACAAGTTTACCGTCAAGAAATTGACATCCACCAGTTGTGCTCTTTTGGTCCAGACCACATCCTCCAAGATCGGCGTCAGAAAAGGCTTGAACAAAAAATCAAGATCTAGCCGGGTACCAAAGACTAAGAGAGGAGGTTCGCTTCAGATAACGGGAAATGTTTTTCACTGCCACCATGTGAGGTTCTCTTGGATTTGCTTGAAACCTGGCACAATAATAAACAGAAAACATAATGTCTGGTCTACTAGCTGTTAGATACATAAGAGACCCTATCATTTGACGATACAGTGTTACGTTAACAGCCGGTTTTTCCAAGGACAGTGTTAACTTTGTACCAAACGCCATAGGAACCTTCACTTTTGAATCTCCCGTCATACCGAACTTTGCCAGCAAGTTCTTCGTGTAGGCCTCCTGGTTGATAAAAATACCTTTTGGTCCCTGTCTTATATTCAAATCAAGGAAAAAATTAATCGGACCCATTGCGCTCATTTCAAATTTAGTCTCCATCAACTTCCTGAATTCTGCCGTTAAGCTAGCATTCGTGGAGCCGAAGATGATGTCATCGACATAAATCTGAACTATCATTAGATGTTCGCCTTCTTTCTTTCGGAAGAAGGTTGGGTCAACCGAACCTTTCTTGAATTTTGACATTTTAAGAAAGCGAGTTAAAGTTTCATACCAGGCCCTCGGTGCTTGCTTCAGACCATATACAGCTTTATCTAACACATAGCAATGATCAGCGTATTTCTCATTCACAAACCCAGGTGGTTGCTCAACATACACCGTTTCTTCTAGTTCTCCATTCAAGAAAGCACATTTCACATCCATTTGGAAAACTTCGAAGTTTTTATGAGCAGCATATGCCAGAAAGTTTCTAACTGATTCCAACCTTGCTACTGGAGCAAAGGTTTCCTCATAATCTATCCCTTCTTCTTGGCAATATCCTTTCACCACCAACCGAGCCTTATTGCGTATAACATTCCCCTCTTTGTCCAACTTATTCCTGAAGACCCATTTTAAGCCGACCACCGAAGCATCTTTTGGAGTAGGAATCAACCTCCAAACTCGATTACGTTCAAACTCATGGAGTTCATCTTGCATAGCTTGTACCCAATCTGCGTGATCAAGTGCAGCATTGACTGTCTTCGGTTGGACTTTGGATACAAACAAATTAAACATACAGAATTCAACATTAGAGAATAATGCAGTTTGTTTCGCTTTCAATTGAGAACGTGTCAGAACTTGCTCAGATGATTCACCAATTATTTGTGCTTTGGGATGATCCTTAATCCATTTCATTAGAGGAGGGTAATTAGGGTCATAGGCTGGATCCAACTCTGTATTTACCTCTTCTTCAAGTTCTGATTGATCACCTTCGTCATTTGTTTTCTCATTCTCCCCCTCAAATGGCGAAGCGTATCCCTTGTCAGGTTCGGAGTTTTCCTCCTCTGTTGGAGTTGGATTCCCCCACTCGATTGGACTATCATTGGGTGGGATTGGAGTCGGATCCTCCCCCTCGCCTGGACTTTTATGGATTGGTGATGGAGTTGGATGCTCCCCCTCGACTAGACTGTTATTGGTTGGGGATGGAATTGGTTCTCCCCCTTGAAAGACATATCGGTTGTCTTTGGTGCAGATGAACCCTCCCCCTTGAACGTTGAGCTGTTGTTTGGAGGGTTAGTAGAGGGTTGACCAGCAGTCGGTTTAGGAGGTTCATTTTCCATTTCTTTTGCAGCGTCATCAATGATCTTTTTTCAGATTGTCGATTTTGTTGTCTGCTGCTTTCGCCTCTGAGTGTGCAGCCTTTTCTGGTTCATCAAATAGCCTTATGTACTCTTCAAACAGGTTGGAAATTGGAACCGAGACTTGTCCGGACTCAGGAAATATTTCCCCCAAGGCACTTTCGCTTCTTTGAACTTTCTTCATGTAGTTGTCATCAAAGGTTACATAGTATGTCTCTTCAATTCGTTTAGAGTGTTTGTTCAAAACTCTGTATGCCTTTGAAGTGAATGAATAACAAAGAAAAATTCCCTCATCAGCTTTGACGTCAAACTTGTTTCGGTTCTCTTTGGAATTGAAAATGAAGCATCTTGAACTGAACACGTGGAAAAATTTAACGTTGGGATTTCGATTGTTCAGAATCTCATATGGAGTGATTGAGAATCGTTTGTTGAGTAAGGATCGGTTCTGAGTATAGCACGCGGTTGCAACTGCATCAGCCCAGAAGTATAGCGGAAGAGAAGCGAAGCTTAGCATGGTTCGGGCTGCTTCACATAAAGAACGGTTTCGTCTTTCAACAATCTCATTCTGTTGTGGTGTATAGGGGGGTGAGAAGTTGTGAGATATCCCCTTTTCAGCCAGAAAGTCCTCAAAATCTTTATTCTTGAATTCAAGCCCATTGTCGCTTCTGATATTCCTCACCAGCTTTCGCAGCTGCACTTCCACTTGCTTGATGAACGTCTTCAACTTGGGAGTTGCGTCTGATTTCTGCTTAAGAAAGAAAACCCAGGTGAAGCATGAAAAATCATCTACTATGACACGAATGAACTTACTACCACCGAAGCTTTCGATAGCCGAAGGTCCACATAAGTCAATATGCAGAAGTTCAAGAGCTTCAACAATCTTTGTATTGATACGTGTAGGATGGCTCTTTCTGCTTTGTTTTCCCATTTCACACGCTGCACATAGGTGTTCCTTATCAAACTTGAGAAGAGGAAGGCCTCGAACACGATCACCAAGCACCAACTTATTAATGTCTTTGAAGTTCAGGTGCGATAGGCGTCGATGCCACAACCAGCTTTCATCAGTTTTCGCCTTTGACAGCAGGCATATTGCCGGTTTTCCTCGAATTGGGTTGAGATTTAAAGGATACATCTCTCCCTTGCGTTCAGACTTTAACAGAACTCTTTTAGATTGCTTCTCAATTATTTCCGATCCCTCATCATCGAATGAAACCTTCAAACCAGTTCCCGCTACTAATTGCGATACACCGATGAGGTTATGCTGCAATCCTTCCACATAAGCTACTTTTCGAATCGAGAAGTCTCCGTTGGTTATCATTCCATATCCTTTGATTATGCCATACGAGTTATTTCCATACTTCACACATCCACCATCCTTTAGGGACCGAAACTCCCTCAGCTCTTCCCTTCTTCCTGTCATGTGACGCGAGCAGCCACTTTCTATGTACCATTCGTCATCGAACTGCTCGTCACTTATAACCTGCAAATTCAAGCAGATTTAGGAACCCAAAGTTTCTTGGGCCCTGGTGAGTCTTTTACAGAAAATAGAATAGAAGTAGAAATATCAACCAAATAAGTTCTTTTAATTAGAGTTGTTTGGTCTTTTCTTTTGATGGTATACACCTTGATTTTGTTTTTATCTTGTTTAAATTTTGGTGTATTACATGGTGTGTTGTTAGATGGTTTTGGGATATTCTTTTTAATCCTAGGGTTAGCTGACTTTTTCTTATTATTCATATCAGAATCTGAATCAAGCTTTCCCTTTCCTTTGATGTCCTTCTCTAAATTTGGTTTTCTTTGGGAGTAGGAAGGACCGAAACTTGACTTTCGGTTGTTAGCCTTGACGTTGGGACCGAAACTAGACGTTCGGTTTTGAGCGTTGGTGTTGGAACCGAAACTAGACTTTCGGTTCTGAGCTTTGGAATAGTAGGAGCTTGAACTAAAATTTTCTTTTCCTTTTAGCTTTTCCTTTTCTTTGGTAATTGACTCTTTCTTGGAAGGAACGTAGTTGGGGTTTTGAGATTGCCAATAACGTTTTCGCTCATTCAGATTTTTCATGTATCTATGATTTCTTTGGCGTTTCTGTTCAGCTAACTCCTTCTGAGATTTGTGAATATTGAAGCTTGATCTTGGCTTCTCCTTTTGAGTTTCGGCAGTCTTGGAGGAAACAATCGGTGTTTTCTTTGGTTCTTCAGGTATCTCTTTTGTTCCACTTGTGCTTGGTTTGTCAAAACTTGAGGGTTTATTGATAGGTTCTGCAACGTATCTACCTTTTACCCTCCATGAGATTTGCTCCGATAAGCCGATGGTTTCGTCTGCATTGTCAATAGGGGCTGACCAGAAATAATCATCGCACCCTTCAGCATTGTCTTTGTCGACCAAGATCTTCAATTCTGTTGTTTGTTTTGTAGTGGCCCCTATAACGGCATATACCTGATTTGGCACAGTTTGAACCTTTTGATAAACCATTGCTTTC
The DNA here is from genome assembly GCF_052849685.1 of Lactuca virosa. Lineage (NCBI taxonomy): Eukaryota > Viridiplantae > Streptophyta > Magnoliopsida > Asterales > Asteraceae > Lactuca > Lactuca virosa. The sequence continues at coordinate 163,571,448 of NC_136428.1, forward strand.
TCTTTGAGTTTCTGCGGCTTGTCTTTTGACAGGCGAGCGTATTCAACCGAGTTTTCAGATATGAGGGGTTTCTCATTCTCGGTTTCGCTTTTCATAAACTCAGAACAATCAACTACATCTTCTACCGAGATTTCGCTCATCTCACTTTCCTCATCAAATTCATACGTATTTTCTATATTCATTTTATGTTCTGAAATTAATTTGGCGTTAGACGAGTCAAATGATTGAATGGTCTCGGACTTCATTTTTAACCTATCATTTTCATCTAAAAGATTTTTGAGCATACACTTATGTTCCTTAGAGTCAATGAAGGTCTCTATCTTGTCCAGTCCGATTTTATAAGCGATGGATGTCTCTTATGAGGACATTATGGATTCACATTCAGCGATGACCTCATCCTCCTTAAATTCAAGGAAGGGTAAGATCATCTTATGAATCTTTTTCCCTATTTCACAACTTAAGTGCAACTGAGCAATATTTGTATATAAGCGTTTAGCAATTAAACAAAAAACATTCCTTTGTTTCAAAAACTTTAAATTGTCTCGTTGCAAATAAATAATTTCATCTCTAGCCCTATTTAACTCCGTCTCCTTCAACTCAATCCACATCCTTCTCTCCTCACTCTTTGAAGACACCCTGTTGAGTTGGTCAGTTAGGTTAGAGTTCGCTAAGCGAGTTTGCATAAGACTACCACTTAAGTTAGAAAATTTAAATTTTAATTCATTTAATTCTTCTTCATAATTTGTTACTGGAACTTTAAGTGATTCAAGGATGGATTGTACCTTTTTGATCAACCGATCACAGTCGTTGATCTTCTCACTCACGGGCTTGGCTGCAAAGCACTTGTCCTCGGTTAGGTTCGGCTCCTTACTCGCACTTTCGGTTGGTCTACCTGTTGTAACCATCAAACATTTTCCAGCCGAACCTGTATCCTTCGCCACATAAGCTCTTCCGTGTGTGGGCTTTCTCACTTCTTCATCCTCAGAATCGGTTGACCAGACTTCAACCCCCCACCAACTCATCTTCATCCGCATTTTCCTGCACAATCAAGGCATTCATTGAACTGTTAGTTGCCTTCTTTTTCTTGATCTCTTCCAACTTTCGCATGTAATACGCCTCATCATCTTCACCATCTCTTTTCTCAGCCATCTTCCTCAGCATGCAATCTTTGGCAAAGTGGTTCTTGCCGTGGCAGTAATTGCAGTCGAATCCAGAGTCTCATGCAAGCTTGCTCTCCTTCCTGTCGTCATCCTTTTGAGAAGTATTCTTCGCTTCATCTTTCACCTTCTCAGAACTATAACTTCCCTTCCAGTTTCGGTTCTTATTGACAGGGAACTTCTTTCGTGCAAACCTTTTTGGATTGGTGACCATCATAGCATATTCTTTGCTTGTAAGGTCACACTCAGACATGTCTGACTCCTCCTCTTCTTCTGCAACACTTTTTCCTTTTGAAACAAGGGCCAACGATCCCACACCCGAAACTACCTTCGCCTCCTTGGTTACCACACTCTCATGGGATTTAAGTATGCCCACAAGTTTTGCTAGTGAGTAAGATTTAAATTGTTCGTGAGCTTTCACTGTTGAAACCACTGCCATCCATTCTGGTCTCAAACCATTCATGAAGGTTACCTTTTGCTCGATCAACTTTCTTTCTATACCATGCTTGATCATCTTGCTTAGGAGATGATTGAAGCGATCGAAGGTTTGTATCAGTTTCTCTTCAGGTTTCTGTTCGAAAACTCCAAATTCTGAGAGCAGCAACGTTTGAATAGAGTGTTCTAGATCTTCATCGGTTGAGTAAAGTTCCTTCAACCTATCCTAGATTTCTTTAGCCGTCGTGCATGAACCAACTAACCGAAAAGTGTCAGATTTCAGAGCGAATCTGATCATTCTCATGGCCTTCACATTACATAGCAACTTGTCCTTTTCATCCTGTGGCATCTTATCTACGTCCGCCACGAGCTTATTATATTCCTTTTGAGTCTTCACTGTCGTGTTCGTTCCAGAGTGAACAAGCGGCCCAAGTGTTATTGCTTCCCAGATGAGATAACCATTATCTTCAGATCCAACCACGTAATCTTCAATGTGATGCGCCCATACTTCATAGTCTTGAATGTAAAGAATGGGTACCCTTGTAGTGGATCCAATGCTGTTAGAGATGTTGATGGGATTAGTTTGAGAATCTTCGTGAAACATGGTGAGCCTTTCCTTAGAACCGCTAGAATCTGACCTATAAACTTGAGATTAGGGTTTTATCAAACACAAGAGTTACCGTCGACAGGAAGAAGACGGCTTCTTTATATTCGATAAAAGCGGAAACCCTAAAGAATTCTTAATACAGAAGGAATGTGTATTGATCACACAGTCTCCTTCTCTGATACCAATTGTTAGAACAATGTTCTAGTAGGATCGATAGATTCTAAGCAGAAAAACAATTAAAGACGTAATGATGAACACAGGAATGGTTTAACTGATGTCGAATGATTAAACTTTAACACCTCAGAAGAGCTCGATTAAGAACTTCGACTGTAGAGGTGTTTAGGGTTACAAAGCAATAATAACTATAATCACGTTAGTCTCTAAGGCATACATGCATGCACTATTTATAGCTAAACCCTATAATAATCATGGATGGACAGGCCCAATCCGGATATACAATACTAAGCCCATGACGAAACATAACATACCCAACAATTCGAAAATAAAAACATTTGATGCGCTTAGTAATTACGTAATATAAATATAATATTAATTTCATGTAAAAATAACGGTTTGCCATTTATCATGTGAGTTTGCATAACCATGCTAATGAATGATTTGCCTGCCACGATGTAACACACACGTTTAGTTATCGTGTTATGTAATTTTAAAAGTGAATAATATTACGAAATATTATGTGAAATTGAGTGGTGAGTCCTAACGGATAGTTTTTACTAGGAAATAAAGGAAAACTATGTTTAGGATCACTCAGAAAGTATTGGAAGTCTTATAAGATTCCAATCAAAAGGCAAATAGTGAAATTTAACGAAAATATAAAATTTTAAATAAGTAAAATTTTATTATTAAAAGTTGTAGATAATCTCATTAGAAACATGTAGGCGAAAACCTCATCGAAATCCGAGTTATAACGAAGAAGTTATGACCAATCGAAGATCCGCGACAAAACCGGCACGGCACCGAATGACGTAAAAAGTGAGTTTTTGATAAACTACTTTTTAGCCTTAGTGATCTAAATGAAAGTCGTAGTATTCTTTAAACCGAGAAGTTTGATAAAAAGAACGCCAAAATCTGACTTCGTATGAGGAAGTTATGATTTTCTAAGTTTCAGTTTAGTAGTAGACAGCTAAAAACTCGAATTTTAGATCGAGTGATTTTTAGCCGACACAACCTAAACGAGAATCGAAGGTCTTGTCAATATCAGTACAACGGTAAAAAGTGTGACGAAAACGGACGTCAGATGAAGAAGTTATGAATTTTTAACGGATTTACCAGTCCCGGTCTGTTAAAAATAATAATATTAAAAATAAAGTCAAAATTAGCCGACGAAGTCTAAACGAAAGTTATAGAATATATTCCCGCCTACGCGTTCATATAAAGAACATCAAAAACGAAGCCCGTATGCGAAAGTTATGGATTTTAGAAGATTTGGGCACAATTTCTGAGAATTTTCGCATGGATAAGATCTGGAATATGCTAGGTCATCCGATCTCGGTGAGTCACCTGCCTCGTGTCCGACGTGTGTCGCGTTCCTTCCGAGTCCGAGCTGCGGTCCAATCCGCTGACTACACATATGACTTCGGTGGCGAGCTCTCGCACGAGTTGCGTGTCCTTCCGAGCCTCGCTGGCCCCTCGCATGCGAAGCCACCCGGAGCCCCTCACTGCTGCCACGCGCCTCGCTTCTCCTGCTGCCACGCGTCCAATCTTGGCCGACCTTCGCACTATAAATAGTTCATGCGAACCCTCCCGAGAAAATGTTAGAAAATTGGCAAATCTCACCCCTTAACCTATATTTCTTTCATTCCGACTTCCCCCGAAGCCCCGGTATTAATTTTAACGCCCGAAATACACCTTGAAGTGCCCGGAGAGCCCGAAAAATTTATCTTTTTGGTTTTGAACCCCAACCCTCGCAGGGCCCGGTTTTCAATAAATCTCCCGGTTTTCAACGAAAGAAGTTATATTTAGAGCCGAAGTGCTGCCCAATTTACTATTTTTACCCCTAGTTATTTCACGGTGAGTTTAATATATATGAACAATTGTATGTTATGTGTTATATGTGCTATGTGTTTTTCAGTGTTATTATTCCGGGTTATTTTCCCATGTTATTTTTATTCGCTAATTTTTAATAGCAAAGAAATACCTTTGACCATGTGATCAGTGAAAGGACTTAGATTCACATTGGTACTGGTATGTAGCCTCTGACCATGTAGAACATGTCTCCGTAAGGGAATGATTTCTATTCTATGGTATTGGCAAAAGGTTAGACAGGGCTATAAGCCTGAAATCTACCAAAATGTTAATCTGAAGTTGTATGTCTTCTGTCCATTTGGGCCAAAGCTTTATTGATGTATATCAAGTATGGAAATTGTTACGTCTCATTGATTGTATATCTTTGAATCAAATCAATGATTGATATGGAAAGTTTGTCACATGATTCACATATGCCTTTGTTGTTCCTTGTTCATCTTTGCTTCTGCCATATTGAAGTATGTATATGGCATAACGTTATATTGTATCTATTATTGAACTCACTAAGCGTCACCGCTTACCCTCTCAATGTTTAACAAATTGCAGGAGATGAGCATCCAGGATAGTTATATACTGATAGAAGATTTTTGAATAGTTTGAAACTATTGTATTGATAGAAGATTTTCGAATAGTTTGAAACTATTGTATTTTGCACTCCCATATGTATAAAACTATAGAATCCTGGGAAGTTATGTAATATATAACACTTTGAAATAGTTGGTTTGTATCCAATAGTTTGTAATCACTTTATCAATATAAAATATTGTTTTTATGAATATGCATGTAGCATGTTTTGGAGTAACAACTTTCAGAAATACGAAAGTTTAGAAAGGGGTTCTTTCAATCATGGTATTAGAGTGGTGGTTTAAGTAAACTAAATTCCACGGATTGGTATTTAGACTTAAACCGTCAGAAGTTCAATATATGAACGGATTCATTAGGAGTATATGGATACAAACCATAGGAAAGACTTAAGTAAAGTATTAGGTAATAATAAATCCTAATATTCTAAAGTACTATATCACTCCAAATTTTCAGAAGAATGGCTAAACAGGAAGGTAGCCATACCCCTGAGGTGGGTGGAGGTCCTCAACCTGGTGAAGTAAATACTCCAGTATCCCCTCGTGAGGAGCGACTCTTAGGTAAACTTATTGGTATAATTCGACAGACTCTTGAAGAGCACAAGAAGAATAATGATAAAGGCAAAGAGAAAGCCACTGGAGAATTTTCAAAAGGAGAGGTGAAGCGTCCCTCGTTCAAAAATTTCAAGAGTAGTGGCGCTACGGAGTTTTCAGGTGTTCTTAATCCCATTGTTGCTCTTACCTAGATCCAGAACATAGAGAAAGTGTTTCGTATTTCTCATGTGGATAATGAAGACAAGGCTAATTATGCTTCTGCTATGCTCATCGAAGAAGCCTTGGTCTGGTGGGAAGCAACATATGAAGCTCTCAACGAGTATGACTAGGAGAATTTATCCTGGGAGATGTTCAAAACTCGTTTGCTAGAGAAGTATTGTCCTCTAGATATGAGGAGGAGATTGGAGAAAGAGTTTCTGGAGCTTAAGCAAGAAGGAATAGCCGTGAATGAGTATGAAACTCAATTCAATCAAAGAGCACGATTTTCCGCAAAGTATATCCCAACTGAAGACGATAAAATTCAGTTATTCTTGGATGGACTGCGGTATGACATCCGCGATTTCGTAGCTAATCGGGATGTTCTGTCCTTTGACAAAGCTGTTGAGTATGCTCGAAAGCGTGAGCATGACTTAGAAATACGTGGTGCCAATTTTTCTGTTCCAAAGCATCCACGTATCGATCAAACTGTTCCTGTTTCCTCTGTTCCACCAGCTCGATCTGTTCAATCTGATTCTAATACAAGAGAGAAATCTCAGAGCGCCATTCGTGGTCGCGGTAGATCACAATCTTTTTCTCTTCAGTCGTCATCGTGTATAAAATGTGGAAATAATCACCAGGGCCAATGCAGAACAGAAAAAGAGGTGACCTGTTATGGATGTGAAGAAATGGGTCACATAAAGCCTGTTTGTCCAATGAAGAGTGTTACATGCTTTGCTTGTGGTGTTACCAGCCACAGGAAGCGTTTCTGTCCTACTCTTACTAGTCAAATGACGGCAAGTCAAACTTCCGTTCAACAACCAAGGAATACTCCAAAGGAGGAGGTGCCAATAGCTAAAGGGCATGCATTTCATATTACCACAGAAGAGGCACGCGAGGACCCGAATGTTGTGACGGGTACATTTATTGTCAAATTTTAGACCTGCCCACATCTTATTTGATTATGGTGCCTCAAATTCTTTTGTGTCTCATGAATTTGCGCATTCTTTTCAAATTGCTTGCTATGCACTCGTGCAACCATTTCACGTAGATACCATAGGAAGTGTATCATTACTTGCTGGTAAAGTCTATAGAGATTTTGTCATGGAAACTGAAGGTTATAGTTTTATTGTTAACCTAATTCCCATCTTCTTCCTCAACTTTGATAATATTCTCGGCATGGAATGGTTGTTAAAGAACACACTCAGGCGTGAAAAGTTTCTTTGTGAAAACTTATAAATGGTGACTTGAGAACTGTGAGATAATACTTGGGACGAGTATGAGTAGGTGTGAAGAGTAGTAGAGGCCTATACTACTGGAAGCACAGGACTCACACTTGGATCAGGGAAACTCACAAGGTTGCCAAGAAACTAGTAATCGATTCCGTTTTTGTTCGAGTATGTCATTACCTTCGTTTCGGTGATGACTAAGAAGATGATTTTCATTCAGACCTTAATGGTCGTAAAGAATCGAGTCCGACTAAAATAGATCTGCGAAGTGAGGTGATTGGTTCAGAGAACAATGTCTCGTGTAGTGACGAAATTTTAGTCAGAGAATTGAAGAATGAGATGTTCAGACGGAGAGAACAATTCAAACGGTAGAAGATATGCTTTGTGCATATGTCTTGGAGTTGGTGCACGTCAAGTGGAAACACCATCGAGGCCCAAATTTTTAATTAGGAAAATAATAATGAGATAAGAGTGAAATATTCCCAGTCATTTTATCGTTATGATTTCGGGGACGAAATCCTCAAAAGGAGGAGGTATTTGTAACACACACGTTCAGTTATCGTGTTATGTAATTTTAAAAGTGAATAATATTACGAAATATTATGTGAAATTGAATGTTGAGTCCTAACGGATAGTTTTTACTAGGAAATAAAGTAAAACTATGTTTAGGATCACTCAGAAAGTATTGGAAGTCTTATGAGATTCCAATCAAAAGGCAAATAGTGAAATTTAACGAAAATATAAAATTTTAAATAAGTAAAATTTTATTATTGAAAGTTGTAGATAATCTCATTAGAAACATGTCGGCGAAAACCTCATCCAAATCCAAGTTATAACGAAGAAGTTATGACCAATCGAAGATCCGCGACAAAACCGGCACGGCGCCGAATGACGTAAAAAGTGAGTTTTTGATAAACTACTTTTTAGCCTTAGTGATCTAAATGAAAGTCGTAGTATTCGTTAAACCGAGAAGTTTGATAAAAAGAACGCCAAAATCTGACTTCGTATGAGGAAGTTATGATTTTTCTAAGTTTCAGCTTAGCAGTAGACAGCTAAAAACTCGAATTTTAGATCGAGTGATTTTTAGCCAACACAACCTAAACGAGAATCGAAGGTCTCGTCAATAGCAGTACAACGGTAAAAAGTCTGACGAAAACGGACGTCGGATGAAGAAGTTATGAATTTTTAACGGATTTACCAGTCCCGGTCTGTTAAAAATAATAATATTAAAAATAAAGTCAAAATTAGCCGACGAAGTCTAAACGAAAGTTGTAGAATATATTCCCGCCTACTCGTGCATATAAAGAATGTCAAAAACGGAGCCCGTATGCGAAAGTTATGGATTTTAGAAGATTTGGGCACAATTTCTAAGAATTTTCGCATGGATAAGATCCGGAATAGGCTAGGTCATCCGATCTCAGTGAGTCACCTGCCTCGTGTCCGACGTGTGTCGCGTTCCTTTCGAGTCCGAGCTGCGGTCCAATCCGCTGACTACACGTATGACTTCGGTGGCGAGCTCTCGCACAAGCCGTGTGTCCTTCCGAGCTTCGCTGGCCCCTCGCATGCGAAGCCACCCGGAGCCCCTCGTTGCTGCCACGCGTCCGATCTCGGCCGACCTTCGCACTATAAATAGTGCATGCGAACCCTCCCGAGAAAATGTTAGAAAATTGGCAAATCTCACCCCTTAATCTATATTTCTTTCATTCCGACTTACCCCGAAGCCCCGGTATTAATTTTAACGCCCGAAATACACCCCGAAGTGCCCGGAGAGCCCGAAAAATTTATCTTTTCGGTTTTGAAGTCCAACCCTCGCAGGGCCCGGTTTTTAATAAATCTCCCGGTTTTCAACGAAAGAAGTTATATTTAGAACCGAAGTGCTGCCCAATTTACTATTTTTACCCCCGGTTATTTCACGGTGAGTTTAATATATAGGAACAATTGTATGTTATGTGTTATATGTGCTATGTGCTCTTCAGTGTTATTATTCCGGGTTATTTTCCCATGTTATTTTTATTCGCTAATTTTTAATAGCAAAGAAATACCTTTGACCATGTGATCAGTGAAAGGACTTAGATTCACATTGGTACTGGTATGTAGCCTCTGACCATGTAGAACATGTCTCCGTAAGGGAATGATTTCTATTCTATGGTATTGGCAGAAGGTTAGACAGGGCTATAAGCCTGAAATCTACCAAAATGTTAATCTGAAGTTGTATGTCTTCTGTCCATTTGGGCCAAAGCTTTATTGATGTATATCAAGTATGGAAATTGTTATGTCTCATTGATTGTATATCTTTGAATCAAATCAATGATTGATATGGAAAGTTTGTCACATGATTCACATATGCCTTTGTTGTTCCTTGTTCATCTTTGCTTCTGCCATATTGAAGTATGTATATGGCATAACGCTATATTGTATCTATTATTGAACTCACTAAGCGTCACCGCTTACCCTCTCAATGTTTAACAAATTGCAGGAGATGAGCATCCAGGATAGTTATATACTGATAGAAGATTTTTGAATAGTTTGAAACTATTGTATTGATAGAAGATTTTCGAATAGTTTGAAACTATTGTATTTTGCACTCCCATATGTATAAAACTATAGAATCCTGGGAAGTTATGTAATATATAACACTTTGAAATAGTTGGTTTGTATCCAATAGTTTGTAATCACTTTATCAATATAAAATATTGTTTTTATGAATATGCATGTAGCATGTTTTGGAGTAACAACTTTCAGAAATACGAAAGTTTAGAAAGGGGTTCTTTCAATCATGGTATCAGAGTGGTGGTTTAAGTAAACTAAATTCCACGGATTGGTATTTAGACTTAAACCGTCAGAAGTTCAATATATGAACGGATTCATTAGGAGTATATGGATACAAACCATAGGAAAGACTTAAGTAAAGTATTAGGTAATAATAAATCCTAATATTCTAAAGTACTATATCACTCCAAATTTTCAGAAGAATGGCTAAACAGGAAGGTAGCCATACCCCTGAGGTGGGTGGAGGTCCTCAACCTGGTGAAGTAAATACTCCAGTATCCCCTCGTGAGGAGCGACTCTTAGGTAAACTTATTGGTATAATTCGACAGACTCTTGAAGAGCACAAGAAGAATAATGATAAAGGCAAAGAGAAAGCCACTGGAGAATTTTCAAAAGGAGAGGTGAAGCGTCCCTCGTTCAAAAATTTCAAGAGTGGTGGCGCTACGGAGTTTTCAGGTGTTCTTAATCCCATTGTTGCTCTTACCTAGATCCAGAACATAGAGAAAGTGTTTTGTATTTCTCATGTGGATAATGAAGACAAGGCTAATTATGCTTCTGCTATGCTCATCGAAGAAGCCTTGGTCTGGTGGGAAGCACCATATGAAGCTCTCAACGAGTATGACTAGGAGAATTTATCCTGGGAGATGTTCAAAACTCGTTTGCTAGAGAAGTATTGTCCTCTAGATATGAGGAGGAGATTGGAGAAAGAGTTTCTGGAGCTTAAGCAAGAAGGAATGGCCGTGAATGAGTATGAAACTCAATTCAATCAAAGAGCACGATTTTCCGCAAAGTATATCCCAACTGAAGACGATAAAATTCAGTTATTCTTGGATGGACTGCGGTATGACATCCGCGATTTCGTAGCTAATCGGGATGTTCTGTCCTTTGACAAAGCTGTTGAGTATGCTCGAAAGCGTGAGCATGACTTAGAAATACGTGGTGCCAATTTTTCTGTTCCAAAGCATCCACGTATCGATCAAACTGTTCCTGTTTCCTCTGTTCCACCAGCTCGATCTGTTCAATCTGATTCTAATACAAGAGAGAAATCTCAGAGCGCCATTCGTGGTCGCGGTAGATCACAATCTTTTTCTCTTCAGTCGTCATCGTGTATAAAATGTGGAAATAATCACCAGGGCCAATGCAGAACAGAAAAAGAGGTGACCTGTTATGGATGTGAAGAAATGGGTCACATAAAGCCTGTTTGTCCAATGAAGAGTGTTACATGCTTTGCTTGTGGTGTTACCAGCCACAGGAAGCGTTTCTGTCCTACTCTTACTAGTCAAATGACGGCAAGTCAAACTTCCGTTCAACAACCAAGGAATACTCCAAAGGAGGAGGTGCCAATAGCTAAAGGGCATGCATTTCATATTACCACAGAAGAGGCACGCGAGGACCCGAATGTTGTGACGGGTACATTTATTGTCAAATTTTAGACCTGCCCACATCTTATTTGATTATGGTGCCTCAAATTCTTTTGTGTCTCATGAATTTGCGCATTCTTTTCAAATTGCTTGCTATGCACTCGTGCAACCATTTCACGTAGATACCATAGGAAGTGTATCATTACTTGCTGGTAAAGTCTATAGAGATTTTGTCATGGAAACTGAAGGTTATAGTTTTATTGTTAACCTAATTCCCATCTTCTTCCTCAACTTTGATAATATTCTCGGCATGGAATGGTTGTTAAAGAACACACTCAGGCGTGAAAAGTTTCTTTGTGAAAACTTATAAATGGTGACTTGAGAACTGTGAGATAATACTTGGGACGAGTATGAGTAGGTGTGAAGAGTAGTAGAGGCCTATACTACTGGAAGCACAGGACTCACACTTGGATCAGGGAAACTCACAAGGTTGCCAAGAAACTAGTAATCGATTCCGTTTTTGTTCGAGTATGTCATTACCTTCGTTTCGGTGATGACTAAGAAGATGATTTTCATTCAGACCTTAATGGTCGTAAAGAATCGAGTCCGACTAAAATAGATCTGCGAAGTGAGGTGATTGGTTCAGAGAACAATGTCTCGTGTAGTGACGAAATTTTAGTCAGAGAATTGAAGAATGAGATGTTCAGACGGAGAGAACAATTCAAACGGTAGAAGATATGCTTTGTGCATATGTCTTGGAGTTGGTGCACGTCAAGTGGAAACACCATCGAGGCCCAAATTTTTAATTAGGAAAATAATAATGAGATAAGAGTGAAATATTCCCAGTCATTTTATCGTTATGATTTCGGGGACGAAATCCTCAAAAGGAGGAGGTATTTGTAACACACACGTTCAGTTATCGTGTTATGTAATTTTAAAAGTGAATAATATTACGAAATATTATGTGAAATTGAATGTTGAGTCCTAACGGATAGTTTTTACTAGGAAATAAAGTAAAACTATGTTTAGGATCACTCAGAAAGTATTGGAAGTCTTATGAGATTCCAATCAAAAGGCAAATAGTGAAATTTAACGAATATATAAAATTTTAAATAAGTAAAATTTTATTATTGAAAGTTGTAGATAATCTCATTAGAAACATGTCGGCGAAAACCTCATCCAAATCCAAGTTATAACGAAGAAGTTATGACCAATCGAAGATCCGCGACAAAACCGGCACGGCGCCGAATGACGTAAAAAGTGAGTTTTTGATAAACTACTTTTTAGCCTTAGTGATCTAAATGAAAGTCGTAGTATTCGTTAAACCGAGAAGTTTGATAAAAAGAACGCCAAAATCTGACTTCGTATGAGGAAGTTATGATTTTTCTAAGTTTCAGCTTAGCAGTAGACAGCTAAAAACTCGAATTTTAGATCGAGTGATTTTTAGCCAACACAACCTAAACGAGAATCGAAGGTCTCGTCAATAGCAGTACAACGGTAAAAAGTCTGACGAAAACGGACGTCGGATGAAGAAGTTATGAATTTTTAACAGATTTACCAGTCCCGGTCTGTTAAAAATAATAATATTAAAAATAAAGTCAAAATTAGCCGACGAAGTCTAAACGAAAGTTGTAGAATATATTCCCGCCTACTCGTGCATATAAAGAATGTCAAAAACGGAGCCCGTATGCGAAAGTTATGGATTTTAGAAGATTTGGGCACAATTTCTAAGAATTTTCGCATGGATAAGATCCGGAATAGGCTAGGTCATCCGATCTCAGTGAGTCACCTGCCTCGTGTCCGACGTGTGTCGCGTTCCTTTCGAGTCCGAGCTGCGGTCCAATCCGCTGACTACACATATGACTTCGGTGGCGAGCTCTCGCACAAGCCGTGTGTCCTTCCGAGCTTCGCTGGCCCCTCGCATGCGAAGCCACCCGGAGCCCCTCGTTGCTGCCACGCATCCGATCTCGGCCGACCTTCGCACTATAAATAGTGCATGCGAACCCTCCCGAGAAAATGTTAGAAAATTGGCAAATCTCACCCCTTAATCTATATTTCTTTCATTCCGACTTACCCCGAAGCCCCGGTATTAATTTTAACGCCCGAAATACACCCCGAAGTGCCCGGAGAGCCCGAAAAATTTATCTTTTCGGTTTTGAAGTCCAACCCTCGCAGGGCCCGGTTTTTAATAAATCTCCCGGTTTTCAACGAAAGAAGTTATATTTAGAACCGAAGTGCTGCCCAATTTACTATTTTTACCCCCGGTTATTTCACGGTGAGTTTAATATATAGGAACAATTGTATGTTATGTGTTATATGTGCTATGTGCTCTTCAGTGTTATTATTCCGGGTTATTTTCCCATGTTATTTTTATTCGCTAATTTTTAATAGCAAAGAAATACCTTTGACCATGTGATCAGTGAAAGGACTTAGATTCACATTGGTACTGGTATGTAGCCTCTGACCATGTAGAACATGTCTCCGTAAGGGAATGATTTCTATTCTATGGTATTGGCAGAAGGTTAGACAGGGCTATAAGCCTGAAATCTACCAAAATGTTAATCTGAAGTTGTATGTCTTCTGTCCATTTGGGCCAAAGCTTTATTGATGTATATCAAGTATGGAAATTGTTACGTCTCATTGATTGTATATCTTTGAATCAAATCAATGATTGATATGGAAAGTTTGTCACATGATTCACATATGCCTTTGTTGTTCCTTGTTCATCTTTGCTTCTGCCATATTGAAGTATGTATATGGCATAACGCTATATTGTATCTATTATTGAACTCACTAAGCGTCACCGCTTACCCTCTCAATGTTTAACAAATTGCAGGAGATGAGCATCCAGGATAGTTATATACTGATAGAAGATTTTTGAATAGTTTGAAACTATTGTATTGATAGAAGATTTTCGAATAGTTTGAAACTATTGTATTTTGCACTCCCATATGTATAAAACTATAGAATCCTGGGAAGTTATGTAATATATAACACTTTGAAATAGTTGGTTTGTATCCAATAGTTTGTAATCACTTTATCAATATAAAATATTGTTTTTATGAATATGCATGTAGCATGTTTTGGAGTAACAACTTTCAGAAATACGAAAGTTTAGAAAGGGGTTCTTTCAATCATGGTATCAGAGTGGTGGTTTAAGTAAACTAAATTCCACGGATTGGTATTTAGACTTAAACCGTCAGAAGTTCAATATATGAACGGATTCATTAGGAGTATATGGATACAAACCATAGGAAAGACTTAAGTAAAGTATTAGGTAATAATAAATCCTAATATTCTAAAGTACTATATCACTCCAAATTTTCAAAAGAATGGCTAAACAGGAAGGTAGCCATACCCCTGAGGTGGGTGGAGGTCCTCAACCTGGTGAAGTAAATACTCCAGTATCCCCTCGTGAGGAGCGACTCTTAGGTAAACTTATTGGTATAATTCGACAGACTCTTGAAGAGCACAAGAAGAATAATGATAAAGGCAAAGAGAAAGCCACTGGAGAATTTTCAAAAGGAGAGGTGAAGCGTCCCTCGTTCAAAAATTTCAAGAGTGGTGGCGCTACGGAGTTTTCAGGTGTTCTTAATCCCATTGTTGCTCTTACCTAGATCCAGAACATAGAGAAAGTGTTTCGTATTTCTCATGTGGATAATGAAGACAAGGCTAATTATGCTTCTGCTATGCTCATCGAAGAAGCCTTGGTCTGGTGGGAAGCACCATATGAAGCTCTCAACGAGTATGACTAGGAGAATTTATCCTGGGAGATGTTCAAAACTCGTTTGCTAGAGAAGTATTGTCCTCTAGATATGAGGAGGAGATTGGAGAAAGAGTTTCTGGAGCTTAAGCAAGAAGGAATGGCCGTGAATGAGTATGAAACTCAATTCAATCAAAGAGCACGATTTTCCGCAAAGTATATCCCAACTGAAGACGATAAAATTCAGTTATTCTTGGATGGACTGCGGTATGACATCCGCGATTTCGTAGCTAATCGGGATGTTCTGTCCTTTGACAAAGCTGTTGAGTATGCTCGAAAGCGTGAGCATGACTTAGAAATACGTGGTGCCAATTTTTCTGTTCCAAAGCATCTACGTATCGATCAAACTGTTCCTGTTTCCTCTGTTCCACCAGCTCGATCTGTTCAATCTGATTCTAATACAAGAGAGAAATCTCAGAGCGCCATTCGTGGTCGCAGTAGATCACAATCTTTTTCTCTTCAGTCGTCATCGTGTATAAAATGTGGAAATAATCACCAGGGCCAATGCAGAACAGAAAAAGAGGTGACCTGTTATGGATGTGAAGAAATGGGTCACATAAAGCCTGTTTGTCCAATGAAGAGTGTTACATGCTTTGCTTGTGGTGTTACCAGCCACAGGAAGCGTTTCTGTCCTACTCTTACTAGTCAAATGACGGCAAGTCAAACTTCCGTTCAACAACCAAGGAATACTCCAAAGGAGGAGGTGCCAATAGCTAAAGGGCATGCATTTCATATTACCACAGAAGAGGCACGCGAGGACCCGAATGTTGTGACGGGTACATTTATTGTCAAATTTTAGACCTGCCCACATCTTATTTGATTATGGTGCCTCAAATTCTTTTGTGTCTCATGAATTTGCGCATTCTTTTCAAATTGCTTGCTATGCACTCGTGCAACCATTTCACGTAGATACCATAGGAAGTGTATCATTACTTGCTGGTAAAGTCTATAGAGATTTTGTCATGGAAACTGAAGGTTATAGTTTTATTGTTAACCTAATTCCCATCTTCTTCCTCAACTTTGATAATATTCTCGGCATGGAATGGTTGTTAAAGAACACACTCAGGCGTGAAAAGTTTCTTTGTGAAAACTTATAAATGGTGACTTGAGAACTGTGAGATAATACTTGGGACGAGTATGAGTAGGTGTGAAGAGTAGTAGAGGCCTATACTACTGGAAGCACAGGACTCACACTTGGATCAGGGAAACTCACAAGGTTGCCAAGAAACTAGTAATCGATTCCGTTTTTGTTCGAGTATGTCATTACCTTCGTTTCGGTGATGACTAAGAAGATGATTTTCATTCAGACCTTAATGGTCGTAAAGAATCGAGTCCGACTAAAATAGATCTGCGAAGTGAGGTGATTGGTTCAGAGAACCATGTCTCGTGTAGTGATGAAATTTTAGTCAGAGAATTGAAGAATGAGATGTTCAGACGGAGAGAACAATTCAAACGGTAGAAGATATGCTTTGTGCATATGTCTTGGAGTTGGTGCACGTCAAGTGGAAACACCATCGAGGCCCAAATTTTTAATTAGGAAAATAATAATGAGATAAGAGTGAAATATTCCCAGTCATTTTATCGTTATGATTTCGGGGACGAAATCCTCAAAAGGAGGAGGTATTTGTAACACACACGTTCAGTTATCGTGTTATGTAATTTTAAAAGTGAATAATATTACGAAATATTATGTGAAATTGAATGTTGAGTCCTAACGGATAGTTTTTACTAGGAAATAAAGTAAAACTATGTTTAGGATCACTCAGAAAGTATTGGAAGTCTTATGAGATTCCAATCAAAAGGCAAATAGTGAAATTTAATGAAAATATAAAATTTTAAATAAGTAAAATTTTATTATTGAAAGTTGTAGATAATCTCATTAGAAACATGTCGGCGAAAACCTCATCCAAATCCAAGTTATAACGAAGAAGTTATGACCAATCGAAGATCCGCGACAAAACCGGCACGGCGCCGAATGACGTAAAAAGTGAGTTTTTGATAAACTACTTTTTAGCCTTAGTGATCTAAATGAAAGTCGTAGTATTCGTTAAACCGAGAAGTTTGATAAAAAGAACGCCAAAATCTGACTTTGTATGAGGAAGTTATGATTTTTCTAAGTTTCAGCTTAGCAGTAGACAGCTAAAAACTCGAATTTTAGATCGAGTGATTTTTAGCCAACACAACCTAAACGAGAATCGAAGGTCTCGTCAATAGCAGTACAACGGTAAAAAGTCTGACGAAAACGGACGTCGGATGAAGAAGTTATGAATTTTTAACGGATTTACCAGTCCCGGTCTGTTAAAAATAATAATATTAAAAATAAAGTCAAAATTAGCCGACGAAGTCTAAACGAAAGTTGTAGAATATATTCCCGCCTACGCGTGCATATAAAGAATGTCAAAAACGGAGCCCGTATGCGAAAGTTATGGATTTTAGAAGATTTGGGCACAATTTCTAAAATTTTCGCATGGATAAGATCCGGAATAGGCTAGGTCATCCGATCTCAGTGAGTCACCTGCCTCGTGTCCGACGTGTGTCGCGTTCCTTTCGAGTCCGAGCTGCGGTCCAATCCGCTGACTACACGTATGACTTCGGTGGCGAGCTCTCGCACAAGCCGCGTGTCCTTCCGAGCTTCGCTGGCCCCTCGCATGCGAAGCCACCCGGAGCCCCTCGTTGCTGCCACGCGTCCGATCTCGGCCGACCTTCGCACTATAAATAGTGCATGCGAACCCTCCCGAGAAAATGTTAGAAAATTGGCAAATCTCACCCCTTAATCTATATTTCTTTCATTCCGACTTACCCCGAAGCCCCGGTATTAATTTTAACGCCCGAAATACACCCCGAAGTGCCCGGAGAGCCCGAAAAATTTATCTTTTCGGTTTTGAAGTCCAACCCTCGCAGGGCCCGGTTTTCAATAAATCTCCCGGTTTTCAACGAAAGAAGTTATATTTAGAACCGAAGTGCTGCCCAATTTACTATTTTTACCCCCGGTTATTTCACGGTGAGTTTAATATATAGGAACAATTGTATGTTATGTGTTATATGTGGTATGTGCTTTTCCGTGTTATTATTCCGGGTTATTTTCCCGTGTTATTTTTATTCGCTAATTTTTAATAGCAAAGAAATACCTTTGACCATGTGATCAGTGAAAGGACTTAGATTCACATTGGTACTGGTATGTAGCCTCTGACCATGTAGAACATGTCTCCGTAAGGGAATGATTTCTATTCTATGGTATTGGCAGAAGGTTAGACAGGGCTATAAGCCTGAAATCTACCAAAATGTTAATCTGAAGTTGTATGTCTTCTGTCCATTTGGGCCAAAGCTTTATTGATGTATATCAAGTATGGAAATTGTTACGTCTCATTGATTGTATATCTTTGAATCAAATCAATGATTGATATGGAAAGTTTGTCACATGATTCACATATGCCTTTGTTGTTCCTTGTTCATCTTTGCTTCTGCCATATTGAAGTATGTATATGGCATAACGTTATATTGTATCTATTATTGAACTCACTAAGCGTCACCGCTTACCCTCTCAATGTTTAACAAATTGCAGGAGATGAGCATCCAGTATAGTTATATACTGATAGAAGATTTTTGAATAGTTTGAAACTATTGTATTGATAGAAGATTTTCGAATAGTTTGAAACTATTGTATTTTGCACTCCCATATGTATAAAACTATAGAATCATGGGAAGTTATGTAATATATAACACTTTGAAATAGTTGGTTTGTATCCAATAGTTTGTAATCACTTTATCAATATAAAATATTGTTTTTATAAATATGCATGTAGCATGTTTTGGAGTAACAACTTTCAGAAATACGAAAGTTTAGAAAGGGGTTCTTTCACACGACGTTCTTCAGGCGTCGTTATGTTTGATATTTGTCACCCATAACCTGTCGGTCGTGCTGTAGCTAACAGCCAGGGTGCGGGGTCATCAATCCCGTATAGATCTATACACAAGTATCACGCTCTCCGGGAGGAGACTTTGGTTATAAAACAAGACTTCCATGTATACCTTGGGTAGGTACAATGAAGACGAATGACTCACAAATTTCCAACGAGATACGTGTTTTGTTACTTGAAAATATTCATGCATGAAACTGTTACCCAATTCATCATGTCTTTAATATAAAAATAATCCTATTTTTATATATTCGTTTCTTTGCCCTGAAAGGCGTAAAATAAAGAGAATGCAACCCAAACTATATCTATTATAGTTTACACTATATGTTTCATTTGAACTGATAACTGTTGTATCTTAAGATGTTTTGTATGCATATGTTTTCATGTAATAGTTATATAAACTCTAAGAAAACATAAACAATGTTTTGTATTTTAACACAAGATTCCTAGTGTTTTACTTGTATCCCCCCCCCCCTTAAAACATGGAAAAAGCTATAAAAAGTGTAGGGGTATGAACTTACTTGATAAGTGGTGATTTGGGCAGCGCTTCGTTACTAGAAATGATTTTTCTTGACGAAATCGCTAGTTTTTGATGAAAACCAGGTTTTACGCGGGTAGAGTTTCGACTGAAAAAGATTATTTTCTCGAGGACTTCGGGGCTCCGGGTGTTAGGGGGTTTCCCTAGGCTTCGGGGGTTTTAAAAGGGCTTAAGGGAGTATTTAAGATGAAAGTGTGGTAAAAAATGTAAACAAAACCCGGAGATCTCGCATGCTATTTATAGGAGGCTGAGGCCTCGCATTAAGATGGGCGTACATCGGTATGCACAGCAGACCTTCGTATGTTGTGCGTAGATACGTGGCCAATGATCGGGTTCCGAGCTCCAGATGTGCCAAGGCTACTGATACGCATCGAAGCTAGTCCGAGTATGCTGGGCATCCTCCTTTGTATGATGAGCGTAGTGGCTACGTGCCTTCTGTTCGGTTTCCGGGCTTCAGACGTTTCAAGGATACTAACACGCATCGAAGCTAGTCCGAGTACGCGGGGCGTACTCTTTTGTACGCGGGGCGTACTCCTTCGAGAATTTATTTTTCAAACATCAAAAATCCCTGGGAACTAGGTTGGACATGAGTACAGCCAATCACCCACAAACAGAATAAGATCGATTCTAAATTCGACCTGTCGCGTAGGAGGTACTCCTAGAATATCTTCAGGAAATACGTCAGGAAAATTACAGACTTCAGGAATGCTCTTGAGGTCTTTCACTTCTTGTTTTTCATTCACGACATGGGCCAATAACACTTGGTATTCTTTGCATATGTATTTCCGAGCCTTGACGCAAGAAATGATGTGAAGGTTGGTACTGGGTTTATCGCCGTAAATGATGAGGGTTTCGCCATTTGGTAGATTAAGGCGAATGTCCTTTTCGTTACATAGAATGTCAGCACGATGGGGAGATAGCCAATCCATGCCGATGATGACATCGAAAGATCTTATTGAGACTGCATGAGGTTGATTTGAAAACAACGATTTTTTAGTGAGAGGGTACAGTTTATGTATATGTCGTTAGTGTTTTCTGTCTTTCTATTTGCCATCTCGACGGTGAATGTTCCGTTTATACATTTTGGTGTCAATATACAACGTTTTAAACACATATGTAAAAACTTATACTTTATCAATGCATGGTTGTTGCACTTTTATTACTATTATGCAATTGTTGTGATACTGTACATGACGTCCTCTACCCTCGAATGTTTCCGCCGTTTAGGTTTGGGGGTGGGACAGATTGGTATCAAAGCATTGTTAATAGTGAACTAAGTATATCGAACCATATGATATACAACTATAAACACAGTGGGGCTAAAGCACTCTGACTAAGAGTTATACTTTTAAAATATAACAATATTTTTATAAAAGTATACATACATGTTTACATACCAGGACAAGAATCACAAGAAGAACAAAACAGAAGTATTTAGATGTTGAACACTACAGTCAAACCTAGATAGTTATGTAATCATACCTGGGATAAATATAGCATGATCAACTATATTTATTTGAGATATAACCAACATGTGTTTGGGAGTGATCATAGTGTTGCAACAAGTCTAAAACTTACTAATAAACCGTATAGAGAACCTTTATTATACAAATTTAGAACACTATAGGAGTATTTTGTAATACTATAAAACTACATTCTTTCTATGCTTCTTACCTTTAATTTCTCGTATAGACATTATGGCAGGATATCCCCTGCACGGAGATCCCTACTTCCCTGATCAAGGGAATAATGGTTGGGTTGAAGATGATCCTAAAGAGGATCCCGAGGAGGACGAAGATGAAGAAGAGGATGCAGAAGGTACAGACTCAGATCCAGAAGTATACAACCCACCGTTGGTTGTACAAAACCCCGCAGCCAGACAGGATTTCCAAGGTCCGATACCAGCATGGGGCGAAGACCTACGAAGGTGGAGCCATCAGCAAGGAGAACGCCCTCCTTTCGGTATGAACAGAGGCTTCTACAACATCAGCAATGGAGGTTCAACGGAAAGGGCCCTCCCTGTTATAGTACGTCGTATTTCTCGCCAGGTTGATCAATCGCGGATATCGATCAACCGAATTCTGGAAGTTAATGCTACCTCCCAAGTTAACGTCGTTAATCTTTGTCGTCTGGACGAAGATCACGATCAAACCAGACATCACACTGAGATGATTTAAGAAGAGATGGATGCTTCTCAAGCCGAAATTAGATCACTTAGGGAGCATCAAACTACACTAGAGAGGCGTATCAAAGGAAAAGAGCACCACGTTACAGAATCCATTGCGCAGAACCGTACTCGCCACAAGTAGATTTTACACTACTTTTATTTGGATATAGACTAGGATCTCGGATATGTATACTACTTTCATCTATATGTAAAACTCCACCCCACGATTAAGTAAATGTACTACTCATAGGTCGTAATGTTGTAAAATTTTCCCTTATGTTGATGTAATATAGACCTACGAGTAGTATATTTACTTAATCGTAGGGTGGAGTTTTACATATATATAAAAGTAGTATACATATCCGAGATCCTAGTCTATATCAAAATAGAAGTAGTGTAAACACTACTTGCGTCGAGTACGTTTTTGGGCAATAGATTCTGTAACATGGTGCTCTTATCCTTTCATACGCCTCTTTAGTGTAGTTTGATGCTCCCTAAGTGCTCTAATTTCAGCTTGAGCAGCAGCCATCTCTTCTTGAAGCATCTCAGTGTGATGTTTGGTTTGAACGTGATCTCCGTCCAGACGACGAAGATTAACGACGTTAACTTGGGAGGTAGCGTTAAATTCCAGAATTGGGTTGATCAATATTCGCGATTTATCAACCTGGCGAGAAATGCGGCGTACTATAATAGGGAGGGCCCTGTCAGCTGAACCTCCATTGCTGATGTTGTAGAAGCCTTTGTTCATACCGAAAGGAGGGCGTTGTCCTTGCTGATGGCTCCACCTTTGTTGGTCTTCGCCCCATGTTGTTATTGGACCTTGAAATCCTGTCTGGTTGCAGGGTTTTGTACAACGAGCGGTGGGTGGTATACTTCTAGATCTGAGTCTGTACCTTCTGAATCCTCTTCTTCTTCATCTTCATCCTCCTAGGGATCCTCTTCAGGATCATCTTCAACCCAACCATTATTCCCTTGATCAGGGAATTACGGATCTCCCGCAAGCGGTGGGTGGTATACTTCTAGATCTGAGTCTGTACCTTCTGAATCCTCTTCTTCATCTTCATCCTCCTAGGGATCCTCTTCAGGATCATCTTCAACCCAACCATTATTCCCTTGATCAGGGAATTACGGATCTCCGTGCGGGGGATATCCTGCCATAATGTCTATACGAGAAATTAAAGGTAAGAAGCATAGAAAGAATTTGGTTTTATAGTATTACAAAATACTCCTATGGTATTTTAAATGTGTATAATAAAGGTTCTCTGTACGGTTTATCGGTAAGTTTTAGACTTGTTGCAACACTACGATCACTCCCAAACACATGTTGGTCATATCTCAAATAAATATAGTTGATCAGGCTATATTTATCTCAGATATGATTACATAATTGTCTAGGTTTGGATGTAATGTTCAACAGCTAAATACTTCTGTTTTGTTCTTCTTGTGATACTTGTCCTGGCATGTAAACATGTATGTATACTTTTATAAAAACTAGATGGGAAACCCCCGCGTTGCAGGGATCGGATGTGACAATTTTTTTTGTCGTTTGTAAAAAATGGAAGATGTACGAAATGGCAATCTATGTTTGTTTTTTGGTAAAGAAACCAAAAGAAATTGCAAAAAAATAGAAAGAATAACCCCGCGTTGCGGGGTTCGAAAGGCCAGCAGTATTTGCGAACGCCCTCCCAAAGTTCGTTGCCATTCCTAAACGACATAACAATACATATAAACTACCGACCACTTGCTTCTCAACAATCTAATAAACACACACCTGAAACACTCCAAAAGAAAGTGATGAACAGAAGGTTGCTAGAGTAATTGAATAAGGTTGGTACACTGATAGAATTATAATATGTGTATGTTTACAAAAGATTTTTATGAGGAGGTGGATAGATTGCTAATTTCTTATTAATGAAACTTGCATCTTGACGAACAACTTCTATGTGCAAAACTGCAGATATGGATGTCTTGCATTGGATGCATCTGTCAATGTTGTAAGCATTATTCCCCTACAACATCAAAAGGGTAAAGTTGGTAATGTATATAAATAACCAAAGAGAGAATTATTGCATGTATATATGAACCTAAAAATGTAACAATGAATTGAACAATAAAAAGTGACATTTAAAACAGTTTCCAAGATATAAAATTTCCATTTTTAGACAATCCATCACCAAAGTTTCTCATCTACTTGTAAACCATTAAAGAATGAAGAGACACTGCTCTTATCACCCTCAGGGCAAAGCACATCGACACAAATACCCTTTCCGTTGTAGGTTGAAAGCGATCCGATAAACATAACCACACCCCCTTTCCAACAAAAAAAACATTAGAAAAAAATATAAGATTATATTTATTTATTCTCATATGAATTATAAAATGACAACCTTTGGCAGCGAAATAAATAGGGTCAGTTATGATTGGATATAAACCTGATGCTGAACTCAAATTTATAACAACACCAGGACTTTTTGCATCTTCCATTATTTTAATCTGTGTATAGTTAAATTGTAAGACCAAAATTAAACAAAAAAATAAAATATAAATATTGGAATTTATAAAATGTAAACATACAGCTCTTTGAGTACAATCAATATGGGCAATCTTCTTCCTGGGACCAAGGGCAGTAATACAGAGTGAAGCTTAATGATGGAGCTGGAGACCAAAATAAATAAGGGTAAAATAGTAAAATGTTAGAAAGCATACCTCAGGTGTCTGTGGTGGTGGTGGTGGTGATGTCATGGATGCCCCGAGTGTTGTAGAAGCTTCTTTTTACCAGTGCAAACCCGTTTTTAGCACGCCCCGAGTATATAGTTGATGTCTGGTGAAGACAGTGCAAACCCGTTTTTACCTTCTGAAGTTCTTCAAGTGTAATTTCTGTTGCTGAAATCGGTTGACATTTTCTCAAAACTGATAAATAGAGAAGATTTCACAGACATGCTTCATGATAGACCAACTAAAACCAAAGATTCCGGTCTGTCACCTCTAAGGTAAGTGGATATTGAAATAGAATTGGGGAAGAAAGCAAGAAACCCTAAGTTTCTTTGTTTGAAATATTGGTAGGTCCGTTGGAATCAGTTGCCTTTTTGCTCTCGCCTCCTCCGCTGAATCACCAAATGCTGTCATTTGTACAATCTGCATGAAGAACATTCAAGAAACCCTTAAAATCAAAATACATGCGTAATGTGTGTAAATTAAAGAGAAAAATTATACTTGTTCCTTAAGATAGTACCTTGTTGTCTATGGAGGCAATTTCCCATTCGGAAATCATCAATAGATTAGTGAGTGGAATGAAATATAACCATTATTAGATGCAAAAATGCAATGAAATTTACCTTAAAACCATGCAACTATTATAAAAAATAACAAAGAAGTAAAATGCTATAAGAATAAAAAAATTATTGGAAACATTTAGCGGGCTAAATGCAAGAAGAAGCAAAAATACATCCACTTGTTTTTTACCAAAAAACAACATGTAGGGGTAGTTTGGTCAAAACTGTTAAAATAATTTTTTTTATCCAAAAAAAACAGTATGAAGGGGCATTTTTGACAAAAAAAAATGTTAAAATCACTATTTTTTTACCAAAAAAAACAGTATGTAGTAGCATTTTGGATAAAAACTGTTGACCTCAATATTTTTTTACCATAAAACAGAGTATGATTTTTACCATAAAACAAAATATAAAATATTGGGCGTATAAAAAAAGTTAAATTGCATAAAACCTAGATGATATTCAGAAACACACCATAACACCATACCTATTTTGCAAGATTTGTACTGTACGTTTGTTGATGACAATACCTGAAATTGTTGAACATATTCAAAAGTAGGGGCAATATGGTCCTAAAACTGTAAAGAAATTAATTTTATTAATATAAAAGCAGGGGCAACATGGTCCTAAAAATGAATTTTTTTTTTTAATATTAAAAGTGTGGAGGGGCAATATCGTCCTAAAACAATAAATATTGAATTTTATTAATATAAAAACAATGTTCAGGGGCAATATCATCCTCAAACTGTAAAAATGAAACCTAGAAATAGAATTAAACCATCCGGTGTGAAGCCCTAAAAATTCCGACGTATGTGTGATCAATTTCCTCACCTTCCAATCTCTATCCACCGATTTCACACCTGCAGTTCACCTAACCATATCTTCCTACCAATATCATTTAAAAATATATAAGAATCAGACAGTTTTTATATGGCCAAAAAGAAAGGTAAACAGGTTCAAGTTGTGACCTTGCGACAATAGCAAACATTCCCACTTACATCCTTCCAGATGTCAAACATGAGGTCCAACTGATTTGAGAAAAAGCCTACATCAATATACACAACCAAGAAATAGCAGGTCACTGGTAATGGGATTCAAAAACTGAAAAAAAAAAAAAAAAAAAAAAAAAAAAAGTTAAGAAATCGTTGATAAATTAATAGTAAACTGCAAAAACACTCATGTGGTTCGCTTTTGAGCTGTTGTAATGACCATTTTTCCATTGGAGCTGTTTAATCTCGAGTGTTATACGATTAAAAAAAACAGGTAGAGTAATTTGTTCTAGTAGTATTTACATTGAACATGGATTATTTGAATAACTATGTTTTAGGAATTTGAACACCTCCCCAACACTATTCTACACTAATAATTTCATTTTTTTTCTATTCTATTTTTATAAATAAGGTTGGGGTAGGGTGGAGGTGACCAAACTTTCATGGAAAATCTAACCCATCTATGGAAGTTCACACAGTGCCACCACCACCATCTAATATGGCCAATAGTACTCTACTGCCCTGCTCCGTTTGAGCCATTGTTGCTGCTGTTGTGTTCGTTTCTTTGGAGCGGCCTAGCAGCTGGCATCTGTGCTTCATGCCATTTCCTGCAGAAATCCCACAACATAGATGATAAATCTAATTAACAAAGTAAATGACCAAAATGAGTTTATAGAAAAGTGAAACTTACAAAGGTGTTAGCCAACATAGATGATAAATCTAATTAACAAAGTAACTACAGGGGTGTGTTCCCATTACAGATGAGGTTGAGCAGGCTACAATAGGGACGAACTTTCTACGACTTAAATCGATGTATCAACAGATAGGTAATTGATTGCAATTATTATTTTCACATAAAGCAAAAGCAATATCAAAATACATGAAAATTTAAGGGCACATTTTTCAACACTAAAATAGAGTAAATGAACCTGATGTACACAGAGGAACAAAATTATACTTCCTTCTGTCTATGGAAATTGTAATGCCCATTTTTGGATGTCTGAAAAACTTTTGAGATGCATGATGTTGATTTCTCTTAAAAAGATTCGATTATTTTGTTGGTATTTAATGGTGTTTATGATATTTTCGTTACAATCGAATTCATGGAAAGAAAAGAGTAGCAGATATAGTTAAGATTATTGTTATATCCTCCCAAAATTCTTCCTAAAATCCTGCTTATTGGACACTGTGTTTGCTTCTGTAAGTGTAATTTCTCTTTGGTAAATGTCTGTAAGCAGGATTTTTAGGAATCGTTAAACCCTATTCGAACGGAATTAAACGAAAAGAACACTAACCAGGGTCGCACTGCTGATAGAACTCTTCTACATCTGTCAAAACTCGAACAAAATCAAAATTAGATGAACAAACTTTAGCAAATTAAACAGGTATAAACAAAGGGGAATCAAAAATTGAAAGGAAATTAGAATTCAGTTAATCAAATTCGAGAATTAAGAGAAAGCATTAGAATTGCAGAGATAAGGGAGAAGGTGGAAGGAGGCGGAGCACAGAGCTCGCAAAGAAAAAGGATAAGGTGGAAGGAAGTGGAGCACAGACCTGGAAATCGTCTTCTTGCCATTGGACCGTCGATGGTTCCGTGCAGCAAGATGATTATGTGAAGTAGAAGAACCATCGACTTGGTGAGATGATTAAAGGCGTTCTCGATCCATTAGTCGCCGACCTGTGGATATATCCTTCCATTTTGAGTCAGTGAAGCGCTCGTCTGGTGGAACATCGATTGAACGTCGGAGGCGCTGGACTGCCGACACGGCCGACCAATGGAGGCAGGTAGAGGTTACATATCAGAGAGGAGGTTTGAAGAAGAGGATTAAAACTGTTTTTGAGGCGTTCTAAAGCAGGTGGGGGGAAGGTAAGCAGAACCGGTGGGGGAAGGCGGGGGAACGACACGTATGAGCTCCATTCTTATCTTCTAAGGGACCAAATTGTCAACAACATAAACTTTACTGCCAAAAATCTGAACCAATCAAAATATGAAAACCTATGGGCCATTTTTGCCAAAAAAAAACACTCCACTTTGTAATGAAGTGGTCATCTTTAATATATATAACAATATTGGTTCTATTTTAAAAGTATAACTCTTAGTCAGAGTGGTTTAACCGCATTGTATTTATAGTTGTATATCATATGGTTTGATATACTTAGTTCACTATAAACAATGTTGTAATACCAATCTGTCACACCCCCAAACCTGAACGGCGGAAACATTCGAGGACGGAGGACGTCATGTACAGTATCATAACGATTGCATAATAGTAATCAAAGTACAACAACCATGCATTGATAAAGTATAAGTTTTTACATATGTGTTCAAAACATTGTATATTGACACCAAAATGTATA
This sequence comes from Lactuca virosa, assembly GCF_052849685.1. Classification (NCBI taxonomy): domain Eukaryota; kingdom Viridiplantae; phylum Streptophyta; class Magnoliopsida; order Asterales; family Asteraceae; genus Lactuca; species Lactuca virosa. The sequence goes on from NC_136428.1 coordinate 163,599,387, forward strand.
ACAAAAGTTAAAAGACATGAGTCTATAATGCTCCGTTTTCTCAAAAACTCGTGGATGTACCTGTTTTACCGGTTTCCTGATAATACAAGTTATTTGAGAAAAAGTGTCAACATTTAAGTTGGTGAGTTCATAAGCATTTGTATGAAAATATATGCCATTCAATGAGATGAAATCACTTTTGTTTCCAAAAAATCCGATATTTTCTATAAGACTGAGTAGTAAGGTGTTTGTTTGTAAGTAATCGTATATATCCTGGAAAATCCTATATTTTCCATAATATTGAACTGTAGTCTTATATATTCCAAGACTGAAAAGTATAAGTATATATGTCATACTTAGTTTTGTAACTTGTAGTTTTATTCAAAAATAAAACCATTTGATGCACTGAGTAATTACGTAAAATAAATATAATATTAATTTCACGTAAAAATAACGTATTGTCGTTTATCATGTGAGCTTTCATAATCGTGCTAATAAATGATTTGCCAGCCGCGAAGTTCTTCAAGCATTTTTATGTTTGATATTTGTCACCCATAACCTGCCAGTCGTGTTGTAGCTAACAGCCAGGGTGCGGGGTCATCAATCTCGTATAGATCTATATACAAGTATCACGCTCTCCGGGAGGAGACTTTGGTTATAAAACAGAACTTCCATGTATACCTTGGGTAGGTACAATGAAGACGAATGGCTCATAAATTTCCAACGAGATACGTGTTTTGTTATTTGAAAATATTCATGCATGAAACTGTTACCCAATTCATCATGTTTTTAATATAAAAATAATCATATTTTTATATATTCGTTTCTTTGCCCTGAAAGGCGTAAATAAAAGAGAATGCAACCCAAACTATATCCACGCGTTCTTTATATCCACGCGTAGGTGAGACTGTGCTCTACAACTTTCGTTTAGACTCCGTTAGCTAATTTTGACTTTATTTTTAAAGTTATACTTTTAACAGGCCGGGACAGGAAAAATCCGTTAAAAATTCATAACTTCTTCGTTCGACATCCGTTTTCGTCTGTCTTTTTACCGTTGAACTACTATTGACGAGATCTTCGATTCTCGTTTAGGTTGTGTCGGCAAGAAATCGCTCGATCTAGAATTCAAATATCGGGTTGTACACTGTTGTGCCGATTTTTAGAAAAATCATAACTTCCTCATACGAAGTCAGATTTGGATGTTCTTTTTATGTACACTTTCGGTTTATCATATACTAAAACTTTTATTTAGATTGTTAAGGCTAAAAAGCATTTTATCGTAAATTCACTTTTTACGCCACACAGTGTCATGTCGGTTCCGTCGCAAAACTTCGATAGGTCATAACTTCTTCGTTATAACTCAGATTTTAGCGTTCTTTATATCTTCGGAATCCTTGTCACGACCACTACAAGTTTCTTCGTAGATATCAAGTTTATCTAACATTTTATTTTTGACGATAATTTTTATTACATCTTTATAAATAATTAAATGCACATAATATTCAAATAATTTCTCTTCATTACTTTAAAACTAGTTACAATGGTTGATCTAGACTATTACATTGACTTGAAATATTGGGTTGTTACAACCTCATACCAATGTCTATTGGTAGTTTTGATGTCATAGTTAGCATGAGTTACTTATCTTTACACCACGCCGAAATTCTATACTTCGAAAAAGCTATACGACTAACCTTACCTAACGGCGAAGCCTTGATTATCTACGGTGATAAGTCTGGAAAAACCTCAAAGTCATTTCTAGCACCAAGGCTCAAAAATATTTGCATAAGAAATGCAGTTGCTCACATTGTAGATAAGAAAAGCAAAACAAAATCAATGACATACCTCAAGTATGTGACTACCCAGATGTGTTTCCTAAAGATCTACCTGGAATACCACCTCTTCGACAAGTCGAATTTCGAATCAACTTAACTCCAGGAGCAGCACCAGTAGCAAAATCTCCTTATCGGTTGGCTCCATCTGAAATGAAAGAACTGTCTAGCTAACTATGGGAACTTATTGACAAAGGCTTTATCAGACCAAGCTTTTCACCTTGGGTAACACCAATTTTCTTTGTTAAGAAGGACGGATCCTCTCGAATATGTATTGATTATCGGGAGCTGAACAAATTAATGATCAAGAACCATTAACTGCTTCCAAGAATTGATGATCTATTCGATCAACTTCAAGTATCTAGCTACTACTCAAAGATAGAACTCAGATCTAAATACCATCAACTCATAATACACGAAGACGATGTTCCAAAAACAACATTTAGGACTCGGTATGGCCATTATGAATTCTTATTTATGCCTTTTGGATTGACCAACGCCCCAGTAATGTTCATTGGTCTCATGAATCGTATTTGCAAACCGTACTTGGATAAATTCGTGATAGTACTTATCGATGATATATTGATATATTCACAAACCAAGGAAGAACACGGTCAACAATTGCAAATATTCTTGGAACTACTAAGAAAAGAAAAGTTTTACGCCAAATTCTCCAAATGTGAATTTTGGATTAGAGAAGTACAATTTTTAGGGCATGTAGTTAGTAACAAAGGAATTCATGTCGGCCCCTCCAAAATTGAAGCAATTAAGAATTAGGAAGAACCAAAGACGTCCGCAGAAGTTGGAGATACACAATTGGTCACAGAACACAGGTGATACCTTATGTACCGAGCCAGAAATAATCCACGAGACAACTGAAAAGATCGTGAAAATTAAGGATCAATTAAAGGCCGCATGTGATCATCAGAAGAACTATGCTGACGTAAGATGTAAGTCTTTGGAATTCCAAGTAGGAGATAAAGTAATGTTGAAGGTATCTCCTTAGAAAGGCATGATTCGATTCAGGAAGCGAGGCAAGCTAAACCCAAAATATATAGAACCTTTTGAAATTCTAAACCATAATTAGTTTTGTCGCATATCAACTTAAGTTGCCTTAAGAGCTAAGAAATATACACAATGTTTTCCCCAACTAATTAACAGTTCCTCGTCCACAAGATAAATTCCAGGACGAAATTATTTCAAAGGGGGGAGAATGTAACACCAGTCAAAATTAGGTCAAAGATAATTCCCATAAATATAACAAACACATATTATAATCAGTTTACTTTAATCTTGAATGAATTGATACCAATCTGTCACAGCCCCAGCCGGCGGCAAAAACACCGAGCGGTGTAGCATCAATCCTTGTATCACAGTTATCAAACATATATTAAATAGTAAAAAAGAATTATTATAAACTGCGTACCATTATTGATGATAAAAAGTTACATTATTCTGGTTTCCTAGTGATTATTATATGGTATCTGAATTATCGCACACGTCTTAACATATATATGTTCCTTTTGAACATAAAGAATAACAGTAAAATTTCCCCTGTTCGAGAAACATTCGAGCTTATCAAGTTCCTGAAAACACATGCGTTTTGAAAATACATCAATGTAAAGTTGGTGAGTCTATAGGTTTTGACTCCGAGTAAAATAGTACTTTTTCCAACTTCAAAAAGTATAAAACATAGTTTAATAGTGTCATCCTGACTCATGCTTATCTCTAACATATAGTATAAATCCTAGGTATAATAGTTTACTTATTAAATAAGTGATATACCTAAAATCTCCATATACTTAAATCAAGGACGGTTACTACATATAAATCTTATTTCAATTCTATACGAGTATATATACTAAGTATAATTGTTTACTTAATGAATAAGTAAAATACCTATAAATTCCTTATACCTAGAGTATAAGTTATTGGGAAACTTATACTTAACATTAATATTTGTATATCGACAAACTATAATGTTTCTAATAATTTTCTACCATGAGTCTGTAACCGCTGCTATGACATATAAGACCTCTGACGAAAATCCCACCAATGGTTCCACGAAGGATTTCCACCATTGATGCCATAAAAGATTATGCCCGGGGTACCACGAAGGATTCCACCAATATAAAAACACCACGCGCTTCATCGACGCCGGATCAATAAAACAAATAAAAGGATGGTTCGTCACTCGCTAAATATTGGGTTTTAGCTAACAACCATGAGTGGGGTTGTCAACCGGTATAGTTTCATACACGACTTCCTCACTCACACGAGATTAGCGGTTACAGGTGAGAGGATTTCACCTAAGATTCCCAATCTTAGTTGATGAATATAATAGCTCATGTAGACTTAGTCGACCTCCTAAAGAATAGTAAAAGCATATTTGTGTCTAAAACCCTAAGTTACTAGACCATGATTTTAAATATTACTCCTAATTTCATAATACTTAGGCAGTACAAGAACTATAACTTGAAGTAAAACCACGTTTTATCTAACATAAAACCAATAATAGCAACATACTTAACAAGTATATATAGAACTCCCGAATATAATTTCAGGGCTATATTAGTAACATACTAGGTTTTATCTTAACATAGAATCAATAATAACAACATACATAACAATTAGTATATAGAACTCCCGAGTATAACTCTTGGGCTATATCACACATAATATATATATATATATATATATATATATATATATATATATATATATATATATATATATATATATATATATATATATATATATATATATATATATATATATATAACTCCCGGAGTATAATTTCGGGGCTATATCACACATAATATATATAGAATTCCCGAGTTAACTCTGGGCTACATTAGCATAATCTATGATAACAACATGCTAACAAGCTTAAGATAGTTGTATGATTTAGATATATATCAGATATATTCTAAGTATATACGATACAAAACAACTCTATCTCAGTTAATATAACTATCTAGGTTGATATGAATATACTATCATATAAACATAATATTAACTTTTATATAATATTTAGCATGCATTTTCCCCCGAAAACATTAAAAAGTGGGTTCGTGAAACTCACCCTAGTAGCGTGTTCTATAGAATATAACTTATAAACAGTCAGAGGCTCGTCGTTGACAGGCTCGGGAAGGGAAACGGCCTTCAGAAAACGAGAGAGAGAAAGAAGATTTGGTGTAATGAAAGAAAGGGCCGAACTTGCTATTTATACGCTGTTATGGTCCCATTCAAGTTGTGACATGCCTATGGTCACGTCGTGAACTTCCATGAGTCGTCCCATAGCCTTACCACGTGTTTTCTAGCCTCGATTACTGTCCTGGACTACTATCACGTCGTGAACCAAGGCGGCTAGGGTTTCTGCCACGTGTCATGCCCTTAGACAGCTACATCTAAGGAAGATCATAACTTTCACATATGACCTCCGTTTTTGACGTTCTTTATATCCACGCGTAGATATTTCCGAGTACTACAACTTTCTTTTAGACTCAAATAGCTAATTCTAAGTCTATTTTAAATTCCTCTTGTTATAGAGGCTATAGTGTTAGAATTTATCATAACTTCTTCATGCAAAGTCATATTTAGACGTTCTATATATTTTTGGAATCATATAGACATGCAGTGTTGAATGAAAATTTCATTAAAGATTAAATTAAATTGATTATATGTGTTTGTTATATTTATGGGAATTAACTTTGAGTTAATTTTGACTAGTGTTACATCATCCCCCCGTTGAAATAATTTCGTCCCGAAATTTATCTTGTAGATGAGGAATTGTTAACTAGTTGGGGAAAACATTGTGTATATTAATTAGCTCTTGAGGAAACTTAATTTGATATGCGACAGAACCAATTCTTGCTAGAATTTCAAAAGGTTCTATATATCGAGGGTTTATCTTGCCTCGCTTTCTGAATCGAATCATGCCTTTCCAAGGATATACCTTCAACATTACTTTATCTCCTACTTGGAATTTCAAAGGCTTACATCTTATGTCAGCATAGCTCTTCTGACAATCATGTGTGGTGTTTAATTGATCTTTAATTTTCACAATCTTTTCAATTGTCTCGTGGATTATTTCTGGCTCGGTACATAAGTTATCACCTATATGTTCTCTGGCCAATTGTGTATCTCCCACTTCTTCCCAACATATTGGGGAACGACATTTTCGTCCACAAAGAGCCTCAAACGGTGCGAACTTAATGTTGGTATGATAACTATTGTTGTAGGAAAACTTAATTAATGGTAAATGAGTATCGCATGCATTTCTAAAGTCTATTACGCAGGCTCGGAGTATATCTTCCAAAGTTTTGGATGGTCGTCTCTCTCTGGCTATCAGTCTATGGATGGTAAGTTGCACTCATATCCAAGCGTGTTCCCGAGGATTTCTGCAATGATTGCCAAAACCGTGAAGAGAATCTACTATCTCTGTCAGAGATAATCGGAACTCCATGCAATTTGACGATTTCTTTGAGATAAATTCTAGTCAACTTCTCCATCTTGTTGTTCTCCTTGATTGGTAAGAAATGGGCGGACTTAGTTAATCTATCGACTACTACCAAAATAGTCTCGAAACCACTAGGAGTTTTGAACTACGTGTTCACCAGATGTACTCTAAAAATCCTAACAGTTATAGAATTAGTGCCTTATAGATGAACATTAGCAGCTATGGACTTAGTGTCTATTCCTTAGGAAAATTCGTAGGAATAAATATTGAAGAAATGATTATTCATAGGGTAGATCCTTAAGAACAAAGAAGATAATGGGGATGGGTAAGAAAAACTACAACTCCTAATTCAAGGTCATGGGTAGTGTAGTTATTTTCCTGTACTTTAAGTTGTTGGGACGCATAAGCAATAACCTTGTCCCTTTGTATCAACACACACACCCCAATCCTTGATTTGATGTGTCGCAGTATACGACGAAATCTACTGTCCCATCTATCGTTCCAGATTTGGGAGGTTCAGCTTTTGAGACCATAAATTTCCCTTGGATCTCTATGTTGGTTAGCTGATGAGCTATTCGCTTTATACTGTCGTATGTTGTAGGTTTTGATGCGATCACCATCCCTTTGATTTGCTATGCTAGACCCCAAATATATCGCTCGATCTTCTTATATTCAGGGGTTACAAGTGACGAACACATCCCCACAAGGTCATTGAATCTAGCGGTATAAGCATTCATCTCTGAACCCTTCATTTTTAGGTTTCACAGTTCTTGTTCAAATTATTGTATTTCTTCCCGAGGACAATACTCCTCTACTAGCATTATCTTCAACTCCTCCCATTTCATGGATTTTGCAGCATTAATTCCCATTGAATTTACATGGCTGTTCCACCATGTTCACGATGCATCAACGAAAGTACATGACACACCCCTAAACCAGAACGGCGGAAACATTCGGGGGTGGAGGACTTCATGTATAGTATCACATCAATGCATAATAGTAATCAAAGTACAACAACAACGATTGTATTTACAAAGTTATAAGTTTTACAACTGTGTTCAAAACATAATGTATATGAACTCAAAAGTACAAGTTTAAAAGACACAAGTTTATAGATCTCCGTCTTCTCAAAAAGCTGTGGTTGTACCTGTATCATTGTTTCCCTGAAAATACAAGTAGATTTTGAAAAGGTGTCAACAATTAAGTTGGTGAGTTCATAAGGATGTTTGTAATTGAAATCTGTTTTCTTGTTTATTGATAAAGTAAACATGTTTTTCCCAGAAAATCTTATATTTTCTGCTATGTTATTATGTAACAAATTGTGTGATACTTTTTGTACTATAAATTTGTAAAATGTAGTTTAGTTCTCATTAAACCATAAGAAGTATGTTTTCTTTGTATTGAAATGTTAATCTGTGCTTATACTTGTAATATACTGTATTATAGTCTTATAATTAAATAAAACCACGTGAAGTGTTACTTATTCATACACTAATCATTTTGTTCAATACCAAATTGTGATTTATTATAACCATACTAGATGACCTAAGATGGCCTGAACACGACGTTCTTCAGGCGTCGCAAAAGCTACAACATTTGTCACCACAGGTCTGTCGACCTAGCAGTTGCAAGCAGCTTTGGTGCGGGATTGTCAGTCCCGTATAGATCTATACACAAGTGTCACGCTCCCCTTCAAGGAGATTCTGGTTATAATTTCAGGACTTTTGTTGGTACTTAGAAAAGTACGTGAAGATTGTCTCACAAATGCTATATTGTTGATTACACATAAAATATTGAAAGGTTATTTTGAAACAAACATACTGTAAGTAAGTTTCATAAGTTTGTTTTTAGTAAAGTAATCTGTTTGTTTCCTAATAGTTATCCTCTCTTTGTTTTTCGTTATGTTCTATGTTTGTTTTCCTGTTATGTACTTTGATTCTGGAAACCAATGAATGAGTCCTCTAAACTATACCTATTATAGTTTAGCTGTTTGTTTTACTTTAATTATCTGTAATATTGTTATTCCATGAAAATTATATGTTTGTACTCATGTAGTATTAAACAGTTTGAAAATCATTTTATATTTATATAAATGTAATTAATATATATATATATATATATATATATATATATATATATATATATATATATATATATATATATATATATATATATATATATATATATATATAATTGTGATTAGTTAGATCTTCGATTAAATAACTTTACCCCAAGCCCACAACCAAACAAGGAACAGGAAATGGGGTCAAATTACATATTCTAAATCTTCAGAATCCAAATTATATAATTTACACAGATATAAATATGTAAATTTTAACAATTATAACAATTTAAAATATATAAAAACATTTAAAAATCTTTTGAGATATTAACACAATTTCATTGAGTTTCACTTGTATTCCCCCCTAAAATAGTTAAAATCATGAAAATGTAAGGGTATGTACTCACTTGATGGGTGGTGATTCGGGCAGCGTTTCATTTCTTAGAAGAGAGTTTTCTTGATGAAACTGAGAGTTTTTGATGAAAAGTCGGCTTCATGCGGGCATAGTTTCAGCTTAAAATTGAGGACTTCGGGGCTTCGGGGCTTGCTTCAAGAGGTAAGGAGGTTCTCGGGACTTCAGAGGGTTTAGAAAGGCTTAAAGGAGTGCTTAAATGGAGAGAGGATTTTAAAATTCTAAACAAAACCCGGAGACCTCACATCCTATTTATAGGAGGGTCTGGTCCTTGGTACGTTGGGCGTAAAATTTACATACGCTGCGCGTACTACTGAAAATCTCAGTACGTTGTGCGTACTTCTTGTATGCGGGGCGTACTAGTTTGGTTCTTATCCGATCTTCAGACGTGGCGAGGCTACGAGGTACGCGTCGAGGCTAGTCTCATTACGATGGGCGTAATCTTTTCGTACGTTGGGTGTAGTGGCCACCTAGCTTCGGACGCGTTGTTTGAGCGAGATACGTGTCACTTGCGAAGAAAGAGGCTACGTGGTCAATCCGAGACCTTGCTTCCGAGTACTATGGGCGTACTCTTGTACACGGGGCGTACTTCTCTTTTCCAAACTTCAACAATTCATATCTTTCGCATACGAACTCTGTTTTTGACGTGCTTTATATCCACGTGTAGATGAGATCGTGCTCTAAAACTTTCGTTTAGACTCCGTCGGCTAATTTTGAATTTTTTTTTAAAAGTTATATTTTTAACAGGCCGGGACAGGAAAAGTCCGTTAAAAACTCATAACTTCTTCACCCGACGTCCGTTATCGTCTGTCTTTTTACCGTTGGATTTCTTTTGATAAGATCTCCGATTCTCGTTTAGGTTGTTTTTGACCAAAAGTTGCTCGATTTAAATTTCGAGTTTCGGGCTGTGTACTGTTGTGTCGAAACTTAGAAAAATCATAACTTCTTCATACGAAGTCAGATTTGGACGTTCTTTTTATGGATATTATCGGTTTAACATATACTATAACTTTCATTTAGATAGTTAAGGCTAAAAATCATTTTATCAAAAACTCACTTTTTACGTTAAACAATGTTTTGTCGGTTTTGTCGTGGATTTTCGATAGGTCATAACTTCTTCGTTATAACTCGGATTTGGGCGTTCTTTATATTTTTGGAATCCTTGACACGATCTCTACCATTATATTCATCCCAAACAAGTTTATTTAACATTTCATTTTTGAGGGTCGATTATGTAAATGCACATAGTATTCAAAAATTTCTCTTTATTATTTTAAAAAGAACGACAAATTGATCTATACTATTACATTGATTCGAAATAACGGGTTGTTACATTATCCCCCCCCCCCCCCGTTAAAGGGAATTTCGTCCCGGAATTTAATATTATAGAGATACAGTAAGACTAGGGAAATAGATGCGGGTACTTTTGTTTCATTTGATCCTCCCTTTCCCAAGTGAATTCAGGTCCTCGTTTTGCATCCCATCGGACCTTCACTATCGGGATACGACTTTTCTTCGTTCTCTTTACTTCCCTGTCTAGAATTTCTACTGGTTCTTCTACGAAGTTGAGGCTCTCGTTTATCTCGATTTTATCGAGTGGGATAACAAGAGTCTCATAGGACAAACACTTCTTGAGATTTGAAATTTGAAATTTGAAAAACGGGATGAATGTTACTAAGTTCATGTGGTAGATTGAGTTTGTAAGCAACCGGACCAATTCTAGCAATGATCTGGAATGGTCCAATGTATCTTGGATTTAGTTTACCACGTTTACCGAAACATATCATTCCTTGCCAGGGTGATACCTTCAATAGAACGCGATCACCAACCTGGAATTCCAAGGGTTTTCGTCGTTTATCCGCATAAGTCTTCCGTCTATCTCGAGAAGCTTTCAACCGTTCCCAGATTTGAACTATCTTTTATGTGGTTTCACGAATGATCTCGGGACCGGTTAGAGTACTATTAGGTGTTTGGTTCTTTGCTAATTGCGTATCGCCCACTTCAGCCCAACATAGAGGGGATCTGCACTTACGACCATAGAGAGCTTCAAAGGGTGCAACTTTGATGCTAGTGTGATAGCTATTGTTGTAGGAGAATTCAACAAGTGGTAAATGGGTGTCCCAAGCTTTACCAAAATCTATCACACAAGCTCTTAACATGTCTTCCAGCGTTTGTATGGTTCTCTCGCTTTGCCCATCAGTCTGAGGATGGTACGATGTACTCATGTCAAGATTGGTTCCCAAGGACTTTTGCAATGATTGCCAAAACCGGGAGGTAAATCTACTATCTCGGTCAGAGATAATAGATATTGGCACACCATGCAATCCTACTATTTCTTTTAAGTACGTCCTTGTTAACTTCTCCATTTTATCTGTTTCTTTTATTGGCAGGAAGTGAGCGGATTTGGTTAATCTATCGACAATAACCCAAATGGTATCATGACCACCCGTTGTTCTAGGTAACTTAGTTATGAAATCCATTGTAATTCGCTCCCACCTCCACTCATGTATTTCTGGCTGTTGAAGTAAACCTGAGGGCTTTTGATTTTCTACTTTGAGTTTAGCACAAGTTAAACACTTACCCACAAAAGTAGCTATTCCGGCTTTCATGTTTGGCCAACAATAGATTTTCTTTAAGTCCAGGTACATCTTGTCTGAACGCGGGTGAACAGAGTATCGATTTTTATGGGCTTCATTCATGACAACATCTCTTTAGCCACCGAACTTCGGTGTCCAGATTCGATTCATGAAATAACGAACACCATCACCCTTGATTTCCAAATTCTTTTCCATTCCCCTCAAGGCTTCACCTGTCATGTTCTCAGGTTTCAAGGCTTCCAACTGAGCCTCCTTGATTTGTACGGATAAGTGGGAATGGATTGTCATAGTTAGAGACTTTACTCGGTGGCCCGAGTACTCTTTCCGACTAAGGGCATCTTCTACCACGTTGTCCTTGCCAGGGTGATAACGAATCTCACATTCGTAATCATTTAGTAGCTCTACCCATCGTCTTTGTGTCATGTTGAGTTCTTTCTGATCGAAGATGTGCTGAAGGCTTTTATGATCAGTAAAGACTGTACATTTGTACCATATAGATAATGTCTCCAGATCTTCAAGGCAAAAACCACTGCTCCTTGTTCTAGATCGTGCGTAGTATAATTGACTTCGTGGTTCTTAAGCTCTCTTCAGACATAGGATATAAACTTTCCTCGCTTCATAAGAACACAACCTAGCCCTTGATTAGACGTGTCGCAGTAGACTACAAAATCTTCCATCCCTTATGGAAGGGACAAGATCGGTGCACTGCAGTGGGCTTGTTTTAAGGTCTGGAAAGCAGTTTCTTGTTTCTCCTCCCATTCGAATGATACACCTTTTTGAGTCAAGGTGGTAAGTGGCTTTGCAATCTTTGAGAAGTTCTGAATGAATCTCCTGTAGTAGCCAGCGAGACCTAAAAACTGTCGAATTTATGTTGGGGTTCGTGGGGTCGCCCAACTTTCGATAGCCTTGATCTTAGAAGGATCAACATGTATTCCATCCTTAATGACTACATGACCTAGAAACTCCACCTTTCGAATTCATAATTCACATTTGGAGAACTTCGCATACAATTTCTCTGCCCTCTAAGTTTCCAAAACTTGTCTCAAGTAAGGTCGACACACTCGATTCATAAGGTCAATGAATATTGCAGGTGCATTCATTAGACCAAAGGGCATTACTACGAATTCGTAGTGACCGTAGCGAGTTCTGAAAGCAGTCTTTGGAATGTCTGACTCCTGGACTCACAATTGGTGGTATCCTGATCTCAGGTCAATCTTGAAGAAGAAATTAGCTCCTTGGAGTTGATCAAATAGGTCATCTATTTGTGGCAAAGGGTATCGATTTTTAATGGTAAATTTGTTTAATTCCCGGTAATCTATGCACATGCAAAAAGATCTGTCCTTCTTTTTCACGAATAAGATCGGCGCTCCCCAAGGTGAGAAGCTTGGTCTAATGAAGCCTTTGCTGAGTAGTTCATTCAGCTGGCTGGACATTTCTTGCATTTCTGAAGGTGTAAGACGATACGGGGCTTTAGCTACAGGGGTAGCTCCGGGAATCAAGTCGATTCGAAATTCGACTTGGCGTTCAGGAGGGACTCCTATCTTTAGGGAACACATAAGGGAAATCACAGACTTCAGGGATATCCTTGATGCTTTTCACTTCTTGTGTCTTATCAACAACGTGAGCTAAGAAGGCGCAGTAATCTTTACGAAGATACTTCTGAGCTTTGACGCAAGAAATGATTTGAAGATTCGCACTAGATTTGTCGCCATAAATAATGAGAGATTCGTTACTCGGCAGATTAAGATGGATGGCTTTCTCATAACACAGGATATCAGCACAGTGAAAGACTTAACCAATCCGTGCCGATTATGATGTCAAAACATTTAATTGAGACCGGCATAAGGTCTATTCATAATGAATAGTCATTTAGAGTAAGTGTGCATCCTATGTATATGTCATTGGTACTTTCGGTTTTTCCGTTGGCCATCTCAGCGGTGAATGTATCTTTTATTTCTTTGGGATATTTTTTAGAAGGTGTTTAAACTTATGGCTTACGAAACTTTTCTCTGCACCGGTATCAAAAAGAATGCATGCGTAAGAGTCATTGAGAAGAAACGTACCAGTCACCACATTAGGATTCGCTACTGCTTCTTCATAGCCAATCGCCAAGACTCTTCCTGTACCACCATCGTTCTTTAACTTAGGACAATTTTTCTTGAAATGTCCTATTTCCCCACATTCATAGCATGCTTGGCCCACTCCTGCAGCAGGGACTTGAGAAATAGGTTGCGCTGGTGCCATATAGAAACGGGCAGTATGCCCCTTTCTGTTACAATTCTTGCAGTGCATTTCTCTGCAAGCTCCAGTATGGTGGAAATTGCATTTATTGCACTTTGGCAAAGATCCAGCATATCTACATGGGGTTGCTGGAATGGTAGACAAAGTGGGTAGAACAGGAGTTGGAACCGCAACAGGAACAATAGCAGCGTGTGTTGCCACTGTTTGTTACTTTTTCGAGGGCTCTTGAGACGATTGCCTTTTTCTCTTGTTCCCGAATTTCCTCTTATTACCGCTCCCTTCCTTAGGTTTCTCCAGGATAGGTACCATAGAGCCATGACGAACTCCGTGGTCTACTAGTGTTTGTGCGAAACGCTTGGCACTGTCAAAGGTGAGAGGGTTAACAACTATAACATTTCCTTGTATCTGAGGAGAGAGTCCCCAAATATACCTCTCAACTTTCTTGCTCTCGGTGGGAACCATCCCTGGACACAGAATAACCAGATCACTGAACCTGGCAGTATATGCAATTATATCGGAGTCTTTCATCGTCAGACTCCAAAGTTCTTCCTCTAGCTTTTGAATTTCGCCGCGGGGACAATATTCTGCTAGCATCAGGGTTTTTAGATCATCCCAGCCCATAGCATTGGCGACTGGAAGGGATAAGGATTTGACATAGCCATTCCACCAGTAAAGGGCTCTGTCCAGGAAGGTACATGCTGCAAACTTGACTTTGCTTGCTTCAGGGCATGCACAAATCTCAAACACTGATTCTATTTTCTCGAACCAACGTGTCAGAGTAATGACACCTCCGGTGTCATCAAACGTTCTGGGATTTGCATTTGTAAAATCTTTATATGAACACTCACGAGGGTGTCCAAGACCTTCACCATGACCAGAAACTGGAGCACCATTGCATGATCCACTGTTACCACCAGAGTTGATTTGTGCCATGGCAGCATCCACTGCTGCCTGAAAGACAGCATCGTCAAATTGTGGAGGAGGTGGTGGCGGTGGAGGCGGTGTTGGTGCTTCATTGACATTGGTATGTCTCGGATTGTTTCTGGGAGGCATCTTTATCTATAATGATTTGAGAAAAATAATGATAAGTACTCAATAATGATCATGAGTCAGGTAATATTTGAACATGAAAATTTTCAATTCTAAATGTATCATTTCCTGATTTGTTATAGTGTTCTACTAAGCGAAAAGTCTACTAATATAAGTAAGAATTTGCCAATTTTGTTTATAGCAACACTTGTAATGAATTTGTATAGTTGAACATAATGAGTATGCTTTAAGTCTGTTAACAAAAATTTATGAAGTAAGATGTTTATGAAAATTGTAATAACTCCTAATGAAGTAAAATGCTTATCATTTTCATTAATATATTGTTTTATACATGAAGTTGGGAAAATTTTTACCTAGGTACAGGTCTATATTACATCAACAAAAAGGGAAATTAGACAGCATTATTACCTACGAGTAGTGTATTCACTTAATCATAGGATGGAGTTTTACATATAGTAAAAAGTAGTATATACATTCGATATCTTAATTTACATTAAAATAGAAAATAGAAGTAGTGTAAACACTACTTGCGGCGAGTACGGCTCTTAGTACTGGGCTCTGCCACATGGGGTTCTGATTCCCTTAAACGCCTCTTCAGTGTAGTCTGACGCTCTTAGAGTGCTCTCATTTCAATTTGAGCAGCAATCATTTCTACATGGAGCATGTCTGTGTGGTGAGGTTTCATCGTGATCTCCGTCTAGACGATGAATATTTGCGTCGTTTTGTTGGGAGGCAGCTGTGACTTCTAGAATTCGGTTGATCGATATAGGGGATTGATCAACTTGACGAGAAATACGGCGCACTATAACAGGGAGGGCCCTGTCAGCCGATCCTCCATTATTGATGTCATAAAAGTCTCTGTTCATACCAAATGGAGGACGTTGTCCTTGATGGTGGCTCCACCTGTGTAGTTCTTCACCCCATGCTGGGGTCGGACCATGAAAATGTTGTCTGGCTACTGGGTGTTGTACTCCTTGCGGTGGATTATATACCTCTGGTTCCGAGTCTGTGCCATCTGAATTTTCTTCTTCACTATCCTCCTCGGGATCCTCTTCAGGATCATCTTCTATCCAACCATTATTCCCTTGGATAGGGAAGTAGGGATCTCCAGGCGGAGGATATCTTGCCATAAGGTCTATACGAGGAATTTAAAGGTAAGATGTATAGAAATAATGTAGTTTTAGAAAATACTCCTATAGTATTTTAGATTTGTTCTATGTTCTAAAGTTCTTCTATATGAGTAGAGTTTGGTAAGTTTTAGACTTGTCGCAACACTATCATCACTCCCGAACACGTGTTGATCATATATCAAATAAATATAGTTGATCGGGTCATATTTATTCCAGATATGATTACATAACTGTCCAGGTTTAACTGTAGTGTCCAACATCCAAGTACTTTTATGTAGTTATTACTATGATACTTTTTCTGTATGTGTGAGTGTTAGCATACTTCTTATAAAATACTTGTATTTTAAAAGTATACTTGTAGTCAGAGCACTCTGGCCCCATTGTATTTATAGTTGTATATCTTTTATGAATTGATATACTGAGTTCACTAAAAACAATGCTCTGATACCAATCTGTCACACCCCTAAACCAGAACGGCGGAAACATTTGGGGGTGGAGGACTTCATGTATAGTATCACAACAACACATAATTAATCAAAGTACAAAAACAACCATTGTATTTACAAAGTTATAAGTTTTACAACTGTGTTCAAAACATAATGTATATGAACTCAAAAGTACAAGTTTAAATGACACGAGTTTATAGATCTTCGTCTTCTCAAAAAGTTGTGGTTGTACCTATATCACTGTTTCCCTGAGAATACAAGTAGATTTTGAAAAGGTGTCAACAATTAAGCTGGTGAGTTCATAAGGATGTTTGTAATTGAAATCTGTTTTCTTGTTTATTGATAAAGTAAACATGTTTTTCCCAGAAAATCCTATATTTTCTGCTATGTTATTCTGTAAACAAATTGTGTGATACTTTCTGTACTATAAATTTGTAAAATGTAGTTTAGTTCTCATTAAACCATAAGAAGTATGTTTTCTCTGTATTGAAATGGTAATCTGCCGACCTAGCTGTTGCAAGCAGCTTTGGTGCATGATTGTCAGTCTCGTATAGATCTATACACAAGTGTCACACTCCCCTTCAAGGAGATTCTGGTTATAATTTCAGGACTTTTGTTGGTACTTGGAAAAGTACGTGAAGATTGTCTCACAAATGCTATATTGTTGATTACGCATAAAATATTGAAAGGTTATTTTGAAATAAACATATTGTAAGTAAGTTTCATAAGTTTGTTTTTTTAGTAAAGTAATCTGTTTGTTTCCTAATAGTTATCCTCTATTTGTTTTCCGTTATGTTCTATGTTTGTTTTCCTGTTATGTACTTCGATTCTTGAAACCAATGAATTAGTCCTCTAAACCATACCTATTATAGTTTAGTTGTTTGTTTTACTGTAATTATCTGTAATACTGTTATTCCATAAAAATTCTCTGTTTGTACTCATCTAGTATCAAACAGTTTGAAAATCATTTTATATTTATATAAATGTAATATTTATATAATTGTGATTAATTAGATCTTCGATTAAATAACTTTACCCCAAGCCCACAACCAAACAATGAACAGGAAATGGGGTCAAATTACATATTCTAAATCTTTAGAATCCAAATTATATAATTTACACAGATATAAATATGTATTTTTTAGCAATTATAACAATTTAAAATATATTAAAACATTTAAAAATCTTTTGAGATATTAACACAATTTCATTGTGTTTCACCTGTATTCCCCCCTAAAATAGTTAAAATCATGAAAATGTAAGGGTATGAACTCACTTGATGGTGGTGATTCGGGCAACGTTTCGTTTTTTAGAAGAGAGTTTTCTTGATGAAACTGAGAGTTTTTGATGAAAAGTCGGCTTCACGCGGGCAGAGTTTCAGCTTAAAATTGAGGACTTCGGGGCTTCGGGGCTTGCTTCAAGAGGTAAGGAGGTTATAGGGACTTCGGAGGGTTTAGAAAGGCTTAAAGGAGTGTTTAAATGGAGAGAGGATTTGAAAATTCTAAACAAAACCCCGAGGCCTCACATCCTATTTATAGGAGGGTCTGGTCCTCGGTACATTGGGCGTAAAATTTACGTACGTTGGGCGTACTACTCAAAATCTCAGTACAATAGGCGCACTTCTTGTACGCGGGGCGTACTAGTTTGGGTCTTATCCGATCTTCGGACGTGGCGAGGCTACGAGGTACGCGTCGAGGCTAGTCTCATTACGCTGGGCGTAATATTTTCGTACGCTGGGCGTAGTGGCCACCTGGCTTCGGACGTGTTGTTTGAGTGAGATACGTGTCACTTGTGAAGAAAGAGGCTATGCGGTCAATCCGAGACCTTGCTTCCGAGTACGTTGGGCGTACTCTTGTACGCGGGGCGTACTTCTCTTTTCCAAACTTCAAAAATTCATATCATTCGCATACGAACTCTGTTTTTGAAGTTCTTTATATCCACGCGTAGGTGAGACCATGCTCTAAAACTTTCGTTTAGACTCCGTCGGCTAATTTTGAATTTTTTTTAAAGTTATATTTTTAACAGGCCGGGATAGGAAACGTCCGTTAAAAATTTATAACTTCTTCATCCGACGTCTGTTTTCGTCTGTCTTTTTATCGTTGGATTTCTTTTGATAAGATCTTTGATTCTTATTTAGGTTGTTTTGGCCAAAAGTTGCTCGATCTAAATTTCGAGTTTCGGGTTGTGTATTGTTGTGTCGAAACTTAGAAAAATCATAACTTCTTCATACGAAGTCAGATTTGGACGTTCTTTTTGTGGACATTCTCGGTTTAACGTATACTATAACTTTCATTTAGATAGTTAAGGCTAAAAAGCATTTTATCGAAAACTCACTTTTTACGTTAAACAGTGTTTTGCCGGTTTTGTCGTGGATTTTCAATAGTTCATAACTTCTTCGTTATAACTCAGATTTAGGTGTTCTTTATATTTTTGGAATCCTTGACACGATCTCTACCATTATATTCATCCCAAACAAGTTTATTTAGCATTTTATTTTTGAGGGTCGATTATGTAAATGCACATAGTATTCAAAAATTTCTCTTTATTATTATAAAAAGAACTACAAATTGATCTATACTATTACATTGATTCGAAATAACGGGTTGTTACAGTACATACTGTAAATCATACTTAACAATCATCTGAACAGAAGCTTATTTGTATGACGGATTCTGTCTTTTCAATCCACCTGGTCAAATTAACAATCCCTTCAGTTCCATGGAAGCTCTTTGGTTTGCAATTCATAAAGTCCTTGTAGGTACACATTCTGGCGATTCCCACATTGCTTTCATTTCTAATTCCACCTGTTGTGATATTAGCTAGAGCTGCAGCTATTCTCTAAGCTATAATTTCTTCAAGTTCCGCTGAACTTATTGAAGGGTTTATTTCTGGTGGTGGTTGCGGTTGTTGTTCTGTTTGTTATGGTTCTGATCATTGGTTAAGGTTTAGTCAAGCACTACTTCTTCTAGGCATTTTTATTTAGTTCCTATTATAAATACTAAGAATATTATGAGTTTTATGAAGTATTTTAATTAGTCATTAAAATACGAGTACTAATGACTTCAATTATTCTTCAAGGTATAGAACATAGTGAACGACTCTATTTGGCACATGATTATTGTAATATACGCTTCATATTTATTACCAATGGTTACATCAGTTTATTGTAGGTTTATATGAGAAAAGTTTCTAAAAACATTGCAAGGTTTACCACACCCTTGCTATAAACTTTTCCCCATTACCTGAACTAGTCTGATTTTTATCTCATATCTTACACAAGCACTAGTTCTACTCTATATACCAGTATCCTAGGTGATGGCCTAGTGCGTCCGTGACGTGAATCGTTTGTTCCTCAAGTGTTTGATTTCTTTGCTAAAGCTCTGCAGTACGTTCTTCGTTTATTTAGGTTAAATTGTAGAGTTCTAGTTCTGCAATCCTTGCGTCGTGAGTAATCATGTCGTTATAAGCGAAATTAATGTGATGATGGACAACCAACATTGCCTCTAGATCTCGAGTTCTCTGTCCTTCTAGCCTTCGTATCGTTCCTGAAAGATCAGTAGTCTTTTCTTCGACAATTTCCATTTTATTTTTGATTCTCACACTTTTCTCAAATAGCTGAGACAAAGTGTCAACTTCGGAAGAAGGTGAGAGATTTGGTCGGAATGATTGACCAATCTCATACTTGTTAGCAGCTCTTTCTTCTGCTACCCACCTATCAACCGTTTGGGCTATCCTTGTAGGTTCATCTTGAACTCTATGGGTATCCAAAGATGTCCCTTTGGATTCTTCTGAATCCTTAACCTTTTTGGTATGGACTTACGTGTCGTGCATTTCATCTTAGCTCCTCCTAAAAATTGATGATAAAGGGTATTTATTTGGGGTAAGGAAGATGCAACTGATTATGTATCTTCCATAGGCTCGCTTTCTTCCATTAGTTCTCTATCTTCTAGTTCGTTGGAAGGTAAAGGTGCTCCATTATCAGAGGGTATTGGATAGAAGATAGATGGATTCATAGGGTAGTAAGTATCGCCTGTCAACATAGGGAATGAAACTTCTTGCTCTTCATCTGTATCTTCTACGATTATCCATTCTCGAGAATGAGCCATCTCGAATTCCTATTTTGAATCAACAAGTGTTTAGTCTATCAAATATTACTTGCAATTTGAATAGTCCATATGATCTAATCATAATAAAATGTAGTTGCACACCTACACCTAGTTGTGAAGGACTACTTACGGGAGCGGTGACAGGATAGACACGTCGCTTTGGGTTGTTGAATTTCAGAACGGCTATATGCTAAAATGATCATGCCCTTTCGACTGTCCTGACTGGTCGGTTCCTTATCATCTAGACCTAAAGTAACAAACAGTAATTAATAAAGCATGAATACAATAAATAAGAAATATAGAGTCATATATAAAGACTCGAATCCTTGGTAAGAATACACCTAAACACCCGGAATGCTTTTGATCTCAAGGATTTAGATCAAATATTCCAACTAAACTGTATATGTGCGTAGGTCCTATCACAACTAGGTGTAGGTGCGCAACTACATTTTATTATGATCATATAACATGGATTATTCAAATTGGAAGTAATATTTGATAGACTAAATACTTGGTGACTCAAACTAGGAATTCGACATGGCTCATTCTTGAGAATGGATAATCACAGAAGATACAGATGAAGAGAAAAAAGTTTCATTCCCTATGTTGGCAGGCAATCCTTACTACCTTATGAATCCAACTATCTTCCATCCAACACCCTCTGACGATGGAGCACCTTTACCTTCCAACGAACTAGAAGAGAGCGAACCAATAGAATAAAGTGATCCTATGGAAGAATCAAAATCAGTTGCATCTTCCTTACCCCTAATAAATTCCCTTTTATCGTCAATCTCCAGGAGGAGCTAAGATGAAACGCACGGCTCGTAAGTCCATACCAAAATGGATAAGGATTAAGAAGAATCCAAAGGGGACATCTTCAGATACCCATAGAGTTCAAGATGAACCTATAAGGATAACACAAACGGTTGATAGGTGGGTAGCAGAAGAAAGAGTTGCTAACAAGTATAAGATTGGTCGATCATCCCGACCATATCTCTCACCTTCTTCTGAAGTTGACACTTTGTCTCAGCTGTTTGAGAAAAGTGTGAGAATCAAAAATAAAAAGGAAATTATCAAAGGAAAGACTACTTATCTTTCAGGAAGGATGCGAAGGCTAGAAGGACAGAAAACGCGAGACCAAGAGGCAGTGATGGATGTCCATCATCTCACTAATTTCTCTTATAGTGACATGATTACTCACGACGCATGGATTGCAGAACTAGAACTCTACAATCAAACCTCAAGAAACGAAGAACGTACTGGAGAGCTTGATCAAAGAAATCAAGCGCTTGAGGAACAAATGATTCACGTCACTGACGCACTAGGCCTCACCTAGGATACTGGTAGATAGAGTATAACTAGTGGTTGTGTCAGATAAGAGATAAAAATCAGACTAGTTAAGGTAATGGGGAAAAGTTTATAGCAGGGGTGTGGTAAACCTTACAATGTTTTTAGAAACTTTTCTCATATAAACCTACAATAAACTGATGTAACCACTGGTAATAAATATGAAACGTATATTACAATAATCATGTGCCAAATAGTGTCGTTCACTATGTTCTATACCTTGAAGAATAATTGAAGTCATTAGTACTCGTATTTTAATGACTAATTAAAATACTTCATAAAACTCATAATATTCTTATTATTTATAATAGGGACTAAATAAAAATGCCAAGAAGAGGTAGTGCTCGACTAATCCTTAACCAATCATCAGAACTACAACAAATAGAACAACAACCGCAACCACCACCAGAAATAAAACCCTCAATAAGTTCAGCGGAACTTGAAGAAATTATAGCTTAGAGAATAGTTGCAGCTCTAGCTTATATCACAACAGGTGGAATTAGAAATGAAAGCAATGTGGTAACCGCCCGAATGTGTACCTACAAGGACTTTATGAATTGCAAATCAAAGAGCTTCCATGGAACTAAAGGGATTGTTAAATTGACCAGGTGGATTGAAAAGACAGAATCCGTCTTTCAAATAAGCTTCTGTTCAGATGATTGTAAAGTACGATTTGCAGTATGTATTTTCGCTGATGCAGCGTTAACATGGTGGAACAGCCATGTAAATATAAAGGGAATTAATTGTGAAAATTCCATGAAATAGGAGGAGTTGAAGATAATGCTAGTAGAGGAGTATTGTCCTCGGGAGGAAATACAAAAGTTGGAACAAGAACTGTGGAACCTAACAATGAAGGGTTCATAGATAAATGGTTATACCGGTAGAATCAATGACTTTGCGGGGATGTATCAGGAAGTTGTAACCCCTAAATATAAGAAGATCGAGCGATATATCTGGGGTGTAGCATATTGACGCTTACGTGTATAATAAAGATGCACGGTCATTTTGCAATAAATGACTGATAGTATGTTCCTTGTTTAATATACCTGGAAATGTAAAGTAAATTTTACATACGTGTTTAGTTTCAAATTGTATCCTTGTGTGATTGACTAGTAAAATAGAATCCTTTTATCGTAAATTATACCTATTATAATTTATTTGTTCTGTTTGGTATGAACTGTTCATGAATGTACCCCTTTGCTTGACATATTACAAAGGGTATTGAAACTGATTGAAGTAATTTTTATATTCATATACATATAATATATATATATATATATATATATATATATATATATATATATATATATAACTTAAACGACATTCGGACAAATAACTATACCCTAAGCCCACATCCAAACAAGGAAAAGGAAATAAAGCGAGTTATTAGTCCTAAGCCCTTTAAATCTTATACCCGAATGGATGGCTGTGGTGTCTACTGTGAAGGCTCATGAACAATTCAAGAATTATTCTCTAGCGAAACTGGTGGGAATATTAAAGTCACATGAGAGTGCCTTGACTAAAGAAACGAATGTGGTTTCTAGCATGGGTTCCTTGGCCCTAATCTCCAAAGGAAAGAGTGCTGCTGAAGAAGAAGATTTGAATCTCTCTGAATATGATCTAATAAGTGAAGAGTATGCTTTGATGGTGTCAAATCCCAAGAAGTTCATCAAAAGAAGGTTCCCAACAAATAAGAACCGAAACTAGCAAGGTAGCTACAGTGCCGCGAAAACAAAGGAGGAACCGAAGAATGTTTCTCAGACCGAAGAACGAAAGAAGGAAGTAAAACTTGGAGGTGACTCAGGGATTAATTGTCACTACTGTGGAGGCAAAAATCACCTCGCCAGAGATTGTATGCTGAGAAAGATATCAGAAAAGAATGAAGATGAGGATGAGGAAGCGAACATCACACGATGATTGGAAGAAATCAAGAAAAAGAAAGCTGGATCTAATAACACTATGAATGCTCTTATTGTACAGGGAAATATTGTTGACGATGAGTTCGGAGGTGTTGAAGTTTGGTCCACAGATTCAGAAGATGAAGAAGTGAGGAAGCCTACTCATGGCAGGGCTTTGTTGGTGAAAGAATAGGATTTTGCAGGAAAGTGTCTAATGGTGACTTCTGGGGTGTCACAAAAGCGAGGCTATGCCACTGATGGGGAACTGGATGAAGCGAAGGAGCGTGAAGACAGGTGTTTTGCAGCGAAACCTGTCAGTGAGCAAATCAACGAATGCGATGAGTTGATCAAGAAGGTACAATCTATTCTTGTTTTCTTACAGATTCCCATCTCAAACTATGAAAAAGAACTAAATGGATTAAAATCTAAATTTTCTAGTATAAGTGGTAGTTTAACTCAAACTCGCGTCACAAACTCTAACCTAACTGATCAAATCAGCAGGGTATCATCAAAGAGTGAGGAGAGGCGTATGTGGAGTGAGCAGAAGGACAAGGATTTGATTAGGTGTAGGGATGAAACAATTTATTTGCAAAGAGATAATTTGAAGCTTTTGAAAC
This sequence comes from Lactuca virosa, assembly GCF_052849685.1. Lineage (NCBI taxonomy): Eukaryota > Viridiplantae > Streptophyta > Magnoliopsida > Asterales > Asteraceae > Lactuca > Lactuca virosa. Next base: position 163,623,566 of record NC_136428.1, read on the forward strand.
AACGAAATGTTTTTTGTTTAATTGCTAAAAGGTTATATACCAACATTACTCAATTGCATCTTGATTGTGAAATAGGGAAGAAGATACATCGTATGATTTTACCTTTCCTTGAGTTAAAGGAGGACGAAATCGATGCCGATGCATATAACTGTGAAAACATTATTTCTTCTGATGATATTTCTCCTGCTTACAAAATTGGTCTTGACAAAATAGAGTCCTTCATTAAGTCAAAAGACCATAAGGACATGCTCAAAAATTTGTTGGATGAAAATGACAAATTAAAGATCAAAACCGAAACTGTACATAAATTTGACTCTTTGAATGCCAATTTGAGTTCAGAAAATAAAATTGATATTGAAAACACTTCTGAATTCAACGAGGATGATGATATGAGTGTAATATCTGTAGAAGATGAGGTGTACTGTTCTGAGTTTGTCAAGAGCGAACCCGAAACCAACAAAAATCTTATTTCTGAAAAATCTGTTGAGTTCACTCGTTTATCCAAAGACAAAACCAAAGTCCTTAAGGAAAAGGCTGTTGTATATCAAAAGGTCCAGACGACTCCAAATCAATTTTATGCAGTTTATGGAGTTACTCAGCAACAGACAGCCGAACTGACAGCATCAGTAGCAGAAGATAATGCTGATGGTTGTGATGAGTTCTTCTGGTCAGCACCGATTGATAACGCTGATGAAACAGTCGGTCTATCCACCAAAACATCATGGAGAGTAAAAGGAAGGTATGTGGCAGAACCACTTAATGATCCTACAAGCTTTGATGTGCCCAGCACAAGTGGTACCAAAACTCCTTCAGGCGAACCGATCATGATGTCAAGCGAAACCTCTTCGCTAAAGAGTGAAACTCATGCTCAAAGACCAAAGAAAAAGGCCAACATCCACAAAAATCCAAAACAGGTGTTAGAACGAAAGCATCAGCGAAATTTGAGATACAAGAAGAATCTCACTGAAAGGAAACAGTTTTGGCGTTCTCAAAACCCTAATTACGTTCGCTATGAAAAACCCTCCAAGCCAAAGGAAGAAGCAAAAGCAAACTCAGCTTCTTGCGCTCAACATAATAAAAATAGCCGAAAGAAGAGTTTCGGTCCCCAGACTCAAAACAACCGAAAACAGAGTATCGGTCCTCAAAGGCACAACAACCAAAAGAGAAGTTTCGGTCCTCAGACGGACAACAACCGAAAAAGAAGTTTCGGTCCTCAAGATGAGAGAAACCAAAAGGGTGGTTTCGGTCCTAGACCAACAAATAAGAGGAACCGAAGGGAAAGTAGTTTCGGTTCTCAACCAAGTAAGAGCAATGACCGAATGCTTTACTCTGCTCCCAACTCTCATCTTTCTCATTCCGATCCTCACTCACAGAATGATCGAAAGGGAAAAGGAAAGCTCTTTCCAGAAAACGCAAAGAAGACGTCGTTTAAACCCAATTTCGAGAACCGAAAGTCTGCCAACGTCAAATTCTCAAATTCTAAAACTAAACCTAAAGTACTCAACTCAGATAAAATCAAAGTTTTCACCTTAAAAAGAAAAGACGAAACAACCTTAATAAAAAGGACCTTTTTAGTTGATGTTTCTCTTACAATTCCCTGTTCTGTAAAAGGCTCACAAGGACCCAAGAAACTTTGGGTTCCTAAATCTGCTTAATTTTTGCAGGTAATTCGTGACGAGCAGTTTGACGATGAATGGTACATAGACAGTGGTTGCTCGCGTCACATGACAGGAAGAAGGGAAGAGTTGAGGGAGTTTTGGTCCTTAACAAATGGTGGAAGTGTCAAGTATGGTAATAATTCTTTTGGCACGATTAAAGGATATGGTATGATAACCAATGGCGAGTTCTCGATAAGAAAAGTGGCGTATGTTGAAGGTTTACAACACAACCTTATCAGTGTTTCTTAACTGGTAGTTGGTACCGGGTTAAAAGTTTCGTTCGATGACGATGGCTCAGAGATTGTTGAAAAGAAGACGAACAATATTCTGCTGAAATCAAAGCGGAAAGGAGAGATGTACCCTCTGAATCTCAATCCCATACGAGGGAAACCAGCAATCTGCTTACTAACGAAGGCTCAATCAAACGAAAGCTGGCTTTGGCACCGAAGACTCTCCCTTCTCAATTTTAAAGACATAAACAAACTGGTGCTTGGGGATCATGTTCGAGGTCTTCCTGTTCTAAAGTTCGATAAAGAACACATGTGTGCTGCATGTGAAATGGGAAAGCAAAGTCGACAGAGTCATCCTTCTCGAGTCAATACGAAAATTATTGAACCACTTGAATTACTTCACATTGATATATGTGGTCCATCTTCAATCGAAAGTATTGGCGGTAACAAGTATATACTTGTCATAGTGGATGACTTCTCTCGGTTTACTTGGGTGTTCTTTTTGAAGCAGAAATCAGAGGCCACTCCAAAGCTTAAACTCTTTATCAAGCAGATAGAAGTTCAACTACGGAAGATAGTTCGAAATATAAGGAGCGACAATGGGTTGGAGTTCAAGAACAAAGACTTTGAAGATTTTCTTGTAGAGAAGGGAACAACTCACAACTTCTCGGCTCCATATACTCCACAACAGAATGGAATTGTCGAAAGGCGAAACCGATCTTTGTGTGAAGTAGCTCGAACCATGCTGAGCTTCGCTTCTCTACCTCTATATTTCTGGGCTGATGCCATTGCTGTTGCATGTTTTACACAGAACAGATCTTATCTCAACAAACGTTTCTCCATCACTCCTTATGAGATCTTGAACAACCGAAAGCCTAACGTAAAGTTTTTCCACGTGTTCGGTTTAAGATGCCTCATCTTCAATTCAAAGGAGCACCGAAACAAGTTTGATGTCAAAGCAGACGAAGGAATCTTTTTGGGTTATTCCTTAACCTCCAAAGCATATCGGGTTCTCAACAAGTGTTCAAAGAAAATAAAGGATACCTATTATGTTACCTTCGATGATAACTACGTCATGAAATTAAAGGCAACCGAAGGTTCTGTGGAGGAAATATTTCCAAAATCTGTTCATGTTACGGTACCAATATCAAACCTCTTTGAGCAATACATGCTGATATTTGACGAACCAGAAAAGGCTATTCTCTATGAATCTAAAGCTGCAAACAACAAGGTAGATAACTTGAAGAAGATAATCGATGATGTTGCGAAGAAAATGGCAGAAGAAGAACCAATAACAACCGAAAAGCCAGACACAAGCGAACCTCCAACAGATAGTTCTCCTATTCAGGGGGAGGGTTCGTCCTTTCAAGATAACCAAAATTCACCATTCCAGGGGGAGAATTCTAAGCCTGAGACTGAGGAAGTATCTTCATTCGAGAGGGAGAATGCGAATACAAACGATGACGATACTCAGTCAGAATTTGAAGAAGAAGTGAATGCTGAACTGGATCCCTCATATGATCCTAGTTACCCTCCTCTCACCAAATGGACCAAAGATCATCCACAAAAACAAATTATTGGTGATTCGACAGAAAAGGTTCTCACACGATCACAACTGAAAGCGAAACAAACTGCACTTTTCTCTAAGGTAGAATTTTGCATGTTTAATTCGTTCGTCTCCAAAGTCGAACCAAAGACGATCAAGACTGCACTCGATCACTCTGATTGGGTACAGGCGATGCAAGACGAACTCAATGAGTTCGAGCGAAATAAAGTGTGGAGACTGATTCCAACACCAAAGGATTCTTCTGTGGTTCGATTAAAGTGGGTTTTCAGGAACAAGATGGATAAGGAAGGAAATGTGATACGCAACAAGGCAAGATTGGTCGTGAAAGGTTACTGTCAAGAAGAAGGCATAGATTACGAAGAGACCTTCGCTCCAGTAGCAAGGATAGAATCGGTTCGTATCTTTCTCGCCTATGCTGCACACAAGAACTTTGAAGTATTCCAAATGGATGTGAAGTGTGCCTTCCTAAATGGAGAACTGGAAGAGACGGTGCACGTGGAGCAACCACCGGGTTTCGTGAACGAGAAGTATCCAGATCACTGCTACATTCTGGACAAGGCAGTCTACGGTCTCAAGCAAGCACCAGGGGCATGGTATGAAACTCTAACTAGATTTCTCAAAATGTCTAAGTTTAAACAAGGTTCGGTTGACCCAACCTTCTTTCGTAAGAAAGAAGGTGACCACCTTACGATCGTTCAGATTTACGTTGATAATATCATCTTCGGTTCCACAAATCCTAGCTTAACAGCTGAATTTAGGAAGTTGATGGAGACTAAATTTGAAATGAGCTCAATGGGTCCTATTAACTTTTTCCTTGGCTTAAATATAAGACAGGGACCCGAAGGCATTTTCATTAATCAAGAGGCTTACATGAAGACCTTGCTAGCCAAGTTTGGAATGACGGGAGATTCGAAAGTAAAGGTTCCTATGGCGTTTGGCACAAAGCTAACACCTTCTCTGGACAAACCGGCTGCTGACATGACTCTTTATCATCAGATGATAGGGTCTCTAATGTATCTAACAGCAATTCGACCAGACATAATGTTCTCTGTTTGTTATTGTGCCAGGTTTCAAGCAAATCCACGTGAACCTCACCTGCTAGCTGTAAAGAACATCTTTTGGTACCTGAAGCGAACCTCTTCTCTTGGTTTATGGTACCCTGCCAAATCAGGATTCTTTGTCCAAGCATTCTCAGATGCTGATCTTGGGGGATGTGGACTGGACCGAAAGAGTACCACTGGAGGATGCCAATTTCTGGATGGCAAACTTGTTAGCTGGCAATCCAAGAAACAAACTTGTGTGTCTCTCTCCACTGTCGAAGCAGAATATATAGCCGCTGCATCATGCACATATCAGGTCATTTGGATACAAAGTCAACTTCGAGACTACGGCCTGAACATGAAGAAAATCCCACTATACTGTGACTTAGAGAGTGCAATTAGGATTTGTCATAACCCAGCGCAACACTCAAAGACGAAACACATAGCACTGAAGTATCACTTTATCAAGGATCATGTGGAAGATGGTAACGTTGAAATTCATTTCGTAAGGACCACTGATCAGTTGGCTGACATCTTTACTAAGGATTGCCAGAAGCAAGTTTTAATAAATCCTACAAGGCATAGGAATGATGGAAGCTGAATCTCTACCGAAATCTCGTTTGTCTCAATAAAAGTTAGAAGCGAAATAGAATGAACGCTCGGTCCATTTCGGGTTCGGTTCTTCCGGGAGCCGAAATGAACCGAACGCTTGGCCTATTTCGTGTTCGGTCTCACCGGGCTCGGTTCGCTTCTCATCTCCAAAAGATGGTTTCGGTTGTACAGTATGTATACTCTTTTCTCGCAATTTCCTTTATGTTTTTCTTTTTATTTTCATAAAATTCAAAATATTTTTTTCTGTTTTATTTTTTTCAGAAACTTCAAAACTCAAAAATATTTTCTTTCATTTTATTGTAATTTTCTTTACTCTTAATATAATTTGTATACAAGGACCATTATTAATGATGGAGCTGGGGCAGGTATAATTCTTTATCTATGTACTAGCTAAGTGTCCCTAGAAGCATGCTGCTGCATGTTGACCCAAGCCTCAAAAGATTTTGAGTGAAGCCTTAATAACTTGATATACACAAATCATGTCTTCCCAATCAGGCTGTCAAATTCACTCTAATCATGAGCTACCTTACTCTTCTTAAATGGAGTTAAGAGTTTTTCTGCTTAGTTCACCTTTTATAGCAGAGGTACATTCGGCTCTTTTACCACCTCTTATTCATTCTCCATCATATTTCATCTCATAAATGTAACCCTTGAGACTATCAACATTTCCACTGAGGTTTACGGTTACACAACTTCTGTGTTAATGATCTTAGTTTCGTGCCACTACGTGCTAAGTGAAACCCAAAAATTCAAAACCTTTAACGCATTGACGGTGAACAATTACATGTTCTAGCTTTCACCTTTGAATTAACGAAATCCCTTTTGTGGAAGTACCTTGAAATCTCCTTTTTATTATGAGAGATCCTTATGAAAATGTCTTGCACCATGACTTTTCTTCCCAAAGGATCCAGTTTTTTTTTTTTTTTTTGAGATTTCTCATTAACTTTATCAACAAGTCACTGAATATGTTCCAAACCTACTTGTTTAACAGGCCACAACGGTCTCACAAGTACTTCGTTCTATTTTCGGTCTTATATCAAGTATCGGAATCCAGAATTGAAGCGAAAGCCACCCTTAATAGCCTTATATAGAAAAGATGCCTTTCGATGCTTCTCAACAAGTACTTGATTGTAATTCAACGGGAATCCAAACAAGCACTTTGAAGTCTCTCTTGACTTTGAAGGAAGAGATTCGTGCCCAGGATCCACTGCTTTATGTCTTAACTGACATCACAAATTCCCTCAAAGAGTTTGATTTATTTCTTTATCTTTGACACTACCTTGCACGAAAATCTTGTATTTTCCAAAAGTCTTGTTTGGTTATTTATATGCTATTCATAAATATATAGCTTCAGTTCCTAACGATGTAATACAGTTATTTCCAAACGAAGGGATGGGTCAATATTCAGCCTTTGGTAATCCTGGTAATAAAGATTTGATTAAAGATTCAAGCGGTGACTCAGCAGGGAGTGTAATCGATTGATGATATGGAAAGAGGATAAGTATGGAAGGCGCGAGAATTTGAATCGTTACCTAATCATGCGTCATCAGCTGCTTTATCGGCGTTGCTAGTTGTCAAATCGCGCTTTTTTAGGCGTCGTTTCCCCAATTAATGGAATCATTGCTTGTGATTTTTCTCTCTCTTCAAAATCGTATATAAGGGATTGATTTATGTGGCATTCTTCTCTACCACACTTCATCTCTCTCAAGCAAAAGAAGGCGATTTAATTTCCACTGTTCATCTTCTTCTTCATCACGCTTCAACAATGGTAGAATCTTCCTCTGTTCAAGAAACCACTGGACGCTCCACTCTTCTCACAATCAAGGCCAACCAGAACTTGTTGATCGATCTTACACCGTTCCTCTACGATACTTACATGTATCAAGTGGTGGAATGCCTAAAATATTCCCCACTCGTCAAGGCTCTCTCAACGGTGGAAGTCGTACCAATGGCATGCCTCTCCCAACTTTATTCCACTACTACATACGACAAAGGTGCAGAGAAGATTTACTTCGACATTCTCAACCAAAAAGCTTCAATCTCCAAGAGCCGATTTTGCTCGTTGCTAGGGCTCACTTATGACGAATCCATGGTGAACCCTGATTCCATCTCCACAGGTCAGCTTTTCTCTATGTTCTACAACATGGGATACATTGAAACCCTAACTACTGTGACCAAGTTCAAGAAATCATGCCTTCCTCCTCAATGGAACAGCCTCTTCACCCTTCTTTTCAAAGGGCTTTCTGAATGGAGTGCAGGATCTGATGGTGCTAGCAAGTCTTTCATGACTCTGCTTTATGGACTGTATAATGGTGTCAACCTTGATTATGGTTTGATTCAATGGCTTCAACTTGTCCAAAGTTTGTCATCTGCTTCTCGCCACACAGAAATTTCTTGTGCCTGGTTTTGGACCATTATCACTCAATGGATTATGGAGCGTTATCATGTTCCTATCATGGCAGACTCACTTCTCTCCTCCATTGCTATCATTTCATACCACTAACATCAGTGTCACTCATTCGTCGAAGTTTCACTTCGTTGGCTCAATTCCTGAGGCAATGTATGCTTGTGTGTCCCCTGCGAGCAAGATTATTCAGGAGTACAAGAAGCTCCCCTCTTTTGGTCCAAGGGAACTTTCTCCTGCAATGATAAAATCTATTGAGGACGCAGACAAACCTGCTAAGTGGGGCAAGAAGCAAGAAGCGAAAAAGGGGGATAAAGGAGGTCAAGTATCAAAGGTTCAGACTCCAAGGAAGCGAAAGTCTGAGAAGGCAGCACCTTCCCAGCCCAAGCAGAAGAAGGCCAAGAAACCTGCTCGGAAGCTTATTTGTCACACCCCAAAACCGGAACAGCGGAATCGTTTAGGGGTGGAGGACGTCATGTTTAGTATCACGAGATATGTATATGGTAAGCAAGTAATGAACAACCATTTCATTTCGAAAGAAAGTGTTTACAATGTGTGTGTTCACAAAACATAGAATTCATACACAAATAACAAAACAAGACTTGAAGCTATAATGCTTCATCTTCTGAATCCCCAACGCGAGCACCTGTCTAATATTCTCCTGAGAATACAAGTTATTTGAAAGAGTTGATCAACAATTAAGCTGGTGAGTTCATAAGAGTTTAGTGATGTAAGTAAGTTGTAAAGTGTTGTTAAAAATGTAGATGTAAAATGGTGTTAAAAATGTAGTTGTAACATGTAGTTGTAAAATGTCGTAAGTTGTAAGTCTTGTTTTGAAAAGTTCGCTTGTTCCTCTAGAAAATCATGTATTTCCTACTTTGATGGAAGTTTAAGTAAAATGACACTACAACCCATTCTATGGGTACTAAGTGGGTACAAGTTATATAAGACTCAGAGTAAACAAACAATCGATTGTGCGCATCTGCCCTAAGCTCACAACCAAACAAGGAACAAGAATTAAGGCGGATAGCACCCATTCCATTGGTTGTTAGATCATCGTCATATATAACCCTGGTGTAATAACTTGTTACTCATGGAGTTAATTGTAATGTTTCTGTTATATCTAATGAAGAAGTTCTTTAAGAAAACCCTTATTTCTTATAATAAAATAGTGACCACAGTGACTACTTTTATAATAGCCTAGTTTATACTGCTATATATAATCTAATATCGGATAGAAAGTTAATTGAGCGAATCTGCCCTAATTCCACAACCAAACGAGGAACAGAAATTAAGGCGGAAAGCACACATCCAACTACCTATTGGGTATTAGTTTTATACATAAACATGGTGTATAAACTAAGGTATTATAGAGTTACTCACCTAAGGTCTTTTAAATTGTACTGGTTTAATAAAATGGATTAAACCCTTTATCGGGAAGTTTCTAGTTCTGTATACCAAAAGTACTGAAAGTATGTTTTGTACTAGAAAAACTGTGCTTTGACTCTGTGTCCTATAACCTGACCCATACCTGGTACCCTTATGATGACTCAATGTATACTAAGCATACATATATATAGAATCGGGTAGAAAATAGATTGGGTGAATTCGTTCCAAGCCCACAACCAAACAAGGAACAGGAAATGAAGCAGAGAGCACACATCCTATTACCTGTCGGACCCTATTGGTATATATATATCCTGTTATGTATACATTAAGGAATCATAAGACTAGCAGTATGGTCCTATCTTTTACTCGTATCCTTCTACCAAGGCATCTTCTGTTATGTGCTAGACTCGACTGTTCCGTTTGTCGTTTGTAAGAATGTATATTTTCCCTAGTTTATAACTATCTTGACTCGAAAATAGTTTGGGTTGGACTTTCAAGTGGTACCGTCACTTTATGAAAGAAAGGGAAGTGTAAGTACACAGTTGTCGTTTATAATGACATGCGGATGTACTAATAACCTAAAAACATATTTGTTTTATTACGGTTATAATGTGAAGGCTAGAACCCTTACTATACGCTCTCCCTGTCAGGAGATTAGGGGAACTAAACACGACCTCTGTAAATTCTTGCAAGCCATGTAATTCACATTAAAGTATATAATCATGTATACCCAATATAACTATCACCTTTTGTTTAAAACAATGAGTTAGTGATTCATTGGTATAATTAGATCTTGTATGTGTGTTCTCATGCTATAGCAACCTATCTTGTTTGTTTTGTACTGTATCTTGTACGTTCTGTTTGTTTCTAGTAATTGTGTGTTCTCTCTGTATGGTATTGTTTGATTCTCTTCACTATCTGTTCTGTATGGTATTGACTCTTTGTGTGCTTCATTGTACTAGAAGTAATGAATAGCATTCTCCTAAACTATACCTATTATAGCTTACTAATGTTCTACTTGGACTGTTACTGGAAAGACTCGTTTATCTACTAAGTTATGTTTGTACTTTAAAAACAAAGTTTTGTATAACTAGAAAGTAACATAACTTTAAAAGAGTTTTGAAATGTTTTGATGACTTATAAATGACATAAGTAACATTTTGAAAGATGTTTATAACAAACATTTACACAATTATCATTGTGTTCAACTTGTATTCCCCTCCTTAAAACAGTTAAAACAGTTAAAAGATTCATTACGGGGTATGAACTCACCTGATGTGGGTGATTCAAACGGGTATGCGTGTAAGGATGAGGAGTTCCACGAATGAAGTCCCGAGACACAATAGGTCCTAAATGACATACAAGGACACATATTGACATGAATATAGTGTTTATAAACAACTATATGAAAGGAAACACCTTCCGGGACTAGGAAACACCTTGATCAAGTGTTGGAATCACATGTGATTCAACAAAGGAAAGTGAAATGGCACTAACATGAGTTTACGGTTTAGGGACCAACTCCCTTAGAGTTTACGGTCGTAAACCCATGAGTTTACGGCCTTAAACTCATGGTACTTCTACCCTTTTGTGTTTTGAAGTCTTAAAGGTCATAAGGAAGCATCCTATCTTCAAGTCTAAGCCTTAGGAAGTGATTGGGGCAACATTTCACCCCTTTGTAGAGTTTACGGCCCATGGACCACTTTTCCATGAGTTTACGGCCGTAAACTCTAATGGTCCTTGATGTTTTCGATGTTTAAGGTCCTATACACTTCAAGGAAGGGTTATGGGTCACTTGCCTTGCATTCTATATGGTTTATGGCCCTAATGGCCACCAAAAAGGGGTTTACGGTCTTGGGAGTTTACGGCTGTAAACTCCCTTTGATCTTGTTTTCTTGATGTTTTCAAGCCTCTAAGCATGGATACTAACTAGATATGAAGTATTGGGAAGTGTACTTACGATCTAGAAGCTTGAAATGGTTGATATTGGCCAAGAACACTAGTGTGTGTTCTTGGTGAAACTTGAGGATCTATGAAAAAGAGTGATTCCTATGGATGAAATCATGGAAGGACACTAGATTAAGTGATGTATCAACAAATCTAGGAAGAATACTTACTTATGTGAAGATCTTGGAAGGAAACCTTGATGATACTTGAGAGGATTTGAAGGAAAATCGGCCAAGGAAAGGAAAGAATGGGAAAAATGGCCAAGTATCATATATATACCCTTGAGTTTACGGCCACATGAGTTTACGGCCGTAAACTCATGGTCTTGTGGCCGTGAACTCGTTTAGATGAGGTTTAGGTTTGCTTTGCTACACTGTGGTTCTAGCAGGTATTTTCTGACACTTAATCCTTAAGTCTATTAGGCTCAAAACTCCTTAGAATGACCTTTAACCGGGCTAGAACTCAGTACTAATGAGTTTGACACTCATTTGAGTTGATTGACTGGGCTTAAAAATTAAAAATTTTTCCGGGTTGTCACATTATTCTTCAATCATCAAGTGACTCGGACTCCGAGTACGTGCCTACTGGTCATCAACATCCCATACCTAGCGAATCTGAGAGCGAAAGCTTAGATGATGAAGGTTCGGCTCGTGGTGGTACACCACCTCGTTCGCCTACACCAGAGGTACATGTTCGCTCCAAGGCACCTTCTCCTCCACCTGTTTCCATTCCTATTTCCTTACCTCCCTTTTTCCCTATCATCACATCACAACCTTCCTCTACCATTCCCATTCCTACACCTATTTTCACTGACGCTACAACTACAACCTCCACTGGAGTTCAGACCAACGTATCTGATACGGGGGTTCGTTCTTCAGCACCCAAAACCCCTGTTACCACCAAACCTCCCTCTCCTAGCCAATCGACAGAAACCAATACCGTTCTTGGCGGTGAGGACTTGGAGTTTTATTCTACTTACTTCAGTCCTTATCGTGTTCAAAGCGATGATGATGAAGACGCTCCTCTCACCAAGCGACATCTCAAGGTTGTGACTGATAAGCTTGATCAGTTACTTTCTTCATCCTCTGTTGGTGGTTATTCAGAAGCTTCCCTTAAAGCTTTCTTCTCTTCCGTAGTCAAAGAACATGCTACCTCCATCTTCGATGCTGCAAAGGCTATTGATGCCTCTACCTCCCAATGCCAAAAGGCTTCGCTTGCTGTTGAAGCCTCAACAAAAGACTGCAAGGATGCGACCGCAAAAGTAGAAAAACTAATATCAGAGGCTCAACTCTTTTTGGATTCTTTGCAAGCAGCTGCTCAGAAAAACGCACAAACAGTGAACGCATCTGTTGACACTCTCACACGTTCACTGGAGGCAGAGAAGACACAACTTGAAGTGGCTCGAAAAGCTATTGAAGCTGCTAACGAAGAGCTTCATACTAAAGTTGATGATCGCTTAACTCAGCTTGAGGCCGAGCTTGCAGTCGAAAACAAAATAATGGATGAGCTGGACAAGCGAACTTCCCAGCTCAAAATTCAGAACTTAAAGATCTGAACCGCAACCAAAGAGCTTGACGATTTAAAGTCTGAACGAGAGGTGATTCGAAGCTCAGTGGGTGATATCCATTCAATCTTGTTGCATCTCCTGGACGCTCATGACTCCATTTTGACTATCTCCATTCGACGCCACTTAGCTGAGAAGCTACGACCTGCTTTGGATATCTTAAGTAGGATTGAGGGTGTTCCGGAGACTAGTGTTCTTCCGAAACAAGGGGGAGAAAACGTTCCACAAGGCAAGGCTGGCAAGGCTCAACCTCAACCCCCTCCAGAACCAAAAGCGACTGCTGGACCGAAGGATAATGTAGCTTCGGTCAGTAAGAGGGAAAAGAAAAAGAAGAAGATTAGAGAAGACGATGAAGATGATGATGATGATATTGAAGACATCATGAAAGGTAATCCTTCTAAACCTCATCAGAAACTCAAGCCTACTGATCAAGAGATTCGGGAGAAGTTGAATCTTTTGGAGAAAGAGTTGAAAGAAAAAGAACTCTTAGAGAAAAAGAAATCCATGTTTCCGGAATGGACCATTGAATCGCTCCAGAGGGAAGTCATTGATGAACCGAGCACTCACTGGCTTGAAGCTGTTATATCATTCAGTCTTGAGAACTCGAAGGATGCTCAATTCGATATGCCAATCACCCGAAGGTAGATCGGGATTTATTGGAGTTTTATCTAGAGTTTGCTCAGCCTCAATACTTGACATGGAGCACAAAGAAGATTACAACGGTCAAGGTATTGAAGCCCTCTTCGGCTGGGAAATTTGTTAATGTTAAATTCAAAGTGACCCGAGGCTCGGATAGCTCGGTCCATACTATTTCCCTGGCTGATCTACCGAACTTGAACCCGCACGACTGGATACTCCTCAACAATATTTTGTTGTCCAATCCTCAGGAGTATCGGTCGATCATTGATCACGTCAAGCGAATGCTTGTTTGCTACATTCACGAAGTAGCAAAGATGGATCAAGAAATCGCATCTTCCATTCACAAGCAAACTACGATAAAACCAATTGGAAGAACTGGCAATGTGAATGCGATGATCAAGGGAAAAATCGATCCTAAGTTTCATACAGTGATGTTCATTAGGGGCGAAGGTCAAAAGTGCTTGTTCGCTCTTATTGACAAGCACATGTTCTCTACTACTTGCTTGGTGCACATTTTGGAGATCATACACAGGTGTAATCAGAATAGTGAAGCTGACAAGAAGTTGTTCACCGATATGCTTCGTTGGTACATTCAGTTTTGGCAGACACTTCTTGCGATCATCCTTCGGTTGTTCAAGGTTGTGAAGCAGGTAAAGGTCACTCAACTGAAGTAGTCTCTCGCCTCATTTGACGCAAAGGGGCAGATTGTTGGGTCCAATTGTGTTGCGTCCTTGGGCTCGGTCCTTAGCCCAGTTTTGTTATCCGGTTTGAGCCTGTCCAACCATGATTGTTTTGTTAGGGTTTAGTATTTAAGGTGCATGCATGCATCCTTTGTTAAGGGCGTTTTAGTTATTATTCTGATCATTGTATTGCAAACCCTAGCTCGTCTCTACAGTGGAAGTTCTTAATCGAGCTCTGCTGAGGCGTGACTACATTTGAATCATTAAGCATTACTTGATTCTATATCGTGTTGATTGTGTTTGTTTGCTTTTATTGTTTAACCTGTTGAAGATCTAATCGATCTAAGAGTTTTTCAACTCAACAAAGATTATTGAACAATTTATTTTTGACGCTTATTTTCATCTCAATAAACTTGTATTTTTATTATTTCAAAATAAGTTACAATTTGACCTAGACTAATACATTGACTTGAAATATCGGGTTGTTACATTATCCTCCCGTTAGAGGGAATTTCGTCACAAAATTATTTCTAAAGTGGTACTCATGGACTAGGGAAAAGATGTGGATATTTTTTTTGTTTCATCTGATCTTCCCGTTCCCAAGTGAATTTAGGTCCTCGATTGACATTCCAGCGAACCTTCACTATTGGTATACGGCTTTGTTTTGTTCGTTTGACTTCCCTATCCATTATTTCCACTGGTTCTTCTATGAAGTGTAGACTCTCGTTTAATTCGATTTATCAAGTGGAATTACAAGAGTCTCATCATACATGCACTTCTTGAGATTTGTACATGAAAAGTGGGATGAATGTTACTGAGTTCATGCGGTAGTTTGAGTTTATAAGCAACCGGACCAATTCTAGAAAGAATTTCGAATGGTCCGATGTACCTTGGACTTATTTTTCCACTTTTGCCAAATCGTTCGAAAGAGTAATTTGAATCTATATATTTGCAAATCCTCAATATAGACTATGGAAATAGATTTTTAATATAAATTAAAACAAGATTCTCGCCCCCTAATTAATATAATTGTAATTATTCACCAAATAAAAACCTTCATTCTTTTAGATCAAAATGAGTTCTTAAGTTTTTATTTCAGGCAAATTGAAAATTGTTCGAATTGTGTAATCATCAATTACTGACATTGGTAAACGACCCAAAGAAATTTGATTATAATTCAATTCGTGACGATCATAAGTAGAAAGTTCATATTCTTCAGTCATTGATAAACAATTTGTTGGACAATACTCAACGCAATTTCCAGGGCGAGACTTTTAACAAAACGCGGTCACCAACCTGGAATTCCAATGTTTTTCGTCGTTTGTCTGCATAACTCTTTTGTCTGTCTCTAGAAGCTTTCATCCATTCCCGAATTTGGACAATCTTTTCTGTGGTTTCACGAATGATCTCGGGACCGGTTAGAGTACTATCTGGTACTTGGTTTTTGGCTAGTTGCGTATCTCCCACTTCAGCACAGCACAGAGGAGATCTGCACTTACGACCATAGAGAGCTTCAAAGGGTGCAACTTTGATGCTAGTGTGATAGCTATTGTTGTAGGAGAATTCAACTAGTGGTAAATGGGTATCCCAAACTTTACCAAAATCTATCACACAAGCCCTTAACATGTCTTCCAGTGTTTATATGGTTCTCTCACTTTGCCCATCAGTTTGAGGATGGTAAGATGTACTCATGTCAAGACTTGTTCCCAAGGACTTTTGCAATGATTGCCAAAACCGCGAGGTAAATCTACTATCTCGGTCAGAGATAATAGATATTGGCACACCATGCAATCGTACTATCTCTTTAATGTACGTCCTTGTTAACTTCTCCATTTTATCAGTTTCTTTTATTGGCAGGAAGTGTGCATATTTAGTTAGTCTGTTGACGATTACCCAAATGGTATCATGACCACCCGTTGTCCTGGGTAACTTGGTTATGAAATCCATTGTAATTCGCTCCCACTTCTATTCGGGAATTTCTGGCTGTTGGAGTAGACCCGAAGGCTTTTGGTATTCTACCTTGACTTTGGCACAAGTAAGACACTTGCCCACATAGGTAGCAATTTCGGCTTTCATGTTAGGCCACCAATAAAGTTTCTCAAGGTCCAAGTACATCTTATCTGAACCCAGGTGACTGGAGTATCATCTCTTATGTGCTTCATTAATGATAACTTCTCTGTAACCACCGAACTTTGATGTCAATATCCGGTCCATGAGATATTGGGCTCCATCACTTTTGATTTCCATGTTCTTGTCCATTCCTCTTAAAGATTCACCTACCACATTTTCGGGTTTCAAGGCCTCAAGTTGAGCCTCTTTGATCTGTGTGGATAGGTGTGAATGAATTGTCATGGTCAATGACTTTACTCGACGTCCCAATTATTCTTTTCTGCTGAGGGCATCAGCTACTATATTGGCTTTACCAGGATGATAACGAATTTCGCATTCGTAATCGTTTAGTAGCTCTACCCAACGTCGTTGTCTCATGTTCAGTTCTTTATGGTCGAAGATATGTTGAAAACTTTTATGGTCCGTGAATAATGTGCATTTTGTGCCATTGAGGTAATGTCTCCATATCTTCAGAGCAAATACGACTGCTCCCAGTTCAAGGTCGTGTGTTGTATAGTTAACCTCATATGTCTTAAGTTGTCTCGAGGCATAGGATATGAACGTTCCTCGCTGCATAAGAACACATCCTAGCCCTTGGTTAGACGCATCGCAGTATACTACGAAGTCTTCTGTCCCTTCTGGTGGAGACAAGATAGGTGCGTTGCACAGGGCTCGCTTCAGCGTTAGGAACGTTGTTTCTTGTTTCTCGCCGTAGCTAAAAGTTACACCCTTCTGAATCAGAGTGGTAAGTGGTTTAGCAACACGGGAGAAGTTCTGAATGAATCTGTGATAGTAGCCAGCAAGGCCTAAAAATTGTAGGATTTCCGTAGGCGTTTTGGGTGCTGACCAGTTCTGGATTGCGTTTATTTTGGAAGGGTCCACGTGTATTCCATCTTCACTAACCACGTGACCTAGGAAACCTACTTTCCTAATCCAAAATTTTCACTTTGAGAACTTCACATATAGCATCTCTGCTCTCAATGTTTGTAAGACTTGTCGGATGTAACAACCCGTTATTTCGAATCAATGTAATAGCATAGGTCAATTTGTAGTTCTTTTTAAAATAATAAAGAGAAATTTTTGAATACTTTGTGCATTTACATAACCGACCCTCAAAAATGAAATGTTAAATAAACCATTTTGGGATGAATATAATGGTAGAGATCGTGTCAAGGTTTCCAAAAATATAAAGAACGCCCAAATCCGAATTATAACGAAGAAGTTATGACCTATCGAAAATCCACGACAAAACCGGCAAAACACTGTTTAACGTAAAAAGTGAGTTTTCGATAAAATACTTTTTAGCCTTAACTATCTAAATGAAAGTTATAGTATACGTTAAACCAAGAATGTCCATAAAAAGAACGTCCAAATCTGACTTCGTATGAAGAAGTTATGATTTTGCTAAGTTTCGACACAACAGTACACACCCCGAAACTCAAAATTTACATCGAGCAACTTTTGGCCAAAACAACCTAAACGAGAATCGGAGATCTTATCAAAAGAAATCCAACGGTAAAAAGACAGACGAAAACGGACGTCGGATGAAGAAGTTATGAATTTTTAACGGACTTTTCCTGTCCCGGCCTGTTAAAAATATAACTTTAAAAATAAAGTCAAAATTAGCCGACGGAGTCTAAACGAAAGTTTTAGAGCATGGTCTCACCTACGCGTGGATATAAAGAACGTCAAACACGGATTTCGTATGCGAAAGATATGAATTTTTGAAGTTTGGAAAAGAGAAGTACGCCCATCGTACTCGGAAGCAAGGTCTCAGATTGACCGTGTAGCCTCTTTCTTCGCAAGTAACACGTATACCGGTCAAACAACGCGTTCGAAGCCAGGTGGCCACTACGCCTAGCGTACGAAAAGATTACGCCCAATGTAATGAGACTAGCCTCAACGCGTACCTCGTAGCCTCGCCACGTCCGAAGATCGGATAACACCCAAACTAGTATGCCCCACGTACAAGAAGTACGCCCAGCGTACTGATATTTCCAGTAGTACGCCCAACGTACGTAAATTTTACGCCCAGCGTACCGAGGACCAGACCCTCCTATAAATAGGATGCGAGGCCTCCGAGTTTCGTTTAGAATTTTCAAATCCTCTCTCCATTTAAACACTCCTTTAAGCCTTTCTAAACCCTCCGAAGTCCCGAGAACCTCCTTCCCTCCGGAAGCAAGCCCCGAAGTCCTCAATTTTAAGCTGAAACCATGCCCGCGTGAAGCCGACTTTTCATCAAAAACTCTCAGTTTCATCAAGATAACTCTCTTCTAAGAAACAAAACACTGCCTGAATCACCACCCATCAAGTGAGTTCATACCCTTACATTTTAATGATTTTAACTATTTTAGGGGGGAATACAAGTGAAACACAATAAAATTGTGTTAATATCTCAAAATATTTTTAAATGTCTTAATATATTTTAAATTGTTATAATTGTTAGAAATTACATATTTATATCTGTGTAAATTATATAATTTGGATTCTGAAGATTTAGAATATGTAATTTGACCCAATTTCCTGTTCCTTGTTTGGTTGTGGGCTTGGGGTAAAGTTATTTAATCGAATATCTAATTAATCACATTTATATAAATATTACATGTATATAAATATAAAATGATTTTCAAACTGTTTGATACTACATGAGTACAAACAGAGAATTTTTAATGGAATAACAGTATTACAGATAATTACAGTAAAACAAACAGCTAAACTATAATAGGTATGGTTTAGAGGACTAATTCATTGGTTTCAAGAATCAAAGTACATAACAGGAAAACAAACATAGAACATAACGGAAAACAAACAGAGGATAACTATTAGGAAACAAACAGATTACTTTACTAAAAACAAAGTTATGAAACTTACTTACAGTATGTTTATTTCAAAATAACCTTTCAATATTTTATGCGTAATCAACAATATAGCATTTATGAGACAATCTTCACGTACTTTTCCAAGTACCAACAAAAGTCCTGAAATTATAACCAGAATCTCCTTGAAGGGGAGCGTGACACTTGTGTATAGATCTATACGGGACTGACAATCTCGCACCAAAGCTGCTTGCAACAGCTAGGTCGGCAGACCTGTGGTGACAAATGTTGTAGCTTTTGTGACGCCTGAAGAACGTCGTGTTCAGGCCATCTTAGGTCATCTAGTATGGTTATAATAACTCACAATTTGGTATTGAACAAAATGATTAGTGTATGAATAAGTAACACTTCACGTAGTTTTATTTAATTATAAGACTATAATACAGTATATTACAAGTATAAGCACATATTACCATTTCAATACAAAGAAAACATACTTCTTATGGTTTAATGAGAACTAAACTACATTTTACAAATTTATAGTACATAAAGTATCACACAATTTGTTTACAAAATAACATAGCAGAAATTATAGGATTTTCTGGGAAAAACATGTTTACTTTATCAATAAACAAGAAAACATATTTCAATTACAAACATCCTTAAGAACTCACCAACTTAATTATTGACACCTTTTCAAAATCTACTTGTATTCTCAGGGAAACAGTGATACAGGTACAACCACAGCTTTTTGAGAATACGGATATCTATAAACTCGTGTCTTTTAAACTTGTACTTTTGAGTTCATTTACATTACGTTTTGAACATAATTGTAAAACTTATAACTTTGTAAATACAATGGTTGTTGTTGTACTTTGATTACTAGTATGCATTGTTGTGATACTATACATGAAGTCCTCCACCTCCGAATGTTTCCGCCGTTCTGGTTTAGGGGTGTGACATCGGAGATGTTGGCTATGCTCCTCCTTACTTCGTGAGTAGATAAGGATATTATCTATGAAGACTATTACGAATTTGTCCAAGTAAGGACGACACACTCTGTTCATCAAGTCCATGAACACGGCAGGTGCATTCGTTAATCCGAAAGGCATCACTACAAACTCAGAGTGACCATAACGAGTTCGGAATGCTGTTTTAGGAACATCCTCTTCCAGAACCCGTAATTGGTGATACCCGGATCTTAATTCTATCTTAGAAAAATAGCTGGCACCTTGTAGTTGGTCGAACAGATCATCAATACGAGGTAGAGGGTATCCGTTTTTGATGGTAAGTTTATTCAATTCTATGTAGTCTATACACATGCGAAACGATCCATCCTTCTTTTTCACGAACATGACTGGTGCTCCCCAAGGTGAGAAGCTTGGTCTTATGAAGCCCTTGCTGAGAAGTTCGTTCAATTGGTTGGACAGTTTCTGCATTTCTGATGGTGCAAGACGATACGGGGATTTAGCTATAGGAGTAGCTCCAGGTATTAAGCCGATTCTAAATTCGACTTGTATCTCCGGCGATACTCCTGGAAGATCGTCGGGAAAAATGTCAGGGAAATTACAGACTTCGGGAATGCTCTCGAAGTCCTTCACTTCTTGTTTCTTATCTACTACATGAGCTATAAAAGCACAGTACTCCTTGCGAAGATACTTTTGCGCCTTGATACAGGAAATGATTTGTAGGTTTGCGTTGGATTTGTCGCCGTAAATGATAAAGATTTCGTTACTGGGTAGGTTAAAGCGAATAGATTTCACGTAACATAGGATGTTGGCACGATTAGGACTCAACCAATCCATACCAACGATGACGTCCGAACTTTTTATGGTTACCGGCATCAGGTTGATAGAGAAAGAAAAGTTATTTAGAGTGAGGGTATATCCTATGTATATATTGTTAGTGCACTCAGTATTCCCGTTGGCCATTTCGATAGTGAAGGTATCTTTTAGTGGTTGAGAATTTTGTTTAAGTAGGTGTTCAAATTTATGGCTCACAAAACTTTTCTCTGCACCACTATCAAATAGAATATAGGCGTATGAATTGTTGAGAAGAAAAGTACCTATTACTACTGTAGGGTCCGCAACGGCCTCCTCGTGACCAATAACCAATATTCTTCCCACACCACCGGCATTCCTTGCCTTTGGACAATCCTTTTTGAAATGTCCAGTTTCACCACATTCATAACATGTCCGGGTTACTCCAACGTCAGGAACTTGAGTGATTGGTTGCGGAGGTGACCTACAGAATTGGGCAGTGTGCCCTTTTTTGTTGCAATTCCTACATTGTATTTCACGGAAATTTCCATTGTGATGGAAATTACACTTGTTTCACTTCGGTAATTTACCAGCATACTGCTTTGCTGGTGTAGAGGTAGTAGGAACGGTAGCAGGAGTAGTAGCAGCATGAACTGCCACTATCTGTTGCTTCTTGGAAGGCTCTTGGGAAGATTGACCCTTCCTTTTGTTCCAGGGCTTTTTCTTGCTGTTTTTGTTGTTATTTTTTTGTTATTTTGTTGTTGTTGTTGTCTATGGGTTGTTCTAGAATGACAGTCATGAAGCCCTAACGAACTCCATGATCAACTAGTGGTTGTCCTAGTTGTTTGGCACTATCGAATGTAACAGGTTTGGAAGCTAACACACTTCCTTGAATCTGAGGTGATAGTCCCCAGATATATCTTTCGATTTTCTTTCTCTCTAGAGAAACCATTCCAGGACATAGGATCGCCAAATCACTGAATCTGTTGGTGTAGGTTGTTATATCGGTGCCTTTCATGGTAAGGCCCCAAAGTTCTTGCTCGAGCTTTTGTACTTCACCCCTCGGGCAGTACTCATGCATCATCATTGGTTTTAGATTCTCCCAGCCCATTGAGTTAGCCACTGTAAGAGTTAGTGACTTTACATAGCCATTCCACCATGTAAGAGCTCGATCAGAAAAGGTACACGCAACAAATTTCACCTTGCTCCCTTCGAGGCACGAGCAGATTTCACAGACTGCTTCGGTTTTCTCTATCCATTGAGTTAGAGACATGACTCCCCCAGTCCCATTAAAGGTTCTAGGTTTGCCATTCTTAAAGTCCTTAAAAGGACTTTACAAATGGCAAACCTAGAACCTTTAATGGGACTGGGGGAGTCATGGCTCTAACTCAATGGATAGAGAAAACCGCAGCAGTCTTTGAAATCTGCTCGTGCCCTGAAGGGAGCAAGGTGAAATTTGCTGCCTGCACCTTTTCTGATCGAGCTCTTACATGGTGGAATGGCTATGTAAAGTCACTAACTCTTACAGTGGCTAACTCAATGGGCTGGGAGAATCTAAAACCAATGATGATGCATGAGTACTGCCCGAGGGGTGAAGTACAAAAGCTCGAGCAAGAACTTTGGGGCCTTACCATGAAAGGCACCGATATAACAACCTACACCAACAGATTCAGTGATTTGGCGATCCTATGTCCTGGAATGGTTTCTCTAGAGAGAAAGAAAATCGAAAGATATATTTGGGGACTATCACCTCAGATTCAAGGAAGTGTGTTAGCTTCCAAACCTATTACATTCGATAGTGCCAAACAACAGGCACATTCACTAGTTGATCATGGAGTCTGTCAGGGCTTCATGACTGTCATTCCAGAACAACCCAAAGACAACAAAAACAACAACAACAACAACAACAACAACAACAACAACAACAATGACAACAACAACAGCAAGAAAAATCTCTGGAACAAAAGGAAGGGTCAATCTTCCTAAGAGCCTTCCAAGAAGCAACAGATAGTGGTAGTTCATGTTGCTACTACTCCTGTTGCCATTCCTTCTACCTCTACACCAGCAAAGTAGTATGCTGGTAAATTACCGAAGTGCAACAAGTGTAATTTCCATCACAATGGAAATTTCTGTGAAATGCAATGTAGGAATTGCAACAGAAAAGGGCACACTGCCCAATTCTGTAGGTCACCTCCGCAACCGATCACTCAAGTTCCTGACGTTGGAGTAACCCGGGCATGTTATGAATGTGTTGAAACTGGACATTTCAAAAAGGATTGTCCAAAGGCAAGGAATGTCAGTGGTGTGGGAAAAGATACTGGCTATTGGTCACGAGGAGGCCGTTGCGGACCCTACAGTAGTAACGGGTACATTTCTTCTCAACAATTCATACGCCTACATTCTATTTGATAGTGGTGCAGAGAAACGTTTTGTGAGCCATAAATTTGAACACCTAATTAAACAAAATTCTCAACCACTAAAAGATATCTTCACTATAGAAATGGCCAACGGGATAACCTAGTGCACTAACAATATATACATAGGTTGTACCCTTACTCTAAATAACTTTTCCTTCTCAATCAACCTGATGTCGGTAACCATAAAAAGTTTCGACGTCATCGTTGGTATGGATTGGTTGAGTCCTAATCGTGCCGACATCCTATGTTACGAGAAAGCTATTCGCTTTAACCTACAAATCATTTCCTGTATCAAGGCGCAAAACTATCTTCGCAAGGAGTACTGTTCTTTTCTAGCTCACGTAGTAGATAAGAAATAAGAAGTGAAGGACTTCGAGAGCATTCCCGAAGTCTGTAATTTCCTTGACATTTTTCCCGACGATCTTCCAGGAGTATCGCCGGAGATACAAGTCGAATTTAGAATCGACTTAATACCTGGAGCTACTCCTATAGCTAAATCCCCGTATCGTCTTGCACCATCAGAAATACAGGAACTGTCCAGCCAATTGAACGAACTTCTCAGCAAGGGCTTCATAAGACCAAGCTTCTCACATTGGGGAGCACCAGTCTTGTTCGTGAAAAAGAAGGATGGATCGTTTCGCATGTGTATAGACTACAGGGAATTGAATAAACTTACCATCAAAAACTGATACCCTCTACCTCGTATTGATGATCTATTCGATCAACTACAAGGTGCCAGCTACTTTTCTAAGATAGACTTAAGATCTGGGTATCACCACGTACAATTTCTGGAAGAGGATGTTCCCAAAACAGCATAACGACATTTGTCACCCTATGGCATGTCAGCCTAACTGTAGCTAACAGTTGGGTGCGGGATTGTCAATCTTGTATAGATCTATACACATATGTCTCGTTCTCTGTTAGGAGATTCTGGTTATAATCATCAGGTCTGTAATGTTGCTTAATTAAATGAATAACCAAGCGAATGAACTTAGAATCACAAAAACCATATTGACGCTTACGTGTATAATAAAGATGCACGGTCATTTTGCAATAAATGACTGATAGTATATTCCTTGTTTAATATACTTGGAAATGTAAAGTAAATTGTACATACGATGTTTAGTTTCAAATTGTATCCTTGTGTGATTGACTAGTAAAATAGAATCCTTGTATCGTAAATTATACCTATTATAATTTATTTGTTCTGTTTGGTATGAACTGTTCATGAATGTACCCATTTGCTTGACATATTACAAAGGGTATTGAAACCATTGAAGTAACTATTATATTCATATACATATATAATATATATAATTAAAACTTAAATGACATTCGTACAAATAACTATACCCTAAGCCCACATCCAAACAAGGAAAAGGAAATAAAGCGAGTTATTAGTCCTAAGCCCTTTAAATCTTATATATATATATATATATATATATATATATATATATATATATATATATATATATATATATATATATGATTTTGGCAAAATATAAGTTTAAAAGAGTTTTTAAAATATTTAAAGTCGTTTTAGAAATATTTAGAAATCATTATTTGTAAACACAATATTCTTGTGTTAGACATGTATTCCTCCCTCTTAAAACAGTGAAAAATAGTAAAAACGTAGGGGTATAAACTTACTTGATGAGTGGTGATTCGGGCAGCGTTTCGTTTCTAGGAAGGACTTTTCTTGACGAAACTGAGAGTTTTTGATGAAAAGTCGGGCTTCACGCGGGCAAAATTTCGATTGGAAATTATTATTTTCTCGAAGGCTTCGGGACTCCTGACTTTCTTCAGGTGTTAGGGGGTATTCTAGGCTTCAGGGGGTTAAAAGTGGCTTGAAAGAGTGTTTAATGTGAGAGAGAGGTTGAAAATGGTAAACAAAACCCGGAGGTCTCGCATGCTATTTATAGGAGGCTGGAATATCGATTTACGTTGGGCGTAATTATTGGTACGCTGGGCGTACTAATATAAACCTCGGTACGCTGGGCGTACTTCTCGTAGGCGGGGCGTACTAGTTTAAGTCTTATCCGAACTTCGGTCGTGGCGAGTCAACGAGATATGCGTCGAGGCTAGTTCGAGTACGCTGGGCATACTCTTGCGTACGTTGGGCGTCATCCGTGCGAGATACGTGTCCTATAATCGGGTTCCGAGCTTCGGCTGTGTCAAGGCTACTTACACAAATCGAAGCTAGTCCGAGTACGTTGGGCGTACTCTTTTGTACGTTGGGCGTACTCCTTTGCGAAATGAAATTTTCAAACTTCAAAATTTCATAACTTTTGCATACGAGTTCCGTTTTTGATGTTCTTTATATCCCCGCGTAGGTGAGACTGTTCTCTACAACTTTCGTTTAGACTCCGTCGGCTAATTTTGACTTTATTTTTAAAGATATATTTTTAACAGGCCGGGACTGGAAAAGTCCGTTAAAAATTCATAACTTCTTTATCTGACGTTCGTTTTCGTCTGTCTTTTTACCGTTGTACTACTACTCACAAGATGTAATGCCCGTGTTTCTAGGCTAGGCATTAATGATGATGTAATAGTCTACGCCAACCTTTGTAACTTGTTTTGAAACAATAAGATGTATTATTTGATTATTATGTGTTTTATGCTTAATTATTATAATTTAATGAATTAAGGGTAAAAATAAGCATCGAAAATAAATGTTAGACAAACCTGATATCTATGAAGAAAGTTGTAGTGGTTGAAATAAGGATTCCGGAGATATAAAGAATACCGAAACCCGAGTTATAACGAAGAAGTTATGACCTGTCGAAGTTTCACGACAGAACCGGCATGACGTTGTGTGACGTAAAAAGTGAATTGACGATAAAGTGCTTTTTAGCCTTAGTGATCTAAACGAAATTCGTAGTGTTCCTTAAACCGAGAGTGTGCATAAAAAGAATGCCCAAATCTGAGTTCGTATGAGGAAGTTATGATTTTTCTAAGTTTCAGCTTAGCAGTAGACAGCTAAAAAACTCGAATTTTAGATCGAGTGATTTTTAGCCAACACAACCTAAACGAGAATCGAAGGTCTCATCAATAGTAGTACAACGGTAAAAAGACAGACGAAAACGGACGTCGGATGAAGAAGTTATGAGTTTTTAACGAATTTTCCGGTCCCGGTCTGTTAAAAATAATAATATTAAAAATAAAGTCAAAATTAGCCAACGGAGTCTAAATAAAATTCGTAGAGTATAATCTCACCTACGCGTGCATATAAAGAACGTCAAAAACGGAGCTCGTATGCGAAAGTTATGAATTTTTGAAGTTCGGGACACAAAATCGAAGAAATTCCGCATGCATGGCTCGGAATCAGCCATGTCGCCTCGCATGCGAGCCTGCCCCGTGCCCGTCTGCTGATTCGACCGAAGTGAGGTCCAATCTGAAGCTGACGCGTGTCTCGACCTCACCTCCTGTCCGACACGTGCCCTCGCCCTCGCCTGCGAAGCTGCCACCTGTCCTTCATTCCCCCTTCGGTCCGAACCCTCGCAGGGTATAAAAGGAGGTGCGAACCCTCCCGGTTCCTACACCACTTTTACACCATTTTTCATCCTTTTTCACTTCTTGCACCTCCCTAAACTTCCTTACAACCTCCCGAAGCCTCGGTATCATATCCAACACCTGAAGAACGTTCTGAAGTGTCCGAGGACCCCGAGAAATTTATCTTTTCGGTTTGCAGCTCAACCTTCGCAAGGCCCGGTTTTTCATTAAAACTCTCGGTTTCATCGGAAATGATCGTTTTAAGAAACGAAGTGCTACCCGATTATCGTTAAATCAAGTGAGTGTGTAGTCATTTTCATTTTACACATAGATATGAAGTATTTTCTATAAAATATGTGCTATGTGTAATTATATTGTTTGTTTATTTGAGATGGGTGTTGAATAGATGTTTTATACAAGTTTTAAGCTGTATATATATTTTATATCTACAAAAATGTTCGGTAAAACATAGGTAGATGAAATAATTGGTATGTGATGAAAGATGAGTTGGATAAGTGAGATGATTGGTGATATAGATCATGAGATGAGGGTGAGGGGTGTAATATGAGAGAAGCCCTTACCCAAACGTTGGCCCCCGTTATTCAGTAGAGTATGGATGACAACCATGGACTATTCTAGACGGTCCGTGGAACACTAGCAGGCTCGCAACCTGTAGGTGTTGTGAACTATATGTTCATCAGATGCACTCGAAAAACCTATTGACATGTATTGCAGGTGGATTCCCGTGAATAATACTGTCGATAAATGAGAGCTATGGACTTAGCACATGTTGTATAAATCCTGGCAGGTATGGACTTAGTGTCTGTTGTATAAACCCTGGCGACGATGTACTTCGTGCCTATTCCTTAGGATGAATCCTTAGGAATGAGTGATAGATGGTTCTTAGGGTAAATCCTTATGAAATAAAGAAGATAATGGGGATGGGTAATTGGGTTAATTGTCTGATGATAAAACACAATAACTTTATTATTGTGGGTTGAAAACCTTATATACTCACAAGGTTTCCCATCCTGACCCACTCAAGTTATTTGTATCACAGGTGTCGATACGAAGCTACGTTACACTGAGAGGTTAAAGGAGATGCAAAATCACTAGTGTAAATGAATGAAGTTCTATTTTTGCTTATGTTTCTGTATTGACGATGACATTCCAAAGTTTTAAAATGAATAAAATACATTTCCTCGGAAATGATTTGATAATATATTTATCATGTTTTTGGGAACAAATTCTGCAACGTATTTCTTTAAAAGACACTCTGATTTTTAAAATCAATCATAAACAAATCGGTCTTTTCGGGCCGCGAAATTGGGGATGTCACGATTGGTATCAGATCATTAGTTGAAGCGAACTAGGAATTTGTAGGATTTCTAGACTTAAACTTAGAATGCTAAGTGATGATCGTGAGATTAGTGTCTACCATATTTTAGACACGAGCACTAGTATATTTTAGGAAAGATGCTTAAAATTCTTTTATGTGTTAAATGCTTTATGTTTGCCATATATGATATTATTTTTCCGGATCTATGGTCTGTTGCCGACCAGATCTGGAAACCTTATGTGTTCAAGATTCTAAGCGTATGACTACAATATTAGAACTAGCATGTAAACGTTTCGGAGTGATAACGAAGATTTAAACGTCTATCAAAAATAAAGATCTAAATTCACCTAATTTGGTGTATAGATCGAAATGGCAAGCACTCGAAGTGGATTCGGAAACAGTAACCCGCAGCCCGAGCCAATCACGATGGCATGGATACAGGCAATAGTGTGGACGATGTTGGATCAATAGATGGAAGAGACAAAACGTTTACTTCAACAAAGTAAGAACGAACTTATTGTGCCAGTATGCCAGGAACCTACTCTTGGGGAAACTATCTTGGTTGCTAGGTCTATTGAAGAAATGATCAACGACAGGACCACCAACAAGGTTGAAGTTGGTAAGAAGAGGAAATTTGAGGGGTCTTCAAGGTCCAACAAGAGCAATATGTTCTCAAAGTCTGGAAAAAGAGGAGGTAAAGAAAAATGGTGCGGGAAGTGCAACAATAAACACTCTGGAAGAAAATTGAATTGTTTCAAGTGTGGAGAGATTGGGCATTACGCTGATGAGTGTACGTTTCCCAATAGGGTGTGTTACGGATGTAGAGAAAAAGGACATATTGCCAGAGACTGCCCAAAGAAAAGCGAGGCAGCAAGGCCAGATTCACCACCAAGGCCAAGGGCAATCCACATGATCCTCAACGAAGCAAATAACAACGCTAGGAATTAGAAGTAAAGACTTGATACCCGAAGATCAAGTTATGAAATAGCAATATGAATAGTAACATGTGGTGTAGCCTATTAGACGCATAGTATAGGGTAAACTTGAACTGCTGTGTAATGGTTAGAATGGATTAGTTATCTTTACACCACGCCGAAATTCTATGCTTCGAAAAAGCTATACGACTACCCTTACCTAACGCCGAAGCCCTGATTATCTACAGTGATAAGTCTGGAAAAACCTCAGTCATTTCTTGCACCAAGGCTCAGAAATATTTTCATAAGAAATGCAGCTCATTTTTGGCTCACATTGTAGATAAGAAAAGAAAAACAAAATCAACGACATACCTCAAGTATGTGACTACCCAGATGTGTTTCCTGAAGATCTACCTGGAATACCACCTGTTCGACAAGTCGGATTTCGAATCAACTTAATTCCAGGAGAAGCACCAGTAGCAAAATCTTCTTATCGTTTGGCTCCATCTGAAATGCAAGAACTATCTAGCTAACTACAGGAACGTCTTGACAAAGGCTTTATCAGACCAAGCTTTTAACCTTGGGGAGCACAAATTTTGTTTGTTAAGAAGAAGGAAGGATCCTCTCGAATGTGTATTGATTATCAGGAGCTGAACAAATTAACGATCAAGAACCGTTAACTGTGTCCAAGAATTGATGATCTGTTCGATCAACTTCAAGGATCTAGCTACTACTCAAAGATATATCTCCGATTAGAATACCATCAACTCAGAGTACAGGAAGACGATGTTCTAAAAACAACATTTAGGACTCGGTATAGCCATTATGAGTTCTTAGTAATGCCTTTTGGATTGACCAACTCCCCAGCAATGTTCATGGATCTCATGAATCGTATTTGCAAACCGTACTTGGATAAATTCGTGATAGTATTTATATATATTATGTGTGATATAGCCCCGATGTTATATTCAGGAGTTCTATATACTAATTGTTAAGTATGTTGTTATTATTGGTTTTATGTTAAGATAAAACCTGGTATGTTGTTAATATAGCCATGAAGTTATATTCGCGAATTCTATATATACTTGTTAAGTATGTTGTTATTATTGGTTTTTATGTTAAGATAAAACCTGGTTTTACTTCAAGTTATAGTTGTTGTACTGCCTGAGTATTATGAAATTAGGAGTAATGTTTAAAAGCATAGTCTAGTAACTTAGGGTTTTAGACACGAATATGCTTTTTTTATTAGAACTTTAGGAGGTCGACGAAGTCTACATGAGCTATTATATTCATCAACTAAGATTGGGAATCTTAGGGGAAATCCTTTGACCTGTAACCACTAATCACGCGTGAGCGAGGAAGTCATGTATAAAACTATACAGGTTGACAAACCCACTCATGGTTGTTAGCTACAACCCAATATTTAGCGAGTGACGAACTATCCTTTTTTTTTTATTGATCCTGCGTCGATAAAGCACGCGGTGTTTTTATATTGGTGAGATCCTTTGTGGTACCCCGGGCATAATCTTTTATGGCATCAATGGTGGAAATCCTTCGTGGAACCATTGGTTGGATTTTTGTCAGAGGTCTTATATGTCATAGCAGCGATTACGGACTCATGGTAGCAAATTATTAGAAACATTATACTTTGTCGATATACAAGTATTAATGTTAAGTATAAGTTTCCCAATCACTTATACTCTAGGTACAAGGAATTTATAGGTATTTTACTTATTCATTAAGTAAACAATTATACCTAGTATATATACTCGTATAGAATTGAAATAAGATTTATACGTAGTAACCTTCCTTGATTTAACTATATGGAGATTTTAGGTATATCACTTATTTAATAAGTAAACCCTTATACCTAGGATATATACTATATGTTGAAGACAATTATGAGTCAGAAGGACACTTTTAAAATTATGATTTATACTTTTTGAACTTGGAAAAAGTACTATTTTACGTGGAGTCAAAACTTGTGGAATCACCAACTTTATGTTGACGTATTTTCAAAATGCATGTGTTTTCAGGAATTTGATAAGCTAGAATGTTTCTCAAATAGGAGAAGTTTTACTACTATCTCTTATGTCTGTATGGAACATATATATGTTAAGACGTGTGCGATAGTTCGGACACTATGTGATAATTACTAGGAAACAGAAATAATGTAACTTTATATCATCAATAAAGGTACATAGCTTATAAAATTCTTTTGTATTGTTCAATGTATGTTTAATAACTGTGATACAAGGAATGACGTTACACCTCCCAGTGTTGCCGCCGCCGGCTGGGGATGTGACATGTGAGCCTTGTCATCTCGTGACATACTCATTGTCACATTGTAGCCTTAAATGAATCATCCCATAGCCTTGTCATTTGGTTACAAGCTTTGAGAAGTGTTATGTGACATGTCACGTCATGACTTACTCCTTATCACGTCGTGACCGATGGTGACTTAGGTTTTTTTCCTCATGGTGTGCTCTCAAACTGCTATGTTTTTGAAAAATCACATCTTTCACATATGAGCTCTGTTTTTGACATTCTTTATATTCGTGCGTATGTATTTCCGAGCACTACAACTTTCGTGTAGATTCCAATATCCAATTCTCACTCTATTTTAAATTCCTCTACTTATAGAGGCTATCGTGTTAGAATTCTATTGCGTAAATCATAACTTTTCCCTTTTGCATCAAGACACACCTTAATCCTTGATTTGATGTGTCGCAGTATACGACGAAGTCAACTGTCCCATCAGGAAGGGATAGGATTGGTGCGCCACACGGTATTTTTTCTAGTTTCTAGAAAACAACTTCTTGTTTATTTTCCTAGTTGAACTTCATCTCTTTCTATGTTAGTGTTGGAGAAATTATCTATGAATCTCCAATAGTAGCCAGTAAGACCTAAGAATTGGCACAATTGAGCCTTTGGTGCTTCCCAATTCTTGATTTCTTCAATCTTGTAAGGGTCGACATGAATACCTTTGTTACTAACCACATGCCCTAAAAATTGTACTTATCTAAACCAAAACACGCATTTGGAGAATTTAGCTTACAACGTTTCTTTTCTCAGGAGTTCAAGAGCATTTGTAAGAGTTGTCCGTGTTCTTCTTTGGTTCAAGAATATATCAATATATCATCGATAAATGTGATCACAAATTTATCTAGGTAAGTTTTGCAAACACGGTTCATGAGATCCATGAACACTGATGGGGCATTGGTTAATCCAAAAGGCATAACTAGGAATTCATAATGACCATACTGAGTCCTAAATGCCCTTTTTGGAACATCATCTTCTGGTACTCTAAGTTGGTGGTATCTTGATCAGAGATCTATATTTCAGTAGTAGCTAGATCCTTGTAGTTGATTAAATATATCCTCGATTCTTGGAAGCGGGTAATGGTTCTTGATCGATAATTTATTTATCTCCTGGTGATCGATACCCATTCAAAAGGATCCGACCTTCTTCTTAACAAATAAAATTGGTGCTCCCGATGGTAAGAAGCTTGGCCGGATAAAATCCTTGTGAAGAAGTTCTTTTAGTTGGCTAAATAGTTCTTGCATTTCAGATGGAGTCAACCGATAAGGATTTTTTGATACCGGAGCAACTCCTAGAATTAAGTCGATTCGGAATTCGACTAGTCGAACGGGTGGTATTCCTGGAAGATCTTTAGGAAACACATCCTGGTAATTACATACTTCAGGTATGTCATTGATTTCTTTTAGGCTTGTTGCAACACCACGATTACTCCCAAACACATGTTGGTCATATCTCAAATAAATTTAGTTGATCAGGCTATATTTATCCCAGATATGATTACATAACTGTCTAGGTTTAACTGCAGTGTCCAACATCCAAACACTTTTATGTTGTTACGACTGTGATACTATTTTTGTATGTATGAGTATTAGTATACTTCTTATAAAATACTTATATTTTAAAAGTATACTTGTAGTCAGAGCTCTTTATCCCCAATGTATTTATAGTTGTATATCTTTTATGAATTGATATACTGAGTTCATTATAAACAATGCTCTGATACCAATCTGTCACACCCCCAAACCTGAACGGCGGAAACGTCCGGGGGTGGATGACTTCATGTTAAATATCACAATTCATGCATCATAGTAAACAAAATACAACAACCATTGCATTAATAATGAATAATTGTTACATAGTGTTCAAGTCATTGTGTATGACATCAAAAGTAGATATAGCAAAAGACAAAAGACGCAACTCTATACTGTTCCGTCTTCTCAAAATCCTGGGAATGTACATGTCTACTGGTTCCCTGAGAATACAAGTATTTTGAAAAAGAGACTATCAACATTTAAGTTGGAGAGTTCATAAGTATTTATGTTTAGAAGGTTGTTATCTGTTCCTTGAAATAGTGAGTATGCTTACTTTTCCAGAAAATCCAATATTTTCTAAAATAACTGAAAGTAGTTTTAATACCATAAAACCGTTCTGTGTAGGTGTTGTTGTACTATGAAATTTGTAACATAGTTTTAGTTCACAATAAAACTATAAAAAGAATGTTTTATGTATTGTTATGTTTTCCTTTGTTGTAAACTCGTATGTTGTATTAGTACTCTTTGAAAACCCTGTATTTGTGAGTGTGCCTGGCTCCACCTACTGTAATTGTAAGTTGTAATGTAATATTGTAATTCGTATTATTGTAAAATCAGTACGTTGTATTTGTACTCCTTTGTTTAATTATTCATACACTAATCATATTGTTAATATCTTTTGTGAATTATTATAACCATACTAACACTAGTAGGCCTGATACGACGCTTTGTATGCGTCGGAACTGTAACGACATTTGTCACTCCCGGGCATACCCGCCTAACTGTAGCTAACAGTTTGAGTGCGGGATTGTCAATCCTGTATAGATCTATACACATTTGTCTCGTTCTCTGTTGCAGATTCTGGTTATAATCATCAGGACTTTAATAGTATTTCCTAAATGAATAAGCGACTGAACATTTTCTCACAAAAACCATATTGATGCTCACGTGTACAATGATGATGAACAGTCATTCTGAAATAAATGAACTGATAGTATGTTCCTTTTCTAATATACTTGAAGTGTAAAGTATTTGTACGAGAGTATATAGTTAAACTTTGTATACTTGACTAGTGAAAATAGTTTGAGAGTTCCAGAAATTATACCTATTATAATTTATATTTGAATTCTGTTGATATTATTTGGTCGTGACAATACCCCCTTTTTCTCGGCATATTACAAAGGGTAATGAAACTAATTGAAGTACTTATATATATATATATATATATATATATATATATATATATATATATATATATATATATATATATATATATATATATATATAACTTAAATAATTAAAATTGAAACGACATTCAAATAATGCTACCCTAAGCCCTATTCCAAACAAGGAAAAGGAAATAAAGTGAATTATTAGTCCTAAGCCCTTTAAATCTTATTTATATAGACATACATATATAAATATAATTTTGGCAAAATATAAGTTTAAAGGAGTTTTTAAGACATTTAAAGGAGTTTGACAATATTTAAAAGAGTTTTCGTAACTCGAGGTCGTTTTAGAAATATTTAGAAATCATTTAATTGTAAACACAATATTCTTGTGTTAGACTTGTATTCCCCCTCCTAAAACAGTGAAAAATATTAAAAACGTAGGGGTATGAACTCACCTTTTGTGAGTTTCCGGTTGAAGATACGGTGTAGAAGAGCTAAATCCACAAGTTAGAACTCGTGATAAAAACCGAATCCTAATTTATATTAACATCAAATTAAGTATAAATTAGATAATCTAGTAATGTTTAAAGTGTTAAACAACACTTAATTATTGTAAGAAGACTTACAAAAATTCTTAGAATAGTGTGTGGGTGTTCTTCGTGTTCTTCGTGAAAACTAGTGTAATTTGGTGTTTTCGGCCCAATATAAGAAGATTGGAAGGTGTTTTTGGATGATAACAAGATCAATAAATCATACTTGCAAGACTATAAGAAGATACAAAGGATTTTCGTATGGAAATTAGGAGTTGTGAGAGGTTTCGCATGTTCTTGAGAGGAGAGAGGAGATTTCGGTTGATGTTCTTGAGAGAAAAGGTGAAGTTTTTGGTTGAATCTTGTAAGAATGAGGAAAGTTTTCGGTCCATGCATATATATAGGGTAATATGTGGCAGTTTGCACCATAAATATCGAGATAAATATCTAGATATTGTAAGAGATTTCGGCCCAGCACACAAACCGAGGAAGGAGTTTGCGGTCCGAAGTGGATAAGCTGCGAGGTTTTCGGCCGAAAAGAGGAAACCTTCCGGAGTGGTTTTCTGTTGCGAGCAGTTCTCGGTCTCGCACGTTTGCGGTCCAAGGTTCTCGGCCGTAAACGGTTTGCAGTCCTCCGGGTTTTCGGTCTGAAGCGAGAATCCTCGGTTTCTTAGGTGGTTTTCCTTCTTAACTTTACACACTTTAACACAAGATTTATCCTAACCAAAATCATTAATTTAACATTATTAAATTAATCAAAACATAAAGTTGACTTTAATTTGATATGTTTGACTTTGGTTGACTTTTACAAGATAGAAAATAACGGGTTGTCACATTATCCCCCCGTTAAATGGAATTTCGTCCCCAAATTAAGACTATAGAGATACCCTAGGACTAGGGAAAAAGATCTGGATACTTTTGTTTCATTTGATCCTCCCGCTCCCAAGTAAATTCAGGTCCCCGCTTTGCATTCCAGCGAACCTTCAATATCGGGATACGGCTTTGTTTAGTTCTCTTGACTTCCTTATCTAGGATTTCTACTTGTTCTTCCACGAAGTTTAGGCTCTCATTTATCTCGATTTCATCGAGTGGGATAACAAGAGTCTTGTCGGATAAGCACTTCTTTAGGTTAGACACGTGAAAGGTAGGATGTATGTTACTGAGTTCTTGAGGTAGTTTGAGTTTGTAAGCTACTGGACCAATTCTAGCAAGAATTTCAAACGGTCCGATGTACCTTGGATTTCGTTTTCCACGCTTTCTGAAGCGTATCATGCCCTTTTAGGGTGAGACCTTCAACATGATGTGGTCACCAACCTGGAATTCCAAGGGTTTTATTCTCTTATCTACGTAGCTTTTCTGTCTGTCTCTGGAAGCTTTAAGTCGTTCTCAGATTTGTACTATCTTCTCAGTAGTTTCTCGAATGATCTCCGGACCAGTAAGAGTGTTGTCAGGAATTTGACCTCTAGCCAGTTGCGTGTCACCCACTTCAGCCCAGGACAAAGGTGATCTGCACTTGCGACCATAGAGGGCTTCGAATGGAGCAACCTTAATGCTAGTATGGTAACTGTTATTGTAGGAGAACTCGACTAGTGGTAAATAGGTATCCCATGCTTTACCAAAGTCGATCACACATGCTCTCAGCATGTCTTCTAACGTTTGAATCGTACTCTCACTCTGTCCGTCGGTTTGAGGATGGTAGGCTGTACTCATGTCCAGCCTAGTTCCCATAGATTTCTGCAGTGACTGCCAGAATCGTGAGGTGAATCTACTATCTCGGTCAGAGATAATAGATATTGGTACACCGTGCAGTCTAACTATCTCTCGGATGTATGTTCTAGTTAACTTCACCATCTTGTCTGTTTCCTTTATTGGTAGGAAGTGCGCGGATTTGGTTAACCTGTCGACGATTACCCAAAAGGTATCATGACCACCCGTTGTCTTGGGTAACTTAGTTATGAAATCCATTATAATCCGCTCCCACTTCCATTCGGGAATTTCTGGTTGTTGTAGTAGACCCGGAGACTTTTGATATTCTACCTTGACTTTGGCACAAGTGAGACGGTTGCCGACATAGGTAGAAATCTCAGCTTTCATGTTAAGCCACCAATACAGTTTCTTAAGGTCCATATACATCTTATCTGAACCCGGGTGAACGGGGTATCGTGTCTTGTGTGCTTCATTCATGACAACCTCTCTGTAACCACCGAACTTTGGTGTCCAGATCCGGCTCATGACATATCGGGCTCCATCAACTTTGATTTCTAAGTTCTTGTCCATTCCTCTCAAGGTCTCACCTGCCACATTCACGGGTTTCAAGGCCTCAAGTTGAGCCTCTTTGATCTGTGTGGACAGGTGTGAATGGATAGTCATGGTCAGCGACTTTACTCGACGTCCCGAGTATTCTTTTCTGCTGAGGGCATCAGCTACTACATTGGCTTTGCCGGGATGATAACGAATCTTGCATTCGTCATCATTGAGTAGCTCTACCCAACGTCGTTGTCTCATGTTTAGTTCTTTCTGGTCGAAGATATGTTGAAGACTTTTATGGTATGTGTATATTGTGCATTTAGTGCCATACAAGTAATGTCTCCAGATCTTCAGAGCAAATATCACTGCTCCCAGTTCGAGGTCGTGAGTTGTATAGTTGACCTCATGTGTCTTAAGTTGTCTCGAGGCATAGGATATAACCTTTCCTCACTGCATAAGAACACAACCTAGCCCTTGGTTAGACGCATCGCAGTATACTACGAAGTCTTTTGTCCCTTCTGGTAGAGACAAAATAGGTGCGCTACACAGGGCTTACTTTAGCGTTTGGAACGTTGTTTCTTGTTTCTCTCCCCAGCTAAAAGTTACACCCTTCTGAGTCAGAGTGGTAAGTGGTTTACCAACTCGGGAGAAATTCTGAATGAATCTGCGACAGTAGCCAGCAAGGCCTAAGAATTGGCGGATTTTGGTAGGCGTTTTGGGTGCTGACCAGTTTGCCTTTATTTTGGAAGGGTCCACGTGTATTCCCTCTTCACTGACCACGTGACCTAGGAAATCTACTTTCCTAATCCAAAATTTTCACTTTGAGAACTTCACATATAGCTTCTCTGCTCTCAATGTTTGCAAAACTTGTCGTAGATGTTGGCTATGCTCCTCCTTACTTCGTGAGTAGATAAGGATATCATCTATGAAGACTATTACGAACTTGCCCAAGTATGGACGACACATCCTGTTCATCAAGTCCATGAACACTGCATGCGCATTGGTTAGTCCGAAGGGCATTACTACAAACTCGTAGTGACCATAACGAGTTCGGAATGTTGTTTTGGGAACATCCTCCTCCGGAACTCGTAACTGGTGATACCCAGATCTTAAGTCAATCTTTGAAAAGTAACTTGCACCTTGTAGTTGGTCGAACAGATCATCAATACGAGGTAAAGGGTATCGGTTCTTGATGGTAAGTTTATTTAGCTCGCGGTAGTCTATGCACATGCGGAAATATCCATCCTTCTTCTTCACGAACAAGACCGGTGCTCCCCACGGTGAGAAGCTTAGTCTAATGAAACATTTGCTAAGAAGTTCGTTCAGATGGCTGGATAGTTCCTGCATTTCTGGTGGTGGAAGACGATAAGGTGATTTGGCTACGGGGGTAGCTCCAGGGATTAAGTCGATTCTGAATTCGACTTGTCTTTCTGGTGGGACTCCTGGAAGATCATTGGGGAAAATGTCGGGGAAATTACAGACTTCGGAAACGCTCTCGAAGTCCTTCACTTCTTGTTTCTTGTCTACCACATGAGCTAGAAAAGCACAGTACTCCTTGCGAAGATACTTTTGCGCCTTGATGCAGGAAATGATTTATAGGATCGTACCGGGTTTGTCGCCGTAAATGATAAGGGTTTCGTTACTCGGCAGGTTAAGGCGAATGTCTTTCTCGTAACATACGATGTCGGCACGATTAGGACTTAACCAATCCATACCAATGATGACGTCAAAACTTTTTATGGAGACCGGCATAAGGTCGATTGGGAAGGAAAAGTTATTTAGAGTAAGGTTACATCCTATGTATATATTGTTAGTGCTCTCGGTTTTCCCGTTGGCCATTTCTACAGTGAAGGTATCTTTTAGTGGTTAGGAATTTTGTTTAAGTAGGTGTTCAAATTTATGGCTCACGAAACTTTTCTATGCACCACTATCAAATTGAATGCATGCGTATGAATTGTTGAGAAGAAACGTACCCGTGACCACAGTAGGATCTGCAACGGCTTCCTCATGACCGATAGCCAGTATTATTCCCACACCACTGGCATTCTTCGCCTTTGGACAATCCCTTTTGAAGTGTCCAGTTTCACCGCACTCATAACATGCCTGACTTACTCCAACGCCAGTAACTTGAGTGATTGGTTGTGCAGGTGACCTACAGAAACGGGCAGTATGCCCCTTTTTGTTGTAGTTCTTGCAGTGCATTTCACGGCAATTCCCTGTGTGATGGAAATTACACTTGTTGCACTTCGGCAGATTCCCAGCATATTGCTTTGCTGGGGTAGGGTAAGAGGAACAGCAGTAGGAACAGTAGCAGCGTGAACGGCCACTATCTGCTGTTTCTTGGAGGGCTCTTGGGAAGATTGACCCTTCCTTTTGTTCCAGGACTTTTTCTTGTTGTTGTTGTTGTTTGTTTTGGGTTGTTCTGGAACGACAGTCATGAAGCCTTGACGAACTCCATGATCTATTAGTGATTGTGCCAGTTGTTTGGCACTATCAAATGTAACAGGATTTGAAGCGAACACACTCCCTTGGATCTAAGGTGATAGTCCCCAGATATACCTTTCGATTTTCTTGCTCTCCAAGGCGACCATTACAGGGCATAGGATCTCTAGATCACTGAATCTATTGGTGTAAGTTGCTATGTCTGAACCTGTCATGGTAAGGCCCCAAAGCTCTTGTTCGAGCTTTTGTACTGCACCCCTCGGGCAGTACTCTTGTATCATCATCGATTTTATATTTTCCCAGCTCATTGAAGTAGCCACTATAAGAGTTAGTGCCTTTACATGGCCATTCCACCATGTGAGAGCTCGGTAAGAAAAGGAGCAGGAAGAAATTTTCACTTTGCTCCCTTCAGGGCACGAGCAGATCTCAAAGATTGCTTCAGTTTTCTCTATCCATTGAGTTAGAGCCATGACTCCCCCAGTCCCATTAAAGGTTCTAGGTTTTCCATTTGTGAAGTCCTTATAAGAACACTCCCGTGGGTGTCCATGACTTTCACCATGATTGGAGGGATGAGCACCACTCCCAGATCCACTCGCACCGGTTGTATTTATGTGTTACATGGCGGCTGCCACAGCTGTAGTGACCATGGCCTAAAACATAGCAGCGTCAAACCGTGGAGGTGGCAGCGGAGGTGGAGGTGGTGTCGGGGCTGCATTAACATTTATACGCCTTGGATTTCTTCTTGGAGGCATCTTTTGCTTTAAGATTTAAAAAATGGAAAGGTAGTAAGACATCAATAGTGATTATAAATCAGGTGTCCTTGAACTAATTACACTAGTTCAACATGTATACGATAGGAAGTTATAATAGAAGTCTACCACCAGAAATAACTTGTAAAGCGATCATATGAAATAGAATAGTGATTTTTCAAAGGAAGTGAAATACCTGTCAATTTCATTGGTATATTAGATACATAGAGTTCGAAACATTTGGCCTTGTAGGAGGTCTACAATATACCAACTTAACGGAAAACTTGACAGTATATTGACCTATCGAAAAATGAAATTTCGAGGTCATACTATGAACATGAAAACATCACTAGTTTATATACGTAGACTTAATCTATATCCAAAAGAGTGATTAGAGTATGATCTACTCGCGAGGAGTGTTGTTTGGTTTCCTACTAGTTTCAGCCCTGGATTTAGCCAACTGGTGTTTTGTTTCAAACATGCGCCTTTCCAATGATACTTGGCGTTCCCGAAGTTCTCTGACTTCATCTCGGGTTGCAGCCAGTTCCCTTTGCAGGGCCTCAGTGTGATTTTTGGTTAACTCTTGGTCTTCTCTCAAGTGGCGGAGGCTAATTGTGTTGACTACCGTGGTAGCACCAACCTCCACAACTCAGTGGATGGCTGCCCTTGCTCGCTCGTCGTTACGAGCAACTCGACGTACTATCACAGGGAGGGCTCTATCTGCTCAGCCTCCCTTATCAAGGTTGTAGAAGCTTCGGTCTCCATTATAAGGACGGTCCTGACCCTGCTCATGACTCCACCTATCAAAGTTCACTGCCCACTGAGGTGTCGGACCTTGGAAGTTCTGTCGGGGATTGAGATTTTGGGCAACTTGAAGTGGATCATAGACTTCTGGTTCCGAGTCAGAGTCTTCCTGAATATCCTCTTCGTCTTCCTCCTCGAAGTCTTCTTCTATTGGAACTACAGGGTCGTCCTATGGTTCATCTTCAATCCAACCACCGTTTCCTTGATTGGGAAAATACGGGTCTCCCAGCAGATGAAATCTAGCCATCTTATCTAAGCGAGAATAGGGGTGTAAGAGTCATTAGTAAATCTAGAAATGGTGTTATCGTGTTATAGATACTCCTATAGTATTTAAATTTATGTTTGGTTTTTAGAATTCTTCTGGTATATATGTTTGGTAAGTTTTAGACTTGTTACAACACCACGATTACTCTCACACACATGTTGGTCATATCTCAAATAAATGTAGTTGATCAGGCTAT
The DNA here is from genome assembly GCF_052849685.1 of Lactuca virosa. NCBI lineage: Eukaryota > Viridiplantae > Streptophyta > Magnoliopsida > Asterales > Asteraceae > Lactuca > Lactuca virosa. Next base: position 163,664,621 of record NC_136428.1, read on the forward strand.
ATTTATCCCAGATATGATTACATAACTGTGTAGGTTTAACTGCAGTGTCCAACATCCAAATACTTTTATGTTGTTACGACTGTGATATTGTTCTTGTATGTATGAGTGTTAGTATACTTCTTATAAAATACTTATATTTTAAAAAGTATACTTGTAGTCAGAGCTCTTTAGCCCCTAATGTATTTATAGTTGTATATCTTTTATGAATTGATATACTGAGTTCACTATAAACAATGCGCTGATACCAATCTGTCACACCCCCAAACCTGAACGGCGGAAACGTCCGGGGGTGGATGACTTCATGTTAAATATCACAATTCATGCATCATAGTAAACAAAATACAACAACCATTGCATAAATAATGAATAATTGTTACATAGTGTTCAAGTCATTGTGTATGACATCAAAAGTAGATATAGCAAAAGACAAAAGACGCAACTGTATATTGTTCCGTCTTCTCAAAATCCTGGGAATGTACTTGTCTACTGGTTCCCTGAGAATACAAGTATTTTGAAAAAGAGACTATCAACATTTAAGTTGGAGAGTTCATAAGTATTTATGTTTAGAAGGTTGTTATATGTTCCTTGAAATAGTGAGTATGCTTACTTTTCCAGAAAATCCAATATTTTCTAAAATAACTGAAAGTAGTTTTAATACCATAAAACCGTTCTGTGTAGGTGTTGTTGTACTATGAAATTTGTAACATAGTTTTAGTTCACAATAAAACTATAAAAAGAATGTTTTCTGTATTGTTATGTTTTCCTTTGTTGTAAACTCGTATGTTGTATTAGTACTCTTTGAAAACCCTGTATTTGTGAGTGTGCCTGGCTCCACCTACTGTAATTGTAAGTTGTAATGTAATATTGTAATTCGTATTATTGTAAAACCAGTACGTTGTATTTGTACTCATTTGTTTAATTATTCATACACTAATCATATTGTTAATATCTTTTTGTGAATTATTATAACCATACTAAGACTAGTAAGCCTGATACGACGCTTTGTATGCGTCGGAACTGTAACGACATTTGTCACTTACAGGCATACCCGCCTAACTGTAGCTAACAGTTTGAGTGTGGGATTGTCAATCCCGTATAGATCTATACACATTTGTCTCGTTCTCTGTTGGGAGATTCTGGTTATAATCATCAGGACTTTAATAGTATTGCCTAAATGAATAAGCGACTCAATATTTTCTCACAAAAACCATATTGATGCTTACGTGTATAATAATGATAAACAGTCATTCTGAAATAAATAAACAGATAGTATGTTCCTTTTCTAATATACTTGAAGTGTAAAGTATTTGTACGAGAGTATATAGTTAAACTTTGTATACTTGACTAGTGAAAATAGTTTGAGAGTTCCAGAAATTATACCTATTATAATTTATATTTGTATTTTGTTTGATATTATTTGGTCGTGAGAGTACCCCCTTTTGCTCGGCATATTACAAAGGGTAATGAAGCTAATTGAAGTACTTTTTATATTCATATATATATATATATATATATATATATATATATATATATATATATATATAATTGAAACGACATTCAGACAAATAATGCTACCCTAAGCCCACATCCAAACAAGGAAAATGAAATAAAGCAAATTATTAGTCCTAAGCCCTTTAAATCTTATTTATATAGACATACATATATAAATTTGATTTTGGCAAACTATAAGTTTAAAGGAGTTTTTAAGACATTTAAAGGAGTTTGACAATATTTAAAAGAGTTTCCGTAACTCGAGGTCGTTTTAGAAATATGTAGAAATCATTTAACTTGTAAACAAAATATTCTTGTGTTAGACTTGTATTTCCCCCTAAAACAGTGAAAAATATTAAAAACGCAGGGGTATGAACTCACCTTTTGTGAGTTTCCGGTTGAAGATACGGTGTAGAAGAGCTAAATCCACAAGTTAGAACTTGTGATAAAAACCGAATCCTAATTTATATTAACATCAATATAAGAATATTGGAAACTAGTGTAATTTGGTGTTTTCGGCCCAATATAAGAAGATTGGAAGGTGTTTTTGGATGATAACAAGATCAATAGATCATACTTGCAAGATTATAAGAAGATACAAAGGATTTTCGTATGGAAATTAGGAGTTGTGAGAGGTTTCGCATGTTCTTGAGAGGAGAGAGGAGATTTCGGTTGATGTTCTTGAGAGAAAAGGTGAAGTTTTCGGCTGAATCTTGTAAGAATGAAGAAAGTTTTCGGTCCATGCATATATATAGGGTAATATGTGGCGGTTTGCACCATAAATATCTAGATAAATATCTAGATATTTTAAGAGATTTCGGCCCAGCACACAAACTGAGGAAGGAGTTTGTGGTCCGAAGTGTATAAGCTGCGAGGTTTTCGGCCGAAAAGAGGAAACCTTCCGGAGTGGTTTTCTGTTGCGAGCAGTTCTCGGTCTCGCACGTTTGCGGTCCGAGGTTCTCGGCCGTAAACGGTTTGTGGTCCTTCGGGTTTTCGATCCGAAGCGAGAATCCTCGGTTTCTTGGGTGGTTTTCCTTCTTAACTTTATACACTTTAACACAAGATTTATCCTAACCAAAATCATTAATTTTACTTTATTAAATTAATCAAAACACAAAGTTGACTTTAATTTGATATGTTTGACTTTGGTTGACTTTACAAGATAGAAAATAACGGGTTGTCACATATGATGGTAGATCCCAGATGTATCGCTGAATTTTCTCTTATTACAGGGTCACAAGTCACAGAGACATTACGACAAGGTCATTAAACGTGGTGGTACAAGCGTTTATGTCGGAACCTCCCATAGTTAGGTTCCATGGATCTTGTTCAAGATTTTGTATTTCCTCTCTAGGACAGTATTCTTCTATTACCATCATCTTCATATCCTCCCAATTCAAAAAGTTTGTGGTACTGATTCCCATCATATTTGAACGGCTATTCGACCATGTTAATGCCGCATCAGAAAAAAATACAAGCTGAAAATCATACTTTGCAATCATTCGGACATAAACTTATTTAGAAGACATATTCTATCTTTTTCAATCCATCTAGTTAAACCAACAGCTCCTTAAGTTCCATAAAAGTTCTTTTGTTTACAGTTCATGAAGTATTTATAGGTGCAAGTTTTGGCAGATCCTACATCGCCTTCATTATTATTTCTAATTCCACCTTGATTTCCTCCAGGTGCTGTGAAATTAGCTAGAGCTTCAGTGATTCTTTGAGCTATAATTTGTTCAAGTTATGTTGAATTTATTCGTGGGTTCATTTCTGGTAGTGGTGGTTACGGTTGTTGTTGTTCTGGTTGTTAATTTGGTTTTAGCCGATTACTCTTTCTTCTAGGCATTTTATTTTGTCACTATTAGTAAGAACATTGTGAGTTTTCAGAAGCTTTCTTTTAGTCATTAAAATAAGAGTGATAATGACTTTAATTATTCACAAAAGTATATAGCATAATAGACAACATAATTTGCCACATGATTATAGTAATATATGTTTCATATTCATCACTAGTGGTTACATCGGTTTATTTATAGGTTTACATGAGAAAAGTTTCTTAAAAACATATCAAAAGTTGCAAGGTTGACTATATCATTGCTAAAAAAAATCCTCATTACCAAACACAGTTTAATTTTTTTTTCAAATCTACACAACCACCAGCCCTGCTCGATCTACCAGTATCCCAGATGACGACCCAATGTATCAGTGACATGGGTCATTTGTTCCTCGAGTGCTTGATTCCTTTGATCTAGCTCCCTAGTTCGTTCCTCTTTTGTTGACATCTGATTCTAGACCTCCAACTCTACAATCCTTGATTCATGGGTGATCATGTCATTATACACAAATTTGATGCGATGATGAACATCCATCACCGATTCTTCATCTCAGGTTCATTGCCATTCTAACATTCGTACTCATCCTAAGAGATGAGTAGAATTCGCTTTAATAGTTTTGATTGTGTTTTCGAGTTTAACATTTTTCTTGAACAGTTAAGACAAAGTATCAACCTCTGTAGAAGGTGGGGGACGCGATCGAGATGATTTCCCAACCTCATACTTGTTGGTAACTCTTTCTTTCGTTACCCACTTGTCCACCATGCCTGCAATCCAGGCAGGATTGTCTCGGCTCCTCTGGGTATTAGAGGATGTCTCTTTTTGGTTTTTTTTTATCCTTATGTGGTCAGTTATGGACTTACGAGCCATACGCTTCATAGAGGTTAGTTTTGGAAATCATCTCGATCGCATCCCCCCACCTTCTATAGAGGTTAATACTTTGTCTCAACTATTCAAGAAAAGTTTTAAACTCAAAAAAATAATCAAAACTGTTAAAGGGAATGCTACTCGTTTCTTAGGATGAGTACAATGGTTAGAAGGGCAACGAACCTGAGATCAATAATCGGTAATGGATGTTCATCATCACATCAACTTCGTATATAATGACATGATCACCTATGACTCAAGGATTGTAGAGTTGGAGCTCTGCAATCATACTTCAAGAAAAGAGGAACGAACTAGGGAGTTGGAGCAAAAGAATCAAGCACTCGAGGAACAAATGACCCATGTCACCGATACACTGGGTCGTCATGTAGGATACTAGTAGAAGGAGCAGGGCTGGTGGTTGTGTATATAGGAAAAAAATCAGACTATGTATGGTAATGGTGAAAAGCTTTTTTTAGAAATGATATAGTCAACCTTGCAACTTTTGATATGTTTTTAAGAAACTTTTATCATGTAAACCTATAAGTGAACTGATGTAACCACTAGTGATGAATATGAAACATATATTACTATAATCATGTGGCAAATTATGTTGTCTATTATGCTATTTACTTTTGAGAATAATTAAATTCATTAGCATTCGTATTTTAATGACTAATAGAATGCTTCAAAAAACTCACAATGTTCTTCATAATAGGGACAAAATAAAATGCGTCGAAGAAAGAGTAATCGGTTAAACCAAAATCAACAACCGTAACTACCACCACCCGAAATGAACCCACCAATAAATTCAACAGAACTTGAGAAAATTATAGCACAAAGAATCAATGAAGCTCTAGCTAGTTTCACAGCATCTGGAAGAAATCAATGTGGAATTAGAAATAATAATGAAGGCAATGTAGGATCTGCCAAAACTTGCACCTACAAAGACTTCATGAATTATAAACAAAAGAACTTTTATGGAACTGAAGGAGCTGTTGGTTTAACCAGATGGATCGAAAAGATAGAATATGTCTTCTAAATAAGTTTATATTCGAATGATTGCAAAGTACGATTTTCAGCTTGTACTTTTTCTGATGCGGCATTAACATGGTGGAATAGCCATGCAGATACGATGGGAATCAGTATTGCAAACTCTCTGAATTGGGAGTATCTAAAGATGATGGGAATAGAAGAATACTATCCTAGAGAAGAAATACAAAATCTTGAACAATAGCTATAGAACCTAACAATGAAAGGTTCTGACATAAACGCTTATACCGCCAACTTTAATGACCTTGCCATAACGTGTTCGGGACTTGTAACCCCGAAATACAAGAAAATCGAGTGATATATCTGGGCTCTAGCGTCACACCCGCCGAGTACATTCATTAACTATGACTATCCATTCCAACCATATCACACAGATTCAAGAAGCTCAACAGGAAGCTCTGAAGGAAGAAAATATCAAAGACGATGCCTTACGGGAAATGGAAAAACAATTTGAACTCAAGGATGATGGAACTCGTTATTTTATGAACCAAATTTGGACACCTAAATTTGTTGATATTAAGAGCTTAGTCTTGGATAAGGTATTCCATTCATCCAGGTTCTGATAAAATGTATTTAGATCTGAAAAAGTTGTATTGGTGACCAAACATGAAAGCTGACATTGTCACTTATGTGGGAAAGTGTCTGACTTGTTATAAAGTCAAGGAAGAACATCAGAAGCCCTCAGGTTTACTTCAATAATCTGAAATACCTGAGTGGAAGTGGGAACAAATTTCAACGTATTTTATCACAAAACTACCCAATACACCTAATGGCTTCGACTCTATTTAGTTGATTGTTTATAAACTTACAAAATCTGCTCACTTCCTACCAATCAAAGAAACAGATAAAATGAAAATTTTGACCATAACCTACCTCAAGGAAATCATCAAATTGCATGGGGCATATTTCTATTATCTATGATAGAGATATTATATTCACCTCATGATTTTGGAAATCACTACAAAAAATCCTTGGGAACATGTTTGGATATGAGAACAGCTTACTACCCACAGACCGATGGTCGAATGAAAGGGCCATTCAAACTTTAGAAGATATGCTCTGAGCCTACATGATGGACTTTAGAAATGCAAGAAGAAGTTAGAAAGAACGCCAACACGACATAGTACAGGAGTATGCGACACAGAAATCGAATAGAGATCCTTTACTAGTTAGCCAAAACAATGTAAACGAGAGTCGAAGATCTCGTAAATACGAATCAATCGATATAAAGACAGTCGAGAACAAAGTTCAAATGAAGGAATTATGATTTTTGAGTTGTCCTTTCAGATGTTTATGGGTGAGTTAAGTCATAAAAATGGGATCTTGGACATTGGTTTCTTCCCATGCATGATCTAGGTTGTCTTAATGGGTCAAGAAGCTAGGATTTTTGTTATTAAGGTCTTAATATGTCATAACTGGAGAAATTCTATAGTTATTAGAGTCTAAACTCTACCTAGATACTTATAAATTCACAATGTAATAGTCTAGGTTAACTATTGTAACTTATTTTAAAAATAATAATATTAAAAATAAAGTCAAAATTAGCCGACGAAGTCTAAACGAGAGTTGTAGATTATATTCTCGCCTACGCGTGCATATAAAGAACGTCAAAAACGGAGCTTGTATGTGAAAGTTATGAATTTCGGAAGTTTTTGGCTCAAAAATCGAGAAATAATTGAAAACCGGATAATTTCGCATGAACAGTAACCGCCATGTCACCTCGCATGCGAGATGACCCGTGTTCGCCTCGTGTCAGCCGCTGATTCGGCCGAAGCCGCGGTCCAAGGGGAAACTGACGCGCCTCGCATCTGTGGCGCCTTCCGAGCTTCGCTCCGTGTCCCTCCTCGCCTGCTGCCACGTGTCCTGCTGACTCCCCCCTTCGGTCCGAAGTCTCGCCCCTATATAAGGGTGCGAGATTGCCCGGTTCCAACACAACTTTTACCCACATTTTCATATTTCCTAACACTTTTTACCCCCACAAAACTACTTACAAACCCCCGAAGCCCCGGTATCATATCCAACACTCAAGAAACATCCCGAGATGCAAGAAGTCAACAAAAATAGAGTCTTTCGGTTTCAAAATACGAACCCTCGCAAGGCCCAATTTTCAGAAATAAAGTCTTTTTAACAACGAAGTACTACTCAATTTTTCACGACTATCAAGTGAGTTTATACCCCTATATTTTCACTATTTTTATAATGTTTTCAGTGGGGAAATACAAGTAAAATACAATGAATTTTCGTATAAATAACAAAACTTGTTTATTTAGTTTACGATTATTATCAACAAACTATTTTACCGGTTTGGAATTTATTACAACAATAAACATATAAATTATAATAGGTATAATTTATGATTCATACATGTTTATCAATACACTTTATGGAATTACATATGCTTTATATATATTCAGAGTTTCTGATGAAATTAACTATATAAATTATATTAAATATAATTTATGAGATATTTACAATATATCTATTACAAAGATACTTTTCAATATTCTACACATAACTATCAATATAGTATTTGTGAGACACACTTCAAGTACTTATTTAGGTATAAAACAAAAGTCCTGAAAGTTATAACCAGAGTCTCCTGGAGGGAGAGCATGACACTTGTATATAGATCTATATGGGATTGACAATCCCACATCCCGACTGTTAGCTACAGTCAAGTCGGCAGACTTGGGGTGACAATTGTCGTACCAAATTACAACGCCTGAAGAACGTTGTGTTTCAGGCGAGGCTTAGGTCATCAAGCATGGTTTATGATAACTCACAATTTGATATTGAATAATATGTTTAGTGTAAGAATAAGTAAACAACTTCACATAGTTTTAATAAATTAAAACTATAATACAATAATTATAATTTGACAAGTCTTCATACAAGTATAGATACATAATACTATTCTAGTACAGTGAAAACATACTTTTCATAGTTTTATGGGAATTTAAAACTATACTATTTCAGAACACAAATACATATACAACAGGATTTTCTGGGTGAATTTATTTACATTTTAGAAAACAAAAGACAGAATACTTTTACACCATACATATGAACTCACCAACTTAATTGTTGACACTCCTTTCAAAACTATTTGTATTTTCAGGAAATCGTTAAACAGGTACCAGCAAGTTTTGAGGAAGACAAAGTTTTATATAATTATGTTTGTTAATTATACTTTTTGGTGTTTAATATACAATGGTTTGAACACACATGTAAAGTTATATTTTATCAATGTAATGGATTTCGTACTTTGATTACTATTGTGCATTGTTCTGATACTACACATGAAGTCATCCACCCCCGAACGTTTCCGTCGTTCAGGTTTGGGGATGTGACAGATTGGTATCAGAGTTTTGTTTATAGTGAACTAAGTATATCAATCCATTAAAAGATATACAACTATAAATACATTTGGGGCTGTAACGCCCCGACTAGAAATATATTTTTAAAATTTTAAATATTTTAAAAAGTATATAACATGCATACATACATACTAGAAGTAGTATCACACTAAAGATTAAATAAAAGTATTATGATTGTTGAATAGTACAAGTAGACCTCGGGATATATAATCAACTCTGGGATAAATATAGCCTGATCAACTATATCTATCCGAGAAGTGATTAGCATATGCCTAGGAATGATTGTAGTATTGCAACAAGTCTAAAAACTTACCAAACCTACAAAATCAAATATAAAATACTATAGGAGTATTTTGGAATACTATAAAACCACGCGTCTAAATTATGTTTATATTTCTTAAACCTTACTTCTCGTACAAACAATATGGTTGAATATAACTTACCTGGAGACCCCTACATTCAACAAGATGCGGGTTGGAATCCAGATTCAGATGAAGAACCTTTCGAAGATAGTGAATCAAGTGGTACTGACATGGAACCACAAGTCTACAATCATGGGGAACGCCTCCTGAGACAAGGTGAAGTAGAACCTATACCAGAATGGGGCGAGTATATAAACCACTGGAGTCGGCAAGATGGCCAACGCCCTCCTTATGGGATGGCAAAAGGTTTCTATGATGTCTCTAGAGGAGGAACAGCCGATAGAGCTCTTCCGGTTACAGTACATCGAATAGTCCGTCAAACCGATCAAGCAAGGATTTCGATCAATCGAATCCCTACAAATAGATGTTGTTGCACAGACCAACACTTCGGATATCCTTCGTCTTGATGAAATGCAGGACGACACCCAGAATCATACAGAAGCCCTTCAGAGGCAAGTCAATGCTGCTCAATCTGAGATAAGAGAATTGAGAGAGCATCAAGCTGCACAAGAAAGGCGTTGGAAAGCACAAGATGAAGCAGGATCCAGCAACCGCCGCAAGTAGTGTTTACACTACTAATAAGTTTTATTATATACAAGTTTTTGTTTATGTATATAAAACTTTTCCTCTATGATTAAGTGAGTACACTATTCGTAGAATCGTAGGATTTCCTTTTATGTGATATATTATGTTGGCTTGTAACAAGTTTAAAGTTTTCCAAACTTTATATATAATATATATCAATAAAAGTAACCAGTATTTCATCGAAAAATACTACAACTTTGTTATCACGAACTATTTACAAAGGGGTAATTTATGATTATTTTGTGTATATATTATAATTTTATGTAATTAAAATTTTATTAATCTGGTTACTTTTAATGCACGTGTAGGCGAGAATATAATCTACAACTCTCGTTTACACTTCGTCGGCTAATTTTGACTTGATTGTATTCATACGAGCTCCGCTTTTGACGTTCTTTATATGCACGCGTAGGCGAGAATATAATATACAACTCTCGTTTAGACTTCGTCAGCTAATTTTGACTTTATTTTTAATATTATTATTTTGAAAATAAGTTACAATAGTTAACCTAGACAATCACGAATAAAGTTTCTCTGCTCGTAGAATTTCTAAGATTTGTCGCAAGTGTTGACTATGTTCTTCCTTACTACGTGAATAGATAACTATATCATCGATGAATACAATCACGAATTTATCCAAGTAAGGACGGCACACCCGGTTCATTAAGTCCATGAACACTACGGGCGCGTTGGTTAATTCAAAAGGCATCACTACAAACTCGTAATGACCATAACGAGTTCGGAAGGCTGTTTTGGGAATATCTTCCACTAGAACTCGTAACAGATGATAACCGGATCTTAAATCGATTTTTGAGAAGTAACTTGCTCCTTGAAGTTGGTCGAATAGGTCATCGATGCGTGGTAAAGGATATCGGTTCTTAATGGTTAGTTTGTTTAGCTCACGATAGTCGATGCACATACGAAATGATCCATCTTTCTTCTTTACGAATAAAATTGGTGATCCCCAAGGTGAGAAGCTTGGTCTAATAAACCCTTTGTCGAGTAGTTCGTTCAGTTGGCTAGAAAGTTCTTGCATCTTTGTCGGTGCTAGTCGGTATGGTGATTTGGCTACAGGGGTAGCTCCAGGAATTAAGTCGATTCGAAACTCGACTTGGCGTTGTGGTGGTATTCCTGGAAGATCTTCGGGAAAGATATCGGGAAAGTCACGTACTTCTGGAATGTTCTTTATTTCTTTCAATTCTTTCTTTACATCTACAACGTGAGCAAGGAACGCATGATATTCCTTTCGTAAGTATTTCTGAGCTTGAATGCAAGAAATGAGTCGAAGATTTGTGCCTGGTTTGTCGTCGTAGATAACTAAGGTTTCACCATTCGGTAAATTAAGACGAACGGCTTTTTCGAAACACAGGATGTCTGAATGATGAAGGCTCAACCAATCCATGCCGATAATGACGTCAATACTTTTAATTGAGACAGGCATGAGGTCGATTTGGAATGAATAATTATCTAAAGTGAGGGTACATCCTATGTATATATCATTAGCGCTTTCTGTCTTCCCATTAGCCATTTCTACTACGAACGTTTCTTTTAATGCTTGAGGTGGTTTTTTAAGAAAGTGTTTACATTTTTGATTCACGAAACTCCTCTCCGCTCCACTATCAATTAATATGCATGCATATGAGTTATTGAGAAGAAACGTACTTGTGACCACCGTAGGGTCTGCCACGGCTTCTTCCTGTCCAATGGCGAGTAGTCTCCCTGCTCCACCAGCATTCCTTGTCTTTGGGAAGTTCCTCTTAAAATGTCTGATTTCACCACAGCAGGAATTTGAGAAATGGATTGAGCTGGTGCTTTACAGAAACGGGCAGTATGCCCCTTCCTATTGCAATTTCTACAGTGCATCTCTTTGCAAGCTCCAGTATGATGAAAATTGCACTTATTGCATTTTGGTAAAGTTCCAGCATATCGACTTGGGATTGCTGGAGTAGTAGAAACAGTGGTAGGGATGGTTGTAGGAATAACAGCGGGAATGGTAGCCGCATGAATTGCCATTGTTTGTTGTTTCTTGAAAGGTGTCTGCGATGATTGCCCCTTTCGTTTATTCCAGGAATTCTTTCTGTTGTCTCCTTCTTTGGGTTGTTCAGGATTTGTTGGTGTGGAGCCTTGACGAACTCCATGATCTATAAGTGTTTGTGCCAGATGCTTGGCACTATCGAAAGTAAGAGGATTAGCAGATATAACATTTCCTTGGGTCGGGGGAGTTAATCCCCAGATGTACATCTCTACTTTCTTACTCTCCGGGGTAACCATCCCGGGACACAGAAGAGCTAAGTCGCTGAATATGGCAGTGTAACCAGTGATATCGGAGTCCTTCATCTTTAGACCCCAAAGTTCTTGCTCCAACTTTTGTATTTCACCTCTAGGACAATATTCTGCCAGCATTCGACTTTTTAACTCTTCCCAGCTCATAGCATTAGCTACTGGAAGAGTTAACGATTTAACATAGCCATTCCACCAAGAAAGGGCTCTATCCATGAAAGTGCATGCAGCGAATTTCACTTTGCTGGATTCAGGACACGCACAAATTTCGAATACTGATTCAGTTTTCTCGAACCAGCGTGATAAAACAATGACACCTCCAGTGCCATCAAAGGACTTTGGTTTTGCATTTGAGAAGTCCTTATAAGTGGACTCCTTTGGTTGACCGTGGTTATCTCCATGGTTAGGAGGATTATTACCACTACCCGCCCCGCCGTTTGCATTTATTTGCGCCATAGTTGCTGCTACGGCGGCAGTTACCGCTGCTTGAAACATAGCAGCGTCAAATTGAGGTGGTGGCGGCGGTGGTGGATTTGGTGGATTACGTCTATTTGTTTTACGAGGCGGCATCTTTTAACTATAATATTAAAAAGTGAAAAGATGATAAGTTTTTATTACTTATTACAAATCGAAATTAAATAACTAATCATATTAGTTTTCATATGCATCGTGATTCGAATTGAAAAGTATCTTGAATTCAATTCATAACAGGAGTTTATGCATACATAAACTTATGAATTACTGATAGTAGTACACTCAATGTAGTTTGTTCCATACCAGGCTTTTCTATAATCATTTGGTGTATACAAATTTTATACAATTAAAATTCTAATAGACTGTTGAATTTAATGGGTCTGCCTTAAATTCACAACCAAACAAAGAACAGAATAAATTACGGACCCACCATTTCTAGATTAATAAAATTTTAATTACATAAAATTATAATATATACACAAAATAATCATAAATTGCCCCTTTGTAAATAGTTCGTGATAACAAAGTTGTAGTATTTTTCGATGAAATACTGGTTACTTTTATTGATATATATTATACATAAAGTTTGGAAAACTTTAAACTTGTTACAAGCCAACATAATATATCACATAAAAGGAAATCCTACGATTCTACGAATAGTGTACTCACTTAATCATAGAGGAAAAGTTTTATATACATAAACAAAAACTTGTATATAATAAAACTTATTAGTAGTGTAAACACTACTTGAGGCGGTTGTTACGGCGGTTGTTGGATCCTGCTTCATCTTGTGCTTTCCAGCGCCTTTCTTGTGCAGCTTGATGCTCTCTCAATTCTCTTATCTCAGATTGAGCAGCATTGACTTTCCTCTGAAGGGCTTCTGTATGATTCTGGGTGTCGTCCTGCATTTCATCAAGACGAAGGATATCCGAAGTGTTGGTCTGTGCAACAACATCTATTTGTAGGATTCGATTGATCGAAATCCTTGCTTGATCGGTTTGACGGGCTATTCGATGTACTATAACCGGAAGAGCTCTATCGGCTGTTCCTCCTCTAGAGACATCATAGAAACCTCTTGCCATCCCATAAGGAGGGCGTTGGCCATCTTGCCGACTCCAGTGGTTTATATACTCGCCCCATTCTGGTATAGGTTCTGCTTCACCTTGTCTCAGGAGGCGTTCCCCATGATTGTAGACTTGTGGTTCCGTGTCGGTACCACTTGATTCACTGTCTTCGAAAGGTTCTTCATCTGAATCTGGATTCCAACCCGCATCTTGTTGAATGTAGGGGTGTCCAGGTAAGTTATATTCAACCATATTGTCTGTACGAGAAGTAAGGTTTATGAAATATAAACAGAATTAAACGCGTGGTTTTATAGTATTCCAAAATACTCCTATAGTATTTTATATTTGATTGTGTAGGTTTGGTAAGTTTTTAGACTTGTTGCAATACTACAATCATTCCTAGGCATATGCTAATCACTTCTCGGATAGATATAGTTGATCAGGCTATATTTATCCCAGAGTTGATTATATATCCCGAGGTCTACTTGTACTATTCAACAATCATAATAATTTTATTTAATCTTTACTCTGATACTACTTCTAATATGTATGTATGCATGTTATATACTTTTTAAAATACTTAAATTTTAAAAATATATTTCTAGTCAGAGCGTTACAGCCCCAAATGTATTTATAGTTGTATATCTTTTAATGGCTTGATATACTTAGTTCACTATAAACAAAGCTCTGATACCAATATGTCACATCCCCAAACCTGAACGGCGGAAACGTTCGGGGGTGGATGACTTCATGTGTAGTATCAGAACAATGCACAATAGTAATCAAAGTACAACATCCATTACATTGATAAAATATAACTTTACATGTGTGTTCAAACCATTGTATATTAAACACCAAAAAGTATAATTAACAAACATAATTATATAAAACTTTGTCTTCCTCAAAACTTGTTGGTACCTGTTTAACGATTTCCTGAAAATACAAGTAGTTTTGAAAGGAGTGTCAACAATTAAGTTGGTGAGTTCATATGTATGTTGTAAAAATATTCTGTCTTTTGTTTTCTAAAAAGTAAATAAATTCACCCAGAAAATCCTATATTTTCTGTTGTATATGTATTTGTGTTCTGAAATAGTATAGATTTAAATTCCCATAAAACTATGAAAAGTATGTTTTCACTGTACTAGAATAGTATTCTGTATATATACTTGTATGAAGACTTGTCAAATTATAATTATTGTATTATAGTTTTAATTTATTAAAACTATGTGAAGTTGTTTACTTATTCTTACACTAAACATATTATTCAATATCAAATTGTGAGTTATCATAAACCATGCTTGATGACCTAAGCCTCGCCTGAAACACAACGTTCTTCAGGCGTTGTAATTTGGTACGACAATTGTCACCCCAAGTCTGCCGACTTGACTGTAGCTAACAGTCGGGATGTGGGATTGTCAATCCCATATAGATCTATATACAAGTGTCATGCTCTCCCTCCAGGAGACTCTGGTTATAACTTTCAGGACTTTTGTTTTATACCTAAATAAGTACTTGAAGTGTGTCTCACAAATACTATATTGATAGTTATGTGTAGAATATTGAAAAGTATCTTTGTAATAGATATATTGTAAATATCTCATAAATTATATTTAATATAATTTATATAGTTAATTTCATCAGAAACTCTGAATATATATAAAGCATATGTAATTCCATAAAGTGTATTGATAAACATGTATGAATCATAAATTATACCTATTATAATTTATATGTTTATTGTTGTAATAAATTCCAAACCGGTAAAATAGTTTGTTGATAATAATCGTAAACTAAATAAACAAGTTTTGTTATTTATACGAAAATTCATTGTATTTTACTTGTATTTCCCCACTGAAAACATTATAAAAATAGTGAAAATATAGGGGTATAAACTCACTTGATAGTCGTGAAAAATTGAGTAGTACTTCGTTGTTAAAAAGACTTTATTTCTGAAAATTGGGCCTTGCGAGGGTTCGTATTTTGAAACCGAAAGACTCTATTTTTGTTGACTTCTTGCATCTCGGGATGTTTCTTGAGTGTTGAATATGATACCGGGGCTTCGGGGGTTTGTAAGTAGTTTTGTGGGGGTAAAAAGTGTAAAGAAATATGAAATTGTGGGTAAAAGTTGTGTTGGAACCGGGCAATCTCGCACCCTTATATAGGGGCGAGACTTCGGACCGAAGGGGGGAGTCAGCAGGACACGCGCCAGCAGGCGAGGAGGGACACGGAGCGAAGCTCGGAAGGCGCTACGGATGCGAGGCGTGTCGGTTTTCCATTGGACCGCGGCTGACACGAGGCCGACACGGGTCATCTCGCATGTGAGGT
Source organism: Lactuca virosa (assembly GCF_052849685.1). NCBI lineage: Eukaryota > Viridiplantae > Streptophyta > Magnoliopsida > Asterales > Asteraceae > Lactuca > Lactuca virosa. The sequence goes on from NC_136428.1 coordinate 163,680,388, forward strand.
GACGTGGCGGTTACTGTTCATGCGAAATTATCCGGTTTTCAATTATTTCTCGATTTTTGAGCCAAAAACTTCTGAAATTCATAACTTTCGCATACGAGCTCCGTTTTTTATGTTCTTTATATGCACGCGTAGGCGAGAATATAATCTACAACTCTCGTTTAAACTTCGTCGGCTAATTTTGACTTTATTTTTAATATTATTATTTTTAAAATAAGTTATAATAGTTAACCTAGACTGTTACATTGTGAATTTATAAGTATATTGGTAGAGTTTAGACTCTAATAACTATAGAATTTCTCCGGTTATGACATTATCTCAAAAATAGTGAACTGGAAATTGATACAATTCAACAATAAAAAAAAAAGTGAAATTATTAGCCAACAAATGTAACACTATTGCTAAACTCTCGATAAATCAACAAACGTTATGAAATTTATAAAATCATATTTATCAACCCTCAACACTTACCTTTTTTAAAAGTTACACATGTTTTCAAATTGTAAAAACCTTCTTATACTTCATGTTTGAGAAACTCCCTTGTTCCTCCTCATTTCCGAAAAGGTATTCGATTTTAGCTTGTCACTACTTTGTTATAAAACGGTTTGTTGTAAGCATATTATACATGCTTCTCAAAGTACCATGGCTTCCAATTTTAGTGTATTCAATTTTGTTTGAGATTAATTCTCATGGTTTCCAATTTTAGTCTTTTATTTCATATTTATTTATTTCACAAAATATTTCTAGGTAAGGTAACTTATCTTAGAATCCTATAAAAACATTATGTTCCTAGTAATTATCGTATACGTATGTTACATGTTCCATGAGAGTATTGATTCATGAAACCTAATAAATTGTGTATCTCATGAGTTACTTAAGCAAGAGTTAGGTCATATACAACCGGGATCATAGACATAAATACATTCGAAATTAATACAAAATCACCTAAGTTATTTCAAAATAGTGAAGTGGAAATTGGTACAAATCAACAATAAAATAAATAAATAAATAAAAAGTGATATTATCTGCCAACAAATGTAATAGTATTGCTGGACTCTCAGTAAATCAACAAACGTTATGAAATTGATAAAATCATATTTATCAACCCTAAAACGAATGCATACCGGCAAAATCTAAGCAAATAAAGAGACGATAAGAGAAGATAAGGAGATTTTAAGACTTGAAACTGACCTTGTTGATGCCCGATGAAGAAGGAGGAAGCAGTTAATTGTAAGATTTGAGGGTTACTGAAATCAATCAGGGGAATCAATTAAATTAAGAAGTCAATAAGACACATAATCCCTTAATCGAAAAGCCAAAGCGCCAAATATAGAGACTACTACATGAAGAAACCAAAAAGATAATTCGTGCTTACATGTACAAACGAAGAAAGTTTAAAAGCACTGGTGAAGGGTTATCTTTCTTCGTTGGATATAATTTGGGTATGTTCTAGAGGCTCAACATAAACTGAAACCTAAAGATAACCAATATAGCAAGAACACTTCGTCTGATTATAGTGATCGAATATTATTTGGGTATGTTCTACAAGTTAACTTTAAACTTAAATCTAAAGGAAACCATGATGATGGATATAGACATAGACCCACTGAAGAAATCAACTAAGGAGACAAAACCGACATGAATTAAGAGCATTTGCTGCAAAAAAAAACACTCCCCATAAACTAATTAAAGGGATCGTATGCAAGATGGGTGTGTTCAAAAAGTCTGAAATATAGACTAAAAAACCACGAACATATGAAAATGGTTGATTTGCTGATATTCTTGAAAAAGAAGAAACAACTGCGCTTCGAGACATGCAAGAAAAGATCTATTTATTAAATATGAAATATCATAATGACAAACATAAGGGAAAAGAGAGAAGCAACATTTGAATTAATATAATATATAATATATACACATACAATATATAATAATATATAACATAATTGAATTTATTTTAGGCCCAAAGGATAATATTGGGTTATGGGCTTGTGAATTAGCTGATGATATGTATCACGTATCAATTATCATATGGATATCATATTATCTTTTTAGACCTAACTGAATTTTATTCTGGGGAGACACTTTTGGTTGTTGGTATTTGTGAAGATTTTGATTTTTGAAGATGGGTGAAGAAGGACAAGTGATTAGTTGTCACACTGTTGATGCATGGAATCAACATCTTCAAAAAGACAAGAACAAATTGGTACGTCATTTAATTTTTAACAGATTACTTGTGTTAAATCTATCTCTATGAAATTGCATGATACATTTTACGTGAAAACGTTTGTGATTTTTCGTTTTTACGTTGATTTTATGATTTATAGTGATCCATTCAGATTTCAATGTCATTCATCTTCATCGAGGTCGATTATGATGTATGTTGTTTTGTTCGGATTAGGGTGCTTCCAAAGCTAATTGACCTAAATTATGATGATTAATTAACGTCTAAACAACTCGATTTAATGACAGATTGAGACAAATTATGATGTATAAATATTGGAATAGAATATAGATCTAATTACTCAGCAAATGTGATATGTGTACAGATAGTTGTGGACTTTGCTGCTTCTTGGTGTGGACCTTGTCGGGTTATTGCTCCATTTGTAGCAGAATTGGCTAAGAAAATGCCACATGTTACCTTTCTCAAAGTTGATGTGGATGAGTTGAAGGTAAAAAGTAAAAATAGATTACTTTACTATTATAAAGAAATCTTACTCCCTTTTTTCCTTCTACAAAAGGTTTTAGTTTTTATTGTGATGATTCAAACTTAATATATTTCTATTATTTATGTTTCAAATGGTTTTTATGGTGATTCTTTTCACATTGTTAAAGTATAATTAGTCATCAAAAGGAAACAAGATAATGTCGAACGTGATTCATTGAACTTGGACTAAAAAATATGCAAAATTCAAACTTTTGTTGGTGTTGCTTGTAAAAACGATGAAAGAATGACATTTTAAATCATGTTATTTGTTTTTTCAATGTAAAGAAATCAAAGTAATTGAAAAACAAACAAAAAAAATACTATTTTCTTATACAAAAGTAAGTGATTTGGCAGAAACATCAATATATTGTCTTTTTTTGGCATTCTCATTTGGGAAAATGTCACGAAAGCTTTTATATTTTGTTCTTTTTTCCATAAAAGCCATTATTGAATCTTTATATGAGATGAAAGCATTTCAGCTTTTTGTTAATTTTACCATGAAAACCATTTCAGATTTTAAAATACTGGGTTTTTTTAGAAAGTTAACAAACCTCAAATGAGTTCAATTAATGAATTTAGTAAATGTTACAAATTTCTCTGGTGGCTTTAATGCAAAGTTAACAAATTTCAATGGCTTTAGTGGCCAATCTAGAAGGTAAAAAAACTTTAAGATAACCTTCAATGGAAATTTAGCAAAGGTTTTCATGGACTTTCTTCTTTTAAAAAAACGACTGACTTTTCTTGAAAGATGAGAAAAATATAAAAGATTCCGTAGCATTTTTGTTATATATATACAATTTCTATATAAACGGTTATTCTTAATTTTTTTTTACCTAGTTATTCTTGATAATTAGGTTGTGTTTGGAATTATTTATCCAAATTTTTTTTAGATCGTAATCTTTGTCAAAACAAAAAATAGCTTATAACTAATTTTTTTTAAATATATTCAAACTAGCGTTTCAATAAGTTTATTGAGTTTTCTTTTTTTTTAATTCCAATCTTCTACATTCCCTTTTATGTTATTTAACATATTTCAGCTATTTTACCAAATGTCTTTTTTATCATCTTATAGCTAGTTTTTCAATTAGTTTGTCAAACATAGCCTTAACGAACCACTCATTGAATAGCAAACACAACAACGAATGAGTTTTTCCATGGCTTCAAGAAACTCAAAACATTTATACTTTTAACAAATTTCAAGATCTTTAATTCATAATTATCTTTCTTCTAATTACAGGTAATTGCATCAGACTGGGGTGTTGAAGCAATGCCAACCTTCTTGTTCATAAAAGATGGGAAAAGTATGGGCAAAGTTGTTGGAGCAAAGAAAGAAGAACTTCAACAAACAATCATCAAACACTCTGGTAATTCAAGTACTAGTGCATGATGATGATGATGATGCATTGTGTTCAAAAAGAACCAAAATTACTCGCTTCTTTTTTTATCTCTTTCCATTCAACTTAGCATCTTATTTTAGAAGATGCACAAACACTTATTATCATCCTATGTGTTTCTTTCAACTTCCATTTGTTGATTCAAAATTTTAACAGAATAACATGCATATTTTTACCTACACTAATGAAAAGCTTTAATAAAGTTTAAACAAAGAAAAATGTTATATGTTAGACAATTTTACCTTTTTAACCACATATATTGTTTCTTTTTCCAATTTAACCATTTTGACCTGATATAATAATGACTAATAGAAAATTACTCCTAAATGTCAAAATGGTTAATTTGGAAAAGTGTCACGAACATTTACGGTTTTATTGAAAAAAAAAAGTAAAGTTTTAGTGCTTAAACCACAAAAATTCCTAAAATATAATGGTTTATATGTAATTTGTGCATACATTTATGTCAAAAAAAACATACCAAAAGTGCATTCCAACAACAAAAATATGGGATTCAATTGTACAAACCAATTTATTCCTTCCTAAATCACTCACTTTCACTATAAAAAAAAATCAACTCCTAAACAAATAAGCTAATTCTAGGGATTCATCTTATCTCCCATTACAACACTTACACAAACCACACCATTGACATTTTTGACACTACAAATTTGGTACTCAAGTTTTCCATTAAAAGGCTCTCACCAAATCTACTGAAATCATCAGTAAAAATGACAACGTATCTATATCCTCCTCTATTATTGTACAAATTGGTCAACAACAACATTAATAAAGACTAAATTCTCAAATCCAAATTGTTGTTAGTTACTTGTTATTGATCTTTTCACTAGTGAAACCTTAGTGGGGTCCCCACCAAGTTCTTCAAAAATCACCAATAAATTATTTTTTGGTTTTAACCAAGATCTAGGCACATGATACCTGAAACAATAATACCTAATTTGTCAGTAAAATGTTATGCTTTTGATTCATCCACTTAAAAAAAAAGGTGATTTGACTTTTATACCCTTAACTTACCATCTTTGGGTTGGTTGACCACATCCGAGTTGACAAGTCAACGGGCGGTAGGTCCCAGCATAATGACACCCTTGACAATTACCAGAAGCAAAAGTTGTCCAATATCTTCCTATGCTTTGACCATTGACCCATGCTTGACCTTTTCCCATACTATTCATGTCAAGAGCCAATGGTGAATCACCCTTAGGTGCAATGAAGTAAGCCTGCAAATTGACGAATTTGCCCTTGAGTTTCAGATAAAGATTCGTTTTTTCTGATACCCTTTATAAAGTTGGATTTGGGAATGAAATCTTTATTAGAAAATAAAGGTTTTTGATTATTGAGCATTGACATACCTTATGCCATGTTAATGGTTGCTGTTTTTGAGTGATTAAAGAATCTTGAGTCCATTTGATAGAAGATGTAGGATTTGAGGAGATGAGATTCATGGACTCTCCCTTTAGACCAACCTGTTCAAAAAAGATTCTTTAAGAATGATGGAATCATGGAAGGAATGGAATGGTTCATTCCATAGAATGAAACGGATGGAATGGAATGGATCATTCCTGAAGAAATGTTACATCATGGAACGGAATGGGAAATTTCAATATAACCCGTTTTATTTGGAATATCCAAAAGACACTAATTTTATTATATAACTTATTTGGGGTTCAATGAGCTTTTATTATGTTTAATTTTTTATTTTTTGTAAACGAAAGTTTGTTTATTATAATTCAAAAATAATGTATAGTATAGTTAGAATATATATATATATATATATATATATATATATATATATATATATATATATATATATATATATATATATATATATATTCTATGACTCTATCTACATATAATATAAAAAAGTTAATAGGAAAATTCATTACATTTCTATAGGTGGAAACCAAACATGATCATGGAATGTAATGACAATGATAGAATTTATTACTTACAAAACTAAAAGCTAAACATAATAAAAGCTCAATAAAACTCAAATAAGATTATAATTAAAAAAATTACTTATTTTTTTTTATAAAAAACGGGTTATATACTTATATGCTCATATAACAGTTATTCATTCCATTCCAAAAAAAAAACTCCCACAGCCTAAGGAATGAAAATTAACACAATGGAAGATATCAAATTCCTTTCGGAATGGTCAATTCCATTCCATCAAACAATGGAATGAACAATTCCATTCCTTCTCTGATTCTAACCTTGTAACTCCAGTTGACCCATGACAAGTCCCTTTTCCCTTTGTCAAAACCATACAAAGCCACTGGACCTAAAACTCCAGTCTCCCATGTTTCATAATGTCCTCCAATATTCTTCACAAAATTAAAAAAATAATATTAACTTTTTCAATTCCAATATTTATATAAATAAATAAATAAAATAAAATAAAAAACTAACCGGTAATCCCATGGCAACACTAAGTAGTGCAATTTTATTGATTCCACCATGTAAATTGATCTTTTCTTTATACATAACTTTCCTATGTTTTCTTGTTCCAAAACCAGAACCTAAAAAACACTTCAATTATTAAATAATTCTTTAAAAATAAATAAATAAATATATATATATATATATATATATATATATATATATCCGAAAATCAAACCTGAATATTCTCCATTTATAAACACATGAAGAGCATGTCCCCTTGATTGCACCAAAAGCTTTGGAAGCTCTCCTCCATGCAAAAAAGATTCAGATGAATCAACATCAACACTGTTAAAAAAACACATATTTTATTAAATCCAAACCAAAAAAATAAAAAATAAAATACAAAATTGGTTTACTTTACCTAGTTGTATACCAAAGATAATCACTAGTATCTCTTGTTATATTAATTTGCTCTAATAAACCCATTGAAGTAATTATAGAACTTTCATCAACAATATTTAAATCTTCATTATATGTCTCCCATGAAAACATCTTTGAATCACTCCATAACATCTCCATTTTGGTTGATTCAACTCCAATCTGTGACAATTTTATAATATATTATAAAAAATTTATATAAAAAAAAAATTGTAAACTTTATAAAAAAAAAATACATACTTGAGCTGTATTAAAAGCAACATTTTTGCAATCAGGTAGGATACTAATAGACCAAGGGGGTAACGTATAATGCACATTATTAAATGTCACTTTTGCAGCATTATTCGGATCATAATTTGACAAAAAAGCTGCACATTGTGATTTAGGAGAGAATACATGAGCCTGAAAAAAAAATGTTAAATAATTAGTTACATAGTTTTTTTTTTTTTGTTTTGATTTATTTAAATGAGAAAAAATAAATAAATAACCTGTTGGAGGCTTCCTAAAGAGGTGATAATAGGATCTGATGAAACTAAAGCAAGCTCACATTCCTTAATAACCTTGTGAAGCTCTTTTAAATGACCATATTTTGGTTGCCTTATTAAACCTACAAAAAGAAATAGCAATGTACTTTAATTCATTTGTTTATTATAAATTTATAATTTATAATTAGTAATAACATATTAAAATCTTACTTTCGTTTCTTTTAATTAGATTTTTTCAAAGTATAAGAAGAAATTGGAAGAAATGAAAGTAAGATACTATAAATGTAAATATGTAATACACAAATAAGTAAAAGTAGGTTGCTATTTATTGCATTTTAAAGTTTTAAAACTCACCATATTCATCAAGTGGAGCATCATAATCGTAACTAGTAGTGATGAATGGGCCTCCAGAAGAACGACCAAAGTTTGTGCCTCCATGATACTATTTTCCAATATTTTTTTTAAAAAAATGTAAGAAATAGAAATGTATTTTCATTCATTTATTTATTATAATTTATAAATTATAATGTGTTAATAAATGAGTAGATGAAAGTATTTAACCATGTAGTAATTAAAGAATGAGCCGCCCTTTTGTATGAACCGCGCAACGGAAAATGCCAAATCTTGAACCGGCCTCTCGTAGACCGGACCGCCAAATTCCGTGAACCTGACAGAATACAGAATACTGTCATACTGTCTGATTAAAGTGTTGTCTGGATAAATGATGTTTAAATAATATGTGAGAAAGTAAAAGCGCACTTAGGGGAATGAAAAGGGAAAAGTAAATTTGGGAAAGCGTGACTTTTTTACTTTTTACTTTTAAGTCGTCATTTCTGTATTAAATAAAAAAGAAAAAGAAAGAAAATTACGTACCATCCACTCCAAGCCTCGGTCCAAATTGTGGGTTTGTAAGGCTTGTTTGGTGAAAATTCATCGCAGTAAAAACCATTGCACGTGTTAATCTGCAGAAAAAAAAATAGTAAATATTAATTGGTTTTGGGCTACAAACAATTTTAAGTTTTTCCCCAATTTTATTAAAATGAAATTATTTTTACAATGGGATCGGGGGCATCATCTTGTTTGCACATGACCCATGGGACACCTGTCCCCAATTCTACAACCATATTTGCAGCCCAAGTCATGTAGTTATGTCCAGCACCTCCATATGCCTTTCCTACCGATCCATATTCATTTTCAATCTGCAAAAAAACAACAATTAATTACTAATTTAAATATTTTTTAATCAATTTAGTTTAAGAAAAGGGCAATTTACCAGGAAAAAAAACATTATATTTTGGGCAGCTTTGCGGCTTAACCACTAATAGTCCAATACTATATTTTTTTTAAAACCAAACTATAAACGTTTCAAACAATTTTCCAAAATAAACCATTTTGACCTTTTAGATCAGACACAGGAATTTTGACCAGTGGTCAAAACGGTTAAGTCTATGTTTGGCACGCCACAATTAGCTTATAAGCTAGTTTATTTTTCTAGCTTTTTTAGGGTGTCATGTTTGGTAAACCAAAAAGCAGCTTATAAGCTAGCTTTTTATAAAGCTACTTAGGTTGTGTTTGACGATCAACACTTAGCTTATTTTTCGAATTTTTTTAAGTTGGTATGTTTGGCAAACCAAAAAGTAGCTAATAAGCTAGTTTTTTAAATAGCTACTTAGGCTATGTATGGCATACTAGCTGAAAAGCTAGTTAAATAAAAAGTTAGCTGGTAGCTGAAAAGCTAGCTAATAAAAAATAACATGTGGTAAAACTAGCTGAAAGATTAAAATGACATAAAAGGACATTTAAAAGAATGTGTTTCTATAATTAATTAAGGGGTATATTTGGAAAATTTTAAAAAAACTCCTAAAAAGCTAGTTTATAAGCTACTTTTTGGCTTGCAAAAGATGACAAAGTTAAAAAAACTCAAAAAATAAGCTAGCTTATCAGCTAGTTGTGACGTGTCAAACACAGCCTTATACTAGCTTTTTAGAAGCTTTTTAAAAATTTTCCAATATACCATTAGTTAATTATGAAAAACATATTTTCCTAAATGCCCTTTTTATGTCATTTTATATCTTCCTAAATGCCCTTTTTATGTCATTTTATATCTTCCTGCTAGTTTTTTAACTCGGATGCCAAACGTCATTTTACATATTTCGTCTGGCTTATCAGCTAGTTTTACCAAACCTCATTTTTTATCGGCTAGCAGCTACCATTTCATCTTTCTAACTATTAGCTAGTTTTTCAGTTAGTCTGCTAAACATAGCCTAAATTGGAAAAATGTCTTAAACTTTTATGGTTTTATCAGAAAAATAAAGTATAAATGATTACTAAATAGACCGAGAAATTGCCAATGGATTTTCCGGAATTTAGCCACACAAACAAATTGAATTTTCATACAAATGTTGGAATCAAGATTCTGTAAAAACACACAACAATAATCTCAAAAAAATGGTTATTATACCTGTGAAAGAATAATTGGGCCTCCTTGAGATTCAAACATCTTTTCACTCTTCATCAAATTCACTATCTTCTCGGTGAACCCTTTCATCGCACTCTGCAAAAAAAAATTATAAAAAAATAAAATTAAGCTTTTTTGTTGTAGTTATTAAATTCATTTTCATGCATAAATTAAAATTAAAAAAGAAAGAAAATTGTGACCTTAAATGGCTCATTATCGGTTCTGAAACTAATCCCGGGAACATACTTCAACCAAACTGGAAATCCTCTGCAAAAAATAATTTTTAATTATTTATAAAGTAAAATTGAAAATGATCCAAATATTTTGACACATGAAAAATTCCTTTTTATGAATTTTGGCATTAAAAAAAAAAGGTAAAACATAGAAAATTACCCAAAATTCCATTCTGCACAAATATAAGGTCCGATTCGAAGATGAACATACATCCCTGCTTTTTTCACTGTCTTCAAGAACTTCACTAGATCATATCGCCCTTCAAAATTATACTGAAATTTCACAAAATCAATGAAAAAAACAATTAAATAAATAAATAAACCTTAATTTTGTATCATAAAATTACAAAAATTAAACCCAAAAAAAGAAAAAAATTAAAATCAAAGTACATTGCCGGGAGACGGCTCATGAACATTCCAAAACACGTAAGTATCAATCACATCAAGCCCTCCATCTTTCGCCTTCTTTACAAGATCTTCCCACATCTACAAACAATTTCATCAAAACCCCCCACAAATTCAACTTCATTAATTCCCACATTTTTCATCGATAAATTAAAAAAAAAATCGTAAAATGTGAATGGTTTTTAGGGTACCTCAGGGGTGCTTCTGGTGTAATGTATGGAACCAGAGATGAGAATTCTTCTTTCGCCATTGATAACAATGGCTTTGCTATCGTAAGTAACACTGCATTCGTTTATTTCAAAACCCAGTTGAAAAATCATCAAGAACAATAAAACCCATTTGCTTTCCATGTTTTCCGAAAGGAAAAATCTCAAATTACGAAGAAAAAGTGTTTACAGAGAGAGAATGTGTGTTTGGGGAAGAGGAAGAAAGGGGTTTTTTTTGTCGACAGAAAAACACCATTGACACTGAGATCTAGAGTTTATGTGAGTGTGTGTATATATAGATATAGTGTAGTACAGTGTGTATGTAACTATGTATGTATAGGTGTATACGCATTACATACATGGCGACATATACATAATGACTTTCAATTGCTGACAGAGGTCGAGAGGCTTTCTTGACTGCGTGACAGCAACTGGGTACCCTTTGTTGTAAAGCGAGTGTATAAGACGACAGGTTGAAGATACATTATTAGATTTTAAATGAAAAAAATAGTAAATGGAGAGAAATATAATATTATTTATTTTTATTTTAATGAAACAAGGGTCAATCAAATCATCATATTTTAAAATATTTATGATAATATAATTAAATGAATTGTTGTTTTGATAAAATATTGAATTGAATTATTATCATATAATTTCAATATTTGTTTTTCGATCTGCGAAGTAAAATAAGATAATAGACATATTGATAATCATGTCAATAGCATATGGTATACTCATACACTTATTGTTAGGAAGTAAACGTATAAAACACGAAACCATACATACAAAGACACTATTTACATGGTTCGGTTAAGGTGACATACGTTTATGGATAGGAAGAATATTATTATTCTAAGAGTTCTTAAATAGGGATTACAAGTACAATTTCACAAAGATTCATCTATTCATGAGAACTCAAGACACCAATAAATAACAAACAGACATCTCTATTTATAGACTACGGATCAGATCTAAAACCCTAATGGGTCAAACCCATCAATCCATAGGCCCATAAAATGAGTCAACCAAACACAATCTGTCATCCAGATGCTTCTAGAACCTTCAACCTGGAGAGACATTGCATGAACATCAATTATACACATGATAGTGCATCATGATAGCGCATCATGATAGCGCATCCTCCATCATGATTACACACCATGCCATTTAGGGCATCCACTTTGAGTACCTTCAACTTCATATCATCCGTAGACTACCTTGAGCACCCCTAGCATACTTAACAACTTAAGTGGTGCATCAAGAGCCACAATGGCACACCATGAACCTATGTGGCGCATCATGCCTCCTAATGGTGCATCATGATGCTTAAGTGGCGCATCATGATCATTAAGGGTGTATTTTTCCTTTAGCAACACATCAACAACATATCGATACCTCGGAGCACAATGAGGCACACAATAGTGGCACCTTTCACCAAGATAGTGCACCTTGATTATAGGTGGCGTACCTTGTCCTAAAGGTGGCGTATCTTGATCATAAGAGGCACATCTTCCTTCACGACGCATCAGATGATGCTCCGATCCCTTATCAAATGCTCTAGACTAAACTCCAAATGCTTCAGTGTGATCCCTGATGCGCATACGTTCTTCTAAGTGTTTTATTGAGTTTCCAAATGATTCAACGAAACTTGATGCTCCATGAGAATGCTTCAAATGCTTAAGTCATATTTAACAATCTCCACTTTAATTTGAGTATTCTCTCAAGTCTCAACTCCTCTAGAAACCAATAACTTCCTCTCTCGTCCTGCCATCTTTCTTCGTAGGAACTTGACACCTATAAACATCAGCCAATTTCAAGAAAAACTTGAACTTCTTTGTGGGAAAAGAGTTTGTCAACATGTCTGTTGGATTCACCTCGGTATCAATCTGTAGTATAGAGAACTTTTTCTTCTTCCAGAATGTCACAAATGAAGTTCAACCTGAAATCAATGTGCTTCTTTGTCAGACTCAACGCACTCTGACTTTCATAGTATAAGACATGCTTCTTTACCTTCAAACCAAGACTCTAAATGAGCCCATGCAAACATATCCCTTCCTTTATTTCGTCCTTCATAGACATGTACTTCGATTTAGTTATAGATAACGAAACAGTATCTTGTAATGTTGATTTCCAACTTACAACATCTAAATCGAGTGTAGATATAACACGTCAGTGATCTTCGTTTCACCAGATCACCACCATGGTTTGAGTCAACATATCTGCAACGACCCAAAATTTCCATCTGTGAACAAGGTTAGTTTCCGCTACTTGAATATTAATTTCCGTTAGCAATTTCGGTTTTATGATTATAAATTCGAATGAAATAAAATATATATAAAAAAAAGAATTTTATTTTCTACCTAAAAGAATGGTCAAAATATTTAAATTGGGTGTATTTAAGATAATTAGTAGTCATTAAATGGGTTAATAGGTTTGAGGGACCAAAGTGTCATTAAATGTAACTTGAATTGTTATCTTATTAGGGTTACGGGTGTTTGGAATTTACTTATGACGCTTGAAGGACCAATTGGTAAAAATATGGTATAACTTCCAAGGAGTTGGATCGCTCCTACTTCTTACGTCTGTTTTTGGCATGATCGAATTAAGAGGTTGGCTCCAAGAAGATCGACTCCTAATTCCTCTCTTGCGTGTGTGTCGACTGAAAAAAAAATAGAGGGAAAAGTGACGTGAGTCAAGCAAGGCAGAGAGAGAGAGAGAGAGAGAGAGAGTGTGTGTGTGTGTGTAACGGGATTGAGAAATAGAACCGAGGCAGAAGTAGTGTAGGAGCTACGATTTTGTTATTCAATTCGGGGCTAGGACTCGATCTTGGTAAGCCTTTGATTTCCTTCTTATGAAATTCATTCACTGATTAATGAGAATTGGTTGAAATCATTGTCAGTTGCTTTCTCTTTGACATTCTTGATCAAATTTCTTTCTACTCTCAATTCAAGTGGTTATGTGTGATTAAACTCCAGACATATTGGGTGTGTTTTGATGGTTTATGGCTGTCAAAAATCTTGTTATGAACAGCCTCAAAAGTGTTGTTAATCATGTTTAAGAATTGCTCAAAATCATGGAATCAATGCCTTCTTTTTTGTTGTTAGAATTCATGTTTCTTTCTATCTTAATTCTAGTGATTTTATATGAGGTATTTTTCTGCATAAATACCATGTTTTGAACCATCCAAAAGGTTCTCAAAACAGTCCTTAAATGTATTTATATGTGGCTTAATGGTGGATGAAACTCAAACCCCAAATTGTGTTTTCTCTTTTAGCATCATACTTTGTTTTTCTATTAAAAGCATTGTATTTTGAGTCATGGTTTGAAGTTGGAATATCCTTTTTTCCCTTAAAATCATTGTATTTCCAGCTTGGAAGTTGTTTTTGGTGTTAAGATGTAAATTTACCCTTAAAAGTCAAAGTTGGGAAATTATATGAAAATACCTATTATGTCCCTGTTTTGTAAAAATTCTAGAAAAATCATTAGGAGTCGGATTTAGGATATGTAAAGTCTCAAAGTTTAGATTTTGAGTCTAGTATCTCCTTGATTTTCCCTGGACCTGATGTTGACTCTAACTAAAGTGAAAATCATCTTTCACAGATTGGTCTGGATTAGCAGCATTGATATGCGGTTTTGTAAAATTCATAGTATAATGTAGAAAAATTGTATGGACCTGTACAAGTAGTCCCTAGAAATCTAAAAGTCTAAAGTACTGGAATATGGAAACATATTGTATCTTTTGAAGGCTTTGGTGGTGCTAAAGTGGCCTTGAACTGGCTGTTGTTTCAGGTCGAAAGTATGGGAATTTGGTCTAGTAATTCGTTTACATGTTTGGGGTATAGAATAGTCATTTTTAATCTTTAAAACATCCAGTAATATACTTGTTTGTATTGTATTATGGTAAAGCTTGATACCTCAAGTTCTTGCGTGACTCAAAGAGGGAAAGAGCATTTCTTGACAAATATGAGTTAATCTTTGTCGAATTTAAGTACTTTGTTAGGAAATTTCATATATTAGATATTAGAATGAACCTAGGTTGTATAGGTTGCATGTACACCTATTGTGTATGATTTTCCATTGGTACTGTTGAATTCATTTATTTGTATGAGAATGTAGGATGCATTATATGCTAGATTCTTATTTTTTATGTGAGATGTGCATTAGGTCCATGATAAAAAGAGGGTTTTGTGTTGTTTATATGTGATGTATGCATGTGATAGTTTCATTTTATTTACTTCTTTTTATAGTTTATTTTAGCATATTTCATCTATAATTTAGTTAATTTCCATGCATATTTTCCTTTTTGTTATTTTATGACCATTTCGGGTACTTTCTAGTTTTATGAGCTTAATTGCAGATTTTAAGGAGATTAGCGGAGTGGGATCTTTAGGAAGCGATTGGACTTAGAGGATGTCAAGGATCTTGGGCTTTATAATAATGGAAGTTGATGCATGGAGCGGGCTTGATGATTATTTGAAGGCTTGGAGAAAATAAAGTTTGAATTTGCAAGAACCGGAAGAATATTCGAGCATGTGGAGATTAATGATCAGTTGATTACGTGAGCTATAGATCATTTGGAATAGTCATCCTGGGGTTAAATTGAAGAAAACATGAAGAATCATGGACTACAAGCTTAGTGGACTCGAACTGGGCCAGTGGGATATGCTTTGGAGGCCCAAAAACTCAAAGAAGCCCATATCAGGCACCACCCGCGCAACAGCACGCGGGTCGCGCACAGCACTGCTGGGGCAAATTCGAAATTTCATTTAGAAGGCTATTTGAGGAAGCTTGGTGCCCATCTTTTGCGGACTCTTGCACATCCGAAAATTCATCATTTCTCTGGAGATTTTGGAGCATTTTGAAGGCCAAGAACCCTCAAAAACTTCATCATTTTTGCTCTTGAATCTTGTAGAATGTTTGGTAAAATCTTTTCTAACTTTGTTTCTTTAGGTTTAGCCATGCTTGGCTAAACTAAACTTGGTTGACTTTTGTTGAATCCTTTGAACTTTTGTTGAATGTTGAAGAATCCATAAACTTGTTCTTAAATCTTTATGGGAATGTTTTGTGTTTTAACATCTTATCACTACTTGTATGTTTTTATTCATGAGTTTAAATGTGTTTGTGGTGATTAGTTGGCTAATTTCTTGATTAAGTAAAGGATCCTCAAATTAGCAAGCAAAAAATGATTGTTTTTGTTAGTTTTGCTTCACACAATCATAAAAACATTTCCTCCAACATGGTAGTGAAAGCATTTGACTCCTCTTGGATTTGGTGACTTTTTAGTTCTTAATGCTAGTTGACTTTCACTAATTACATGCTTAATGGAAATTGTGACTTTGACTAAGGAAATTGTTATGAGTTTCTCTAACCATTTTAACAACTAAGAAAAGTCTAGGTAATCTCAAGCTTCTTGGATTACTATAGCCAAATTAAGGATTTAAATCAAGTATTGCACCATTGGATTCTAATGATATGTTCATCAAAAGTCAAAGTGAGGAAACCTTAAGTCAATCATCCTTCCCTTATTGATTTTACATCAAACTCTTATTTTTGTTGAAATTGTCTATTTAAATCTTAGTTTAATTCTAGTTTATTTCAAGTATTTCAAAAGACCAAACCCCCCCCCCCCCCTTTTTTAATTTATTGTCATTTTACAAGTATATTTACAAAGAGATTTTTCATAGAGATATAAAATTGAACCAATCTCCGTGGATTCGATCCCTTTACCGCTATACACTATTTTAGTGTGTAATATTTAGGGTTATTAATTTTGTTGGCCTCGACAACCACCAAATTTTGGCGCCGTTGTCGGGGATTAGTTTATTTTTAATCAATTTGTTTCTCTATGCCTAGATCTCAACGTACAGGTGCTTTGATTTATAATCCAGAAATTGAAAAAGAAGCAAGACGTTTGGCGAAGGAAAAGAGTATAGAACGTGGTAAAACTTCAAATCCTCACGGGGACCCGGAGGTTGAAACCGCTTCATCAAGTGACACGGAACCCGATTCGCCAAGAAATTCCCGAAACACCACCCCTACAACAAAATCCACCCATTATTGAACCAATTGCAATGGCGGACGGAGGAGAAGCTCCTGAAAGAACCTTGAGGCAAATGATGGAAACCGATGTTACACAAACTCCAACCGGTATCAACTACCCGGTTTTGGAAGGAGGTTCGGAATTGAAGTCAAGTTTAGTCCATCACCTTCCAACTTTTCATGGATTAGAGAATGAAGACCCTCATAAGCATTTGAAGATGTTCCACATTATTTGCACTACTATGAAGCCCCAAGGGTCAACCGATGACCAAATCAAATTAAGGGCATTCCCCTTTTCATTGGCCGGTAGAGCAAAGGATTGGTTATTCTATCTTCCACTGGGGTCAATCAACTCATGGACCGACATGGCAAGAGCTTTTCTTGACAATTTCTATCCCGCTTCAAGAGTCTCAAGTCTTAGAAATGAGATTTATGGAATCCGCCAAGGTTAAAATGAGACTTTTCATGATTATTGGAAGAGGTTCAAATCCTCACGGGGACCCGGAGGTTGAAACCGCTTCATCAAGTGACACGGTTCCCGATTTTAGTCCCGACCCTCGCCAAGAAATTCCCAAAACACCACCCCTACAACAAAATCCACCCATTATTGAACCAATTGATGGCGGACGGATGAGAAGCTCCCGAAAGAACCTTGAGGCAAATGATGGAAACCGATGTTACACAAACTCCAACCGGTATCAACTACCCAGTTTTGGAAGGAGGTTCGGAATTGAAGTCAAGTTTAGTCCATCACCTTCCAACTTTTCATGGATTAGAGAATGAAGACCCTCATAAGCATTTGAAGATGTTCCACATTATTTGCACTACTATGAAGCCCCAAGGGTCAACCGATGACCAAATCAAATTAAGGGCATTCCCCTTTTCATGGGCCGATAGAGCAAAGGATTGGTTATTCTATCTTCCACCGGGGTCAATCTGTTGGATTAGTGTCTATGTCCATAACTATTTTGGTATGTACTTGACCCGATTGTGAGCATGGTCCTTTTGGGTTGCCTTCACACGGGTGACTAGACAAGATGACAGTTGAGGAGAGAGGTTGATTAGGGCATAAATATGATTTATTTATTATGTTATATGAATAATATATTAATTTGGAATCATATTATTAATTAGTATTTAATCAGAAATTAATTAGGAATTAATTTTGGGATTAAAGGAATTAATTAAAAGTACAGGGGCTGATTTGTAATTATTTGATAGTTGAGACTTTAGGCTATTGGATCACCTTTATTAAGGCTTGAAAGAAAATCCTAGAAGGATCTAGGAGTTTTCGTCCAAGGGCTTAAGGAAAGGAGTCCATGGACTTGCTTAGGCCCTAAGATAAGGGATTAGGGTTTCCACCTTGAAACCCTAGCTAGCCTCAAGTATAAATAGCACCCTAAGGTACTAGAATTCGACCACCCCTTGGGAAAACCCTACTAGGGCCGAATTTTGGAGCTTAGTACCTTTCCTCCTCTCTCTCATATTCAGCCTCTCACTCAAAGTGTGTTTGTGAGCCATTAGAGGTACTACACTTGTGGTACTTGCTTTCAAGAGCTAAGGAAATTCAAGGAACTAGTTGTTATTACTACATAACAACAAAAGGTATGTATTCTATTCTCCTATGTCAATTTCGAAAATAATAGATGCATGCTAGGGTTCTTTTGTGTTCATAAAGTTGTATAACTAATAGTGAAAACATAGATCCAACTCTAGGGTTGCATGCACACATAGGATTGTTTGTATAAAACCCAACAGTGGTATCAGAGCCATTGGTTTTTGTTTTCAATTAGATTCTATACAAAAGTATGAATTTGACATATTAGGGTTTATAGCCAATAAACCCTAAAGGCATGATTTTCTAAATTAGGGTTCATAAACCCTAAATTTCGAAATTTGGTTAGGGTTTCCCAAAATCCTTTCCTTAGCCTCCAAGATTTCGAATTCTAGGGTTATCCAACCCTAGGATTTCGAAATTGGCCTCCTCCCCAAGATTAGATCCTATTTTTTAGGGATTTGGATAATGTCATATCTTGTAATTATCTTTTAATTGTTTAAATTTGGTAATTAAAGATTTTGAATTATCCCATCCCATAATTTCGAATTTTAGGGGATTTAAGGGATTAGGTTAAATTAATTGTTTAATTTAGTAGATATCCTCCAAGATTTAATAATTCAAATTAATTTTTTAATTTTGGATAATTATTAAATCAAATTTTAATATTTAAGATTAAAAGGTTTTAATTTTTCGAAAAATTTTTAAACCTAATTGTTTTGAAAAGTTCAAAACTTGCCCTCAAGTTTTGGAATTTAAAAGTTGATTAAAAGTTTAATTTTGAAATGTTAAATTCTAAAACCCTCGTATTTTGAAAAAGTTCAAATTACACCCTTATGGTTTTGTTAAGTTAATTAAAAGAGAAAGTTAATAAAACCACCTAGTATTTTAAAAGTGTAAAATACACCCTATATATATATATATATATATATATATATATATATATATATATATATATATATATATGACATTAAAAGTCTAATTGTCACACCCCGATCCTTGTCGGAATCGATCAAGGCGTGATATATTGTTCAAAGTCTCATGACAACTATGTTATAATATGATTAGATTCAATTAAGTACTAAGTATGCAAACAAGATCCACAACATATAAATACAAATCCAAATACGAACAACATTTATTACATCAAATTTAAATAGTCTTGTGGATTTCTAAGGCACAACCTATTTTTCATCAACTTCATTCTTCAAATCTGCATCATGGGTAAAAACAGGTCAACTA
Source organism: Lactuca virosa (assembly GCF_052849685.1). Taxonomy (NCBI): domain Eukaryota; kingdom Viridiplantae; phylum Streptophyta; class Magnoliopsida; order Asterales; family Asteraceae; genus Lactuca; species Lactuca virosa. The sequence continues at coordinate 163,699,950 of NC_136428.1, forward strand.
CGAGAGTTGGTGAGTAATCTAATTTTAGTAGAGAAAATTGTGAAGTTGAAACATTTATAATTTGAAATTTGTTTTCTTTTGAAGTCGGCAAACAATTGTATTTGAGATAACGGTTTATAAATCAAAAATTGATTAACAAATGATAACAACAACAATAAGTCATCACCCTATATATACATATGTATATATATAAATATATATAGGATGGAGCATCTAATCATCATACACACTCAACCACGTGCGATCAATCACCTTAGCGTCCCAAGGCGGGGTGGTCAACCCAATAGCGCTATTATTGTCCATAACGTACCTCAAGAATACGGGCATAGTCATGGAGATTAGACTAAAAATGATAATGCACTACAAGTACATGTAGCGTAAACGAACAATAGTTATACAATTAATGACTCACGTATAAATGTCCCAACAATGTCTCAATTGTGATAAAACAATAAAATGAAGTTGGAACATATTAGAACCACATGATACACCCCAAAAGTATTGAAAATTATAAAATATGGGGTAGATTACTCACTTTAGTCCCAAAACGAAATGCATGTGTCGTACGATAGACGGTTCGGGTCAAAATGGCGTAGAACCTAATATAATTAATAGTTTTGGTTTAGGAACTGCTAAACGAGAATAGAGTACTAATACAAATAATTAGACACATATTCTTATATTAGATGAATTAACAATAATTCATTTTGATTATAATATTAAGGTATTCATTTGTTAAATGAATTTTAAATTGAATTAATTACCTTGCATAATTAATTTATATTTTCAATTTAGGCTAGATTTTAATAATTTCTTATTAAAATAATAACTTGCCCAATTATAATTATTTACAGATTTTAACAATTATTTATATGAAATAATCATTAAAATGCATTTTTACATGCTTAAATACTTAGGAAAATGGTTTTAAATAGTACACAGTATTGAAAAATTATGAAATTATTAGGAAATCATTATTCCATACAATATTAATTACTGTAAAATTTTATAGTTTTCTGAACTGTTTTAGTATTTATTTAATACTTTAATGATTAAACAACAACAAAATTCGGGAAAAATAATAAATGATTCCCAAAAATTCTGTAAAATTAACCATAGTTTTATAACATGATATAGAGCCCAGTGTATAAGTTTCGGATATTTGTGACTATGGGAAGTATTTTTTATATATTTCATTATTAATTAATCAATAAAATCATAAATAATAGTAAACAGTAATATAAATGCATGAAACTTCATAAATTATGTTTAATCAATATATTGGTCATCCCAGAATTTTCTCAGAATTTATAGAATGCAAAAAGTATTTTATGTGAATTATTGCCCTACTTTATTGCAATAATTATAGTAATTCAATAAAAATAAGTTATTTTCTGAAAATTTCCAGAACTTCTTATTTTATTGATGGGATTCTGAGAAAAATCAGGTTTATGCATAAAATGAGTTTTAGATATTTTGGTGGATTTAATTTGTTTCTTGTATGAATATGAAACTTTTAACAACATACCTTGATGAATGCTTCAAGAGGGATGAAGATTTGAGTATAATAGATTGTTCTTGGCTGGAATATGAGTATTTCTTGGATGAATTTCGAGATTGAGAGTGAGAGAAAGAATAGAGAAGGTTTAAGTGGTGAAGAGAATAATGTGTTGGGAGAAAAAGGAAAGGAAAGTGGATGGGAGGTGTGAGTGGGAGACCATGGGAATAATCTTTTTGCTTTTGGTGGTCTTCATAATTTCCCACTAACACAAGCATCTTTTACATAATTAATATAAGAGTTTTATAAAATTTAATGTAAAGTTTATAAAAATAGAGTTTTATAAAATTTAATGTAAAGTTTATAAAAATAGAGTTTTATAAAAGATGAGTTATTATTTGATTATAACAATCTACTTTGATTTGAAGTTTAATTATAGCATTCAAGTTTGATTCTTTTAAATTTAATTAGAGCATTATACTTTGATTTGATTTTAATATGGTATCATAATTTAATTTGATTATAGTTATAACGTTGTACTATACTATGTTGCTATTAACGTCAATTTATATCGTAGTGTATGAGTTTCGATCCTATTAGCGTCAAGTAATCTTGAGTAGGGTTTGAATGAGATTGCGAGAGGTTTCGTTTGTGATCTTTTTGAGTGTCCGGCTTCGCAACGCAAGGTCCATAGACCCCGTTAAGCCATGATTTAGTGTCCTACACAATCCCGATGATTGGGCAATAGTGTTTTATCGCTTTGGTTCGTTGTTTAGCACTGTTAAGGCTAAGGAATATCAAACACATGAACTTTCCAAATGATGTTTTCTCATTAAAATAGCGAATTGTACAGTGATTACATAACGTAAACCCTAACATACAAGGGTTAATGGAGTTGACCGGTTTAACTTGTTGACTTTGTTTGACTTTGACTTGACCGAAATTTGATGGTTGTCACACTAATATTATATATGTATAAGTAAACAGTCAGTCTTACCGTTAGTAGGCCTCATTCACGAAGCTGGTCTATAAGGGGTGTTTAAGGAAATTGCCTATAAAATGGCGATTGAATGGGTATCCACTCTTACCCACCGCACTCTTGACTAGTGGAGGGTCGTTAGCCGAACGGGTAGGATAGGACGAAACATTCCATTATAAGTATAATGAAGTACAAAGTAACTACATGCTTTTACAAATTCCCAAATTCTAGTTACTTTAGGGCAAAATGTGAATTTGTATGCTAATCCATGGAATTACACTTCGTACCCTTGTCAAACGTTAGTGGAGCGTGTGTGGCTAACCGACACACTAATTTGGGATTGACATTGGTGGCGAAGGGTGGCTCGATGTTTATCATAGATCAATGGAGCGTGTGTGGCTAACCGGTACATTGATTAGGTGATAGTAGCAATTGGGTGCACCACGTGATTCGTATGGTTATTCACACCTTGTTTGTGATCCTCGGCATCCCAGTCACAAATAGAAGGGCATAATCGAGATTAAACATGCCATTGAAAAGTTCAATGAATCTCAAAAGATCTAGGAGTTTCAATTCATTTAAAACTTAAATTTCTTTTTCGTTTTTCATGGTGGGAATTGGTAAATCGTCATTTACCTACCTTCAAATATTCTGCAAGTAGATTACGGCATCCCTCTTCTAGGTTGTAGAATGTTGTGTTGGATCTTAGCCTTGATGTTTCATTTGGGTGTTACATCAAGGATTCTTATCAACTAACTTGAATTTTCTCCCGTTTTGTAGATGTCTAAATCTTACAATGGTCTTCCCAAGTCCCTTGGAACAAGCTTTCCAAATGAAGATGACGTTCCACGATACGATCAAGGAAATGAGAGTCATGCTTCACTTCCTCCACCTCCTCCAATTATTCTCCCTAACCCACAAGTTCAAAGGCTTGAAAATTTCAAGCTCACTCAAGCCCTATTAGCAAGTAAACACGAATATGGGAAACCTGTGTGTGCACACATCTTAGAGATGAAGTCACACATTGATAGGTTAAGGATGATGGGTGTCGATATCTCAGAAATGTTGGCTGTTGACTGGGTTCTTCAGTCACTTCCTGAATCATATAGTGAGTTCGTTAGAGAGTACTATATGATGGACCATGACGTGACCCTCATTGATTTGACCTATTTGCTTATAGCTGCTGAATCAGAAATGATTTGGCGTGCTAATCGAGCAAATTTGTCTGGCAAATCAAACTCCCAAACTTCAATGGACATTGAAAATAGTGACATTGGAAATCCAGAAAAGGTAAATTCTGAGATAGTTCCTTGTGCCATTCCAAAAGAGTCCATCTGCTTCTACTGCCAAGAGAAGGGGCATTGGAGACGAAGCTGCCCTGTTTACCTGAGAGATCTAAGAGATGGGAGAGTCAAGACGTATGGCTCTACTTCAGGTAAAATCCGATAACTAACTCTATAAGTTCCTATTCTTTGATTTTCAATACATGATGTGATAAGATTACATTTTGATGTTTTGTAGGATCGAAGAAAAGAGAGGAAGCTTAAGGGAAGAAGTAAGCTGAATCTGATCGTGAAGAAATGGATTTCGATCGCATTGCTTGAAGATCGGATTTTTGAGCTACTACTTTAGAGTTAGAATAGATTGCTTAGAAATTGAAATAGCATAGTTTTCATTTGAATTGCATTGTAAGGACAAGTTTTTCCGCAATAAAATGAATTTTGATTTCGTCCTATTTATTTATCCTTGCAATGGCATATGTGAAAATGGATGTTTATGTATTTCTAATTTTAGCAATGTTGAATTGGATGTGATTCTTGATTATGTTATTTGTGAAATGTCGAGGATTTGCCAAATAAAGGAAGATTCTCATCACCCAAGTTTCAATTGGACAGAAACTTGGAATCATACAACTTGGTTGCGTGATGAATGAGAAACTTCATATTTTGGAAATTAGACTAATTCTTTGGCAAAGTGTCAAGAGAAGGACCAGGAGATCGAGTACACTAGGTTGTGCGTTGATCAAGTCCACCACAAGAGTGATAAATATATTCGTCATGATTTACTAAAGGTTAGTAAATATGATTATACTTATAAGATTAAGTATAATTCTGAGTTGATTGAAAGAGTTTCAATCAATAGCAGAACGAATAAGAAGAATCAAGTAGGCAGAAAGATAAAAGTTTCTCTATTCTAAGAAGAAGGGAGAGTACCTTTTATTGTGTTTTATGATAAGCCTTAATGATTAAGAACCATATCTTAATTGATCCTCTAAGTGAGTCTTAGTGCAATTGCATGTCTAAGAAGAGGAATCAAGAATTGTAGAAATGGTTAAATCAAGAAGTCAATCATACTTCGTTCCAATATCAAGTCTTAGAGTCAAGATTCTGACATGAGTGACAAGTCTTAAGTAGGTTTATAACACTCGACAAATGTGGAATTTGGAAAAGTTTTCTTATTCTTGCACATTTGAAATTGGTAAGTTATGATGTCTTGGATAAGACAAAGACCAACCAGGACCAATTGTGTGAAGTGTTAAACTTGACAAAAGGCTACACTAACTCTTGAATATTTGTTTGTCAAGAAATGGTTCTTGACAAGAGAATCTTATATGTCAAGGAGTCAGTAGGAGTCTTAATGGTCTTGAAAAGTTTCAAGAACAAATCAAGAGTAAACCTAGTTGATCATCACTAGCACACGACTTGAGGTTTAAAGCCTATCGTGGATGACATACTCTTTTTCTGTGCCATTCCAATTGAGTTAATTATGCGTGTGAGTTCTATGAGTTCTCATTTGAATGCATAAAGACAAAGCACCTTGATCAATGGAAAGTACATTGATATGAAAGGGTGAGTTGCTTGGAAGACATGGTGGGCATTCATGTTACCATGAGGCAAGAACTCAAGATTGAACAAGTTCAGTCCATATGGTTTTGGATTTGTCGCAAACTTTCGTTTTGACAAATTCACATGGATAGGAACACATACATCATAAAATCTAAGTGTCATAAGGTTTCCTCCTTCATGAAAATGATTGTGAGGAAATGCTTTCACTAAGAGAGATTTTATGAAGATAACAATTGTGAAAATTGTATTCTCAAATTCGATTATGATTACGGCATCCCTTTTCATAGTTCGAATTGTGAGATTTGGCAATTGATCTGAACATTTGGGACTTAGTAACATAAATTCTGAATTGTTTAGACACACATGTGAGCTATCTAAGGCAAAGGTGTATGAGCTTAAAAAGCTTAGATAAAGGCTTATCAAAGCATTAGGTATTAGAAATATGAACTTAAGGAATTCAATAAGTATTGTTTTCTAGAAGTTCAATTGTTTTCTGAATACATGTCAAAGCTAGTGGGAGCATAAGTGTTATGCTGGTAAGAAAATAATCGTCATGTTAGTGGGAGCATGATTATTATGGTAAGTATTGCAAGTTAGCAATATTAATTATAGAAAACAAAGATTCATTTTGCAAAGTTGCAAGGGTTGAAAAATTGTTTTGCTATAATTAAGGGAGAGAATATTATACTTCGTTTCAAAATTCTAAAGCTTAGATCGAGAAATGTTAATAAATTTAGTCAAGGATACATAGTGCATTCTCAAAATTCGATTATGATTACGGCATCCCTCTTCATAGTTCGAATTGTGGGAACAGGGCACATAAAATATTATGGCAGAAGGATGATGAAGTATCATGTCTTTATGTGAGACATTATGCATCGTGTCCAATACGCTTCGGGTATAGGATCGATTGCATATGCTATAATATTTGACCATTCTAAAATTTTCCAAATGCCTAGGGCATTAAGAGGGAAAAGGGACTAGAACTGGTTTTGACTAAAATAATTAAACAACTATCAAAGGACGATCTGAGGTTCACTGAGGATTTGTCGCTTATGAGTAGTTGGAAGTATAGTACTGGATGGACTATATTGACATTATTATGAATAGATAAGATTCTATTAAGAATGAGTTATCATATGGCAAATATGGAAATGTTTCCATTAATGGGAGTTGGATATTAAGAAATATGTCTAGATTAGAAACTTTTATGCGAGAAGCATGTTCAAAGGAATGTACTTTGAATGTGAGACTTCACGTCTATGGAATTGTCTTGTAACAATTTCCGATAGAATACCTTGTAATTTCATTAGCCGGGTCTTGGTGACTTTTGTGCTATGACATTACGAAAGAATCATTGCATAAAATGTTAGAATCTGACATATTCTAAAAGTGGCAAGAATTTGGTATTCTTATACTAATAATAAGGATTGGGGATTGTGAAATGAGTTTCATTGGAAAAGTTTTCAATTGATCTATTTCACAAAGTATGGACCATAGGAAACCAAAGTGTGTATGCTTGGAGCATGGGACAATTGTGGTTATAATTCGAGTAATAAGTTGATTTTCTGAAACAGTAAGCAATGAATAATGAGTAATCAATATGGTGTTTAAATAAAAGTGTTTTTATTTACGCTCAAAAAGTTTTGGGACCATATAGGATTAATATTATTATTGCGTTTCATTTTTCATGTTTTGACTTCCAGAATAACTAGGTTATTCGAACCTCCACAGTCGGTCATACGTTGGAAGTAGGTATGAAGGAAGATTGTCATGAATCTGTCTGTAGATTGTCTAAAGTGTTTAGACATAGCACAAGTTTGCTGCAGAGTTCATGAGTGCTTTGATAAGATTAAAGTATTGGATTAAACCCACGCTCACTTGAATCAATTCATGGTTTTATCACGAGTGATTGGTGAGACGATAACATTGTATATTCTTGAAACCGAGACGTGTGAGTTGTTATTTGCTGGTCGGTTGCACATTGATGATAAGTAAACACATCAGTAACTTGGTGTTATAAAACTTATTGTTGTGTGTGATTCGATTAGTAGGTGCAAGCAAGCATTTGAGTCAAAGTTTATCCATTCCTTTTACCCAAGGTGGGATAAAAGCGATATCTGTGGGCCCCTCGATGATTTAGTGATGACAAAGGAAAGTGCTCGGCCGGGCCAGGACTGATTTGATTTGTTCAATTAGTCAGTCGTCATAAATCGGAAATCAGGAAACGACACATAGACTGAAAGAATGATTTCAATCCATGTCTCATGTCTATACGATATTTTGTAGAATGGAGGAATATATGATCCCTTATCTAAAGGACACGCGTATCTGATAAGATCATAGTTTACAGCGGCTTTTGGAAGCTACGATTGCTGATCAGGTTCTGAAGTCATACACAGAATAGTTATTAGACTTATCCAAGTGGGAGACTGTTGGATTAGTGTCTAAGTCCATAACTATTTTGGTATGTACTTGACCCGATTGTGAGCATGGTCCTTTTGGGTTGCCTTCACACGGGTGACTAGACAGGATGACAGTTGAGGAGAGAGGTTGATTAGGGCATAAATATGATTTATTTATTATATTATATGAATAATATATTAATTTGGAATCATATTATTAATTAGTATTTAATCAGAAATTAATTAGGGATTAATTTTGGGATTAAAGGAATTAATTAAAAGTACAGGGGCTGTTTTGTAATTATTTGATAGTTGAGACTTTGGGCTATTGTATCACCTTTATTAAGGCTTGAACGAAAATCCTAGAAGGATCTAGGAGTTTTCGTCCAAGGGCTTAAGGAAAGGAGTCCATGGACTTGCTTAGGCCCTAAGCTAAGGGATTAGGGTTTCCACCTTGAAACCCTAGCTAGCCTCAAGTATAAATAGCACCCTAAGGTACTAGAATTCGACCACCCCTTGGGAAAACCCTACTAGGGCCGAATTTTGGAGCTTAGTACCTTTCCTCCTCTCTCTCATATTCATCCTCTCACTCAAAGTGTGTTTGTGAGCCATTAGAGGTACTACACTTGTGGTACTTGCTTTCAAGAGCTAAGGAAATTCAAGGAACTAGTTGTTATTACTACATAACAACAAAAGGTATGTAGTCTATTCTCCTATGTCAATTTCGAAAATAGTAGATGCATGCTAGGGTTCTTTTGTGTTCATAAAGTTGTATAACTAATAGTGAAAACATAGATCCAACTCTAGGGTTGCATGCACACATAGGATTGTTTGTATAAAACCCAAAACAATCAACTCATGGAACGACATGGAAAAAGCTTTTCTTGACAAGTTCTATCCCGCTTCAAGAGTCTCAAGTCTTAGAAATGAAATTTGTGGAATCCGCCAAGGTTAAAATGAGACTTTTCATGATTATTAGGAGAGGTTCAACAACTTGTGCTATAGTTCTCCACAACATCAAATGCCAGAATAACTCTTCATCCAACACTTCTATGAGGGATTGTTTCCAATGGAGAGAAGATTAGTTGATGCCTCAAGTGGTGGAGATGTTTTTAGCAAAACTCCACAACAAACAAGACAACTCTTCAACACAATAGCCGCAAATTCACAACATTTTGGCCCGCGCCAAGATATGAAGAGAGAAACTCAACAAAAAGTCAATGAAGTGGGAACATCGAATCTAGAGTCTCAAGTCAAAGATTTAACATCCGTTGTTCAAACGTTAGTTACGGGACAAACTTCACAAGTGATGGTTTGTAGGATATGTGCAACAATGGGACACCCTACGGATATGTGCCCCATTCTCCAAGAAGATATGGAACACGTGAATGCCACAGGAGAATTCCAAAACTACCACAACAAGCCATCCGGTTACCAAAATGCTTACGATTCAAGTTGGAAGCCAAATCCCAACATGAGCTACAACCCAAGACCCTTGCCTCAAAATGCATTGGTTAGACCTTCTTACCCACCACAACAACCTCACTAACAACATTCACAACCACACTATCAACCCAAACCGCACCCTCCACATCATCACCAACAACCTCCTCAATCCCAATCAAGTAGCTCCGGAATGTCTCTTGAAGACATTGTCAAATCCTTAGCCACTAGTACCCAAAAATTCCAAAAAGAGACAAGGACTAGTATCTCCAACCTTGAAGCACAAATAGGAGATATAGTTACATCCATAAGCAAGTTGGAGTCCCGTGGAAAACTCCATTCTCAAACCAAAAAGAATCCAAATGTCAATGTAGTGACCTTGAGAAGTGGCAAACAAACCGGAGAAAGTAGTTAAAAGAAGAAGCCAAGGGAAGAAGAGGAAGAAATAGAGGTCATTCCCACTGAGGATCCTATAGTCAAGAATGATGCACAAGCCGGAGTTCCAAAGAAGACTATTCCCCTAGTGACACCAATAGCCACTCAACCGCCATTCCCCTCCCGACTTGAAACTTCAAATAAGAACATGGAGGAGAAAGAGATTTTAGACACCTTCCGAAAGGTGGAAGTAAACATCCCTTTACTTGATGCAATCAAGCAAATCCCTAGATATACAAAGTTCTTGAAGGAGCTTTGTACAAACAAGAGGAAGTTGAAGGGAAACGAGAAAATATCAATGAATTAAAACGCATCCGCTGTTTTACAAAGGAAACTTCCACCCAAAATGCAAAGATCCCGGAATGTTTACGGTTCCTTGCAAGATTGGGGATGTCACTTTTAGTAGCGCTATGCTTGATCTTGGTGCTTCTATCAATGTCATGCCCTATTCGGTGTATGAATCATTGAATTTTGGGCCTTTAAGTGAAACTGGTGTCATAATTTCTCTTGCGGATAAATCGAGTGTCTTTCCTAGAGGTGTTCTAGAAGATGTTTTGGTGCAAGTGAACCAATTGGTCTTTCCGGCGGATTTCTATGTGATTGATCTAGATGAACAAGTGTCCTCCAAATCGGCTCTAATCTTACTTAGGAGACCGTTTTTGAAGATGGATAGGACGAAGATCGATGTGTATGCGGGACGTTTGATAATGGAGTTTGATGGTGAAACAATAAGTTTTAATATTTATGATGCCATGAGATATCCTAGTGATGATTCATCTTTGTACTTTGTTGATGTTGTTGAGCCAATAACTCAAGAATTGTTTGATTTGTCTAATGGTGATGTGTTGGAAATGATTTTAAGCAAGGGGTTTGATTGTGGGAAGCTAGCCGAGCAATTAAAGCTTTATTCTTTGGATCCGGAGGTCGAGAGGTTAGTCAATAATTTAGAGGTGAAGAAATCTACAAGATTTGATGTCAATCAAATTGGGTTAACCCCGACCCATATGAAGTTGTCACCATCCCTTGTTCAACCACCCGAATTGGAATTGAAGGTCCTACCTCAACACTTGAAGCATGCCTACTTGGGCAAAAATGAGACACTTCCGGTTATCATATCGACCCATCTAACCGAATTTGAAGAAGAGCAACTCCTTAAGGTGTTGAAGGAGCACAAAGAAGCCATGGGTTGGACAATCGTGGATATTAAGGGATTGAGCCCCTCCACTTGTATGCACAAGATCTTGATGGAGGATGAATGCAAACCAAGTCGGGACGCACAAAGGAGATTGAACCCGCCTATGATGGAAGTTGTGAAGAAAGAGATATTGAAGTTTCTTGATGCGGGGATGATCTATCCAATCTCGGATAGCAAGTGGGTGAGTCCGGTGCAAGTGGTATTGAAGAAGACGGGAATCACGGTGGTCGAGAACAACAAATGTATGATGGTGCCCACCGTGTGCAAAACGGGTGGAGAGTATGTATTGACTATCGCAAACTCAATGCAAGCACAAGAAAAGATCATTTTCCGTTACCTTTCATCGACCAAATGTTAGAAAGGTTGGCCGGGAAATCTCATTATTGTTGTCTCGACGAGTACTCCGGTTTTCACCAAATCCCGGTGGCGCCGGAAGACCAAGAAAATACAATCTTTACATGTCCATTCGACACTTTTGCATACCGGAGAATGCCATTTGGATTGTGTAATGCCCCGGCCACTTTCCAACGTTGTATGGTTAGTATTTTTTCGGAATATGTCGAGAATATAATTGAAGTTTTTATGGATGATTTTACGGTATATGGAAACTCTTTTCAAGAATGTTTGACCAATCTCACCAAAATTTTAAAAAGATGCATTGAAACGAATTTGGTTTTAAATTTTAAGAAATGTCATTTTATGGTGAGTCAAGGTCTTATTTTGGGTCACATTGTGTCTAAGAAAGGAATTGAGGTAGATCAGGCAAAAATTGATGTTATTCAAAGCTTACCCTACCCGACTTGTGTTCGGAAAGTTTGTTCTTTTTTAGGTCATGCCGGATTCTACCGGAGGTTCATCAAGGACTTTTCAAAGATAACAAGACCAATGTGTCAACTCTTGCAAAAAGAGGTTGATTTCGAGTTCAATGAGGCGTGCAAAGAAGCTTTCGACAAGCTCAAGGAATTGCTTACATCCGCCCCCATCATACAAGCACCAAATTGGGATCTTCCCTTCGAGATCATGTGTGATGCAAGCAATTATGCTATTGGCGCCGTTTTGGGTCAAAAGAATGGAAGAGACTCCCATGTGATCTACTATGCATCGAGGACACTAGACAACGCTCAAAGCAACTACTTTACCACGGTGAAGGAGCTATCGGCCATAGTGTTCGCTTTGGAGAAGTTTAGGCAATATCTACTTGGCACCAAAGTTATAGTGCATTCGGATCATGCGGCTCTCAAGTACTTGATGAAAAAGAAAGATGCAAAGCCAAGATACATCCGGTGGATCTTATTATTGCAAGAATTTCATTTGGAAACCCGAGACAATAGTGGATGCGAGAACCTTGTTGCCGACCACCTAAGCCGGATCATTTCAAATGAAACTCCTCTCCCGTTGCGGGACGAGTTTCCGGATAAGCATCTCTTTTCCCTTACTCAATCTATTCCTTGGTATGATGATATCGTTAACTTTTTGGTCACGAAAAGGTATCCCAACACATTCACACGCGCTCAAAAAGATAAATTGAAAAGTGATGTAAAATACTACGTGTGGGATGAACCTTATTTGTGGAAACATTGTCCCAATCAAATCATTAGGCGATGTGTGCCCCAACAAGAACATCAATCCATTTTACAATTTTGTCATGAATTTGCTTGTGGGGGACATTTCGGACCTACCCGAACTTTGAGAAAAGTTCTCGAATGTAGACTATTTTGGCCAACCATGTCACGCGATTGTTATTTATTTTGTAAAAGTTATGAACGGTGCCAAATGACGGGGGACATTTCACAAAAAAATCAAAGCCACAAAATCCCATCCTTTTTTGTGAAGTTTTTGACGTATGGGGAATTGATTTATGGGCCCATTCCCTGTCTCATTTGGCAACGTTTACATCTTACTCACGGTTGACTATGTCTCAAAATGGGTTGAGGCCAAAGCCACAAGATCGGATGATACCAAAACGGTTATCGAGTTTTTGAAGTCTAATATTTTTGTGAGGTTTGGTGTGCCTAGGGCTTTGATTAGTGATAGAGGGACGCATTTCTGCAACAAGATGGTGGAGGCTTTATTGAATAAGTACAACATGACCCATCGCGTCTCTACCGCCTACCACCATCAAACGAATGGTCAAACGGAGGTTTCAAATCGTGAAGTGAAGAGTATTCTTGAGAAAACAGTGAACCCAACAAGAAAAGATTGGAGTTTAAGGCTTGATGACGCCTTATGGGCCTACCGGACTGCTTATAAAACCCCGATAGGCATGTCTCCATTTAGATTGGTTTTTGGAAAGCCATGTCATCTTCCCGTGGAATTGGATCACCGTGCATTTTGGGCGGTAAAGCAATGCAATTTCAATATTGATGAGGCGGGAAGACATAGGAAGCTTCAACTTCAAGAGTTAGAAGAATTGAGAAATGACTCTTATGAAAACTCGAGAATTTACAAGGAAAAAACGAAGCTCTTCCACGACAAGTCCATCACCCGGAAGCATTTTGAACCGGGGCATAGGGTCTTACTTTACCATTCACGATTGAAGTTATTTCCGGGCAAGCTAAGGTCAAGATGGATTGGGCCCTTTATTGTGATAAAGACCTTTGACCATGGGGCGGTGGAAATTCAAAGCGAAAAGACGGGACAAATTTTCAAAGTCAATGGGCACCGTTTGAAGCCATTCTATGAAGGTTTCAATGCTAATGCTCTTGAAATTATCCATTTTGATGTCCCGAGGTGTTGAAGCAAACAAGGAAGACGTCTCGCCAAAGACGTTAAAGATGGTCATTTTTGGAAAGTATTATGTTTTCGTGTTATCACATTCGAATAAAGAAGTTTTGAATATGTTTTGATGTCTATTAACACGCTGTCGCGCACATATTAAACAAATAAATTTATCACTGCTGGTTGCACTAAAAATATAGCACAGGGAAGCAGGGACGAATCCTCAGGGACACAGCCTAAAAGTCAATCCCTTTTTGCATCAGGCACATCTAGTCAAGAAACAGAATATAAAAGGGGGGTTTTTGATTAAAACTAATAACTAGAAATGCAGTGATAATAAAGTAAATGAAAGTCAATAATAAAAACAATTCCAATTCTGCTGCGACTTTCCTAATCTTGCAACTGATCCAAATCTGATTATTTGAGATGCGTTCTATCTAAGCTGGTACTGAGAAAAACTAACAAGCTCTAGTAATTTCTCTTTTACCTAAACTAGTTAATCAAAACAAGATCTTCAATTAACCCTAACTTTTTACTGTTCAATTAAACAAGCTCTTAATTAAATCAGAAAAGCAACTTTATGATCTGTGCAAAATTCCCAGCAATACCTAATACTTCTCACATGCTCGGAAGCGTAAAGATATGATTTTTACAGTTTATACCAGAGTTAAATCCCAACACGGAACCAATCTGATACTTGTTACTTTTACCAGTTGACAAGAACAATTACAAATTCTATTAACTGATTAACTGGAATGATAAAACCCTAGCTAGGTGATCAGACTAACAAGAATCAAAATCAAACATTCATTAAGAACAAAACTGAAGAATCTAGATAGAAACACAAATCAAAAATCAGATCTAATGATCAATCACATGAAAAGTACTCGTCTTTGTAAAACTGAAAACTAGGGTTTAGCCAGACATGGCTAAAATCTGATAAAAACAAATGAAAAGAGACATCAAACTACTAATCTTAATAAACTAAACGTAGGAGATGATCCAAAGTCTTCATATCTTCAGAAATCGTTGAAATCGGAGAAGAAACGCCTCCAAAATCGTATTTTCGTCGTCTGAAACCTCTGGAATCGCCAACTTTGGTTACTGGAAGGTTATGAGGCTGTATTTATACGTCTAGCTGTCAAAACGACGTACCTGCGATCGCAAAGGACATACATGAGATCGCAGGTTTTGAAGTAAACGCGTCTCGTGCCTTTTTAATGAAGTAGGATGCTATTCTGGAACTTTTTGGCCAACCTGCGACCGCATGTACGCAACCTGCGATCGCAGGTTTTCATTTTTCACTTCCGGATGACTTTTTGGCACAAAAGAACCTCGATGACAAGTTGCGACCTAACCTGCGATCGCATGAAGGCAATATGCGATCGCAGGTTGTGCGTAAGACGTCCGAAATTTCGTCTACTTTTCAGATCATTTTGAATCGCGTCAATCGGAGTTACGGTTCTCGAGATATGGTCAAAATACTGACATGGGGTCAAAGCTGCCAGCAACATCCTTTAACTTTAGATTGCCGATTCTATCTTCTGGTGATCAATTCAATCAAATGTTTCTTGACCAAATCATCTTTCAAGCATTCCTCATAATTCTTCATAAGTCCCAAGCTCCATTTTAAGCTCCAAACGCACATCCAACTGCTCCCAATGCACTGCTCCACTCGAACTATCTGAAATTGACATAAAAACATGAGCAGTACGGGAATTCTTGCGAATGACATGAGCTGAACATTATTTAAACAAATGACATGCAAATGTGCAAAATATGATCCTAAATGCTAATGAAAACTACCCTATAAGATGCATAAAACGGCATCTAACAATGTCTCTTTTGGAGTTAATTTTGAAGCATTCGAGAGTTTTTAGATGTTTGGGACCTTCCAAGGCAAAAACTAGTGAAGAAACGGAAGAAAACGGAGAAAAATCGAGAACTGGGAGTTACAGGTTGCTCGACCCACGTACGGGTGCGCGGCTGGTGTGCGCGGCCGGACTCCAACTTGCGACACAAACATAGCTCGTAACTGCAGAGGTTGCGCGACCCGCGTGCCCCCCTGCGCGACCTGCGTGCTGCCTGACGACCATGCCTTATTTTTGTTGACCAGCTTTGACTTCTGTTGACCAGGTGGATTAATGAGTTGACTAACATTGACTTTCGTTGACCAGAACTTGACCATGGATTAAAACTTCCAGCATTTCATCATCTTCATTCAACCCTAACAAACCCTACCATTTTTCTCTCAAACTCTCAAGAATACAAACACCCACCTCTCACTAAAATTCGATTTCCCGGAGTTCTACCGGTCGGAATCCGGCGAGACCACCGCCATTCTTCACCACTTTCCATTCTTTACAAACCCACCCAAAAATTCCTCCGATCCACCGCCAGAAATAGGGGCGCCACCACCACCTACCTCGCCGCTTTCCGACCATTTTCCGGCCAACTCCGGCCACCTCTCGCGATTCCGACACCACCAAAGTGTTTCTTTTTCCAAGCTCTATACATCCCACCGAACAAAACCTCAAAATCTCACCAAAAATTTCGCCGGAAATTTTGAGCCACACCGAGCTGCCGCCAGATTTTTCGCAAAAAATCAAGTTGAAATTATTGTTTTAGTGAACAAGTCTTGCATTTTGGCACCCACGAACAACCACAAAGCTTGGGGTGCACGGTAGCGGATTTCGGGTTCAAGTTTAATTTTTGGCACGAAACGATTGATTCGGGTATCTTCTTTCCTTGGTTTTTATTACATTGCATTGGTCTAATACGATAATTGCAACCAATCATGCTTTGAAAATTGCCTAGGATCGTTAGTTATTGCCTGGTTTACTTAGAAAAATTGGTTTGAAAATGGTTAAAACTTAAAATTGGTTACTTTGTTTGGGAATTTGCTTAAAAGTGTTTAAACTTTGGTTGGGGTTTGTTCATTTTGACTAGAAATTCTGCCGAATTTTTGTTATAATTGTCAAATCGAACCGAGTTGTGTTGTTTGAAACCATTTTGAATTGTCAAAAAGTTGGGTGCAATTATTTATTGGGATTTTTGTGTTCGGTTTAAAAACAGTTGCATTCATTTGCGAGTGGTGAGGTTAGGGATTACTTTGGTGAAATGTTTTTAATATTGTAGGTCTTAAAAATGGGCAAAACTAGTTGATCCTAACCCGCAAAAGGATGTCGTCGGTCCATCACGCAAAGCAGCCGGTAAACACAAAAAGGGAGGACAAGAGGGAAGAGATCCTTCCCTCACCAATGCTGAAATCAAAGATTATCGCTCCAACCTTCGGGGTCGCACAATCCGGCCGACAAAATTCTACCATAGAAAGTCCATGAAAAAGCTTGGGGTGCACGATGGCGTATCATTTCTGTTCCAAAAAATGAGTTGGCGTGGTTTTCTTATACTCTGTGACAGAACTTATGAGGAACCCACAATGGAATTTCTTAGCACATATGCACGAGACGATGCGACGAGAGTCCTCACATTCCAGTTGAAAGGGGAGCACCATAGGCTCACATACACAGACCTTGATTCCATCATGGGTGTTGACGATCCATACTGCATCAGTCCCCAACATCAAGAGTACCAAGATTTTCTGCGTAACCCGGATGCACACTTTTGGATGCAAATTTCCGGTCTCACTACCTTCAACCCAAGCCGACAGCGAGCCAAGCACATCGTTCACCCCTGCTGGCGAATTGCTCACTGAATTCTCACGACAAGCATCTTCGGGCGCCTCGAGCCCGGTCAGATCAACAGATGTGAGCTATTTTTCCTCAGAAGCATGAGGCGCGGACTCTCCCTCAGTTTTTCAGCCTTCTTTTTAGACAAATGCGACTCCATACGTCAGCGCACTACGGGGAAAATTTTCATCGGGGGACTTATCACGATCATAGGTCGAGCCGTCGGCCTAGACTTCCCTGCTCCCGAGTACATACCTGTCGATACCCCAACCAACTACCTGCTAGACTGTGATGCTCTCATTCGGATGGAAATGTTGCTCGATCGGGGAACCCGCAAGTACAGTTGGCTAGACTCTGACAAAACCCCGGTTTACATCCTTCCAAGTTGGATCGATTCTTCATTCGACCCAGACGACCCCGACACTTGGCTTCCTCCAGATCAGTTGACCCAAGCAGGTGTATTTCCAGAATTCGTCGATGATGAGGGTGACAACGCAAAGGAGCCAGAGGAAGATGATGATGAAGAGGACGATGAGATGCCTGAGGCCGAAGACCATTTTGACCAGCCTCCGGTGCAGCAGCCGATGTATCAGCATGACCACCTCCAGGCCCCTCCACACCATTTTGACCAGTCGCGACAGCAGGGGGGACACGATATCCCATCATACTTCCCCCTGCATTCTTTGACTAGTTTACCACAATGTTCTCCACGGTTCAGCGTATCGACACTTAAACTCAAGAGAACACCCAAGTCATCCAAGATGTGGCAACACGCGTTAGTCGACTGGAGCAGTCCTTCCCACCCACTTCCCGCCAGGTCCAGGATATGTGGAATTACCACTATCGCCACGGGAATTTCTCGCCGCCCGATCCTCCGATTTAGGTCATTTCCGCCCTTACCTTAAGCATTGAGGACAATGCTTGTTCTTAAGCTTGAGGTGGGGTATTTCCTTTTACTTATTCATGTATTTTTTTTAATTAGGTTGCATAACATTTTAGTTTTAAGCTATTTTGCATTCATTTTTTTTATTTTATAAAATTCCAAAAAGATTTTACTTTCTTCTTTCCTACTTTTTATTTTTGCATAACATTTAGCTTAGGGAATTAGCATTCATGCCTTTTTGTTGTTTGTTTGTTCTCACCCCCCATTGGATGCCATGGAACAGGTTCACAGTTATTGTATCATTATTGGTCCAGGATCTTGTTGCTATCTCACCCATCGAACCGGGACCACTAGTTGCAGTTTGGGACTTCATACTTGGGATCAGGTGCTGGAAGCTTAAAGGGGTAAGTGATCATGGCCAGGTAGCTTTCATGAAGAAATATGCATGCAATACTAACAACTGTAGGATATACTATAACAATGGATGTTATTAGCCTTGCAGTCCATATGGCCGAGAGGACCACACTTGATCATGCTTGAACCGTTAGGATGAAGCACTGGTGCTTGTCCCCGAGTAGAATCCATATCCGGTCTCTTTACATCACCATATTCTTTTTGCGATTTTCTTAGGATTCTAGAGAGCCTTTTAGTCCACATTTGGACATTTTCATTATTTTTGAGAAATCACAAGTTTGAAAAGGAGCGTACATCTTTATACTCCACACATGGTCGTTTTCACACTTAGACCATTCGGATTACATTATTACCCTTTCGGTTCCACTCACATACTTTTGGGAACCAAATTTTGAGTCAAAAAGTTTTCTTGATAAAAAAACATATCATTATTACGAGCTGCGTTTATCATAGATGGGTGACCGGTTCAATTATTGAACAAATTTTCCTATATTTTGGTCACCCGACTTTTGATCGCTCATTTATTTAGGAATGTTTTGTTGTACATAGATTGAGTTGTTTTTGCAAATTGGTGATGTTAGGCAGACTGTCGAGACGGATACTACGGGAGGTTTGGGCCAACACTTAGTGAACGGATTCCTACAACGGTTCCTGAGCGATGAAACCCAATCATACTTGAGAGTGGCCGACAAACGTGAGATCACGCAACTTTCGGGATAAGAGTGTATACTTAAAAAAAGAGCTCCATACGAGCCCATCCAGCTGTTTTCTCCCTACTACAGATGTTCTTCATTGTATGCATGTTCCATTAGGTCTGCGACTGACCATCCCTCCTTACTCACCTAGAGGAGTCGTCCTAGTTGTGGTTTATGGTTCCATTGTCATCAGATGAAAAAGTCATGAGATAATAGCAAGATCAATTCTGACCATGTTGACTAACGGTTATCAGGTTCCGCGATTCTGTCCATTTTTTTATTTTTCTTAGGTTAGTTCATCCCGAATTCATTTTAGTCTTGTCTTACTTGAGGACAAGTAAGGTTTAAGCTTGGGGTGATTTGATAGTTTCATTTTATTTACTTCTTTTTATAGTTTGTTTTAGCATATTTCATCAATAATTTAGTTAATTTCCATGCATATTTTCCTTTTTGTTATTTTATGACCATTTCGGGTACTTTCTAGTTTTGTAAGCTTAATTGCAGATTTTAAGGAGATTAGCGGAGTGGGATCTTTAGGAAGCGATTGGACTTAGAGGATGTCAAGGATCTTGGGCTTTATAATAATGGAAGTTGATGCATAGAGCGGGCTTGATGATTATTTGAAGGCTTGGAGAAAATAAAGTTTGAATTTGCAAGAACCGGAAGAATATTCGAGCATGTGGAGATTAATGATCGGTTGATTACGTGAGCTATGGATCATTTGGAATAGTCATCTTGGGCTTAAATTGAAGAAAACATGAAGAATCATGGACTACAAGCTTAGTGGACTCGAACTGGGCCAGTGGGATATGCTTTGGAGGCCCAAAAACTCAAAGAAGCCCATATCAGGCACCACCCGTGCAACCCACCCGTGCAACAGCACGCGGGTCGCGCACAACACTGCAGGGGCAAATTCAGAATTTCATTTGGAAGGCTATTTGAGGAACTTGGTGCCCATTTTTTGGGGACTCTTGCACATCCGAAAATTCATCATTTCTCTGGAGATTTTGGAGCATTTTGAAGGCCAAGAACCCTCAAGAACTTCATCATTTTTGCTCTTGAATCTTGTAGAATGTTTGGTAAAATCTTTTCTAACTTTGTTTCTTTGGGTTTAGCCATGCTTGGCTAAACTAAACTTGGTTGACTTTTGTTAAATCCTTTGAACTTTTGTTGAATGTTGAAGAATCCATGAACTAGTTCTTAAATCTTTATTGGAATGTTTTGTGTTTTAACATCTTATCACTACTTGTATATTTTTATTCATGAGTTTAAATGTGTTTGTGGTGATTAGTTGGCTAATTTCTTAATTAAGTAAAGGATCCTCAAATTAGCAAGCAACAAATGATTTTTTTGTTAGTTTTTCTTCACACAATCATAAAAACATTTCCTCCAACATGGTAGTGAAAGCATTTGACTCCTCTTGGATTTGGTGACTTTTTAGTTCTTAATGCTAGTTGAATTTCACTAATTACATGCTTAATGGAAATTGTGACTTTGACTACGGAAATTGTTATGAGCTTCTCTAACCATTTTAACAACTAAGAAAAGTCTAGGTAATCTCAAGCTTCTTGGATTACTATAGACAAATTAAGGATTTAAATCAAGTATTGCACCATTGGATTCTAATGATATGTTCATCAAAAGTCAAAGTGAGGAAACCTTAAGTCAATCATCCTTCCCTTATTGATTTTACATCAAACTCTTATTTTTGTTGAAATTGTCTATTTAAATCTTAGTTTAATTCTAGTTTATTTCAAGTATTTCAAAAGACCAAACCCCCTATTTTTAATTTATTGTCATTTTACAAGTATATTTACAAAGAGATTTTTCATAGAGTTATAAAATTGAACCAATCTCCGTGGATTCGATCCCTTTACCGCTATACACTATTTTAGTGTGTAATATTTAGGGTTATTAATTTTGTTGGCCTCGACAACCACCAGCATGTTATAATTTCTTGGAAATGTTTTCCTGTGATGATTAGGAAAAAGCATGCTAATGATGTGATATGCCATAATGATGTTATGATGATATGTACATGATATTGTATGTTGATGTAAAATGGTTAACTTGTAATAACCAATTAACATGTCTACATAATGAACAACTTGAGAAGCAATATGCTATTAAGAGAAGATAATAATTATGCATGATTACTTAGTGAGGTTTCAAATGTATTTCCTTGAGTGATGAATTAATAATATATTAATAAAACAGGGAATAAACTTAGCAGGGATAACGGTAGCTACCTAGACATATGTGTGTATCTTATCCAGAATGTGTGGTGCCTATTATGTTGGAATATACCTATTGGTTAAGAGCTTAATCCAAATAAACGTCAAGTGGTTTTTCTAGACAACCATCCGGGGCATGGGTCCATGGTTTCCAGGATTGGAGTGGTGTTGATAAGTGTTGGAATGTCGGTGTAAACACCACATGGGATTTGGGAGGTGTAACATGATGGAATTGGAACCCCTTGTACCGATTCTTAACGACAACACATGTACTAGTATATTCAACATCGGAGTAGCACACAAAGCAATCGGGACAATGTTATGAGTGAGATTCATGCCTCACCTAGTGGATTGGGTCACCAATCAAACATAACATGGATAGGATAGTGGTGCAATACCTTGAAAAAAGGCTTTAAATACTTCAAGTCTTTGACCACTTGTGATAAAAAAAATCACATCATCAATCAAACATTTCTTTGACTTAACAACAACCATGATCTTCTTCGAGCTACTCCAATCCATCAGTCATCCATTCATGATCAAGATATAACCTGAATAGGATTGAGAACCATCTTGATCATGTAACGTCCCAAAAATACCAAGTAAATTTTTCATTTTTAAATAAGCTAAAGACGTTCATTCATTGTTCTAAAAGGCGGTCAGAGTCAAAGTAATTTCAAAACATCAGAGTAATTTGTAGACATTCAGTGAGGAATAAAACTCCAGGTGTTGCAGTGCGATCAAGTCGGGCCCTTCCTTTTGAAAATGGAGATATCTGAAACCATAAACATAAACTGTAAGCACAAAGCTTAGTGAGTTTCCCCAAATTACCACATACTAAACATACAACTGGGCCTAGCCCTGGGGTATATTCCAACCTAATAAAGAAATATGGGCCCAGCCCTGGGCCCCGTCCCTAGGGTTTATTTCAACCTGACCGTACGATAATGAGCCCCTCCTTAGGGTTTATTTCAACCCGATAATAACATAATGGGCCCCGCCATGGGGTTTATTTCAATATGATCATACAATAATGGGCCCTGCCTTGGGGTTTATTTCAACCCGATCATACAATAATGGGCCCCGCCCTAGGGTTTATTTCAACCCGATCATACAAACATATATAAAAGTCACATGACAACTAGCATTCTACATAACAAAATAATGGATCGAGATTGGTGCCTTCAACCTACGGACACAGTAAGGAGACTCACATCACAGTCTGAAAGAATAGTTGCACCAATCACTGCTCGAAAAGCTATCTGTACCGGTCACCTATACAATTAACAGGGACCTAAATCTCAAACTATAATTCAAATTGCCCAAAATGCCATTAGGTCAAACTTGGTCAAAATACTGGTCAAAGGTCAAAAGTCAAAAAGTCAACAAGTCAACTCAAGTTGAGTACGCTCAATGTACTCAACTAATACGCCCAACGTGGTGCACTTCTCTCGGCCAGAAAACGGGGTCTCAACCAGGTACGCGCATCGTACCTTCAAGTACGCCCAACGTACTCGGCTGCCATATTCTCCTTTTCTATTAAGTGCTTAATCTATTAAGAAACTTCTTCCAAAACCCAGGTCTAGTTCCAAATGATGTTGTAAGTCTTAAACTTTCCAACTTTATGACTTTCCAAGGATAGAAAGGGTCCAACAACTAAACCCTAACCTATTACACAAACCAAAACCTCATATCTCAATCATGAAGAAAAGGAAGGGACCCATATCACATTTTTATGACTCTTAATAGCTCCATAATGGATAAAAACTTTATCAATTAGGATGGTCCAAACAACCAAGATCTAGTCATTAAGTCTCAAAGGGACCAAAAATGCATCTTTCTCAACTTAATCCATTAAGTCCAAGTCTCCAACCTTCAGATCTGAATCAAAATGGTGTTTAGATAGATAAAATATCCAACTTTATCCATAACTAGGTCACAAAATTTCAAGATATAAACTTTATGCACTAAAGTGAGCAAAGAGCTCGTAAAACCCAAAACTAGGTAGATTTAACAAATACATCATCAAGATTCAAGCTTTATACCTTCCGGAGTTGAGAAAAGCAATGTAGGCTCTGGAACCACAAGCTTGAGCTTCAATAATCAACAAGCTTGAACTTCTCTTTCATCCAAAATGTACTCAAAACACACAGAAAGGCCCAAGATTTGATCTAAGGGGCTAGGGTTTTGAGTTGGAGGTTGAGAGGGTGGAGGCTGATGTTAGGAAGGACCCCAAGGGGTTAGAGTCCTTAAATAGGGCTCAAAACCATGAAAATAGGGGTTTTGCACTATGGTAGTACGCCTAGAGTACTTAAAGTTACGCCCAACGTAACACCTTAAAAACACGACTTCCTTCAGCGTAGTACGCCCATCGTACTAGCTTGTGTACGCCCAGCGTACCAGACTCCTTTTTCTAGCTTAACTTCAAACATCAGTAGCTTCTTCGTTTCAACTCCATTTTCGATGATCTTTATATCCACAAAAAGGTAACAACGAGCTCTACAATTCAATCTTGATACTTATAACTAAAAACATCTAGAACTAAAGTCCTTAATTTACGCAAATTATGTTGATATCTACTAGTAATGCTCAAGACATACTCAACATCTGGTATAGTACATAACATGGCATATATCATGGATCATATGGAAAAAGCACAAGCGACCCCATTAATGCATTTCATCTTTGTGTGTAGTAGGACACTAAGACTTGCTCAAGGTAATTCCACGTTCCATTGGCAATATTACATGCTTGGAGTCTTTCTTCTTAAACCATTTCAATATTTTATCAATGTATGCATTTTGATTGAGACCAATTATCCACTTAGATTGATCCCTACAGATTTTGATTCCTATGATGTATGTTGCTTATCGTAGATTTTTCATGGCAAACCATTTTCCAAGACAAGACTTCACATCTTACAAGGTTGGAATGCCATTTCCCATGAGTAGTATGACATCAACATACAAGATTATGAAGACATCAACGCTCCCACTAGCTCTAATGTAACATATGGCTCATTGTGGTTTTGAGAAAAAAACAAGCTCTTTCGTTTTCTCATCAAACTTAAAATGACATATGTAAGATGCTTGCTTCAATCAATACATGGATCTTTGAAGCTTCATATACTATTTTATTGTACTACGTATATACATGGATCTTTAAAGCTTCATATACCATTCAATAAGGCGGTTTTGACATTCGTTTTTCATATCTCATAAACATAGTATACAACTATGGCAATACGTATCATGATATCTTTAATGCTAGAAATTAGAGAAAATGATTCTTCATAGTTTATACCATGATTTTGTGTGAGATGTTTCGCCACAAGGAGAACCTTAAAGGTGTGTATATTTCCGTCTATGTTGGTCTTTATCTTGAAGAACAACTTACACTAAACAAACTTGTTCTTAGGTGGAAGATTAACTAAGTTCTAAACTTGGTTGTCTTTCGTGGACTACAACTCTAGATTCATGGCTTCAAGCCATTTATGAGATTTAGGATCTTATATGGCTACTCAATAGCTAGTGGGTTTATAATGATCCACTAGTTCATATTCCTCAACAGACACGAGATATCCATTTC
Organism: Lactuca virosa; assembly: GCF_052849685.1. NCBI lineage: Eukaryota > Viridiplantae > Streptophyta > Magnoliopsida > Asterales > Asteraceae > Lactuca > Lactuca virosa. Next base: position 163,724,972 of record NC_136428.1, read on the forward strand.
TTAGGATGTACGATCGATGGTCTTTTAGTTTATCTTCATCGGTATACGATTACACACAACATGTTGTTGTCGGGCGAAGGTGAGAGACGCAATGATCTTGAAAAAATTAATAGCCTCTCCGATGAAAGTGGTAGAAGATATCCAACGTAACTTGTTCGCCTAGTTACAACATAAAGTTTGGTTGTGATGTCTTGATTGGTTTGAATGGTGTCGTAATCCCATTGAAGCTCATTCCTTCTAATTTGTAAAATACATCATTTGTAAAATACATCTTGCTAGTCATTTACCTCCTTTGTTGAAATAAAATCCTTCCATCATGAAAACAAAGTTAAATTTGTTATAAAAACGTAATCATTAGTGTACGCTATAATCTTTTGTTATAATTACGTAGATTATGTATCTTAAATACTTTCAATATCTTTTAAAATGTGTGTGGGTGTATATTAATGCTATGTAAAGATTTAAAGTGCATTAAAGATTAACCTTTTAATATCTTAAATTCTTCAAATTAACTTAGTGAGTCATACTTTTTAGATTCGATTTCTACAAGATTCAACCTAGAGATGTCAAAAATTCCTGTGGGACCCCGCTCCCGTGGGGGTCCCGTCCCGTTTGGGGGAATTTTTTTAAAAAAATCGAGGGCGGGGACGGGGGCGGAGGCAATGTTCACCCCCGTTTTAATTTCGGGGGCGGGGGCGGGGGCGGGGGTAGGCAATCCCGTCCCGAAACCCCCATGGGAACCCCGTTAATAAATTACACATATATTTACATATATTAATTATATAAATATAATAAACAATAACATGATTTTGAGCTTCCAAAATTCATCAAAAAATATGTTTTTAAGTTGTTAGTATAATGTTTTTAAGATGCCATAACTTTTTTAGTTTTAACATGTAAAATTCTGCTATAAATAATTATTTGTTACCTAAAAATAGCTTCTTTTAGCCTAAATAACAACTTATTTTAGCCAAAAAAAAAAGACAACTCAAAATCAATCGGGGGCGAGGGTGGGGGTAATAAAGGGGATTCGGGGCGGGGGCGGGGGTAGGAAGGCTGAACATTTCGGGGGCGGGGGCGGGGACGGGGGAACGGTGAAATTTCGGGGGCGGGGGCGGGGAATGCACTCCCCGTCCCGTTTGCCCCGTTGACATCCCTAATTCAACCTTTAATGATCTCCTATCAAAAGAATTATTGTACAAGTATATATTAATGATATGTTTAAGATTTAAAATGTATTAAAGTTTAACTAAATTTAAAATTATTAAAGTTATACTAAATTTAAATTTAAAATATTATTTTTTTCTCCTATTTCGGTATTTTTAAGAAAAACACTTCGAAAAAACATAATTACAAAAATTGAAGACCATTGCATTACCATATTAGGTGGCCGTTATCGAATGCGATACAAACGGTCACAAATGCTCCCTTCAACGTAAAATAATAATTATCATGATTTTGTTAAATCACTACTGAAATTGAATATTCTAACGATTAATAGCTTTTTCAATATTGTGGTATTTTTTTTTTGTCCAAATAATATAATGGGCACATTCAAGTGTTTTATACGGTTCCAACAAATTTAAATTATGCGATTAAAATAATTACAAAACTCTTGAATTTATAGAATTAACTTATAAAACCTGAATTTATAGAACTAACTTATAAAACCAAGAACGTGATGAAAACTATTTTGATTCCATGTGTATCTAAAACTGATTTAACAAAAGTTATTTCAAGCTAATTAACAAAACTACAACATGCATATAGGTGTTTGTCGGTTAATATATAATTTTTTATACTCATTTCAATCCAATTGTCCTTTTAGATGTTAGCTTTTGTGAATCAATCCAATCTCATTCTATATAGGCAAGGCAAATCGAACCGATCGAATTGGATATATGATTAGATCGATTTTATCTATGTTAAATTTTGGGGCCTTAAGAATATCAATTTACTTGGATATTTCTAGGATCGTGATTTCAAAATATGTGATTTCGACCCTATAACCGGGGTATCACAAAATTAAATTTGGGATAATCCAAAGAAATACAATTTAGAAGTTAGGCCACTTCTAAATTTGAAACACATAAAAGTACCAAGTTATTTTGTGTTCTTGAGAGATAGATCAAATCAAAAGTATGATTTTCATGTATATGTTGCAATCCGATTTTTGGAACATTCATCGGTCTTATATAGATGTAAGAAAATCGGTTGGAAGTTAGTTTATGGGGGTACATCCATTTTGGCGCCAAAAAGATGGTTAAAATATGGTTATTTAGACATAACCGAATCTGACATCATTAAGATGTCACAACCTATTTTTGGCGGGAATTTGCATGGGTGAACTCTTTCATGGGGGTTACATCCATTTTAAAAATAAGATACGTACGAGATTAATGGGAAGTATGCATGTTCAATTTAATTGTGACCCGGGAGACAATGTTTTTCCTAATGTTGGGTTTTGTATTGTTAAGGAAACTAAATTTTTAGGAGCGAAAAACTTTGATATATAGAATTAATGGTTAGGAAGATGATGTGTACATATAATTGGTTGGTGATGTTCACTTAGTTAATTTAGTAGGTATTTTCCTAGACATTTTCCCTTAGAGTCTCAAAATGACTGTTAGATTGGTATTTTGTTTTTCCTTCTCAGCAAAGAGAAGGGATGGTTGTAACATCCCGATGATGAGATACTTTTAATTTTGGCCCTATGATTTATTTATATTGCAATTTAGATCCCAAGTATAAGAAAGAGTTATCAGGGCCCTAGTGGCATTTTCGTAATTTTGAGCTTGAGGGAGTACGCCATGCGTACGTGTGTACGCTGAGCGTACTAAGGCGCGCCCTAGTACGCTGGGCGTACATCTGTATGCAGGGCGTACGTGCCAATCATACAAACCCTAATTTTTAGGGTTTGGCTCATTTTTAAACCCCATTATAGGCCCATTTCCCCTCACTTCATCAGCCTCCATCCTCTTGGAACGTTCTTGCAACCCTAATCCATCTTATGAAGCATTTCTAAGCTTGATCGTGGGTGTTTGTGCCTTTGAAGAAGAAGGAAAGGAGTAGAGACCATCTTGGAGGAGTGAAGCTCTTTAGATCCAGAATCTCACCACCTTTTGGCATTATTTTGAGGTATAAAGTTCTAACCTTGGTGAAGTTTCATTTAGATCTTGTGTTGGGTTGGTTTTTGGTTCCTTTTTGTCCCAAATGTGGTGATTCATGAACATAACATGTTCTTGACCCATTAAGTTGTCATTTCAGACCTTATGAGGGGTCTTAAGTCATAAAAATAGGATCTAAGTGGTTGGTTTTTCTCCATGCATCATTTAAAGGGTCTTAATGGATTAAGATGTTAAGTTAAGCTCTTAATGGACATGTAAAGTCATAAAGTTGGAAACTTTATGACTCTAGAGGGTATTTTAGCCTTGGATCAGAAAGTTGGATGTAAGAACTTATGGTATTAAGCACTAAATGAAGGATTAGAAGATCTGGGCGTACGCCCCACGTAAATTGAGTACGCAACACATATGTGGTCAAGGCCCCCGATGACGGTCAACGATGGAGTACGCCCATCGTGCATCTGGAGTACGCCCCGCGTACGTCTTCTGTGTCAACTCGGCAGTTGACTCGACTGAGTCAACCCGGCTGGGTTGACTCAGTTGACTTATGGATCTTTGACCAATTTGACCTTGGACCTTGACTTTTGTTGACTCTGTTGACTTTTGACTAAGTTTGACTTTAGGTCAAACTTGAGGGTTTGGATTGGTGATTAAGATTTTATATGGTTCTGATGTTAGTGGACCCGCGGGAGCAAGCAATGTAGCAGGGATCGGATCGTGGTATTCTCGGGTTTCTTCATTTCAGGTGAGTTTCGCCTCATCGTACCGTGGGTTGAAGGCACCAATGTCAGCCCACTAGTTTTTGGTTATCCGTTAGTAGAGGGATGCCATAGGGACTGTATATAGTCATGTAGGATAGACTGATGACTCTTGATCTAGTTTCTCTTACCTGTTCCTTGTTTGGTTGTGGTTCTAGGGTAGGGTATCTGTCCGAGTGGATATCTCACCTCTGACTATATACGGTCAGGCATTTCCAAGGTTGCAGAAATCGGGATTAATCGACGATTAATCGTGGATTAATCGCTTGGCGTTCTCCAACCGTCGAGGATTAGAGTATTAATCGGAAATTTATGATTAATCGGGTTTGTCGGGATTAATCGGTCTTGGCGGGATTAATCGGTCAACAAAAGTCAACAAAAGTAAAAAAAATCAAAAAATTCAAAAAAAAAAAGTTTAAAAAAAATTCAAAAAACCAACCTTTTTTTTACTCCAAAATTTTCAAATATTATACCAAAATGTTCATATTTTTGTATTTTCAAATTTTCAAATTACAAAATTTCTTATTTTATAATTTTGAAGTATTTGTTTTTTTTAAAATATATTAATATTTGATTAATTTTAATATTTTATTAATAATCTATGGTCCCCGATTAATCCACGATTAATCCCCGCCAAGACCGATTAATCCCTTAACACTAGTTGACCGTCGAGCGATTTTTACAACCTTGGGCATTTCTTAGATTGTTGCCACTTAATATGACACAGTGATGTAGTGATCGGGTAGATCTGTATTCTGATATCGAGTATGTTGATATTATGTAGTGATCTGTTAGATTTGTATTATGGTGTCGAGTATGCTGGTATGCTGTAGTGATCTGTTAGATCTGTATTCTGATATCGAGTATGCTGATATGTTGTAGTGATCTGTTAGATCTGTATTCTGGTGTTGAGTATGCTGATATGTTGTAGTGATCTGTTAGATCTGTATTCTGATATCGAGTATGCTGATATGCTGTAGTGATCTGTTAGATTTGTATTCTGGTGTCGAGTATGATGATATGCTGTAGTGATCTGTTATATCTGTATTCTGGTGTCGAGTATGCTGCTATGTTGTAGTGATCTGCTAGATCTGTATTCTGGTATTGAGTATATTGTTATGTTGAGGTGATCTGTTAGATCGATATCCTGGTATGTAGGATGTTGCTATGCTATAGTGCACTGTTGGATCTGTATGTTATATGTGCTTAATGGTTATCTTTGGTGGAGTGCCCTAGGGATTGTCTGTAGTTATGTAGGATAGCCTGAGAACTCTTGGTCTAGGATCTCTTGCCTATTCCTTGTTTGGTTGTGGCTCTAGAGTAGGATCATCTGTTCGGATGGCTATCTCACCTCTGGCTACTTATGACTACACATTTCATGGAAGCTAGCTGGTAGTAGGACTGTGTTGTGAACGGACTAGTAGGCAGGAATGAGTTGTATGATTGTATTATGTGCCTTCTTGATCCTTGTATTATGTGCCTTCTTGATCCTTGTTTGTTTATATGTCGGCATATGGTGGTGGTGGGTTGAGGCGGTTCTACTTTGTGTTGTAGGCCAACATACCCCGTGTGGGATGGCTGTAAGCTGAAGGCACGAAGGCTCGGGAGGAGCGGTTGGGTTGAGGCGGTAGGCCAACAAACCCTGGTATTCCGGTCTGGATAGACTGAAGGCCAAAGAACGGCAGTTCTGCATGATTGTATGTTTATCGTATGGGGTATTTTAGGGAAAACTCACTAAGTTTTATGCTTACCCAGTTGTTTATGGTTTCAGGTATCATCGGTGATTGTGGGAAGGCGAAGGCGAGACTGTACATACTCATCAACAAGACAGCAACATTGAAGATTCTGCGTTTTCTATGATACTCTGATTTTTAATAAATGTAATTTGGAATAAATAATTTTCTTAAATAATGAATTAATAAATTGGGAAGTTTTACCTTAATAAAAATGAAAAATTTTGGTTGTAAAAAATGGGACGTTACAATGGTGTTTGGAGGCGTGAGTTGAGATTTGCATTCAAAAACCGGATGAAAGTCTAACATAAGTGGTTCTGTCTTATAAGGGTGCTTGGAGTCGAGCGGCAAGAAGCTCTAGATGGAGAAGGTACCACCGATATCTCTATGAACACCATTCCTTGGTGTATGGTGCTGCTAAATATGAAAGATGTGTGGGTTAGAAACCCGCTCTTTAATCCTATTTTGTCTCTTATATATACTGATGCACCATCTATTAATACTTGTGCTGAAAGGTGTGGGTTAAAGAGGGACGAATTTTCATGTGTTGTGGGTTGGGATGAATAGAAGTGAGAAGAAAGATAGATGCTGATATGATGTCTAGGTGGCATATAGGTTGGGAGGGATGGACTCCCTTAACCCTTAGAAGGATGCATAGCCGAGAAGTTCTTGATTTTTTTGAACGACAACACCCTGGAAGTTCTACCCATAAATTACTCATTTGTCCACGACGAGAAATGAACCTTCAACCCTTTAGGAGAGGAGCACATTTTCAAACACTTTGATATCGTCTAGCGAAAGGCCCTTTGGTTAAAAGTTTCTTGATCGATGCATTACATAATGTAATTTTTTGTTTTGCTAATCATTTTATTAAAATATTTTTCCCTTAAAAACCATGAAAATACCAAGGTTTGAGGATGTGCCTATTTTTATAAACAAATATCTACATTTAAATAGTTTTGTTACTAAGATGAGAAAATTATAAATTAAAAATCAAAGACAACAATGATTATATGAAGAGGAATTTAGAAAAATAACCATTTTTGTTAATTACTTTGCAAAATATAGCAAACAATTAAGGTTTTTTTAAAGAAAAATAGTCATGAAAATTGCAACTGAGGTCTCTCGTCTGCAGTTTTGTCTATTCGGCTTCGGTTTCGTCCTTGTAGGGGTAATACACCTTCAACTTCATCTAACGAGTAGCGTTTTCATGGCCCATCTTCGGATTTATCTATCTCTATAGAAAAATCGTCCGCTTGTGAAAGCACAAAATTGCAGATGGCATATGGCTATCCTATGGTTTCCTCTGATAGCAGATGCGGTTCGTCCCTTTGTTTGTTTTTTTTAAGTTTAACTATGATTTTGTACATTTTGACTACAATTTTTGACATCTTTGACTATGGTTTTCTAAATTTTCACTAATCTATATATAAAATGCAGTTAAAAAATTATAGTGTCATTTTTCCTTTTATTGTTTCGCCTAGTATAATTTCATGTGAATATTTCGATGTGGTTGTAACCGGTGGGAAGTGAGAGATAGTTTATTATCAACTAAGATATGTTTGGCCACTAGGGGGAATTTCTAGAATGACGAACTTCAGTGTGAGATTTTCAGAAAATATTAAATTTAGTGAATTTTTATATTTGGTGAAAAGTAAGTCTAGGATGTTAGATAAATCTAATATTAATATTTCTTTCCAACATCCTAAAATGTATTATTTTAAAGCCATAGTTGATGATGGTGATGTTAGAGAATTGATTAGTGTAATTAAAGAGGTTGAAAGAAAACTTCTGAATGTAAATGTGCATATGGTGTTTAATGATGGTGATGATGCTAATAAAGACAACAACGATAGAAGAAAAGCATCTGGTGCAAACATATCAAATGAAAAAGGGAGCAACAACTCAATATGTACTTTTATCACTTCTAGTATACCTCAGTTTTGTAGTGTTGCTGAAAATGTAAACGTGGTGAGTCACTGATTCACTATGTGGATCGTCCAAAATTATAACTATGTTGGTGAGGATGATGTTTGTACATATCTTATTCATGTGGGTACACGTGATAATATTGAACACTAACAATAAGTTGAGCCTAATGAGTACAATAAAATAGATGAAACTGAAAACCAAGAAGTTTTGTTTCTAGATGATGTCAATCTAGATGATTACAAGGATCCTGTAAAGATTTGATTAGATATATCCGATCTAGAAAGTAATTTTGATAAACAAAAGTCGGATGATCAACCTACACATAGGTATTTGAATACCTTATTGTATAGTATACCCCCTTTACCATCATGTTCGGGCGTTGGTAATGTCAAAATTTCATCATAGAGCCTAGACCCCATTTAAAAAGAGAGAACATCTACATAATTTCTGATTTTTCTGATTTTCAGGAAAAAAACATACATAGTACTATTAAATTTAAGTGTAAATAATAAAAAACTATATAAAATATCACTTATATCTAGGGGTGTAAACGAGCCGAGCCGAGCCCGAGCTTGCGCATGCTCGGCTCAGGCTCGTTTAAGTTATGAGGGGCTCGAGCTCGAGCTCGGCTCAGTTCGGGCTTTATTGTACGGAGCTCGACTCGAGCTAATGAAGAATTATATAGGTTCGGCTCGGGCTCGAGATCGGTTTGTTTTTTGTCTGATGAGCCTAAATAAGCTTAAGCTCTTCAAGCTCGTTTACTAATATCTTAAATCCCTAATTCCTCAAATATGTTTATATTTTTAATATATAAAAATAACAATAATGTACATTATACATAGACTCATTTAGGCTCGTGAGCTCACTGATTGAAGCTCGACTCGAACTCGTTTAATAAACGAGCCTCATATTTAGGCTCGAGGTCGAGTTTTTAACGAGTCGATCCTGAATAGCTCACGAGTAGCTCGGTTCACTTACACCTCTGCTTATAACATTGTTTTGTTCATCAATCATTAGAGAGAAAATTTATGTAAGTTTGAGTGTGAAAAATGACCAACATATTTTTTTAGAGTTTAAATATAATTGGCTAATGGGCTACGAAACCACTGGTAGGCCACGAAACCGCAACACATTAGACGAAACTGGAGGCGTGTTCTCCCCTACAACGACAAACCGAAGTCGTGTGTACGAAACCACGGACGAGACAGCCTCATCTGCGTTTTTCATGACTATTTTTTAACAAAAAACCCTAATTTTTGGCTATTTTTTGCAAAGTCATTAAAAATAGTTGTTTTTGTAAATTCATCTTATATGAATTTATGTTGAAGATCTTATAATGAAAAAAATACACAAATAAATATCCTTTTGTTCTAAATTTAAACTGTTAATCCTTTTGGACGAATAAAGTGATTTTTTTTCTATGGAGTAATTATTAATTTAGTTTAAAAAGGTAAATAAATATTATTCTTTGAATCCAAAGGATTCGATAAAGTGCTGCTTTTGTTCCAAAGTGAACGTTAAAAAGGGATGTTGGATCAGATCCAGGCTCCACAAAACCAATATCATTTTTATACTTCTTTTTCTAACAGTAGAAATACTAAGATTAAGAAATGATATTTGTTTTTTATGTTAGGTGATGTATATATATATATATATATATATATATATATATATATATATATATATATATATATATATATATATATATATATATAGGGAAAATGACATATAGGCCCTATAATGTTTCTAGGGTTGACTCATTTAGCCACTTAACTTATTTTGTGGCTTAATAAGGGAACGAAGTATTTGTTACCTAACAATATAGTCCCTTTTACCTATTGTAGCCGGTTAACGTTGCCACATAAACCTAGCCTAACACGTAAGCGATGACATGGCAAAAATTTAAAGCGCCGAACAACCGCAACGACGTCGTATTGAAGGCGAATCGTAAGGAGCAAGGATCGACTGTTCAAGCGCCTCCATATAAAATCAAGACTTCCTTGACCTAAAACGGCACATCTGCAAACTTCATTACCCCAATCTCGTCTCTAAGTTTACTCCAAAATGGCTTCGATCGGACATGCAGAACACAGCTGGTCTCCAAATTACCGTCTTCACATGGATGAGAATCATTCGAATGGTGTAACCAACGAAGACATGGCCATCAATCTACTGCAAACCCAGCTGGAACTGTCTCTTATACGGGAGGACTTCCAAGACCAGTTGCGTGAGCTCCGTCAGGCAGTTAATCGACACTTAGATGCCATGAACCTTGAGGTCGATGACGTTCACGCTGGTCAGTTGGATATCTCAAATATGGTTGCTGATCTTAAAAATCATTTCGTTTCTCTGCAAGGAGCATATGTGAAGATGGTCTTCAAGGACAACAAACGTAAGAAGCTGATGTATTGTGTTGGGATTGTTGGTGTTGTTTCTGCGTCTGTGGTGACGTATTTGGTGTTTAAGTAAAAAAATGTTGTGTAGGTTGAAGCATTTCAATCCCGGGTTTGTGTTTTGGTGTGTTATTTATGTTGTTTAGTGTCAATATTAGTAGTAGATTTTGTGTGGGTTGCTGGTATTAGTTTGTGATGTTGGTGTGTAGATTTGGTGGTGGTGTTGCCTGGGCTGCTGATGGTCATCGTTTTTTGATGAAGTTTTTTGTCGATGATCTCTGTAATAGGTTATTGAATAGCAGAAAGCGATGTAATCAAACCCATGGCTGAAATGTGTTTTAATATGTTATTATTAAAAAAAATTGTCTTACACCTGTATCTGTATGTGTGCATGAAAGAAAGAAACATTTGGGTATTATATATGTTTCATCGACTGGGACGGGACCACAAGACAAAGCAAAATGAATATACCTTCTTTATGCGCATAGACAGGGACCACAAATGGTGTAGTTTGGGAAAAGGGACAAAAAATACCTTTGCACACGATTGAACCATATCTGCTTGTCTGCAAACCTTTTTTGGAAAAAAAAGGGAATCAAGTTTTCTAAAGATGGCCTTTTCATGTTTAATGGATTAAGTCACAAGTACCCTGTTTTTTACAATGACTTAATTACCCCTGCATTAAAAATGGTCAATTTACTTTGTAATGACTTAATTACCCCCACATCCAAAATGGTCAATTTAATTTCTAATGACTAAAATGCCCCCACATCCAAAATGGTAAATTTAATTTGTAATGACTCAAATGCCCCCACATCCAAAAATGGTCAATATAATTTGTAATGACTAAAATGCCCCCACATCCAAAATGGTAAATTTAATTTCTAATGACTAAAATGCCCCCACATCCAAAATGGTAAATTTGAATTGTAATAACTCAAATTCCCCCACATCATAAATGGTCAATTTACTTTGTAATGGCTAAAATGCCCATAATACCCCTAAATATTCGTGGCACGGGACAACAATAACATACCATATAACAACTTACCACACAACAAAACAACATAGTACACCATAAAAGAACATACAAAGATCATTTGTTTACTGCAACACACATTCACTACAAATAACAAACAATTATTTAATCCAACTCCATGGCCGTTGCAACACTGCTACCTTCACCTCCCACATTTTTTGCAAGCTTCAGTTTAATGATTCGTTCTGACTTCTTTCACATTTTAGGAGGTTTAACATGCTTAACTCGAGCATTGACATTCACCCCTTCATCCCGTCCATTGACTCCCACCATTCGCTCTTCATCTCCAGGCCTATCCAAAGCATCAGTAGCATCTACGATTACCTCATAATCCCCTACTCCTGTGTCAACGTTTACAGACTCATGCGTAGGTATAGTTTTTTGTTTCTTTGTTCCATTTTGTTTGGATGTCCCTACACCTTTACTACAAGTAGCCTTGTTGTGTCCTTTCTCCTTGCATATGCTACAAGAAACTTTCTTCCCTGCCTTGGAGACGGTATGTTTTCCCATCCGTTCAGAAGCATCTCTTCTTCTCTTTATGGTTGGCCTGCCTGGCATACTTCTTTTCAATGGAGGCAAAGGGGGTATCAAGTCAGTAGAAGGCCACATATTTTTTCCATTCGTCCCATGGATTGGGTGTTTGTAAGTATTATGGTATAATGCAACCAAGTACATTGGATCTACATATGGACCATCAGGTGTCAAATTTAAGTAGGCTAAGGTGGCAACTGAGTGTACGCAGCCATATCCATTAAGTTGCCATAGCCTGCAGTTGCATTCCTTTTTTTCAACATCCACAGTAAACACCTCGTCCATTTTCCTTGCCTCAAACTTCATCCCCCCCACAAGAAATGACATGCCAATGCCTACATATATAGATGAAAACCGCAAATATCATGAGATGTGAAGAGTAAAGTACTAATGTAATTGGATAAATGTACAAACCTTTGCTCAGTTTGGAGCATATTCAACCGTATTCTGATATTTGGACAAACAGAATAAGCATTCCATCCTTGTCCGGTTAGTTTCATAGTCACCATCCTTTGCATCACATATATACGAATGTCCTCTAACATGCTTATTATTGGTTTCTTCCGGGCATCCAAAATCACACTATTAAAACTCTCTGAAAAACCATTCTCTACTGACTCACAAGAATTATGAACTTTGAAAAAAGCCAAAGACCAAGTCTTTGGATCTCTATCCATAAGATGCACAACTGCTTCCGGATTTAATTTTCCAATCTCTTTCATAACTACATTAAATTGTGCTTCAGTTGTTGCCTTGCTCGCTTTCCAAAACAGATTTTCAAACTTGGATCCACTAAATCTCTTTCTAAAATTCGCATAGATATGTCTAGCACACTGCCTATGTTCAGCTACTGGAAATACTTCCTTTACTGCCTCAATCAAACCCTACATAAGTCACATTAATGTTTGAAATTCGAATAGCAATAACTAAATTTAGAACATGCAGTAGTTTTGAACCATACCTTGTGTTGATCCGAAATTAGAACCAAACCATTACCATCATTCCAACATTGCAAATCTTCTGAAAGAGTTTCTAAGAACCATTTCCAATTCTCTTTGTTTTCCACAGAAACAACTGCCCAAGCAATCGGGAATATTCCATTGTTAGCATCTCTACCCACAGCACAAACCAACTCCCCTTGACAAAAAGTTTTCAGAAAACAACCATCCAGGTTAATGATCCTCCTACATCCTCCCCTCCATCCCTCTTTTACTGAAGCAAAACATATGTATATTTTGCTGAAATAATTCTTACCATCAGGCATTGAATCAACACAAATTTTAACTGTGGATCCAGGATTTGATCTTCTAATCTCCTCACCATATGACCATAATCTTGCATAATTCTCAACTATTGTCCCTTCAACTAGAGTCAATGCATACTTCTTGGCTCTCCTACACTGACTCATACTCACATTAATCCCAAAATCGGTTTTTACCTCCTCTCTAAGCATTCGGACGCTCATCTTTTGATTGTTATAAAAATGGTGCTTAAAGTGGGTCCCTATCCATTTGTAAGTCACAATTGATCCGAATTTGAAATTCTTTGCACAATTATGCTCACCGATAAGAGATTTTATCTGGAAAGACTTATCTTCACTCATCCAAGAACCCCAAAGCCTAAAAGTACATTTTCCATCACAGCATTTGACAAGTAATCGTCTAGTATCATTCTTAACAAAACATAATTGATAACCATTCGCGACAGCATAGTTACAAAGCATGTGTTTCAATTGCTTAGGACTCTCAAACCTCATACCTAAAACAGGTTCCTGCTCCTTCCAATTGAGCTTATCATTGAAAATGTTTGGCAATTCGGGATAAACATCTTCATTATCACCCATGTCTTCTTCGAAAAACTCACCTGCACCTGCTTTCTCACCCATCTCTACCTGAATCTCATTACCCTTTATAAAAAAATGAGGCTTCTGATGGTCATCCTCATCGCCATCGACATCCTCATCCTCGTCGTTATCATCGTCGCCATTCTCTTCCTCATCGTTTGTGTCACCCTCATCCCGATGCCCTGGTGCAACTTCCTTAACCAGTCCTGCACCATCAAGTACTTCTTCCTCAACGTTACCAACAAACTCGTCTTTGTGTTCATCCAACCATTCCTGTATGTTACTATTCCCAAAATGGTCTACATACAAAGGGAGTATAACACCACATTCATATGCAATTGCTATGAAGTCGTAATAATCGGGGTCATTGCAAATTTGAGTCAAACCTTTTGGAAAATCAATATCAGGTTGGCAGTAATAGAGCTTCTCACACTTTTCCCCAGTGAACCTTTCGATGAACGCAACACACCCATCCTTGTCCATTCCTGTGAAATCGATGTCCGAAAACCTCTGAGTAATTCCACCGGTGTAGCGTATGGGGTTTCTGGCGAACATTCCTTGGAAGTGGACATCTACTTGTAAGAATACGGGTTCCATGCTTGAGGATTCAGAAGCAGCTCACAAAAAAGGGTTTACCGATGAAGTGTTGAACAGTGGATGTAAAAGGGCTCTTTTATAAAGCATATACCGACATTAAGAAGGAGGCGACTAATTAATGACATGACATTAGACGAAAGTCACAGTCAGCATCCGATGTGGTGTTAGTAGAAGGAGGTGGACTTAAAATGACCGGCTAACCCCTTCAAAATTGAAATAAGGACTTAATCGACCCGACAAAGAGTAATTCGTTCCCTTATTAAGCCACAAAATAAGTTAAGTGGCTAAATGGGTCAACCCTAGAAACATTATAGGGCCTATACGTCATTTTCCCATATATATATATATATATATATATATATATATATATATATATATATATATATATGTTTGAGTTTCATCCTTTATATGGCTTATGCATTATCAGTCATCCGAATCCTAAAAATTTGAACTACATTGTCATATAATGGCAGGTAGCTAAAAGTTTATATCTTAGAAGCTGTAAATTATAGCTTTTATTTGTGCAGATGTGTTTGACAAAAATAGATGTTAGTTTTTAAAGGATGAGAATACATAAAAACCAAAACTTTAACTCCCAAAAACTACTCGAAGTATCTTTTGGATTATTCGATGTTTCATTAAATTAAAAGCTAAAAGCTCTTATTGTCGAACGTTTTTTTTTTCAATTTTTTTTAAAAGCTAAAAGTTGACAAAACCTCTTTGTCGAATATGCCGCTAGGTGTAATTTGTTTTTTCAAAATCAAAATGTCTGCAGCTTGCGGACCACATTTGCAGACCACATTTGCAGACCTCTGTAGTAGAAGAGACAGACCAAACGTCTACAGTCTGCAAAAAGAAGTGTGTTGGTTTTTTAATGTCGACAGTCTGCTAAAATAAACTAAAATTTAAATAAACCAATTTTTAAACTTAAAAAAGTTTTTTAATACTAAAATTTAAATAATTCTAGTTTTACATCATTGAAAGATTCTATCAAATTCAAATTCCTTTCAATTTCAATTCATTTAAAAGATTCCATATTGAAATCATACAACCTTTGTCACTTATTCATAGATATCAACAAAATGATAAACCACATATTTTATCTTTGGTCAATATTTTAATAATAAAATATACATTTGATCTTAGCACTTTTATAACTTTATTATAAAAGGAGTTTGGATACAACAATTTTTCTCCATAAATAACAATTTGTGATTTAAAATATTGTATTGTATAACTCTTTGAAGTTGTAACAATTTGTGATTTAAAATATTGTATTGTATAACTCTCTGAAGTTGTTTTGTATGGAAAAAAATTGTTGTGTATGAATCATTTCCCTATTATAAATATTTAATAAATCTACATTAAATTTTATGTATTGTATAACACTTTCATTTTTCATAACCATTTTTTTATTGTGACATTATATTATGATTAGTGTGCTGCCTAAATTATTTTGTATTTTAATGACAATAGGATAATTATGTCATTTTTTAAATAATGTGTTGTAATATAAAAAAATGAATGTAAAATGATATGAATTAGCGAATATATTTTATATATATTGTATTTCGTTGTAGTTAAAATGAGAAATATTACAAAAAATAGGCATTCAAACAAAAAATATTAGTCATTTTAATCGTTGTTGATGCTTTATGATGAGTAACTTGATTTTAGGTGTACAATATAATATAAGTGAATGCAAATATAATTATGTCATTGATATAAAATGACTAAAATGGGAAGGGTGTTTTTTAAGGCTTGAAGATGTTAAAAGACTTTAGTTTACATCTGCGCCAAGAAATCGACGTGACCTAAAACTTTTTTAGGTGTACAAACTAATTTACTCTTAATTACTATACATATGTTTCAAACGAGACTTGAACCTATAACCTCTTAATTGAGGAGGTCACTCCTTACCACTAGGCTAAAAACCATTTGGTAAGGCAAAAAAACAAACTATCACATTTGTCTTTGCTCTAGTTTAGATATTGTTATATAATAATGAGACTAATTTTTATATAAAGTAGATAATTGTTACAGAATAACATGCACATATAAGAACTAACACAAACAAAAATTTACTTTAATATTTGAATTAGAATTTTAATTACCGTTTGCTAGATAGGATGTAATTATATCAACATTAAAGATTTGCTCATATAAAAATTTGTAATTAAGTATGTTTAGCTGAGAGTAGTACTAGGATGTACGATCTCAAGGAAAATGGTCGTGTTGCACAACTTTTTTTTTTAAATGAATCATTTTAGATTCACCTTATTGTTTTTATTTTCTTAATCATGCTCAAATTTAGACATTCTCTAATGCAGGGGTGCACAGCACACATAACCCGTTTCATCAAGGGACCTCAATTTCTTTTATGTATCAGGAAAATTTATCCCAAATGCTTCACTAAACCATTGCTAATCTGTCGCAAATCAATCTCTAATCCATTGGGATCACGTGGCTTTTGTCAGAATTTCATTGCTAATTACATTAACTGATTATTAGTAAATGAATAGTTTTTCTATTTTAATCACACTCACTAATATAACTAACCAAAGTCTATTAGGTATTGAATTTTATCGTAGTTTTAATGAATTTTGTTTATATATACAAAAAAATATATATTTATGGGGACATATTTATATTTTATATAGGCTCTTCAAAATCAACGGACTGACGTTGATGCTTCTTGCAATTAGCCCAATTTTACTTAAAACAAAATATCATGACACAACATTACATCAAAGATGAGGATGTAGTGTTATAAAGTTTTATCAAAGGAGAGTTCGATGAACTAAAAAATATCATCCTTAAGTATAATAGAATTATGGAAATAAAGTTTGAGGACCAAATGTGTAACAACCAGACATCAGGTATTTTTCTTTTTTACCCAAGATATCAATTTATAGCAAAAATGGTCCTTACACCATGCATAATTGGGGCGTATGCATGGCGTAACTCATTAAAAAGAACGTGGGTCCTTGTGAGTAAAGGCGTACTCGACAGATATGAAAACCCTAATATTGAGGGTTTGAACACTATTTAGGCAACCTTAACTCTTATAATCCCTTCCACCTTCATCCTCCCAAACGGCCCCTTGCAAACCCTAGTGTTCATTTGTGAGTTTTTTAGCCATTTGTGTGTTTTGTGTCTATCCTTAAAGGAAGAAGATCTTTGGAGTGCATTTGGAAAACTTCAAGCATTTTAGATCTGGGATTTGCACCTCTCAAGCAACCTCCAGAAGGTATAAAGTTCTGAACTTGATAAATATTTCACTAGATCTTGATAGTTCTTAAGTTTTTCAACTCAATCTCCAAATTCAAGAGCCTTCTCCACCATCTCATTCAGGGTCTTGCACCCCGAAAAGCTCACAAACTCACGAATATCATCTCTCAGCATGGAATGATACCTAGTCTTCTTCATTTCCTCATCTACAGCGTACTGCGGAACCAGAAGTGCCATCTCTCGAAACTTGGCGGTGATCTCCGCCACAGTCTAGGTAGTCTGCTGTAAATCCTGGAACTCTCTCACCAAACGCTGCACCTCAATGGGTGGTGCAAACTCCCGATCAAACCTCCTCACAAACACCTCCCAAGTCGTTTCAACCACCCCGGCTGATCCCACCTCATGGGTTACATCCTCCCACCAGTCTCGTGCCCGATCCCTCAACATACAAGATACGAACCCCACATTGGCCGCATCGGGGCAAGAACTCGTGTGCTAGGCATTCTCCATGTTTGCCACCCAGCGCGGCTAGTGATGGGATCCCGGACCCCGAAGAACTCAGGCGCTCCACACTCCTTGAACTCCCTGAACGATGGAGCTCGGGCCCCATTCTGGCCTGCAGCAATCTCGGCTCGGAAGAACCTGAGCCTCTCCTCCATGATCTCCATGATGCCCTCCTTGACGGTACCGAAAATCACTAGGGTAGCGTCAAGAATGCCACGAGTAACCTCGGCTGCGACAAGATCGCGCAACCTCTCATCCATGGGCTCCGCACCGGAGCCTGATCCTGATCCTGATCCTCACGTGATCATCACCATCCTCAACTGAAAATATCACAAATAACCAAGATAAGGAAATCTAAAGAGATTCCTCCTCACCCGACTCCTAAGAACTACCAGGTCTGTCATTGCTTCGGGTACATGTCCTGTGCTTTCAGTAGTACAGACCCAATACTACCTTCCACACATACCTATACCTTTCCCAAGGCCATACCTGATATCCCTAAATCATCCAATCACAAATCATAACTCATAAACACAACACTAAATCTGATCCTAGACTGCCCTAGGATTCTTAACTCTTACCAAACCAGAAATCCAGATTAATCATAACACGTTGTCTTATGCATGCAAGTTATACACAAAAAAAATCACATAGACTGTCAAATAAAGCTTCTACCCTAAACCAGAACCAAACAAGGAACATGAATAAGGCAGACTCCCTCATTCTAGGACTATGCAATCCTATACATGTACAACTTTGAAAGCATACACTTAGCAAATAATTCATACAAGCATATTTCCATATATATATATATATATATATATATATATATATATATATATATATATATCATAACATGACTAAACATTGGGAATACTTACTTGAGCTCGGTCGATTACGTTCATTGCATTCTCCCCCTTTTTCTTACAAAATTGTTTTCAATAAATTAAACTTTGGTTTCTTTTTGAAAAACAATTGTTACCATTCCCTCAATTTGAGTTTTGGCACATCCAGAAGTGTGCCCAAATCTCTCAAACCAAGGCTCTGATACCAACTTGTAACAGCCCAATTTTCATAAAATTTTTAAACTTTTATTTTAATAACATCAGCCATAGTAAAGATAAAAATCCCAATACACATCCATGTTATTTTGAAAATTCAGAGTACAATAGCTAAATGTGAAAACGTCGGAGAATGCATGCCTCATCATCAAGCGGGGCCCTTGCCCTTATCAACAGAAGTACCTGAAACATACAAATAAACTGTAAGCACAAGCTTAGTGAGTTTCCCAACCAATCATATAATCACATAATGTCATGCTTATACATATACATACAAATTGCCATGGACTCCCTCCATGGTCTTCAATGGAATGCCATGGGCTACCCCATCGTCTTATATCCTCATGTCATGGGCTCCCCCCATGGTCTTCACATAAAACCAAAACATAAATCAAATACATACTATTTCCCACTCGATACAAACATATCATATCAATTAATGGGCCAGCCTTGGTGCCTTCGACCCATAAGTGTGGTGAGAAGACTCACCTCAAATGCTGACAGTAGTTATAGGTCCTGGCTCCAAGTATCAGCCCCACTCAATCCCTAAACATAAGCAACTTCTTAGATTCAACACAATACTTCAAACCCTAAGAGTCAACCTTGGTCAAAGTCAAAGTCAACACTCCGAGTTGACCCAACTCGTCGAGTTATCCTTCAACTCGTTGAGTTCCCCTCAAAGACAGAATCGCGATATCGCGATCCAACTCGTCGAGTTTCCCTACAACTCATCGAGTTCCTCCTTTTCCAACAAAATCGTGACAACCACAAACCAACTCGCCGAGTTCCCCTATGAACTCGTCAAATTTTTCAGTCTGCCAACCCACTTAATGCATTAAGCTATTTTTCTAGAATCCAAGGACTCCAAACCTCATATCCCTTCCATAATGTTGTCTAGAAGGGTAAAGTTTCCAAATTTACCCTTAAGGACCATCCATTAAGCTTAAAACCCAAACCCTAGTTTCTTTAAAGAGGGTCTTGACCCATTAAGTCCCTAAACTCCTACTACAACATTCCAAAATACATATCTGATGTCCCAAGGTGGGCAAATCACGTAAAGTTTCCAACTTTACGTCCATGCATGCTAAAAACACCCTCTAAGGTTCATTTTGGCTTCATAATGGACATATTGCATGAATGGGACATGGAGGCCATTAAAGTTTGAAACTTTAAGCCTCAAGAGGTCATGTAGGGGTCCTATCTACCCCATCAATCCCTGGAAACCTCTTCTATTTGGACAACTCAACCAAAGTCCCAGAACTCAAGTTAAAACTTCAAGGAAAGAGAACTAATAAACTATATGCCAAGGTGGCGATTTTATACCTCAAAGATGCAGCCTTTGATGAAGAGTTTCTGGATCTAGAATCACTCCTCCAAGCTAGGTGCTTCTCTCTTCAAGAATCCTTTCAAGAACCACCAACAAACACTCTCTAAGCTCACACTACTCAATATGCAAGAAGGAAAAACGATTCTAGGGTTTTCTCTAGGCAAGGGAGGCTGGTAAGGAGGCCATCCAAAGAAGTTAAGTCCTTTATATAGGGTGCAACACCCGAAAATTAGGGTTTTCTCTTCCTGCGCCAAATCGACGAGTTGGGTCATTAAAATACGCGGATGGAGAATGTTGGATAAGGTGTCTAAGTCCATAACTATATTTGGTATATACTTGATCCGACCCGGCATGGTCCATTTGGGTTGCACTTCACCGGAACAATTTGTATGGATAATTTTTGAGAAGAGTATGTTTATGGTTAATTAATATATTATGATTTATAATATATTAATATGAAATCATATTATTTAATTAGTATTGATCAAGAATTAATTTAGAATTAATTTAATGATCAAAAGAGACTAGTTAAATATGGATTCTAATAGTATGGGCCAATTGATTATTTAGGATGGGCTAATCTTGCATGGAAGTCCATGGATAGTCCATGGTGCTTTTGACCCATGGATCCTAAGTATGTGAAAGGTCATGGGTATTAGGGTTTACATGGATGTAAACCTAATCCTCCACACTATATAAAGAAGTCCAATGCTCTAGAAATCGGCACTAGTGTGTGAGATAAGAAAGCATAGCCTATTTCTAAGAGTGCATCATATTCTCTTTAAGTTTTCCAAGTTGTTGTGGTGATTTTTGATTCCACTTGAGTCATTCACATTATTGGTTCTAGGCTCTTAAAGCTCCAAGCAATCAACTACAAGAAAATGTATGTATTTCTATCTAGTTTTTATTGTATAAGATCCTACAACTGCATGCTAGATAGGACAATGCTTTGGAAATCAAGTTTGCATTTATAATAGAGAAAACATAGTTCCAAAGCATCTAGGGTTGTATGTGCACCTTAAGGTTGTTAGGATGCTCAAAACCCATCAGAGAAGTCTCTACACGACGAGTTGGAGCCTCCCAACTCGTCGAGTTCCATTCAGGACTTGAAAATAAATAGATTTATTTCATACTTGGATCAAGCGTTACATTTTGTAAGCATAAGTTCAACATCATATATATTGCAGTGCATGTTTTGTTCCTTAAATATAGATAAAATACATGGGGATGTCTCTCAAACGCCTTATGAACCTTTTGTGGCAATCCCAAATACTTTCTCAAGCACAAAAGCTTCTTCCTTTCTGCAGAATGTTCAACAAACAGACTAAGCAACTCGTAGAGCACACCCACAACACGTTTCTTAGCCACATCACTATCTGGGTACAAATCCGGGGAGCATTCCTCATATGGTGAAACATATGGAAGTTTCTGAAAATGGTCCAACCAATTCAAAATCTTTGTCTTCAACCTCAAACCTTTAGATGGAAACAATGGAATTGAAATACCCTCTCCATTCCTCAATGCATTCCTTTCAATTACAGACAATATCTTTTCGTCTTTTTTCGGTTTTCACAACAGATAACCCTTTCAACCCATCGCCCATTTCAACTACCTTAAAACACCCATCAATATTATTTTCTTCCAGGTTACTCAGGTACCATAGCATACCTTGAATTATCTTCAATGGCAACCTATTTTCACCACTCATACGTATAAATTTCTTCAACCTTTCTTGTAAATCGGCCTTATAATCCCTATAAACGGCTTGTTCTTCATCATTAAGCATAACAGCCTCTGGGGTTAACCTAAACCATGGCAAATTGTATTTGGGTCCGATGAACTCTTCGAAAACAGAAGGGTACAATCTAAGAAACCTAGCAACCTTAATGGGTACATCTAATTGTAAGCCTTTCTTTGAAACATCGGAGGTAGGTATGCATCCTTCTGGAGAGGCAGTGATGCAGTTCTTAAGAGCAAGTATTGGTTTGAGTTCGATGGATTTGTGGATTGTATCAATTGAGTCCAAGTATGAATCTTTTTCCATTTCATGTATACATTGGTGTAGTTGTGCTTTTGGATGTGTAGACAATTTAGTGTGTATTGGTTTATGAGTGAAAAGAAGGGAACCTCTGAAGAGAAACGTATGAGTTTTTGGAGATTTCTACCATAAATTTGATCAAAAGCCATTTCCGATAATCATAATAGCTCTAGCTTGAACTAAATGTCGGAAACAATTACACACCAACAAAGAATAAAAAAAAGTGCATAGAAGATATTAAAATATAACCTCGTTATTGAAGGAAGTTTATATAGATTCATCTTCTCTGAATCTCTTCTAGTTTTAATAATCAATTAACATAAGATTATGTTTCACAAACTAGCTGAAAATCTAGTTCATACTTTATAAGATTGCATATCAATAAGTTAGTTTATTAATAAGTCAACTTATAAACTACTATAATAAGTTCTTTTTATGATTTTATCAAATGTTAAATTACAATAAACTAGCTTATTTTTGTCAAATATGCCTTAACAGTAGACTTTTAATATCTTTCAAGATCATAGGTGTTACAATGATTATTTCTATTGTTTTTTATAATATGTAAAATACACACATATATATATATATATATATATATATATATATATATAATGTAAACCTCCCATTTCATAAAATTACCAAGTATAATAGGTTATGATATTATTATTTTGGTCAATTGGAATATTCATGTTTAAAAAATGAGAGATAAAGATTCCTACTTTTGAGGGAACGTGAATTCATTTGCAAAGACAATGGCAATTTGGAGTATTGGGTATGGGCAACGGTGTTATGAAGCCAACTATTGCCACCTAACATTTCAACATGTTCTAACATGAAGAGGGGGTGGTGTGCATATGTTATAACATGTTAAGAAGTAGAGAGGGAAGAAGAAAGAAAGAATTTGATTGGTTGATGAAAGCAAAAGCCAATCACATTTCTCGTTTTTGCTTGTCGTCGTTACAACGAGTTGTGCCTTAACAACCCCTTAACTAGAAAAGGGGGGGGGGTGTTCATCTTGTTATGACTGGGTTATGAGGTGCCACTTCAGTAATAGCATCACTTCTCGTTGCCGATACCGTGCGGAAAAAGAAATATAGCAAAAACATTGAATGCATAACACATCTATTTCTTAATTTAATCCACTATGACATATTTTCGTGAAAAAAATAGTAATAATTAATGACATAGGCAAGCCAGCCAGTTGGTTAAAGCTACTATCACATAGGTTTCTTATATAGGTTATTGCAAATTCCTTATGCAGGGACAATTGTTTATAAGTTCTTTAGCTGAGGTTGGATCGATTTAAGTAGGTAACACAACTTTTTGGTCCGACTATTGTTTTCTAATTTTTTTTTACTTCCATACATTTTTAAATAAGTTCTTTGTAATTGTTGGAAATATGGATTGTAATGTATTCTTGGTGCTTTTTTGTTTTCAAATCGTGTTAACCTCTTCACTTTGTGATTTAAGTAATGTATGCATTTTATGTGTATGACGCAACAAATAATTGCGTACTCTTTATGTGGATTGATCCTGCATTAGAAATTGATAATGATAGAAATGTTGTTTATTATTAAAGGTGTTGAAGGATAACAAATTGAAAGAGATTAAAGAGGACTTGAACGAATTGAAGGATAAGGAGATAAAGAAATTAGTGAAAAGAAGTCATGTTCTTAGGTTTATTTTAACAATGGTGGTCACGTTGTAATGTTCGTCGTGTTTTGTCTTGATTGAAAGTTGTAACTAGTAATTGTTTGTAATGAGAAGTAGACCGTTTAAGTATAAATTGTAATGTGCATTGTTTGTAATGTACAAGAATGGTGTTTTGCTTTTAACATGATGTACTAAATAGAAATGTACTTTAGTTTTTTGTTTTTCAGACCTCAAAAGTAAATAGCATAATAGCATTGTACTTCATCATTTTAGTTTATTTTTTCTTTTTGAGATCTGCACTAAATAACATTGTACTTTATTATTATTAATTTTTTTTTTCATTTTTGTTGCAGATCTAAAGTCATTTTTAGCCCACAAAAGTGAGTGGGTGAGTCAGTGAATATGCTAAACATGACAACTGACAAGAATACATACATACATATTACATACACATTCAAATGAAAATCACATTCTTATCAAAGCTCAACAACTTACAATCTGAATAACAAAACAACCATCATAAAGTTAATTACTCTAAAAAACAAAATTTAAGAATTTTCATTTATCATAAACTTGTTTATTTCTCTATAGAACTAAATAATGTGAGTGAAAAGTGGGATAAAAGAGCAGCCAACCTATTAAGATTTAAAAACAAACATAACCTATCATAATCAATCCTTATCAGCTCATCTAATAGCCTAGAAACAAGTGACACTGCATCTTTCTACCCTCGACTTATAACAAAACTAACTTATCCTGATTCCTAACCTTGCATCATGAGTTCATCTTCGCCCTTCAAATTTCTATTCCATTGTCTTTTGTTTTTCAAAATACCTTTCGATTCCTTCACCAAATCAATGTACTTTGCTCTTACTTTGGCAAAAGGATGGACCTCTATGGTTGTTTTATCATAATATGCTTCCTTTAATATTGCAGTGCATGTTTTGTTCCTTAAAGAAAGATAAAACACATGGGGATGTCTCTCAAACGCCTTATGAACCTTTTGTGGCAATCCCAAATACTTTCTCAAGCACAAAAGCTTCTTCCTTTCTGCAGAATGTTCAACAAACAGACTAAGCAACTCGTGGAGCACACCCACAACACGTTTCTCAGCCACATCACTATCCGGGTACAAATCCGGGGGGCATTCCTCATATGGTGAAACATATGGGAGTTTCTGAAAATGGTCCAACCAATCCAAAATCTTTGTCTTCAACCTCAAACCTTTAGATGGAAACAATGGAATTGAAATACCCTCTCCATTCCTCAATGCATTCCTTTCAAGTACAGACAATATATTTTCGTCTTTTTCGGTTTTCACAACAAATAACCCTTTCAACCCATCGCCCATTTCAACTACCTTAAAACACCCATCAATATTATTTTCTTCCAGGTTACTCAGGTAATTATCTGGTAACCCCAAGTACCATAGCATACCTTGAATTATCTTCAATGGAAACCTATTTTCAACACTCATATGTATAAATTTCTTCAACCTTTCTTGTAAATCGGCCTTATAATCCCTATAAACGGCTTGTTCTTCATCATTAAGCATAACAGCCTATGGGGTTAACCTAAACCATGGCAAATTGTATTTGGGTCCGATGAACTCTTCGAAAACAGAAGGGTACAATCTAAGAAACCTAGCAACCTTAATGGCTACATCTAATTGTAAGCCTTTCTTTGAAACATCGGAGATGGGTATGCATCCTTTTAGAGAGGCGGTGATGCACTTCTTAAGATTAAATATTGGTTTGAGTTCGATGGATTTGTGGATGGTGTCAATTGAGTCCAAGTATGAATCTTTTTTCCATTTCATGTATACATTGGTGTAGTTATGCTTTTGGATGTGTAGAAAATTTAGTGTGTATTGGTTTATGAGTGAAAAGAAGGGAACCTTTGAAGAGAAACGTACGAGTTTTTGGAGATTTCTACCACAAATTTGATCAAAAGCCATTTCCGATAATCATAGCAGCTCTAGCTTGAATTAAACGCCGGAAACAATTACACACCAACAAAGAATAAAAAAAAAGTGTGTACTGGGTTAGAAGTTCTGACCGGGTTAACTTCTGACTGAAACTTGTTGTTTGATTGTACATCTGATTAACTGTGAAAAATGACTATTTTGCCCTTGTAACATGACTATTTTGCCTTTGTAACATCTGAAACACACCACATATTGGAATTAACATCAAACTCAATAACCAATATTAATAGCAACGTATTTTCATTTATTTGAGAACTCTAACAATAAATACAAAATTAAACATAAAAGTGGAATCAAAACATCAAAATTCACCTTATCATATATACCAAACTAGAGATCAAGGTGGACATATTGATTGATCAAATGATATGTTTTTGAAACAAACAAGTCATGCATTTTCTAAGCTGGTGCTTGCTACATGGAACCGAAAGAAACATAACATAATCATCTAACAGGACAAGAACAAAGTGGGACAAGCTTCTTTTTTACTAAAATAACCATGTAGCCTCATCTCAAATCAATGCTTTCATCTTTTCTACTTCTTCTTTATTATAACAGAAGTGGAGGATAAACATGGAAAAGATAAAACAAAAGAGCTCCACATATTAAACACCCCATCAATTTATGTATGGATATATGAACAAGTTGACAATGTTGACGGTGGATGAAGATACATAATATCAAACAAAAGAGTGCAATTGAGACCCAAAGCCTGCTCATAACTCAAAACAAAAATCATAAATACAAATTTCAGCAAAGTGAAGGCAATAAATTCAACAAAGTGTAACAAGGGATTCGATAACAAAACTAGAGAGAAGAGTGCGATTTAGACCTAAAACATGCTCACAACTCAGAACAAAATTGGAATCCGAATCAATTGTGTCTCTGTCGGCAATGGCAAAGGCCAAGAAGGGTATAATAATCATACCTAATCGATGGAGAAGAAGCAAAATTTGAGGTGTGATCGTTGATGGAGAAGAAGAAATAGTCCGTGTAAATGAGGGCAATTGAGGAACGTGAAAGAATTTACCGGGTCCGCACCTTTTATTCTGAGGACCGAATCAGGAGAAAACCTCCGGCTGAATCCAATTCTTCAGATCGAGTCAGAAGAAATGCACCAAAACAAACACACAGACTGAAGGTTGTGGACCGAGTCCAAGCTTCTGACCCAATTAGAAGGCTTATCAAACAGATATGGTTCTTGGGTCGATTTCAGTTTTCGCCATAGTGTACGGTCTCAAATATACTGTTATAGGGAACACAATTTTGATAATTCTTTTTACCAAATAGAAATTGAAATATCCAAAATTAGTAGGCACTAATCCTGGAAACTATTATTCTCAAACAAAATTGGATATTGGAAGTAAAATTGTAACTGGGTAGGCATTATGCAGTAGGTGGCTGTGGTGAATACAGGAGCTGCAACGAGAAGCAGAGAAGGGAGGCAAAACTCAAAAGGCGGTAGATGGAGGGTGGCGTGCTAGGCTGTTCTTTGGCTGAGACGCAGAAAAGCTACGACGAGACGGTGACAATAGACAGAGCTGCGATTGTGCTTGGTTGATGCGTGGAGAAGCGACGATGAAAGCAAATCAAGCAATATAGATGACATTTTTTCATTTCTTGTTTTATGTAAGAATATAAAATTATTTCAAAATTCAGACTATATTAAAAAAAAGAACGGAAGGAAAACAGGTTTCATTTAAAACTTGGAAGTTTGTAAATTTAGGGATGTCTGGACCCGATTCGAATTGGCCTTCAACAAGATAATCTGAAAATCGAAATTGGCATTTTATTGGAATTGAGACTAAACTTAAGTCCCGTTTGATAGTTGCTGGCTAAAAAAGTATTGAGTGGGAAATATGGTAAGAAATCCTGACTGAGTAAGAATCCATGTTGTTTGATTGTACATCTGAATGTGCTCACTAATGAAAAATGACCATTTTACCCTTCACAAGCAATTCAAAAAGGAAACCCATTCTCTCAAAGTATAAATAAATATAGAATTTTGGGAAGATAGAAGCTAAAAACCTTATTTCAATATCTTTTACAGACACTTTTAAAAAATTAAATGAAATCCTCAACTACCTAAAGACATTATGATCATCAACATTCAAATAGAAAACACAAGTAATGAACATAGTGACTTTTCTCATCAGGTATAAAAATCCCCACCCTGAGATATCAAACCCTTACCTAGTGAAACACAAATAAATATATTACTCGAAGGTTACATGAGCCAATAATAGCATTTTACTACCCAAACATGCAAATTGGTCATTAAGCCAAAATTTCAAATTTTGACCTGAAACAACAGCCTATTCAAGGCCACTTTAGCACCACTTAAACCTGTAAAAATTTTAAATTTATTCCATATTAAGGTAGCTCATACGTTTAGCTTTAAAAGTACAATTTGCACATATCCAACTGATTTTTCTACAGTTTTCTATGAATTTTACAAAATTGCATATCCGTGTAGCTAATTTTCGACCGGTCAGTAAAAAAGACGATTTTCACCTTGGTTAGGGACAATATCAGGTCTTGGGAAAAATCATGGACAAACTAGACTCAAAATTCAAACTTTCAGAGTTTACGGATCCCCAATCCGACTCCTGATGATATTTCTAGATTTTTTTCAAAACAGGGACAGATTGGTAATTTTTCATTGCATTTTAATGGTTAATTAACAACTTAACTCATTAAGCCATAACCAAAATCAACCATAAAGATGGAAATTGGTTTTTTAACAGTAGCAACATGACAAGAAGTTAAAATAACAATTTAAACCCCAAGCCATGACTCAAAGTACATTGCTTTTATGGAAAAAACAAAGTACATTGTTAAAAGATAAAACATCATTAGAGCTTGAGTTTTCTCTCATATTAAGACCTTTGGGACTGTTTTCAAGAACTTTTGGATGTCTCAAAACATGGTCTTTATGAATCAACACATTACACATGAAATCACTAGAATTTGAGATAGAAAGAACATGAATTCTAGCAAAACATTGATTCCATAGTTTTGAGCACTTCATAGACATGGACAATAATACTCTTGAGGGTGTTCGTAAAGAGATTTTGACAGTAATTAGCCATCAAAATACACCCAATAAAACTAAAACTAGAGTTTAATCCTATGAATATTCAATGATTATAAGGAGAAAGAAGGTATGATTATTAACACCAAATAGGAAGAAATTGGCAAAGTAATCAATCAATTCATTCTTCATCAATTGAAAAGGAATTGACATGAGAGGGAAAACCTTAGACTTACAAAGAAGAAGAATCAATCATAACACTTCAATTGCACAGAAAATCCCGTCAATTGTCACAACCTCCTGCCTTGCGTTGCTGATGAGTTCTTTCCCACCCTCCTTGCGATCGTTTCTGCTGCCCGACACCCCCTACACGTTCGGTCTTCTTCTACTCCCTGATCGATGGGTAATAGCCTGAGTCGATGGTGGGCTGCCCCTTAATTCGTACGTGATAAAAACATACCTGAAGAATAATCGATCCAAAGCCTTGCAAGTTATAGCCGAATTCCACCCATAGTCCCTCAAGTTTCGGCTATAAACCACCTTCCAACCTAACCCTAGACACATTGACGAGTTAAGTTTCATTTTATGACATTTTAGACCCTCAACACCATTTACACCCATTAATGAATTATAGTAACCCTAATCCATAAATCAATTTAACTGGATTTTATCCCTCCTATTTATTGATTAGTTCATTTAGATATTAATTTAATATCTTTTTTTAATTATTCCTTTTTAATACTGTATAATCAAAATTGCTTTATTACAATTAATTTTCGAGTAACGGAAGGTTCGCTTCGTTAACAGAAGGATTTTCGGGTTGTTACAATTATCACCTCCTTAAAATGATCATGTCCTCATAATCAGTTACGGCTACGAACAATTTAGGGTAACAAGTCTTCATATTTTATTTGACCACCTAGCTCACTTCTGACCGGTACCCGCGCTTCCTTTGGACTTTAACGAGCTTTACTCGTTTCATCCCCCGATGCTTGGTTTCTCTATAAGTAAGACATCTACCAGCTCTCCCATATCGTACATAAACTAGTCGAATCACGATTTGTCTATCATCATGACACTCAACTCTTACCGACCTTGATTGTTAAAACAACTAATTCTCATCTAATTAGTACTTTTCAGTATCCCTCTTCGACGGTTTGTAGTTGAAACTCCTTGACCACCTCCACAAAAGTTAGTCACTGATTACCTTGATCTCTCCATCGCATGAGCCAAAATGTAGCGCCCGAATCGTCAGGTAAACCTCTCTTGCAACTATTTCATTTAAACCTTTGACTAGGCGAGAGTACATTGGGCGTACACAAGGTACGCACAGCGTACTCCCTTTTCATGCGTGAATCGGGATAACCCCTATGTACAATGGGCGTACGCAGGGAGTATTCAAGCAAGAGGTAAACCCTAATTTTTAGGGTTTGCACCCTATTTAAGATCATTAAATCCTTAAAGTTCATCACCTTATCAGCCTCCTTTGCCTCTTGAGTCATATCTTGAAACCCTAATCCATTTCCCCTAAAGTTTGAGCATGTGTGTGTGTTTTAGGTGTGTGGTGCTTAGAGTAGAAGAAGAAGATTTGTAAAGAAGCATTGGACCAGAAAGAGCTTGTGGATCCTGAGGTTTCTCATCATTTCTAGCTTATTGGAGGTAAAAAGCTTCTACCTTGATGACTCCTTGTGTTAGTTTGTAGTTTAGGGCTAATTTCATCATAAAATGGTCCTTGAGATATTTCTTGAGAGTATGGGCTACTCCAAAAGGTTATAATGTCAGATCCTAGTGTTTCCAACGTCCCTTGAGCATAAAAATGGAGTATTGATGGATTAAGTCCAAGCATGCAAGGATTTAAGGTGGTTTGATAAAGATAATGTGGTTTAATCCAAGTTTTTCCCCATTGAGACATGCAAAAGCATAAAGTTGGCAACTTTATGGCTTAATGCACTTTAATAAGCCTAGATCTAAAACTGGACGTTGGGTTTTAACTGATTAAGACCTTAGAACGAGGTTTAAGTCAGTCGCAGTGTACACCGGGCGTACAAAATGGTAATAATAACAAAGAGGGGTGGAAAGTATGAATAATGATAACCAAAATCTTGAGTTTAGTGGGCTGTTATGTGTGTAGTGTAACATCCATAAAATTCATGAAAATTTTAAACTTCTAAATCAACCCATAAGTCATCATTGTTTGCAAAATATTTTTCAAAACATGTTCAATATCAGAGTTTTCCCAAAATCATAAACAAAACACGAGGAGGTGCACGATCACGCCTTCGCCTTCCTGAACTATAAGCCCAAAGCTTAGTGAGTTCCCCAAAATACCAAAACACAACAAATAATACATATACAATAACAACATGCAATGGGTCTACAACTAACATATTGGATTACCCCTGAGCCCACAACATAAGTCTGGCTTGCTCTCGGCCCACAGCTTAAGCCTGGTTTGCTCCCCAACCAGATCAGTCCTCGGACTGAATACCGCTAAGCCCTCAGTACGAGTCTGGCATGCCCTTCCCGACCCTCAGCTTGTATCTGGAATGCTCATGAGCCCTAAGTATGAGTCTGACATGCCCTCCCCGACCCTCAGCTCATATCTGGATTGCTCCAGGGTTTGTTGGCTACCACACGGAGCAGTACAACCTCAACCCAACCCACACAATATGTCAACATATAACAGATAATAACATACACAAATAATCAGACAGTATCACAGGTATTCCTACAGATCTACCAGACTAGCATATCAAAACTAGCATGCCTATCTATTTCATACTTAGCATATCAGCGAATATCATGTTATCAAACCAATGGGCCGGCCTTGGTGCCTTCGACCCGTAAGTACAGTGAGGAAAACTCACATCGCAAACTGAATAGAACAGATGATGTCTGACTCTGAATCTCAACTCTCTACACGATACCTAATTCCATCAAATGATCAATTTCCATAAGAATTCCCAAAATACCCTCAAGGTCAAACTTGGTCAAAGTCGAAGTCAAAGGTCAAGGTCAACAGTCCATGTTGACCCAACATGTTGTGTTTACTAGTAAGCACGCCATGTTCGGCCAGCATTCAGACGGTCGGGAAAACCTCACCCAACATGTCGTGTTGACTTTTAAACACGTTGTGTTGGCCCGAACTCCAGCAACTTAATACATTCAGCTATTTTCTTCGATTCCAAAAGCTCCAAAGCTCAGATCTAGACCAAAATATCATTAATAAGGATAAAGTTTCCAACTTTATCCACTGGGACTACTCAAAGGGTCTAAAACCCAACCATAAGGCTTGAAGATGCAAGGTTTTAACCCACTAAGCACTTATTCCTTAAAGTCTGAAGCCCATCCTCTCCAGAAGGGATTCTAGCACCAAAACCATCCCAAAGGTCGGTGCTTTATAGACATGCATGTCCAATGCATGTATTGAACCCAAATTGGGTCAAAATGGGGATTTATGATCTAATCTCTATGCAGGCATCAAAACTCGACTATAGGCCAGATCCAAGACTCTATTAGGTCATCTTCACCTGGAGATTCATAAAGTTGCAAACTTTATGAGATCTAACCATTCCAACCTTCAAAAGCAAAAAGCTAAAGGGACAAAACTCAAGATCTAGCAACATGGAAGGAGAAAAATCGGATCTTGGACACTTACAAAGGTCCAAAAGAGTGCCAAACTTAAAGATGAGGGTTTGTTTGCTGGATCTTTTCTTCCTTCTTCCAACTTCTTCCTTCTTTAGCTTCAAAAACACCACACTAGCTCACAAATGAGATGGAAGGATGATTAGGGTTTCCAAGGAACGGCTTGGGGAAATGGAGGCTGAAAAAGGCCAGCTCTTGGGACTTAAGGAGATTATATAGGGTGCAAAACCCTAAAAATTAAGGTTTTCTCAACCAGCCGCCAACACGCAGTGTTTTAC
The DNA here is from genome assembly GCF_052849685.1 of Lactuca virosa. Lineage (NCBI taxonomy): Eukaryota > Viridiplantae > Streptophyta > Magnoliopsida > Asterales > Asteraceae > Lactuca > Lactuca virosa. Next base: position 163,757,684 of record NC_136428.1, read on the forward strand.
ACACCAAGTCGTGTTGGTTCATAAAACTACACGGCCCAAGAGTTCCTCAACATGCCGTGGTGGGGCTTCACCACGTCGTGTTCCAAAGGAAAATCATGCATAAATGGAAATAAAGTTTATACCTGGAAATCGGGATGTTACTTGTAGACAGCCCTCGGTGGACTTAATTCAGTAGCAAATTAAATACCGAGAATAACGAGCAGAAGGGCAGCGAAGTCTTGGAATATATGAAAGGCTTTCTTACTAGAATGGATCTTATTTATGTTAAAGGTGTTTGGTGAAATTTTCAATTTGATTTTGTGTATGAAGGTATTGGTCATTATTTCGCTAAAGCCAGATATTAGCCATCATTTCTTATGTTCTATTACAAAAACAAGAATGTCCTCTACTAACTTTTTATTTTAGCAATTATTAATCGAAACAAAAACATATTATCATATCTCCCCCACACCATCCACCCACCCACACAACCACCACCCCTAAACGTATTAAAGATTTTGTGTTTTGATTTTTGTTATTTCCCATAAATACATTATATCACCATCAATTATGCATAAAAATTTAAATTAATCTTGATTTGCATATAACTTAATTAAGTCATGTACTAATATAACCTAGAAAAGAACTTCGCTAAAAGATATAGTGAAATACCCTTGATTTTTCTTGTACGGATCACCACTATCATATTTATCCGTATATGAATGCATTAACTAAATTAATAGGATAAAATTGAACACTTATTTTATGTAAAAGCAAAACATTATAAACCCAAAATTGAAGATAACCAGAAACAAACCACCAAACGTTTGTTCATCATAATATATACACCTTATGCCCAAACAAACTTTAATAAATTTACCATGACTCATACGATTAATTATTAATCAAATATCTTTTTGTCATTGATTTCATCTGGGTGTCACCATGATAGGTAACTTTCTTTTTGTCTTAACCGTTGGAAAATATAGAATTTGATCTTCTTCCGCAACCCAAGTGTAACTCGTGACAAAATGATGAAGGAAAATACTTATTTCTAGCCTTGAGAACTCCAAACCGGGACACAACCGTTGTCCACCACCAAACGGTGTAAACTTGTTGCTATTGACACTCGCTCCCATTTTCTACACATAGTTACCAATATAATGAAAATTCAGTAAACATATACAAATTATTTTACAAAGGGTTATTTTTCTAACAACCCCTAAGCTGACCTACACCACTCTGCACCATGAACATCATGTGAAGAGTAAATTAGGTAGACAGTGGCCCACTAGGTGGTGACTGACTGACATAAGTCTCTTTGGTTCCCATTAGGGGTACAATCCACACTGGAATTAAAACCTCCACATTGTGGCTACTGAGACTTGAACCCTTGACCTGACAAAATGTATATAGATATTATAAACATATAAAGCATCACTTATTTACCTCCCATCTCCATGGATCAAATTCATCGGGGTTTTCATAGTTTTCTTCATCCATATGAACGGAAGTCAATGATGCCAAAACACACCATCCTTTTGGGATCAAATAGCCTTTGATTTCTACGTCTTCAAGAGCTTTTCTCCATATTGCATTGATGATATTCGCCATCCGAAGAGTCTCACTTATCACCTATAATAAAAACCAATTTCTTTAGACCTCGTTTTTTACACAGACAAGACAAAACAAGTTGTACTGTGTTTGTCATGCATTATACTGTGACCGATGTCAAAAATAACAAAATTTGTAGTATTTTGTCCAATCCAAAAAGACATAAATACCCTCCCCATCTAAAGACACGAAACTTACGCCTTGAGTAAACAGAAGTGACACGTAATCAGTCCAAGCATACCCTTCACCCGATTCATCCTTTCGCTTCTTTAATTCATCATTTTCTTCCTATCATTCAAATCATAGCTCAAACAAGTTGTTGAAAAACATAAAATGTATTCATTTCATAGTTGATACGCACCATAAGACAAGAAAGAGCCACAGGATTATCACTCAAGTATTTGACAGCTAGAGTCATGATCATGGGCACCGAGTCCTCCCCAGGGATCATCATCTCAATAATGTTCCCACTGATGAAATCCAATGGTAACCGTTGCTGGGTCCCATCTGATTCACCTGTATCTCTTAACAACACATCAATGGCGTCATTTGGTGAACCTGAATCTTTTGTTTCTTTTTTCTCCATTGCCATTTTCCTCTCATCTACAATCTTTCTCACCATCTTTAACATTCTTTCTTTAGCCTGCAATGTTTTGGAGTTACTTTTCACGATCCATTGAGATTCAGTATTGAAATTATAATGAATGAATTAATTACCTGGAGAGATTTATACATTCTGAAACCTGGAAGTTTGATTGGTAGACAAATTAAGCCTTTGATGACTTCCATGAATTCTCTCTTCAGGAACTCCATATCTTCACCTGGCTCCACACTCATCAACACCCTCACAAGAATTTGGAAAGTAATCTGCGTCAGCAGCCATAAAAAAGTGAGTGCGTCATTAAAAAGGTGAAATTGAGATTCAAAATTGTGTAGAAACTTGATGAAATTCTATTTTGATATGATCACTTGAGGCATAACTTCTTGAAAATGATCTATTTGACCAAAAAAAGTCAAAGGTTCTACCTTTTAGGTCTAGACTTGAAGTAAAGAGGGTGGTGGGAGTTTTTCCAATATCTTATAGGGACAATCTATCGTTTGTAAGAATGAAATTCGGAATATGTTAGTTATTATACAAAGTTTAAATCGTTCGAAAAAGCCGAACTCTGACAACGTGCTTATAGTTTTGTAAATAAATTATAAAAAAGTGAAAATCGAGATGCAAATTTATGTAGATATGGAAAAAGAATGATTACCCACACCAAAACTCTATAATAAAGTAACATTTTTTGTGATCTTGATGATATTTTATGTTGATATGATCACATTAATCGTAAGTTGGAGAAAACAGGATCTTTTTTTTTCCACAAATGTCAAAGGTGTTACCTTTTGTTTCCTCTTGGAGGAAATTATTTAGATATGGAAAAAAGAATGATTACCCACATCAAAACTATATAAAAGGTGGCGATTTTTAGTGATCTTGATGAAATTCTATGTTGACGCCATCAAAAAATTAAACACGAATTCTAGAAAATTATAAGTTTGACCATAAAAGTCAAAAATTTCACCATGTCTCCTCTTAGGGATAATTACATACGTATGAAAAAGAATGATTACCCACATCAGAAATCTATAAAAAGTAACAGTTTTAGTTATCTTGATGAAGTTCTATGTTGATATGATCACACTAGTCGTAAGTTCTAGAAAACTATGCGTCGGTTTGACCACAAAAGTCAAAGATTTCACCAATTTTGTTCCTCTTGCAGGTAATCATGTAGACATGGAAAATAACGATTACCCACATCAAAACTTCATAAAAAGTAACAATTTTTTCGATCGTAAGGAAATTCTATGTTGATATGATCACACTAATCATAAGTTCAAGAAAACGATATGTTTGACCACAAAAGTCAAATCTCGTACCTTTTTCGTTTCATCTTGGAGGTAAATAATAGGGTGGTGGGTATTTTCGCGATCCATCCAAGAAGACAATGTGAGCTTCACTGAATTCTCAATATCTTTAGTGATACGAGCTTTAAATTGAGGAGACCTCAAGAAACCTCCGATAATGGCATGTAGTCTTTTTTGTAATCCTCCATTGATTTGCAATATTGAAGATTCACCAAGCAACTCAATGACGGATTTTGGATAACTTGGGATGAAAACATTGCCTTGGTTTTGTAAAACCACTTTGTTCACATCCGGATCCGTTGATACGATAATTGGTCTACCCAAAATGTGTGTCTTAAACACCTTCCCATAACTATGAGAAATGAAACATAAATTTCTTAATTAGGAGTATAAAGATAGAGTTTATGTAAAGATGAGATGATTTATATGTTTGTAGTAGTAAGAGAGAGATTATGAAACTAAAGAAGACTTGTTTTATGCCAAATTTTGTAATGAGATTGTACTTCAAATTCTACCAATTAGAGGGTAGAGCTTTGATAGTATAATGGTATAAAGGGATGCAAAAAGTATAAATCTTTAGTTATATTGTTCATGTAACAGCAGGGGTAAAATGGTCCATAAACTATCATCAAGCCATGAAGGGTAGAACCGTCATGTTTATCAAGGGACAAAACTGTCATTTTTGTCTTATATGAACTCTCATTTTTGTCAAGGGTATAATAACAATGCTGGAAAAATTTAACCTTGAAAAGCATCAAACTATGATTTCGTCAAAATTGTCAATACTACGATGTTAAAAAGCACCAAATGTAGGGGTATTCTAGTCACAAACTTTTAATGATAAAAAAAAATATGCGTCTTTTTACATTAAAATCTGTTAATGTTAACCAAAAAACGTTGATTTCAATTGGAACATTAAAAACTAGATACACTGTCCCATTTTATTTAGAAACTGAAATATGAGCAAAAAAAATTTGCATTCAAAAGTCGAATTTTCCCGATTATCAAATACATAGATTGCAATTATTAAAGGTAGTAATGTGATAACATCATTTGATACAATGATGTTCAATTTCCCATGTCTATTTTATTTTAGATTATTTTTTACTTTTTAGTAAAATATAACAACCCTTGACTTGCTTTATATTCAATTTGACTCCTTTCGTATTGACAACTATCAACTATTAGCTATATTATATAGTTTTTAAAATCATTTAATTATCAATGCAATCTAAAAAGTAATATCTAATAATAACAACAAAAAACTATTTTGTACCTTAGATGATTAGATCCATGACATCAATACTATAATAAAATATTGTTTATATGTTACCTTCAAAATGCAATAATTAAGTTCATAAATTTTCGTTTTTACAATTATACACTACAGTAAAAAAAATTCTATAACTGTCAAATGTCAAAATGAACACAAAATCTTAAGATCAAAACAACGTACAACTCTAAATGCATAAAATCCAAGCAACATAATATAACTATCAGTAAATACCGATTTCTCGAAGAAAGAAGATAAGAGTTCACTTACAGAGACTTCCGTTTCTCCATGAAACTGACAGGACGAGAAGTGAATCCAGACGCAATGAATTCAACTGTTTCTCCGATCAACGGCCAACCTGAGTTGCCTCGCGGTGGTTGCAGGCGGCTCCGGCGGCGCTCCTCCTCTTGGTTATCTCCCAAACCCCATTTTCTGACAATCAAATACTTGTAAAATAACCATCCAAGAACAATCGATATGCAAATTAATTCCCAATTTCCATACACCCATTTCATTTCCTCCATTCTTAATCCAGAAAAGCTTGAATCTGTGAATTCGGAGATGAAACAGCGAATAACTCCTCTGTTCTTGAGGTGGGGGTTGTGTTTTGTGAAGGAATGTTTTCTTTCTATGACGTTTGTAGCGAATTGGGAAGATTTTGAAATCTAAATAGAGCAGAAAAAGCAAGAGGCTTTCGAGTAATAAATATGAGAGAGAGAGAGAGAGAGAGAGAGAGAGAGAGAGAAGGATGGGTGTAAATGATATTGACTTTCTGAAAACTTTTTCGACTTTGTCTTGATTCAACTTGTTTTAGTTACATGGGATTCACTTTTACTGTTTTACTCAAATCCAATTTTGCTGCTTGGTTAATTTTGCTAGAGATTTTAATTGCGTTCAGTAGAGTTTTTTTTTTTTTTTTTTTTTTTTTTGTTCTTTAGAATAGTAATATAGAATATCTTCATTCTTCAATCTGTTTGTTGTTAGAGTTTTAATTCATTAGCTTTATAACTAATGTATATATTGCTTTTTTTAAAAAAAAATTGACTAGATTGATGATTATGAGTTTATAATATAATTTTTTATTCCAGGAATAATGAGAAGCTTTTTTTTTAAAAAAAAGAAAGATAAACCAGGTTCTTTATAAAAAGAAAGATTTGTCCAAAAAAATAAATAATTTTTTCTGTGAGACATATAAAATAAATGTTTAATATATTATTAACAATGATATATTTTAGGTTGCTTTTTGAAATATGAAAACTCGTTGTGAGCAACTGTAAGACATCTACAATTACTTTTAATATTATGCTGGATCTCATAATTATACTTAGATGCTGTTATTGATAACCCGGCCCAGTAAAAAAATCGACTTTTTTATTTTGTTACCTAGTTAAAGTTGGACACCTGTGAATTTGAATCCTAGATTCGCTGACATTGTATATTGTTATGTTAGTTAAAGCATGGACTCATGATCTATTTAGTAATGAAATTGTAGTTTGGCATTTTCATACAAAAATGAATGAACTTGTAATTTAATATAGTAGTTTGGTATGTTAATGAATATTTAACATGTATGGTAATCAATATTTACTTGTAACATGTGAATGTGAATATATAAAAATATGTCATATATAGCAGGTATGTGAATGCATGTATATAATAGATATGCACCAAGTAAATATTTTACTTATGGCAGGTATGTGAATATATATATATATATATATATATATATATATATATATATATATATATATATATATATATATATAAATATGAAATTTTAAACATTTAAAAATTTTGAATTTATAAGAAAAATTTTAAAAATATTGAATTACTAAAAGTAAAGTGTTTTTTCTCTTTTAAATTTAAACAAATAATTTAGATAAATAAATAAAAGAAACTAATGAGGCTTTAATTTAAAATTTTTGAAATTAGAAGGAAAGTCAATTAATAAAATTGATAAATACATTTATTATTACATTTATTGCAATTATTATATTTAAATAATATATGAAATTTAATAAAATGGACAAAACCACAAAATGTCATTTGAAAAAAAAATTAATTAAAAATAACCACAAAATAACAAGTTGCCAAATCAATAAGAGTGTAACATGTGCCAAAAAAAATTTCATTTATTAGACTACTAGTTGTGAGACCCGTATACTATACAGATTAGATAAAACAAAAAATTAAATATAAAGGTTTAAACAAAAATTTATTTAAATTTGAAATTTAAAATTTGTAATTTAAAATTTAAAATTTGAATTTAAAAGGAAACATATTAAATACAATATTGAGTAGTAATATTGTAATTTATTGACTATTTTCAATTAAGACAATTATTAATTAAGGTGTAATATCATGTGTTAATTAAGAAAAGATAAAAAAAATGAGAAAATGACAAATGGAAAAACATTTAATTAAAAATATTAGAAAATGTCATGTGTCCAATTGAAGGAGAGAATGACATGTGGCAAAAAAGTTTTGATTTATTAGGAAGGATATATATATATATATATATATATATATATATATATATATATCTTTCTATTCTAATAAAATAATAGTTTTATTTTCATTTGTGTCACCCTTTTAGGCCTCCTAATTAATGCATATTTTATTATCCTTTTGTCATGTGTCACCCTATTATGTCTCCTAATTAATGGATGTCACTTGTCAACCTATTAATTATTCATTTCAAATTTCAAATTTTAAATTTTCTCACTCTAACTACATTAAAAAAGTAACATTTGAATAAAAATTAAAATAAAATTAATACAAATTACAAACTGATATAATTTAACATATTTATTTAAATCAACTATTAAAATTTATATAACTAAAAAATCTCTTAATTAATAATTTATTTAAAATAATTGATTAATAATTTTGAGTTTTAATGTAAAAGTTTAATTAATTTTTTAACTGTGGTTTCCATGGGTTATAAACTAGTATGTATATATATATATATATATATATATATATATATATATATATGTGTGTGTGTGTGGCTAGGTTCATGTGTTTCTTATATTTATTATGTGTTAAAATGCATTAATAAAAATTTTGTGAAATTAAATAATTATTTAATTAAATAAAGATACATATTAAATGATTTCCATAATTGTATGTATATTAAATAATATCCATAATTATAATTCTCTTTTTATTGAAACTAATTAAATTCGTCATTAATGTCAGCAATAATATTTTTTCAGAATGAATTAGCTTCTAGGTTTTTATGTATGTGTTCATGTTTTGTTTATGGATCCACTCATTTAAAATACAACAAAGTTGCATGGAATATGAATAATGAGAGTGTATTCTACTAGAATACACTTTCATTCTGTTAGAATATATACTTTTATTTTTCTAGAATAAACTCTCATTCTGCTAGAATATACTCTCGTTCTCCATGTTTAATACAACTTTGTTATATTTTGAGTGAGTGAGTCATGAAACAAAATACGAACGCATACATGAAAACCTAGATACGAATTTATTCTGAAAGAATATTATTGCTGATATTAATAACGAATTTAATTAGTTTCCATAAAAAAATGAATTATAATTATGGATATCATTTAATATACATATAATTATGGAAATCATTTAATATGTATCTTTATTTGATTAAATAATAATTTAATTTTTACTAAATTTTTATTGGTGCATTCTAGCACAACAATATATGTGAGAAACATTTGAACATAGCTCTCTCTCTTTATATATATATATATATATATATATATATATATATATATATATGTGTGTGTGTATATATATATATATATATATATATATATCTTTATTTGATTAAATAATAATTTAATTTTTACTAAATTTTTATTGGTGCATTCTAGCACAACAATAGATGTGAGAAATATTTGAACATAACTCTCTCTCTTTATATATATATATATATATATATATATATATATATATATATATATATATATATATATATATATATATATGTGTGTGTGTGTGTGTATCAAGTAAACATGCCATATATTGTAAGTGAATGTTTTTTTATTGTTGAACTTTATTGGAAATTCTATGCTTTTCAGTAATGATATGACTTTAATGTTTTCTACATTACTTGTGTCTAAAATATATGTATCGCACGAGATGTTTTTGTCTTACATACTATTTTGTGACATGTATTTTGAAGCATGAGTTTTACTTGGCACCATATGAAAATGTTAGGTGACTTTATCACACAAGATTCATGATCAAGTCATCCTTCTTGAAACAACTTGTGACATCGACATTACACTAGTGGTTAGGTGACCTATTGCCCACCAACAAATCTGAAAACCACCAAACCATCATAAGAAAAATCTAAGTGACCAGGTAACCCTCTGCCACAAAGACTGTACAAATGACGAGCGAGTGTTCTTCAAAAGGGATGAGAACTCTCTTCGGCTCTAAATGATTTCAATAACGTTTCTTGTTTTGAAAACCAACCACTTCACTCATGTTTCAAACGCTTTCAAATCATCATGTCCAAGTTGTCCAAAGGTAGGAAAACCAAGTCTAACTTGGAAATCAGTATGAAATTTCTTGATGGTCCGGGTGATAATTAGAAACAATCAAAATGATTATTTATTTGATCTTTTTGATGATCTTCGTGCACAAGAATCTATTATTTTGAAAAGAACCTCAAGAATGGATGGTCCTTTGGCGATGGTATCAAGATGATGAGTTTTCGGAAGCTAAAAACAATCTTTTTTATAAAACAATTTATAAACGAAAAACGGGTGACTTTAAAAATAACTAGTTTGTTTTTAAACCATTTTAACAAAACTACCAAGAAGATCCAAATACATGAACTAGAAATATAATAACAACACATAGGATGTTAAGAAGACAACTTTTGGAGCCTTTGATCCCGTTTGTAATTGGGGAGTTGTTGAAGATAACAAAAAACTCAAAATTACAGATTTTCTACAATTTATCCACCATCAAGAATAAGACACTTTGAAATGCTAGTATCCATATTGTATGAAGTACTTCTTAAGCCTTAAGTGTTTAACACAATTAAACACTAAAGGAGAAACATAAATAAACACCACAACTTGCAACACCCTTCAAAAGAAAGCGAGAGAGAGGAGGAAGAGAGATGCTTAAACTGTGGATATAGTACCACCCCTTGTACTTGTATTGTTAAAAATAGTTGACCCCACTTGTTTTTGGGTTGATTATTGTTTATTGGTTTATCAGGTTTGTCCAAAGATCGATCATGCTAAAATTTCGATAGAAATGTTAAAAGTTTTATTGACATTGTACATGGTTGGCTTTGATCGTTCTTGGTTGCAACCAGAACATGCTTTACCATATCTTGTCATTGTACTAAATATGGATATAAGAAATGGGGTGTTACAAATTGGTATCAAAAACATAATTAAGTGTCGAGGCCCGAACATATGCTTACACTGTGTGAGGCTTAAGTGAAAATACGAACATAAGATGAGATTGTAAGAAAGAAAGTAAAGACTATGATACCAACAAGAAACAAGTCCTAAACCAATCTAAACATGTCCTCAAAAAGACTAGACTATATTAGGACTGTGTAGTCACAGTCCTAATCAGTCTATGTTGTCCTAAAAAAGACTAGACTGATTAGAATTGTTCAGTCACAGTCCTAATCAATCTATGTTGGTTGCTTAAATTTTATTACCCATGCCTAGGGTTCACATTCTACTTCTAGCATCTATATGGCTATTGTGGGTTACTTTAAGAAAACATGCACCTCTTTAACCAAAATAAGAAAGCATGTTCATATAATTTCTTACATATTTATACTTTGTCTCTAAATAAATAAAAAAAGATTAAAAGTAACTCAAATTTCAACTACTTTTTCCACACACAACAACACCTTGTTGTCCCACATTATAAAACTCACTCATTGTAGTAATCCCAATCGCAACCCCAAACAAAGACGCCTTTGAAGATTTCAAAACCCTAACTTTTACAAAATCCCCAACTCTCGGATTCCTATCACCACCACATTCCACCCAATCCGGGACCTCCAAGTTTGCAAAAATTACCCTATGGCCCCTATCACTTTTCCCAATAAGCTCTGTTTCGGGAGCTCTTTTATTTGGTCCTTCAACTAACACAAGTTGAATACTACCAATTTGGGAGTCAAAACATTGACCTGTGCTTTCACGAAAAGCTTCAATCAGTTGTGTGAGTCTTTTCTGTTTGATTTCTTCAGGGACATTATCGGAATAATTTCTATGTGCATGAGTTTTCTCTCTCATGCTATATGCAAACATGTATGCCATGTCATAACCCACGGACTTAACTAGAGTTAAAGTGTCATTGTGTTCTTCCTCTGTCTCATCACAGAACCCTACAAGAAATAGCAATGTACTTTCATTTATTTGTGTTTTATAATTTATAGCATAATAATTATATTTCTTATTATTAAATTAAAGAACTTTAAGATAATAGCATAAATTAAAGGGTGAAATGAGTTTTATCTGTTTGTGTATTATTATAATTTATAGCATAATATTATCATTTCTTTCTATTACAACATGCGACTTTTTTGATTTTTCGCATGAAGAATAAAATCACTCAACTTCAAGATAATTGAATAAAATAAAGGGTTAATATATTGGGGTTTTTTTCCAGATTAAACCTTAACTTTATTTATTTTATTGAAAAAGATCGTTCATTTTTTTAAATTTTTTCGATTTGGCCCTTTTAGCAGTTTTTCACGAAAAAGTTTTGTCAAATGTGAGGGCTTTTTCAGAAAAAAGAATAAAAAGTTGAGAGTTTTTTCGGAAAAAAATAAGAGGATGAGGGTTTTATTGGAAAAAAAATAAAAGGTTGAGGTTTAATCAAGAAAAAAAAAACAATATATGAGGTCTTTTATGATATTAATCCTAAAATAAAGGGCAAAATGCAAGAAATAAAAATATCCTTTCATTTATTTATGAGGTTTTATACAGAAAAGTCCTCATTATGTTGGGATTCTTTTTGATAAAGTCCTAAAAAAAAATTTGAACAGAAAAGTCCCGATTATTTAATATTTTGCCCAAATTAACGAAAAAAGTCCTTATTTTTATTTTTACAGGAAATGACAGATTATCGTGTAAAATTAAATAATCGGGACTTTTCTGTTCAAAAATAAATTAGGCCCTCGTCAAAAAAATTCCCAAAATATAATGTGACTTTTCTGCATAAAACCCTTTATTTATGCATCATTTTTTGTATTACAGCATTGTACTTCAAGAAATAGAAATATTCTTTCAAGAAATGAAAGTACAATGCGATAATAAACAAAATCAATGAAAACACATTGCTAATTCTTGCTTTTAACCCTTGAAAAACACAAAAATAGTAAAATACCAAAGAGAATTAACAGAAAACACAAAAGTTTAAAGATTCTTACCACATATGAAATCACTTGTCAACCCAACATCAGGAATTATGCTCCTTATTTTGTGCACAAGTTCTAAGTAAGCTTCTCTTGTATACCCTCTTCTCATTCTTTCAAGCATATTACTATTCCCAGATTGAGCAGGAAGATGAATATTTTTACAGATATTATGTCTATCCCTCATTATATATAACAATTCATCTGGAAAATCTTTAGGGTGTGGTGAAGTGTACCTAAACCTCATCTCAGGAAACTCCATTGAAAGCCTATCTAAAAGATCAGCAAATCTCAACCCTACTTTCTTCACCTTACACTTACTAGAAAATCCATCACTTAATTTCCAATTTACCCCTTGTTCAATCTCTTCTTCATCACTTTCATCATTGTAACTGTTGACATTTTGACCTAGAAGTGTCACCTCTTTCACTCCTTCCTTTTGAAGCTCTGCAACTTCTTTGACTATGGATTCAACAGGTCTTGACCTTTCTCTACCTCTTGTAAATGGCACAATGCAGAAAGAACACATGTTGTTGCAACCTCTCATTACAGAAACAAAAGCAGAGATGGAGTCTTTGGAGATTCGAACAGGGCTGATGTCAGCATAGGTTTCTTCTAAAGAGAGAAGAGTGTTGATACCTTTTTGACCATTTTCAACTTCTTCTAGTAAACGTGGTAAGTCCCTGTAAGCATCTGGTCCACAAACAACATCAACCATTTTGTCTGAATCTAGAATCTTGTCTTTTAACCTTTCTGCCATGCATCCGAGGACTACTACTTTTGGGGGGTGTAGAGAATGTGAACGACCAGTGGCTACATTGCTTTTCCAATGGCGTTTTAAGAACCAGAAGTAGTTGAGTCTTTGCCATACTCTTTGTTCTGCGTTATCTCTGATAGCACAAGTGTTGATGAAGATGATCTCTGCACTTTCAGGTTCGTTTACAATTTCATCATATCCGGCTTTTTTCATCACGGATAAGACGATTTCCATGTCGTTGACGTTCATTTGGCATCCGTAGGTTTCCTGATAGATGCGACCTCTTGGAAGGACTTCAGAGGATGGAACATCACTAGAAAGAGTAGAAGACAAGCATATGAGTTCTAAAGGAAAGCTACACTTTGACTACGAATGTCATACATCTCAATTTTCAGTTTCGTAATTGATATGGATTCTAAAACTGTGTTTGATTTCTAAGAAAATCCATATCAAAATTTGATCTCGAAAGTATCATAATAGCTGTTTGGAGGAACGTAGGGAGTTGTAATTATATGGAATTGTTCAAAATTCATTCACTGTGTTACAAGTAAATATCGCCAATCGAAATTGAAAGGGAAAAAATTGGAATCCATATTGACTTACTCGGCTTCAGTAGCATCGAAAGCAGTGAGAGCAGTGGCTTGAGCTTGGGCGAGGAAATGGTGAAAGCTTGGGTTACTGTTCTTCTTATCATCACTGAATATGGAGTTAATTGAGAAACTTCTTGATAACTTGAGGGAGAAAGGCCTAATGAAACGGCGTTTTGGGGGTAGACGGGGTGAAATAATGAAGAATTGTTGGGGGTTTGAAGACGCGGAGGAGGAAATAATCCTGGGATTGAAGGAATGTCTATGGAGTTTGATGCGAAGGGCGGAGATAGATGAGAGAGATGCCGCCATGGAAAGCGAGTGTGTTTTCCGGTGAGGTTTGGATAGGGGAAGAACGTGGCTGCAACTGTAAGCCCTCGTATCCGCAGCCCGCAGGGATATGTCATAGACCGACCCGACCCGACCCGACCCGACGCTACTCGACTTAATAGATTGTTTGACAAAATCTAAATTTTAACAACCTAACAAATAAAATGACAAGGTGTGAAATTTTTAAATAGCATTGAATTACTAAAAATTAAAATATAACAATATATTTCCTATGACTTAAAATAGTTCTTTATCCATTAATTATAACCAAATATTCTATTGGACAAGAGAATTTTTACACAATGTAATTATCAAAACTAGGATCTTCGAACTCCCAAAGTCCAAACCGGTTGAAAAAGGGTGAATCACATCCCTCTGTTAGGTCGAGCCCATCATGTGAGGAGTAATCGTAAAGCCAAACAATATTTTGAATGTATTATTTTTGAATTTTGATCTACTTTATGAAGTATCACATCTCAACCAGTAACTTCTCATAATAAAAACAATCCAAATTAATATAGAAACTACTTGTGATGAATCATGACTTGTACCTTATTCTATAATATAATGTGAGGTCAATCCCTTCACGTGGAGAGTAATCATAAAGACAAACAATAATTTAAGTGTATTATTTTTGAATCTGGATCTATTTTATGAAATATCACATCTCAACCAATAGCTTCTCATGATAGAAACAATCCAAATCAGCGTGGAAACTTTTTGTGATGAATCATGACTTGTAACTTATTCTATAGTATAACATGATTTGAAAGATTGTGATTTAACATGATTTGGAAGATTGTGTAAAAGATGGAGAAAATGAGTGATGACACAGAATAATTGAAAGATCAAAAAAATATATATATAACCCATACTCTAAGATGAGTAGAGATGCGATATTTATTATTGTTATGTTTATAACAATGACAATTTTATAATTCCACATCAACGCATTTCAGCTTTTGGAATAGGTTTAGGCCATATTTACAACAACGGACACCAAACTTTAACAATCTATTCGTATATGTATAAAATATACTTTAACGATTAAAATGAGATATTAATTGTTCGGTTGCAATTATTCATAGTTTTGATATTCTGAGTATTTCGGCTGCCAAATTTTTTACGTCGTGCAAAAATATACTTCAAGTTGTACATATATGTAAATGTTACAAGTAAAACGTCTTAAATCATAAGGAAATTTAGTAAACTAACCATTTTTTAACATTATTTTAATAATAATAACTTTTTTTTTTTGCAAAATGAGTAGTCGATGAATAGGTAATGGATCTGACTCGGTAATGTGGTTCCCCCTATAAATATCATTTTAACCCGTTTCGGATTTCATTTCGAAATCTCTCATTTCGGTTTACCCATTTTGGATTACCCTACAGAGCATTTCGGACACCACTAAAACTGAAAATGTCTTCTGATAGCGGTGATAAGATATTTTTTTATATGTAAGTTTTTATTATGCTTATAATTAAATGCATTTATTTTAGATTATACGTTAAAACCTATATAATTTATGCATTTATATAGGTATTATTATTTTTTCTTTGAATTTTATTGGTTTAAAAACAATTATATGATGATATGTAGGAATATATGTATGGTACATCAAAAATTCTTATAAAAAAACTTCACTTTGACTAGTCAAGAACAAGTTTGGAATCCAAAAAACATGTTCAAAATAATAAGAACTCCTCCGCAATACGATGAACCTTCCGAAGTTATGTTTCGGATTGTTGCTCCGAAGTTGTGTTCCAGAATTTTGGTCTGAAATTATGTATTCAGTAACTTCCTCCGAAACATGCATACATAAATGTCTAATTAATTATTCTTTTGATTGTAGCACGACAAAACATACGAAGCAGTTGTTACTATAACCTGCAGACCTGAACTTGGGCGCGAAATCATGGCTCGTTTAAATAACCGAACAATTGGTAGGGCCATGTTTAGGCAATCATATTTTAGTGATTATGTGAACATGCAGATGGGTGTGAAATGTCACCTTTTACTCCGTCACTATCTTATGTACAATGAATCTACTACTTTTGATCCAGTTGACCTACAAGAGCTTCTATTTCTGGTTGACAACTATCAAATTTGCTTTGATAGGAAGGTATTCTGCTTGGTAACCGGTTTGCGGTTCAGGGATTATTCCCCCCTATTTCTGGTTTTGGAACGATCAGGCAATGTGTGTTCCCATTTGTGCCGCTTTCATGTTTGGTGAGAGTGGTTGGCCTTTATCCACATGTTCAATAACTTAATCAATTAGGTAATACAGATGTGGTGAGAGTCTTGTTGTTATTTATGCCGACCGGTTACGAGGGCACGAGCTAAAGCATTCAAGGAGGCTTTATTAAACGTGACTCGAGCATTTGGAACATTCTCATGGAGCATTTGGAGCACTTAGATCTTAATAGAGCACTTGAGGTTCATGGAACAAGTGATAAAGGAACAGATCTTCCAAAAGGAGGTTTGGAGCAACTTGGAGTGGTTTGGAGCAACTGGGAGTGGCTTGGAGCAACCTGGAGCACTTAGAGCACTTGAAGCAACATTGAACACTTGGAGCAACATGGAGCATGATGTGGTGCAGACTATACCTATCTAGTTTTA
Organism: Lactuca virosa; assembly: GCF_052849685.1. Lineage (NCBI taxonomy): Eukaryota > Viridiplantae > Streptophyta > Magnoliopsida > Asterales > Asteraceae > Lactuca > Lactuca virosa. The sequence goes on from NC_136428.1 coordinate 163,774,150, forward strand.
AATTTATATCCTAATTACTTATCTACTATTGCACCTATAGACAATGTACCTAGTCGGATTATAGTATAGTAAAGTAAGTTGGGGTCGAACTCAGGGAACGAATTTAATTAACTAAAATAATTACTAAAAATTAACCTAAAACAAGCAAAAGTTAAAAAGGGGTTTTTATCTGATTTTTCAAGTTCAGGCAAACTTAAACGCTTAACTAACGATTTAATCAATATACTAAAAACACTTTCGTTTAGTTCGAATCCACCTTTTCCCTGTGGTTAGTTACTAATTATGGATTATTAAAGTTGGTTACCAATTTTTATGTAATTAGCAATTCAAGTCCAAATTTACTGATATTTTCTCCAATTCATGAACTACCTTGTATGGTCATACACAAGCAAAACACATAATTAGTTATTAATTATAGACGGGCTATGTAATATTTATCCAAACAAACACAATTATGGTCACAATTTATGTTCTCCAGCACAGCTAAATTCGTTTCTTTTATTACTTATCTAAGATTTGGTCGATCCTAGCTCTAGTAATTTAATGGTAACTAAATCACTAGGTAATCAAGTTCATGTAATTTAATGGTCACTAAGATACACTTAACTTGAATTTAAGCAACAAAATCACAACTTTAACATGCTAGGTAATGATAATAAAACACATGCACAAAACCAACTATTAAAATCCATAAATTAAATAACTAAACCATAAAGTCAAAGTATCATCTAGCTAAACGAAAGCAACTAAGTTCAGCTACTCATGGTTGAAAACGAAAACATAAGTTCAACATAAATCAACATGATTAAAGTAATCAAACCGATGTGATGATGTGTTCTTCAGTCTCTTAATCTCCATGTAAATTCTCCTTCAATGAATGTTATGTGCACTTCTCTGGCCTCCAAAATCGGTTATCTCAGAATACCTCCCTTCCAAAAGCTCTCAAAGTCATAAGAGTGAATGAATATTTATGGTTTTGGAAAAGACGTGGCTCACGTCGTGAGCATTGGTGTCTCACGTCGTGAGCTCAGTAATCACTGTATCGGGCAAGGATTCTGACTTCCCGCATGCTAATCTTCTAGAATACCCTCCTCACATCATGAGGTTCATTCCCACGTCGTGAGTTGGGTTTTTCGCTGGAATTTTCTTCTCTAAAGCTTCAATCCTCCAAAGTTCCAATCCTTGGCAATTCTGGTCCATATTCTTCAAGAGTGTTCCATTTGGCTGCAAAACACAATTTTATTCAATAAGTACCAAATATATTTGCAAATAACCAAAATATTATTTAAAATGTATTAAGATATTGCCTAAAAATGTGTATAAATATAGCAATATCAAAATACCCCACACTTATCTTTTGCCCGCCCTCAAGTAAAACTAATTAATTTTAAATCAAACTTTCATCACCAACATCACATAAGATAATATTTTGAACTCAGCCATTATACCAAGACCTCAATGCGTATATTTGTGTCTAAGGTTCGTAAAAACTTCTCAATCCTAAATACTCACAATCCTTATGAACCTTCACCCCTTAGTTTATACGACACTCATTTTTGCAACCCTCCAAATCCATCCTCAAAAATCTTTCTTAACCTCAATGTATTTTTGGTTAAGCTACCCAAGCATACATAATCTAGAAAAATTACAACTTTGATACCACAATGGAGCTCCTGGAATTCTTCATTTCTTTTATATTTACTCTTTGATTTCTTTGAATTCACCACATTTACATTTGATTTTTGGTATCTTCAATTTTTGATTATTCAGAATTCTAATCTTTGATCTTCATACTTTGATAGCTCCAAAATTCTTACAACTTTTTGGTAATTTCTCTTTTTTTTTATACATCTCACTTTTCGCTCAAATCCTACATGCTTAAGCAAGGGAGCTTAACTTCAATATTTATTGGTTAGAGGTATTAGTCTAAGTGCAATGACTACATAAACTCTCCTGTATAGATTTCAGGTACACGCTGTAAAACTTATTATGTTATATAAACTACCAGATTATTTTTCATATCTCATGGCTTTTCACTAGAACTTGGGAAGCCACAATAGGGAAATCTATAGAAAAGTCCTAAAATTTTATCCTAATTTACAAAAGAGTCCCAAACTAAAATTTGTTTACGAAAAAGCATGAATTATCGGTAAAAATGGCGATTTGACCACTTTTTCCCGGTTTACCGGTTTCGTTACTTTCGTATTTCATTAAAGTCCAATTATTTTACCCGAGTTTACGAATAAGTCCTAAACTAAAATTTAGTAATTCTTCGGCCCTTTTCTCCATGTACCATATATTTTACCGGTTTCATTGCTGACCTGGACGGCTAGTCATTAAATGAGCTAATGAGATGAATATGTTGAGTTATATAATGCTATGTTTACCATAAAACCTGATATCCTGATGTATTATATATTTTTTTGGAATAGAAGATGCATCCAACGAAGACTGCAATAATTACATAAACTAGCAAAAGCTTGTCATTTATTACGTTTATAAGAAATTTAAAATTGTCTATCTAATCTTATGTAACCCAATATATCCATCTCATCAGACATCAACTTTTACTGCCATTTTTCCTGGAAATACACATTTTATTGGTTTGATTGTTGACCTAGATACATAGTCAATGAGCCGATGAGATGGATATCAAATTTTACAGTAAATGTAGCATTATATAACCCATCGTATCCATCTCATCAACTAATTTAATGACTAGGTGTCTAAGTCAACAATGAAAACGATAAAATGTATGTTACATGGAGAAAATGGTCAAATCATCACTAAATTTTAGTTTGAGACTTATTCGTAAATTAGGGTAAAATAATGGGACTTTAATGAAACAGGTAAGTATTGAAATCGGTAAACCGGGAAAAATGGGTCAAATCGTTATTTTTACCGGTAATTCATACTTTTTCGTAAACAAATTTTAGTTTGGGACTTTTTCATAAATTAGGATAAAATTTTAGGACTTTTCTGGAGATTTCCCGCCACAAATATACTATAACATATGTTGGCACAATTAAACATTTGAGCTCGCATTGGATCATCCCACACAACACGAGCAACTTAAGTTTTTAATTATTACTGGATTTAATTTTAAGATTATTATTTCAAATCTATTTGTAATTTTTAAAATTTTTAAATTTCCTAGCAATTCACTTTTTCGACTCCTACCCCACACTTATTTCATACAATGTCATCATTGTATGCATAAAATAATTTAAAAGCAATAAAAAAGGGGAAAAGGAACAGACTCTCCTGGGGTAGTAGTTGTGAGATCGAGTTTTGAACTTGTGTGGAAAACTTGAACACCTTGAGTATGTGCTTGGAACTTGGATCTTCTGAGAGACGTAATTGTGCCAGCACAATGTGAATCAGAAACTTGCGTCTTTAAAAGTGTGGTGCATAAGATCTTCAAAGCATAGCATCTCAATGTGGGAAAGCATATGCCACATTGTAAGGTTGGAAGAGTAAAATGAAAATGTCATTTTTACTACTCACGACGTGGTAATAGAAGTCGTGTCTTGGTGTCGATGTAAATCGTACTCAGAATCGTGATGGCATCAAAGTCACGACGTGGGAATAAAGGCCACGTCATGAAAACTGGGTGCACCAGAAAAAAGTTCTGCAAGACTTCTTCCATGCAAGTGATGTGCATTTGATCTTCTTTAATGGATTAAGACTCTTCTCAAAACTCTTATGTTCCCGGAACCTCTCTTCATCTAATCTCTTTTCCCTCGTGAAATGGACCCCACACTTAGTAAAAATTATGGGCTTCGACTCGTAACTCTAAATCACACGGCTTCTCTCGTACGCTCTTGTCTCACTTCTTTTTTTTCTTTCTCTCACGATATTCTAATAAATCTGCAACAAAACAAACTTATGGTGGAAAATAGAAAACAACCATCACACGATTCAGTTACAAGTTTTCAAAACATACCAAATAAAAAAATAAAAACTCGTAAACTAAAACACACCAAAAAAACTAAGAAATAAAAATAACTAAAAAGGATAAACATCATTCTTCATCTTCGTCATCTCGTGCTCCACTAGTCCCTGCTCTGTCTACCTGTCGCGACCAATACTCTCTCCATGAAGGGAAAATCGGGTATTGATTTCCCAAGTTAGGTGGTTCGCAATTTGAAAATGTTGGATCATGTTTTCTGTCACACCCCCAAACTAGAACGGCGGAAACGTTCGGGGCGGAGGACGTCATGTCAAATATCACAACACATGCATTATAGTAATCAAAGTACAAACAACCATTGCATTAATTGTGACATCCCCATTTTCACGGCCAAAAAATACCGATTTTGTTTATGCTTTATAAAAATCAGAGTACTTCTTTTAATAAAAATCTTGTGGAATTTGTTCCCAGAAAAACATGATAAATACGTTATCAAAGCATTTCCGAAGAAATGTATTTTTATTCATTTTAAAACATTTGGGATGTCATCGTCAATACAGAAACATAAGCATAAACAGAACTTACATTCATTTACACTAGTGATCAACATCTCTTTTAAATCTCTCAGTGTAAAGTAGCTTCATATTGACACATGTGATACAAATAAGCTTGAGTGGGTCAGGTTGGGAAACCTGGTGAGTACATAGGGTTTTCAACCCACAATAATATAATTATTATTTTTAAACATCAAACAATCAACCCAATTACCCATCCACATTATCTTCTTTACTCTTAAGGATCTACCCTAAGAATCAACTATTCCTCGTTCATTCATTCCTAAGGATCATCCTAAGGAATCGGCACGAAGTCCATCGTCACCGGGGTTTAGGCACTAAGTCTGCATAGTCGCCAGGATTTATACAATAGGCATTAAGTCCGCATAGTCACCAGGGTTTAGGCACTAAGTCTGCATAGTCGCCATGGTTTATACAACAAGCACTAAGTCCGCATAGTCGCCAGGGTTTTGGCACCAAGTCTGCATGATCGCCAAGGTTTAGGCACCAAGTCTGCATGATCGCCAGGGTTTAGAGTACACCGGGTGAACACATCGTTCACAACACCTACAGGTTGCGAGCCTGCTAGCGTTCCACTGGACTGTCTAGAATAGTCCGTGGTTGTCATCCATACTCTGCTAGATGATGGGGACATCATTTGGGAAAAAGGCTTCTCACATTGTCCACCTCTCACCCTTACCTCATGGTCTAACTCATCATCCAACTCATATGTCATCTACCCATGTTTTACCCAACATATTATGTAGATATAAATACATATACAGTTTAAATCATATAAAACTTGTATAAAATCGTTCCTCCAACATAGATAGCAAGTATACAGATAATATGCACACATAGCACGTAATTTATATAAAATACTTCATATCTATGTGTAAGATGAAAGTAACTATGCACTCACTTGAAAATGTGGTGATTCCAAACTCAGACAACGCTTCGCTTCTTAAAAAAATAATTTCCTTCGACGAAACCTAGTATTATTACCACTAGAGTTTAGTCTATTATTCGCCGAGACTAATTAATAGTCTAGCTATTATTACTATTATATAAGCGTTAAACAATACTTATATAACCCATAATAATAGCCCAAGTACTTATTATAAGTTCCTAATAACGTTACTATAATTAAATAAAAGCTATATTAAAAATAGCGTAGGCGTAGCTCATTTACAGCGGGTTTTATAGAAAATCGGGTTTTGCTTGGAGAAGCGTTCCCAAGCCGAAAAGCTCTTCTTCTCGGAGCCGTCGAGCACTCCGGGGCTTCCGCCTCGTGCTAGGGAGGTTCCCTAGGCTTTTCGGGGGGTTTCGGGGCTAGAGAGAGGTTCTAGAGAGAAAGTAAAGAGAAGAAAGAATGAGAAATGTGTGAAGAAAATGAAGGTGGGAGAGGTTCTATTTATATGGTGAAAAATGGCTGAACTTGGTGCCACATGTCACCATCTAGTGGCAAGACTTGGGGAGAAAGCAATGGCCAATATTGTGCCACATCACCCATTTTCGCACAACACACTTCCGACTTCTAAAATCCGTAACTTTCACATACGACCTCCGTTTTTGACGTTCTTTATATCCACGCGTAGGTAAAAATAAGATCTACAACTTTCATTTTGACTCCGTCGGCTAATTATCGGCCGATCTTAAATTTAACAGTACGAGGAGATTATACTGTTAAATGTCCGCGTAAAATTCATAACTTCTACATACGGACTCTGTTTTCGTCTATCTTTTTACCGTTGAGTTCCTATTAATGAGATATTCAATTCTCATTTAGGTCGCGTAGGCCAAAAACCGCTCGATCTAAAATTCGAGTTTCGGGCTGTGCACTGCTAAGCCAAATCTTAGAAAATTCATAACTTCCTCATACGAAGTCAGATTTGGGCGTTCTTTTTTTGTATGTTCTCGATTTAACGTATACTACAACTTTCTTTTAGATTTCTAAGGCTAAAAAGTCCTCCATCGTAAATTCACTATTTACGTCACCTGTGTCGTGCCGGTTTTGCCATAAAACTTCGACGTACCATAACTTCTTCGTTATAAGTCGGATTTCAACGTTCTTTATATGTACGGAACCCTTGAGACGTATTCTACAACTTGGTTAAGATTATTTATTCTAAATAATCTTTTGTCAAAAAGTCGTTTTCGACCCCTATTATCTCTAAATTGACTAGCCCGGATCTACGGGCGTTACATTAATAATGTATAAGTTTTTACATAAGTGTTTAATCATTACATATTCAAATATCAAAAGTAGATATAGCAAAAGACGAAAGACGCAGCACAGTACTAGGTTGTCTTCTCAAAAGCTCCGGGAGTGTACCTGTCTACTGGATTCCTGAGAATATAAGTTATTTTGAAAGAGAGGATCAACATTTAAGCTGGTGAGTTCATAAGAAGTTTTGTTACAAAAAGTATACTCTTATTCCTTTGGAAAAGTTCTCCTCTTCCTCCAGAAAATCCTATATTTTCTGTTGTGACGAGAGATAAGTAAAAATGACTCTTACAAAACCTTCTATGAGTACTTAATGAATAGAAGTTATATACAATCCAGATCAAACAAACAATCGATTGTGTGAATCTACCCTAAGCCCACAACCAAACAAGGAACAGGAAATGAGGCGGAAGTCACACATTCCATTGTTTGTTAGATCCTCATTGTATATAACCCTGATGTATTCACTAGGTGCTTACGGAGTTAAATGTAATAATCTCTTGACATTTGATGAAAATATTCTTTAAGAAAATCATATATTTTCTTAAGTAAATTGGTAACCACAATAGTTCCTTCTATAATCACTTAGTTTATACTAGCTATATATAATCTAATATCGAACGGAAAGTTAAATGTATGAATCTGCCCTAAGCCCACAACCAAACAAGGAACAGGAACTAAGGTGGAAATCACACATTCCACTGCCTATCGGATATTATTTATATATAACTTTAATATATAAAGTAAGGAATTATAGAATTAACCACTAACGGTCCTTTATGTTATATAAGTTTTAAGAAAGTGACTGAATACGTTCCAGAAAATCCTATATTTTCTGCTTTACAACTGAAAAGTAGTTTTAAATCCCCATAAAACCGTTTTGTTTAAGTGTTAATGTACTTATAACCTAGTATGACATAATTTTAATTCACCATAAAATTATAAGAAAAATGTTTTCCAATTTGCTTATGGAAAGTGATTGGTGTAGTAGTATTTCTTAAAAATACACTATTGGTGTAATAACTACCCTATTATTAAACTGGTTAATTAGGGTTAAAATGTGATAAAGTTGTAACCATGCTAGACTAGAATGAACACGACGACCTTCTGGCGTCGAAACTGAATATATGACATTTGTCACCCCATGGCTTGTCTGACAGATTGTAGCTAGCAGTCCGGATGTGGGATTGTCAGTCCCATATAGATCTATACACACTATGCATGCTCTCCCTCCAAGAGACTCTGGTTACAAGAATGTAGCATAACAAGTATATTGCTATGTCCTGAAGACATACTATCACATTTTAGTTTGAGTAAAGATCGAATTATACCCTTTTCTTGACAAAGTAGTTTAAACCTCGTATACTTATCTAGATAATAGATTTCTCGTTTGTTTCATAAATTATACCTATTATAATTTACACGTTCTATCTGATTAGCATGATCTTCTCATGAGTGTACCCCTTTGCTCAGCATGACACAAAAGTAATGATACCGACTGAAGTAACCTTTTATATCCATATATGTATAATATACATGATTAAGAAGGAAACGACCTTCGGACAAATAACACCACCTTAAGTCCACATCCATACAAGGAAAAGGAAATAAGGCAATTCATTAGTCCCACGCCCTTTAAGTCTTATTTATAAATCTATACATATATAAACATGATTTTGACAATTATAAGTTTAAATAGTTATAAAAACATTTAAAAGAGTTTATGTGACTTTTAAAAGAATTAACATGACTTTAAGTCATTATGGAAGTATTTGGTAATCCTTAAAAGCATAAGGAAATCCTTTGTGTGATTGACTTTAAGTCATTATGGAAGTATTTGGTAATCCTTAAAAGCATACGTTCGAGACGTCGAAAAGATATGACATTCGTCACCCGTAGACCTGCACGTCCCACTGTAGCTAGTAGCAAGGTGTGGGAGGGTTAGTCCCGAATAGATATGCCGAGCCAACAGTATATGCCGAGCCATGAAGTAGTATCTCACATTAATGTTATAGTATTCTTGTATTTGTATAGTATGTACTAGTGTAGTGTATGTTCTCTCTGTCTAGTATGTAGTATGTTCTCTAGTGCATAGTGTGTAGTATGTATTGCTTCTCGTTATAGTGTTCTCTCTATCTTTTTCTCATTATAGTGAGTATTGTCTCTCATAATAGTATTCTCTATCTGTTTCTCTTTATAGTGAGTATTGTCTCTCATAATAGTATTCTCTATCTGTTTCTCTTTATAGTGAGTATTGTCTCTCATAATAGTATTCTCTATCTGTTTCTCTTTATAGTGAGTATTGTCTCTCATAATAGTATGTATTGACTCATGTATGAACTGACTCTTTGTATGTTTCGTTGTTCTAGTAATAGTATTAGTGACTTCCTAAACTATACCTATTATAGTTTACTAGCAATGTCGTTTGTATGAATGAACATGTTTGTATACCTTTGCTACCCAAAGGTATTGAACTGAATGAAGGAACTTTTTATATCTATATACATATACATAATATATAATTAAGATTCAAACGACCTTCGGACAAACAACCGATGCCCTAATTCCACAACCAAACAAGGAACAGGAAGTAAGGCGAGCTATCAGTCCTAAGTCCTTTCAATCCTACTTATATAACTATATCTATATAGATAAGCTTTTGACAAAATATAAGTTTAAAAGAGTTTAATAAAGAGTTTTGCAAATATAAAAGAGTTTGTAAAACGATTTAAAGTAGTTTGTTTGAAAACACAGTTTGAAGTATAAGAAATCCATTGTTTGATAGTTATTAATCACATGTGATTGATCTAATAACTATAATGTTCTACTTGTATTCCCCCCATAAAAGCATTTAAAATCATTTAAAAGGTAAATTAAAGGGGTATAAACTCACCTGTAGTGAGTGACTCGAATGTAAGATCGATAAAGGATGCTAGGTGTCAAGTGAAGACTTGAACACACACACGGATCCTAAATAGCATATAAGGACACATATATGTATAAGATTAGTGTTTATACTACTAATCATGAAAGGTAACACCTTATTTGGGCTAGGAAACACTTGTAATGAAGTGTTAAACCACATAGGGTTGCATATAAGGGGTGTAGGGCCTCACATTGGAGTTTACGGCCCAAATGGTAAAACCCCCATGAGTTCACGGCCCATGGGTTTATGGCCCTATGAGTTTACGGCCGTAAACTCTTGGTATTTGGTACCAAAGTGTGTGTTAAGGTCTAATGGTCTTCCCAGAAGTGTTCTAGTTCACAAGCTTAGCTCCTAGAAGAGTCATGACCACATTTGCACCACTAATTAGGGTTTACGGCCAAGGGAGCTGCTTTTGGCCGTAAACACCTTTTGTTCTTGAATTCTTGTTGTTTTCAAGGTGTAAATAAAATGTTCCTAGTATAAAACAAGCTAAGGAGAGTGTACTTACGTAATAGAAGCTTGAAAGGGTAGTTTTCGGCCCAAAGAACAAGAGTGTTCTTGAAGAAATGAAGAACACTTGAAGATCTAATCAAAAGAAGAGATTTCATGGATGAAATCAAAGGGTTGTGCTAGTTAAGAAGATGTATCACTAATCAAGGTATGGAAGCACTTACATTTTTGGAAGAAAATGAAGATCCTTGATGATAGTTGAGAGAAAAATCTGAGTTCTTGAGTTAGAAGTGGTAAAAGTGATGACAAATGGCCAAGTATCATCTATATAGACTAGAGTTTACGGCCACCAAGAGACCTTGGCCGTAAACTCATGTTCCTGGCTGTAAACTCCTCATGAAAGGGGTTTATGGCTTGCTTGATGGTTTTGAACTTCAACGGACACTTCCTATCACTCATTCTTTGGATGTACTAGGTTTAGAATGCTCGAAAAGACTCAAAATAGTGCTAAAAGTTAGCAGAAACAAGTCTGACTTTGACTGGATTGAATGGTTGTACAAGATAGAAATTTCGGGTTGTCACATCATCCCCCCGTTAGAGAGAATTCCGTCCCGAAATTAGAGTTTAACAAATAAGCTGTTACGAATAACTAAACAAAAATATGAGGATATTTTAGTTTAAACTGATCCTCGCGCTCCCAAGTGAATTCAGGTCCTCGCATGGCGTTCCAGTGAACCTTCACTATCGGGATACGGCTTTGCTTCGTTTGCTTGACCTCTCGGTCCATGATCTCAACCGATTCTTTCAAGAAGTTGAGGCTCTCGTTGATCTCGATCTCATCGAGTGGGATGATAAGAGTCTCGTCGGACAGACACTTTTTCAAGTTCGAGACGTGGAAAGTAGAATGTACCTTACTAAGCTCGCGGGGTAAGTTGAGTTGTAAGCTACAGGGCCGATTCTAGCAAGAATCTCGAAAGGCCCTACGTATCTTGGATTTAGCTTTCCATGCTTTCCGAAGCGTATCAAGCCTTTCCAGGGTGAGACCTTCAATAAAACACGGTCGCCCACCTGGAATTCCAACGGTTTCCTTCGTTTGTCTGCGTAGCTTTTCTGTCGGTCTCTAGAGGCTTTCAATCGTTCACGAATCTGAACGATCTTCTCTGTTGTTTCCCGAATGATTTTAGGACCTGTGAGAGTGCTGTCAGGAACTCGTCCTTTAGCTAACTGCCTATCGCCCACCTCAGCCCATCACAGAGGGGATCTGCACTTACGACCATAGAGGGCTTCAAATGGAGCAGCCTTTATGCTCGTGTGATAACTGTTGTTGTAGGAAAATGCGACAAAGGGTAAATGAATATCCCATGCTTTCCTAAAGTCTATCACGCAGGCTCGCAACATATCTTCCAAAGTTTGAATAGTCCTCTCACTTTGTCCGTCGGTTTGTAGATGGTAGGCTGTACTCATGTCCAGCCTAGTTCCAAGGGAACTTTGTAGCGACTGCCAGAACCTCGAAGTGAATCTATTATCTCTATCAGATATAATGGATATGGGAACACCATGCAGTCGTACTATCTCCCTCGGGTATGTTCTTGTTAGCTTCTCCATCTTGTCAGTCTCTTTGATCGGTAGGAAGTGTGCGCACTTTGTTAACCTGTCTACGATCACCCAAATGGTATCGAGACCACAAGTTGTCTTGGGCAACTTGGTTATGAAGTCCATCGTGATCCGCTCCCACTTCCATTCAGGTATCTCCGGTTGCTGAAGTAACCCTGATGGTTTCTGGTATTCGACCTTAACCTTGCGCAAGTAAGGCATTTACTTACGAAGGTAGCAATCTCTGCTTTCATTTTAGGCCACCAGTATAACTTTTTAAGATCCATATACATCTTATCTGAACCCGGGTGGACGGAATATCGAGTGTTGTGAGCTTTGGTCATGACCAAGTCTCTGAAACCACCGTGTTTCGGTGTCCAGATCCGATCCAGGAGATATAAGGTTCCGCCACCCTTGACTTCCAATTTCTTATCCATCCCTCTTAGGGATTCACCCGCCACATTTTCAGGTTTCAAAGCTTCGAGCCGAGCTTCCTTAATTTGTGTGGACAAGTATGAATGGATAGTCATAGTCAATGATTTGACTCTACGACCAGAATAATCTTTCCAACTTAGGGCGTCAGCTACTACGTTGGCCTTGCTGGGATGATAACGAATTTCGCATTCGTAATCGCTGAGTAGCTCGACCCACCGTCGTTGTCTCATGTAGAGCTCCTTCTGGTCGAATATATGTTGTAGGCTTTTGTGGTCTGTGAAGATAGTGATTTTCGTACCGTACAGGTAGTGTCTCTAGATCTTCAGAGCAAACACCACTGCTCCCAACTCAAGATCATGAGTGGTGTAGTTGACCTCGTGTGTCTTCAGCTGTCTGGAGGCATAGACGATGACCTTACCTCGTTGCATCAGAACACAGCCGAGCCCTTGATTGGACGCATCGCAATAGACCACAAAGTCTTCTATCCCTTTAGGGAGGGATAGTATCGGTGCGGTGCATAAGGCTCGCTTTAGCGTTTGGAACGCTTTCTCCTGCTTCTCTTCCCAGTCAAAGGCCACGCCCTTCTGGGTCAGTGTTGTAAGCGGTTTCGCAATCCGCGAGAAGTTCTGTATGAACCTGCGATAGTAGCCAGTGAGGCCTAGAAATTGACGAATTTATGTAGGCGTCTTCGGTGCTGACCAGTTCTCAATGGCTTTGATTTTGGAAGGGTCCACGTGTATTCCCTCTTCGCTAACCACGTGCCCTAAGAATTCGACTCTTCGGATCCAAAATTCATATTTCGAGAACTTCGCATAGAGCTTCTCCGATCGCAGTGTTTCCAAGACCTGTCGAAGATGTTGACTATGCTCCTCCTTACTACGAGAGTAGATAAGTATGTCATCAATGAAGACGATGAAGAACTGATCCAAGTAAGGACGACACACCCTATTCATTAAATTCATGAATATTGCGGGCGCGTTGGTTAATCCGAACGGCATCACTACGAATTCGTAGTGTCCATAACGAGTTCGGAAGGCTGTTTTCGGAACATCCTCCCCTAACACTCGTAACTGGTGATACCCGGATCTTAGGTCGATTTTTGAAAATAAATTCGCCCCTCGAAGTTGGTCAAACAAGTCGTCTATGCGAGGCAAAGGGTAACGATTCTTGATGGTTAGTTTGTTCAATTCCTTGTAGTCGATGCACATACGGAACGATCCGTCTTTCTTCTTGACGAATAAGACCGGTGCTCCCCATGGTGAGAAGTTTGGCCTAATGAAGCCCTTGCTGAGCAATTCGTTAAGTTGACCGGATAGCTCCTGCATCTCAGCTGGTGCTAGACGATAGGGCGATTTGGCTACGGGGGTAGCTCCTGGAACTAAGTCGATTCTGAACTCGACTTGACGTTGCGGAGGTAATCCTGGGAGTTCTTCTGGAAAGACATCGGGAAAATCGTGTACTACTGGAATGTTCTTAATGTCTTTCGTTTCTTGGCTCACATCGACAACATGAGCAAGGAATGCGCGACATTCCTTTCGCAAGAATTTCTGGGCTGAATGCTTGAGATGAGGCGAAGGTTGGTGCCGGGTTTTTTGCCGAAGATAACTATAGTTTCGCTAGACGATAGATTAAGGCGAACAACCTTTTCATAACTCATGATGTCGGCACGATGAGGACTCAACTAATCCATGCCGATTATAACGTCGAAACTTTTAATTGAGACTGGCATGAGGTCGATTGGAAATGAATGGCTATCTAGTGTTAGTGAACAACCTATGTATATGCAGCTAGTACTCCCTAGGGCGCACTGGAGTTTCAACTGGGGTGGGAGGCACATTAGTACCACTCCCGCTAGTACTGGTTGAGTTCAACTGTGCTAGAGCTACCGTAACAGCCGCATTCACAGCAGCTTGGATAGCTGCTGGGTTGTATTGAGGAGGAGGAGTTTGATCTGGGGTTCTTGGAGTAGCGCGCCTGTTCAAACTATGCGGAGGCATCTTGAAGTTATAAAATCACAAGGATGCAGATATCGGTAAGAGTAGAATGATGAGTGTGAGTCATGGACTAACTCTTCATAGTCCAACAACACAATTGAAAGCATGATTGAATAGAAATCTAGTAGTGGAAAGATGAAAGTTTTTGGATAATTTCCATAGAGTTAAATATATGCTAGTAATATTGGTATTACAGATGTAATAAGTTCGGGAAAAATTGACCTAAAAGTAGGTCTTACATCAAACCAAGATAAGAAAATTTGACAGAATAAAGAGTTATCGACCGAAAGTTCAAGGCCTTACGATAATAGGAAATTACAGGGAGAAGTGCTACTTAGAGCATAACTAAGAAGGATATTCCTTCAACAAAAGAAAGGATGAGCAGAACATCCCTTACTGGCGACGGGCACCCCTTGGGCGAACCCTTAAGTCAGCCAGATGGCGCTCCATGTGGAGAAGGCATCGCTCGTACACTCGCTGGCGTACGCGATGCTCTATGACTTCAGCCCTAGTCTCAGCTAATGCCTGAAGTAGAGACTCATGGTCTCTTTGAGCTTTCTCACTAGCATCTTCCAGACGACGGATGCTGATATTATTCATCCTTGTGTTGGCATCAAGCTCCGCAATTCGGTTAAGGGCTGTTCTACCCTGAATTTCGTTTCGAGCAACCCTGCGGACCATAATAGGCAGGAATCTGTCCGCTGAGCTTCCTTCGCTCACGTTGTAGAAACTTCGGTCCCCATTGTAAGGAATGGGTTGGCCCTGTTCCTGACTCCATGTTTCCAAACTCTCCACCCACAGAGGCGTCGGGCCTTGAAAAGTCGGACGAGGGTTAGGATTTGGGTTTGGAGCTACCAGGGGTTGATTGTTAACTTCAAGCTCGGAGTCAGAATCCTCCGGGATGTTCTCTGCGAAGTCATCGTCCATTGGAATCTCATGATTCTCCTCTGGCTCATCACCGAGCCATCCTCCATTGCCGTTGTTGGGAAAGTACGGGTCTCCGGGGATATGGAATCCAGCCATGTTATCTACGCGAGAATAGGGATAGAAGGAATAGTTAATAGACGTACTAATTAAGTTAATTATAAGATGATCCCTATCAGTTACTCCAACATTTGCATAGTGCATACCAGTCATATGTAACCAAGACAGGATAGACCTTCGAATAAGTGACCCTAACTCTAAGCCCACAACCAAACAAGGAACAGGAAGTAAAGCAAAGATCACATATTCTAAGTCTATAACACCCTAGTCACATGTAATATTAGCGTATACACTCTGCAACTATTGACATACTAATAAAGACCTTTTTAGTTTGCACATAAGTAATTTATAGTAACACAAAATACTCCTATAGTATTTTAAGTTTATGTTATGTTCTAATGTTTTCATTGTAGTAGGGTTGGTAAGTTTTTAGACTTGCTGCAACATCACAAACAATCCTGGACACATGCTAATCACTTCTCGGAATGATATAGTTGATCAGGCTATATCACTCCCAGATCTGATTATATGCCCCCAAGACTACTCGTACTGTCCAACAATCGTAATACTTTTGTTCTGTCCTAGTGACACTGATTTTAGTATGAATGCAGGTATGTATACTTAGGTTAAATACTTTATTATTTAAAAATATAAACTCTTGGTCAGAGTATTTTAATCCTGTTGTGTTTATAGTTGTATATCTTTTATGGGTTGATATACTCAATTCACTATAAACAATGCTCTGATACCAATCTGTCACACCCCAAAACCGGAACGGCGGAAACGTTCGGGGGCGGAGGACGTCATGTACAGTATCACAACAATGCATAATAGTAAACAAGCAACAACATCATCCATTGCATTAATAGTAATAATTTTAATACAAGTGTGTTCTGAGGTTTATAAGACACCAAAATGTATAATCAAAATAAAAGATGAGTCTTGAAAGTGCTCCATCTTCTCAAAACCTGATCACCGGTACCTGTCTACTGTTGACCTGAGAATACAAGTTATTTTAAAAGCGTAGATCAGCATTTAAGCTGGTGAGTTCATGAGTATTTTAGTGTCGTTGTTTGTATATTGAAGAATGTACTTGTAAATGTTTGATGTAAAAGTTTGTAAGTGTTTGATGTAAATGTTTGTAAATGTTTGATGTAAATGTTTGTAAACTTCCTAGAAAATCCTATATTTTCTACTAAAGTAGTCTTCTACCAAGACTCAACTGTTCTTTATGTTTGTTCTTTTTGTAAAAGTGTGCGTTTTCCCAAAGTATGACTATCATTACCAACATATAGTTTTTCATTACCGTTTATGTGAGAAGATCACAATTTGAATGAATATGGGAAACTAAGGATGTACTCGTAGTTTTATCTAGGTAACTACTAATGTACTAACTACCTTTAACTTGTTAGTTAATTAAGGTAAAATGTGATATGATTGTAACCATACTTGATAGACCAGTATAACACGACGTTCGAGACGTCGAAAAGATATGACATTCATCACCCGTGACCTGCAGGTCCCACTGTAGCTAGCATCAAGGTGTGGGAGGGTCAGTCCCGTATAGATCTATACACAAATTCATGCACTCCCTTCAGGAGACTCTGGGTACAAAACGTGACACAACAGTATATGCCGAGCCATGAAGTAGTATCTTACATTAATGTTATAGTATTCTTGTATTTGTATAGTATGTACTAGTGTAGTGTATGTTCTCTTTGTCTAGTATGTAGTATGTTCTCTAGTGCATAGTGTGTAGTATGTATTGCTTCTCGTTATAGTGTTCTCTCTATCTGTTTCTCTTTATAGTGAGTATTGTCTCTCATAATAGTATTCTCTATCTGTTTCTCTTTATAGTGAGTATTGTCTCTCATAATAGTATTCTGTATCTGTTTCTCTTTATAGTGAGTATTGTCTCTCATAATAGTATTCTGTATCTGTTTCTCTTTATAGTGAGTATTGTCTCTCATAATAGTATGTATTGACTCATGTATGAACTGACTCTTTGTATGTTTCGTTGTTCTAGTAATAGTATTAGTGAATTCCTAAACTATACCTATTATAGTGTACTAGCAATGTCGTTTGTATGAATGAACATGTTTGTATACCTTTGCTACCCAAAGGTATTGAATTGAATGAAGGAACTTTTTATATCTATATACATATACATAATATATAATTAAGATTCAAACGACCTTCGGACAAACAACCGATGCCCTAATTCCACAACCAAACAAGGAACATGAAGTAAGGCGAGCTATCAGTCTTAAGTCCTTTCAATCCTACTTATATAACTATATCTATATAGATAAGCTTTTGACAAAATATAAGTTTAAAAGAGTTTAATAAAGAGTTTTGCAAATATAAAAGAGTTTATAAAACGATTTAAAGTAGTTTGTTTGAAAACACAGTTTGAAGTATAAGAAATCCATTGTTTGATAGTTATTAATCACATGTGATTGATCTAATAACTATAATGTTCTACTTGTATTTCCCACCATAAAAGCATTTAAAATCATTTAAAAGGTAAATTAAAGGGGTATGAACTCACCTGTAGTCAGTGACTCGAATGTAAGATCGATAAAGGATGCTAGGTGTCAAGTGAAGACTTGAACACACACGGATCCTAAATAGCATATAAGGACACATATATGTATAAGATTAGTGTTTATACTACTAATAATGAAAGGTAATACCTTATTTGGGCTAGGAAACACT
This sequence comes from Lactuca virosa, assembly GCF_052849685.1. NCBI lineage: Eukaryota > Viridiplantae > Streptophyta > Magnoliopsida > Asterales > Asteraceae > Lactuca > Lactuca virosa. Next base: position 163,791,944 of record NC_136428.1, read on the forward strand.
TGTAATGAAGTTTTAAACCACATAGGGTTGCATATAAGGGGTGTAGGGCCTCACATTGGAGTTTACAGCCCAAATGGTAAGACCCCCATGAGTTCACGGCCCATGGGTTTACGGCCCTATGAGTTTACGGCCGTAAACTCTTGGTATTTGGTACCAAAGTGTGTGTTAAGGTCTAATGGTCTTCCCAGAAGTGTTCTAGTTCACAAGCTTAGCTCCTAGAAGAGTCATGACCACATTTGCACCACTAATTAGGGTTTACGGCCAAGGGAGATGCTCTTGGCCGTAAACACCTTTTGTTCTTGAATTCTTGTTGTTTTCAAGGTGTAAATAAAATGTTCCTAGTATATAACAAGCTAAGGAGAGTGTACTTACGTAATAGAAGCTTGAAAGGGTAGTTTTCGGCCCAAAGAACAAGAGTGTTCTTGAAGAAATGAAGAACGCTTGAAGATCTAATCAAAAGAAGAGATTTCATGGATGAAATCAAAGGGTTGTGCTATTTAAGAAGATGTATCACTAATCAAGGGATGGAAGCACTTTCATTTTTGGAAGAAAATGAAGATCCTTGATGATAGTTGAGAGAAAAATCTGAGTTCTTGAGTTAGAAGTGGTAAAAGTGATGAAAAATGGCCAAGTATCATCTATATAGACTAGAGTTTACGGCCACCAAGAGACCTTGGCCGTAAACTCATGTTCCTGGCCGTAAACTCCTCATGAAAGGGGTTTATGGCTTGCTTGATGGTTTTGAACTTCAACGGACACTTCCTATCACTCATTCTTTGGATGTACTAGGTTTAGAATGCTCGAAAAGACTCAAAATAGTGCTAAAAGTTAGCAGAAACAAGTCTGACTTTGACTGGATTGAATGGTTGTACAAGATAGAAATTTCGGGTTGTCACAATTCACGACCTTGATGAAGGGTTCACGGCCCTATGAGTGGTTCACGACCCAAGATGAAGGGTTCATAGCCTTGATGAAGGGTTCACGGCCCTATGAGTGGTTCACGGCCCAAGAACATGAAGAACACTTGAAGATCTTAAGCTGTGTAAATATTAATGGGAAAAATTATTTCTCACGTCGTGGTTTCAAGATTTTTATCAAAAACACTATTTTTTCTAAAAAAATCGACCACTCTATAATTTTAACCCCGCACTTGATTTTTTGTCCTATTTCCAAAAATTAAGATGACTTTGATGGTGATTTATCCTAAAACTTAATAGAAATGCAAAAACTAAAAACGCAAATACAAAAAAAAAACCAAAAGAAAAACGCAAACCGAGCTCGGGTTGCTACCTGATAAGCGCTTCTTTATGTTGGAGTCATGAGCCGGACTCCGTGTCGCCTTACGTTGTATCGGTTGAGATCGGGATCTCCACTTGCACCTTTTGTTCCCTCCACATTTTCTTCTCCTCTTGCACTCTTCTAAAATAATCTTTCTTAGAATTTTCCTTTTTCGTTTTAGAATCGACTTCGTCGTGCTTTCGTTTCACCCCTTTATTTCTTAAAACAAGTTTAATTTCTCCATTTTCGTTTTGTAGCTCCTTAGCTTCAACATCCTCCTTATCCAAAATTGGCTTGCTCAAGGCTTGTAATCTCTTCTTCCTCATCCTCACTTGAGACCAAACTTTCTTCACTTTCTTCACTTATCAGAGACTATGGAGTTTGAAAAGCAAACACCTCAAAGATCTTTGGAGTTGAAGCTCTTGGCTTGGTACGCTTGACTTGTTCTATCACTTTAATTTCTCCTTCCATCAATTTCTCCAACTCCTTAAGCTCGTTTTCTTCATCCATAAAGAATACTTCATTTGAGCACAATCTGTCTTGAATCCGTCTTCCACTCCAAAAGTCATTTCATCATTTCCCACTCGGTAAGGTAAGCTTTGACTCGCGAATATCCACCAAGGCTCGTGCGGTATTGAGTAAAGGGCGTGCAAGGATAATTAGGACATTTTTATCCTCCTTCATATCTAGCACTACAAAATCAATTGGTAAAATATTTTTTCTAATTTTTACCAAAATGTCATCAACTATGCCTCGAGGATGAGTCACTGAACGATTAGCCATATGAATCGTCATTCTAGTAGCCTTCAATTCTTTAAAAGTCTGAACTATATTAGGAGTGAACAAGACTACATAAATTCCTAATCTGGTCCAAACCGCTACCGGACATGTATCGTTACCAAATCGTCATCGTTTATGTTAATATGTGACAGTGCTCAGTACTCTAAAATCATGACATTCATTGGATATATATATATATATATATATATATATATATATATATATATATATATATATATATATAGAGAGAGAGAGAGAGAGAGAGAGAGACGTGAGTTTATTTTTTAAATTCAGATAACCAAAACAAATAAATAATGGAAAAAAGTAAAGGATAAAATTGTATTTTCAAATTCGAATGGATCAAATCCACAGTAAACCATCAATAATTTTATAAGTGTGGACTATACGAGCGGTGAACAAGACTATTGAATTCTTGATCCGAACCGACATTGTTTATGTTAATATGAGACGATACCCGGTTATCTAAAATCATGACATTCGATTCGAACCGATGCTAGTACTGAAAATCGGTATCATATTTGGTATCGATACCATAATGAATATTAGGTCAGTTTGCGTACTACGCAGTATCATTTTTAACCCATTTTAACACTCGGTATGTATTCTTAGATCGGTTACCGGTAGGGATGAGCAAAGGAACTGACCCGGCTGGAACCGGCTCGAACCGGAGCCGGCCCGGGAACCAAAGTCGGCCGAAATTAAGAACCGTACCGGACTGTCGGTTTCGGTTCTACCGGTTCTTGTCGTGTCTTCAATGTTGGAACCGGTCATCGAGAAATAACAACATACGGTTGCGGTTTTTGCCGGTTTTACCGGTTCCCGGTTCCAAAAATCCACAAGAATATTGTCCCGGTCCTGGCTCCACTCGACCGGTTCCATCGGGTTTCGGTTTCGGTTCCGGTACCGGTTCCGACCGGTTCCCCGGTCCAAATGCTCATCCCTGGTTACCAGTTCAATACCACTGAAATTAGCATGAGACCAAATTTAAATGGACTTTTTGTAAAATGACTTTTTGTAAAAGGACTTTTTACAAAAGATGTTTTTAAAAATGTGTTTGGATTAACTTTTGAGAAGCAAAAGTCAAAAGTTGTTTTTAAAAAGTGTTTGGTTTAACTTTTACATGTAAAATGACTAAAAATGATAATTGGGATTAGGGTAGTTGGGGGTATAAAAGTAATTTCAGTTTTAAGGGCTTCAAAAGTTACAAAAAGTCACGTTCCCGTGACTTTTCAAAATGTTCATTTTCCTTCTTTTTGAAAAGTTGCTTTTAAAAGATCTTTTCCCTTAGCGAAACACCTTTTAGTTTTTTTTTGACTTTTAGAAAAAGATAAAGGCTAAAAGTTGTTTTAAATGATAAAATAAACACTCCAAAAAGGAAAAAGTACTGTTGAAAATGGGGCCGTTGACCAGAATGACGATAAGTTTGAATGCAGCAAGTTTACGTTTGACTCCATTATCCGGTGTTCTAACAGGAAACAAACGTCTCTCCAGTTACAGACATGGAATGTATGAAGAAGATGGGTGAAATAACTCACCATAGAATCAAGACCAATGGAATCTGGATGCACGTTGCAGAAAAAGGCGAAGGACCAGTAGTCCTCCTCCTCCATGGCTTCCCGGAGTTCTGGTTTTCATGGCGCCATCAGATCACTTATTTAACTAACCACGGTTACCGCGTGCTCGTACCTGACCTCCGCGGCTATGGCGATTCCGACGCTCCGCCCTCTCCCTCTTCCTACACCGTCTTCCAGATCGTCGCTGACCTCATCGGCGTACTAGACCACTTCAATCAACAACAGGTATGTGTGCTTTAATGGCGATGAAGCTTTATTTAGCGTTTTAGGGCTGATTTAGTGTAAGTATGAATATCAGGTGTTTGTGGTGGGACACGATTGGGGCGCACACGCCGCCTGGCATCTTGGCCTTTTCCGGCCAGATCGGGTGAAAGGAATCGTTGCTCTCAGTGTTGTGTTCTCTGCTAGATCTCCAGACATCAGTCCGATTCAATCGTTGACCAAATCATTCGGAGATAGTTTCTATATGACCCAATTCCAGGTTAACTTCTTCCCCTCACTCTGTGTTAAACATATGGAGATGAATTTTAATTTTATAAAGTTTGAGAAATTAATACAGGAATCAGGAAGAGCAGAGAGGGCTTTTGCGAAATACGATTGCTTGACTCTAATGAAGAAGTTTTTGCTGATCAACCATGGTGATGTACTGGTAGCGCCTCCTGGAATGGAGATTATCGATCACATGGAAACTCCTTCATTGCCTCCATGGATTACAGAAGATGAGCTTCAAGTGTATGCAGATAAGTTTCAGGAGACTGGATTCACAGGAGGTTTAAATTACTATCGTGCTATAGATCTGTAAGACATAAAACACAGATATTTGATTTGATTTGATTAAATTCCCTTCCTTTTTTTGTTCTTTGTAATGGTATGAATTGATTTGCAGGAATTGGGAGCTGCAAGCGCCATGGCAAGGGGCTAAGATAAGAGTTCCATCGAAGCTGATTGTTGGGGACAAAGATATTGGATATGAAAGTTGGAAAAAAGCATACGTCCATGGAAATGTTATGAAAGAATTGATTCCTGGTGTTGAAGTTGTGATTATGGAAGGCCACCATTTTATTCAACTAGAGAAACATCAAGAGGTTTCTGATCACATCTTATCTTTCCTTCACAAACTTGCATAAGTTAGGGTTCTAGTGTCTCATTCTCATACACCCAATGAAAATATTTGTTGGACTTTTCTTTCTCCAATTTTTTGTTTTTATTTCACGAACACATTGTAAATTTTGAAGTAATCAAAAAAGTTCAACAGACGTGAAGTAGGAACTCACACATTTGAAGATACACATGTTTCATAATTACCAAAATAAATTTTAATAAATTGATCGATAAATTTATTTATTCGAGTTTTTTATAAATAAAAATGTCAAAACTGGGTAATAATTTAGGGGTGAGCATGGGCCGGGTTGGATCAGTTTTAGGGTAAAACCGAACCCAAAACTGAAATGTCGGTTTTCAAAAAACTAGAACCCAACCTAAACCAAAACCGATGGGTTCGGTTTCTCGGTTCCTGGTTTGATTTCGGGTTCGGTTTCGGGTTCAAGGAGTTTGGATATCTTTGAGCCAAGTCAAGCATGAAACAATATTTTGATTTATTTTGAGAAGAAAAAACTTTCAATGTGTTCAACCCTAAAGAAATTAAGGTGATGGTGGGCCGATATGAAGAAAGTTAAGTGGAATTGGGTTGAGGCTCAAGGTGGAGAGTTAAATTAAAAATCATAGTTGAACTCTGACACCCGTTATGATTGATTCGTCTATTGCATCTTTTGAAAACAGTCAAGTCAAGGAGTAAGCCCATCGATGTTCGATCATACCCTTGTGTGTGGGTTTTGATCTCTTTGTGATATATACGTTGAAACTCACCCTATAAAAGATAAACAAGTAGACTTGATGTTTGTTGGTGAAGAGTCTTCGACTTATCTAGAGGCAACAAGGATCGAGAGTGGCTGGAAGTGATGAAAAGTGAACTGGATTAAATCAAAAAAAAAAAAAAATACATACATTGGCCCATTGGGTTGAAATGGATATTTAAACTAAAAAAGGATGTAGACAATAAGGTAACAAAACACAAATCATGGTTCATCGCGAAGGGATATGTGCAACAAAAGGGGATTGATTTCGATAAAGTTTTGGTGCCTATGACACGATTGGAGACGATTCGAGTGCTTCTACCTCTTGCAATAATGGGAAGAGGGAAAGTTCACCATCTCGACATGAAATTAGGGTTTTTAAACAATGATTTAGAAGAGCATGTATATGTTTCACGACCTGAAGAGTTTATTGTTGTAGGGAAGGAACATCTAGTTCACCATTTAAATAAAGCGCTCTAAGGGCTACGTCAAACCCCAAGCGCATGGAATGTCAAGCTCGACAAAACACTCGAGGAGTTAGGTTTCAGAGGTGCCCTCAAGAACAAGACGTGTACCGAATTCAAAACCAAAAAAGCGATACTAATGTTTGGTGTGTATGTAGATGACTTAATCGTAACTGAGTTTAGAAAATAAATGTAGAAAATATGTGATACGAGTGATTTGGGGATATTGACATGCTATCTTGGAATAAAGGTGAAAGAGAGTAAAGACGGCTTTGTATTCAGTCAAGCAGGATAAGCAATTAATTACTGACAACAACAAGAATAGTAGACTACAACGATGCAAATTATCCAATGGAACCAAAATTGAATTTAACGAAGAGTGAAGCTGAAGTGACAATGAATGCTCCTAAATTCCAAAGTCCCATTGGACCTTATGATACTTGATGCACACAAGGTAGACCTTGGTTACTTGGTTAAAGTCGTCAGTCGAATATAACTCTTTCATATGAATTTCGTTTAAGTTGAATTTTTTTTTATATTGTGTTCTTTGTAACAAGAGCTTTATGTGGACATATCACACTCCAAATTTAGATGTCGGGAAGTATACTTTTTTAGCTCTAAAATAGACTACTTGGTGAAAAATATATAAAAAAATAAATTTCGCATATGAAATTTATTTGAGCTTATTTTTTTTGGTAAGAAAGGCTTGCTATGGACATATTACACACTCAATTTGGATGTCAAAAAGTCATACTTTTAACTCTATATCAGGTTATTTAGTGAAAATTATGAAAAAAAACTTCATAACGACCTAGATAACAATCATCATTCTCCCAAAGGGGCTTACAAAAATCTCAAAAATAAATAAATAAATAAACAAATAAACATTTTCGAATGCCACCTAGATTTTTGTAATGGTGGCTTGTGAAAATTGTGGTCATTTTTCATTTTTGTGGAAAAACCTTGCAAATAAAATATAGTATTTTCTCTTATTAATAACTACCACTAAATATTTAATTATAATTAGAAATTTAAAAAAAAATATATCAAATCAAAGTAAAAAATTTCACAGATCACATCATTAACAAATAATGTAGTTTCAATGGTCGTGTAAAAAAAATTAAGACAATACAAAGAAAAATAGATCCCACACATACCCTACACCCAGACCCACCCACCACATCTTGGCCCCTTGGTGCATATGTGGTCCTTCTTAGGTCAAGTACTTAAGACAATACAAAGATCCTTATTAACATTGACTTCTAAACTCATAATCGAGTGTTGTTAATTAGTTGAGTCAAATGGAAATAATTTAGATGCTATTTGTTTTTTTAAATCAAAATGTCTGCGGTCTGCGGACCACATCTGCAAGCCTCTGCGGCAGAAAAGGTGGACCAAATGTCTGCAGTCTGCAATAAGAAGACTGTTTGTTTTTAACGTCTGTAGCTGTTGAAATAAATTGATTTTTCAAACTTAATTTCATATCATAAACATTAAAAATATATTTTCAGCAAAAAAAAAGAAAAAAAAATGCACGGTGGCCCATGTTTTTTTTTGTTTAGGTTAAAATGGGGTCTGAAGACTTTTGAAGACAGTGGTCCATGTCTGCGCCAGGAAGACCTCGTGCAGACGTTTTTTGATCTGCACACTTCCAAAAAATAAACACTCTGCGAGGGCATATGTCTGCGCGGCGCAGACAAAAGTGGTTGCGCAGATCTTCACCAAAAAAACAAACATCCCCTTCCAGGAGTATGCCTATATAAAGGGAATGATTTAAAGGTGATCTAATCATATCCATCCGTTTTTTTTCCTAGAGAGAGAAAGTGAAAGATTCGCAACAATGGTGGTGGACTTTGTCGAGCATGCATGCATGCAAGTTCTTGAGTAAAAAGTACGTGGAAAACTATGTGTTTGCCCATTTCTTATATTTTAAGTAAATAAAAAATAAATACATGAAAAAATGAAAAAGAAGAAAAGGGTAAAACTAAAACATCTTCACGTTCGAATGGACCAAATCCATAATAAGAGTAGAACAAAAGGACCATATCTGCATTTTTAAAAATCTACTGCATTATACGAACTATATTAGCAAAGGACCAAATTTTCAATCTTCTCTAATACTATAAAGGAAGTAAAATCACATACGTGTTTGAAAATGGGGGCGTTGACAAGAATCACAATAAGTTTGAATACAGCAAGTTTTACGTTAGACTTTCATAATCCAGTGTTCTAACATCTCTCACAGACATGGAAATGGAATGGATGAAGAAGATGGGTGAAATAACTCACCATACAATCAAAACCAACGGAATATCGATGCATGTTGCAGAAAAAGGCGACGGACCTGTAGTGCTCCTCCTCCATGGCTTCCCGGAGCTCTGGTTTTCATGGCGTCATCAGATCACTCACTTAAGTAACCATGGTTACCGTGTCCTCGCACCTGACCTCCGCGGCTATGGCGATTCCGACTCCCCATCCTCTCCCTCTTCCTACACCTTCTTCCACATAGTCGGTGATCTCATCGGCCTTCTAGATCACTTCAATCAACAACAGGTATGTCGTATGTGGCTTTAATGGCGATGAAGCTTTAATCAACGTTAGGGTTGATTTTGTGTAAGTATGAATATCAGGTGTTTGTGGTGGGACACGATTGGGGCGCAACCGCCGCCTGGCATCTGAGTCTTTTCCGGCCAGATAGAGTCAAAGGAATCGTTTCTCTCGGTATTCCATTTTTTCCAAGATACCCGATCAATCCAACTCACTTATTCACCAAATCGTTTGGAGACGATTTCTACATCTCTCAATTCCAGGTTCTTCTTCTTCTTCTTCTTTTTTTTTTTTTTTCTGTGGAAATTTTTTATAAAGTTCAGGAAATTGATACAGGAATTAGGAAGAGCCGAGAGGGCTTTTGCGACATACGATTGTTTGACTGTAATTAAGAAGTTTTTGCTTATCAACGTTGGCGATGTACTGGTAGCACCTCCTGGAATGGAGATTATCGATCACCTGCAAATTCCTTCTTCGTTACCTCCATGGATTACTGAAGATGAGCTTCAAGTGTACGCAGATAAGTTTCAGGAGACTGGATTCACTGGAGCTTTAAATCACTATCGTGCCATGGATCTGTAAGACAGAAAACGTAGATATTCGATTTGATTTCTACTTTTTTGTAACAGTAATCGTATGAATTGATTTGAAGGACGTGGGAACTGGAAGCGCCATGGCAAGGGGCAAAGATCAAAGTTCCATCGAAGCTGATTATTGGAGACGAAGATATTGGATTTCAAAGCTGGACGAAGGAATATGTTGAGGGAGATGTTATGAAAGAATTGATTCCTGGTGTTGAAGTTGTGATGATGGAAGGCCACCATTTTATTCAACAAGAGAAACATCAAGAGGTTTCTGATCACATCTTATCGTTCCTACACAAACTTGCATGAGTTTGGGTTCTAGGATCTTTATAGTATACAGAGAGTATTACTCCCTACCACTAAAAAAGAGTATCAAAGCATAATATAATAAATATATAATAAATAATAAATAAGCTCATGGACTCCACTTATTATTTATGTATTAATTAAGAAATTGAAATTTTCGTTAATTCTTATTATTATCCGGGCCTAATGTCATATCGCGCAATTAACTATTGGTTTATGTTTTAAAACGTTCTTAAAATTTTCTTGTTATTTTCATTTTATTTGCATTCTAACTTCTAAGGGAATGAAGTCCGGTTTAATGTTTTAAAAAGTCATTTTGGTAAAATTCAAGGTTTCATCAGATGAAACCCAGCCTCTTCCTAGTCATCAATGATATATGCCACCATAATGGAGTTTGCTATGTCATACTTCCATGTGCCACTAAGGATTTACATAATTAAACCTTATTTAAAAAGCTTCGGATGAATAAATATCAATTCTCGTCTTTCTCCTTACTACAAAACCATTTTGCTCTACCTTCGTCTAGTTTTGTCTATAATGTTGTGTATATGATGGTTGATGTTAACTTTCAAGGTATTTTTTCAAGATATCTATGTTTAATGTACACTAATGACATACATCATTTGTTTGAATATATCGATTCTACGGGGATGGACAAGAAAGAATTATATGCTTTTTTGGAAAGATATACTGTTAGGAGATGTCTGAAGGTGTATTATTGTTCACTCGAAGATAATTTTTCAAAAGGTTAGAACTTTGAAGTAATAGATTTTGACTACGCTGAGTTCATTGATGTTGGTTACAATTGTGGGTGTGTACTAGATATGTGCATAGGTCATCTTGGGGCTAATGTGAATGAGTGGCTACATGAAGATATTCGTTAGGGAGGAGGGAGTCATTCCCTCCTAACCCACTGAACCCACTGTCACATCAATTTTTGTCTTTTTTCTTTTCATCTTTTCCAACCCACAACACACGGAAATTCTATCTTTCTCAACCCACTCAACCCACTCAATTAAAAAAATACAAAACAACTAAGGTACAAGTTTTAAAACACATGGTACAAGAGAAAATGAGAGAGATGATGAAGTGGGTTATTGAAACCAATTAAACAACCCGCTGAAGAAGGAGTGGTATCAGCGGTAACTCTATTGCTAATTAAGATTTTACCTTGATTGTTTTGTATTTTTTTAATTGAATGGGTTGAGTGAGTTGAAAAAGATAGGGTTTTCGTGTGTTGTGAATTGTGAAAGATGAAGAAAAATGAAAGAGAAAAACTGATGTGACAGTGGGTTCAATAGGTTGGGAGGGAACGACCCCCTCCTCCCTTAGGACCATCACTTAAATGTTAGAGATGTGCAAGAAGATTTAGGTCAAAATTCGGATTTTCCAGAAGATGATGTTGAAAATTTGGATTGTGAGGTTTCCTTAATGATGTGATTCATATGAACAAGACTAGGAATGATCCTTTCCTCAGTAAACTTTATGTAAACTTTACAATAAGGAGAATCCAATCCTAAAAAAGTACTTAAGGATGAGTGAAAAACATTCATTGCAAATTAAATCTCTTACTAGTGATCATAATTCTGTTATAAATTTTAAGTTAGGATCAATTGTTAATTATGATTGGATTGGTAGCCATAAGCCATTAGACACTTGAATTCATACACAAACAGAAAATGAGTATTAGGCAAAGGAAGAAGTGAAAAAGAAATTTGTAATAAAGGTTAGTATGGCATAGTGTAGGAGGGACACAACAATTTATCTAAAATACATCATGTATCATGTCAATTAACCTTATATTTTTTTATTTTAAGCATATATATAATTATTACTAAAATATTTTATTATAATTATATTTTTTTTTAAGTAACATATCAAATCAAAATAATAATTTTCATAGACCACATCAATTAACAAATAATATAGTTTCAACTACAACCATAAATAAGTTAGTTTTTTCTATGGTTAATGACTTAAACAAGTAAAATACTTTATTTTGATGTTCATATTTAGCTAACAATATTTTTTTTATACATATTTTACCATTGAAGTTGTTTCAAATGTATCAAAAAAGATAATATTATATGATGTTATAAATAATATTATATTTTCTTAAATATGCCAAAACAATTTCAATGATCAAATATATATAAAAGAATGATCTCCCACATCCACAACCATCCCTACCCATCACTACCTTGCCCCATGTTGCATATCGAAATACCCTCATCTCTTCTTATGCCAAGTACTTAATACAATACAAAGATATTTATTAATGTTGACTTTTAAACTCAAAATCGTTTCTACCGAGTGTAGTTGATTGAGCCAAATAGAAATAATTTATAGGAGTATGCCTATATAAAGGGATTGACTCGAAGGTTGTCTCATATTATCGTTAAAGGAAACATGACGACAAGCATTCTTGGATGGTGGTTCGTACCAATGATCATGGGTGTGGTCATGGTGTTGCTGGAGGGTCGACGATGAAGCTTTATAAGAAATTGTGTCATTTGGTTTCGATTGAAAGTACACTGATAGAAGTGAAAGATTCATAGCAATGGTGGTGGGCTTTCTCGAGCTACATGCGAGTTCTTGAATAGAAATTACATGAAAAACCGTGTGTTTGACTGTTTCTTATTTCTAAAATAACCAAATAAATAAATAAATAAATGGAAAAAAAGAAATGAGTAAAACGGATAGAATAGACCAAATCTATAATAAAAGTAAACCAAAAGGACCATATCGATAATTTTTAAAACCGTTTGGACAGAACCAAATATATTAGCAAAATATATTAGCAAACTAGGACCAAATTTACAATCTTCTCTGATATAAAAGAAGTAAAATCACATACGTGTTTGAAAGAGGGGCCGTTGACCAGAATCACAATAAGTTTGAATGCAGCAAGTTTTAATTTTGACTTTCAAAATCCAGTGTTCTAACAGGAAACAAACGTCTCTCCAGTTACAGACATGGAAATGGAATGGATGAAGAAGATGGGTGAAATAACTCACCATACAATCAAAACCAACGGAATATCGATACATGTTGCAGAAAAAGGCCAAGGACCAGTAGTCCTCCTCCTCCATGGCTTCCCGGAGCTCTGGTTTTCATGGCACCATCAGATCACTCACTTAACTAACCAAGGTTACCGTGTCCTAGCACTTGACCTCCGCGGCTATGGCGATTCCGACTCCCCACCCTCTCCCTCTTCCTACACCTTCTTCCACATAGTCGGTGATCTCATCGGCGTTCTAGATCACTTCAATCAACAACAGGTATGTCATATGTGTGCTTTAATGGCGATGAAGCTTTAATTAGCATTAGGGTTGATTTTGTGTACGCACGAATATCAGGTGTTTGTGGTGGGACACGATTGGGGCGCACACGCCGCCTGGCATCTGAGTCTTTTCCGGCCAGATCGAGTCAAAGGAATCGTTGCTCTCGGTATTCCGTTGTTTCCTAGATCCCCAATCAGTCCAACTCAGTTATTCACCAAATCGTTTGGAGATAATTTATACATCTCTCAATTCCAGGTTCTTCTTCTCTTTCTTCTTCTTCTTTCTCTCACTCTGTTTACATGGAGATGAGTTTCATAAAGTTTAGGAAATTAATACAGGAATCAGGAAGAGCAGAGAGGGCTTTTGCGAAATACGATTGCTTGACGGTAATCAAGAAGTTTTTGCTGATCAACCATGGCGATGTACCGGTAGCACCTCCTGGAATTGAGATTATCGATCACATGGAAACTCCTTCATTGCCTCCATGGATTACTGAAGACGAGCTTCAAGCGTATGCAGATAAGTTTCAGGAGACTGGATTCACAGGAGGTTTGAATTACTATCGTGCTATGGATCTGTAAGACTGAAAACGCAGATATTCGATTTGATTTTTATGATTTGATTTCTGCTTTTTTGTAATTGTATGGATTTTGATTTGAAGGACGTGGGAGCTAGAAGCGCCATGGCAAGGGGCAAAGATAAAAGTTCCATCGAAGCTGATTATTGGAGACGAAGATATTGGATTTGAAAGCTGGACGAAGGAATTTGTGGAGAGTGATGTTATGAAAGAATTGATTCCTGATATTGAAGTTGTGATGATCAAAGGCCACCATTTTATTCATCAAGAGAAACCTCAACAAGTTTCTGATCACATCTTATCTTTTCTTCACAAACTTGCATAAGACTATATATGATCTACCCTTATTTATTTATAAGAAGACAAAATTGCAAGTTGGTCCCTGTGGTATGTCAAAAATTGGATGTTTGGTCCAAAAAGTTTTGGGGTTGCACCAGTAGGTTTGATTTGTTGTGGAATTGGTCCAAAGGCTTAACAGCCGTTTGTGCCCTCCGTTTGTGTGAGGGTATTTCTGTCAATTCACACCCCTTCTTTTGATCCCTCACCACTGTACCTTCCAGTCGAGACAGAAGAGGCGCCCTTAAGCCGCCATTGCTGCTTTCGTCTTCTCCTCTGTGAAATAGTGAAGTACCGGAGATGCTTCTCCCAGCCAACGACCGATCGCCTCCACCTCCCCTCCCCTCCCCGTGGCTGCCTGACCACCAAACACAGCCTCCACTGGCGCCAGTCACTACTATCGTGCCCTTCGTTTTCCCCATCGCACCTCACGACTGGAGTAGAAGAAGAATGAGTCGTCGACTACCACCTCCTAACACCCCTCGTTGCCTCCTCCTTTCCCTTCCTCTTCTTCGGCCTAAGTCGAATCCCGGAGGCCATCACCGATTGCGAATCAATCGACAAAAAATCAGAAGCCATCAGACCCCCTTCCTTTAGCCAGAAGAACGATCGAACCTTCGCTGACTTCGTGTGCTTTCTTCTTGACTGCCTTCGGTTCATTCCCGTTCCAATCTCCTCTTCCTCCTAATCGATTCAACTGCATCAAAGAGGGCTTTTACTTGAATCGGATCTGATATGTCGGCTTTAAAAGAAACAGCTTGTGGGGATTCAGATTGAGATTTGGAATTAATTTCTGAAACGACTAGATCCGCTTTAGAGGAATTAGAAGTGTAATTGACGACGAGTTTTGCTCCAAGGGATGCTAGGTGGAGGGAGATGGCTTTGCTGATACCGCGAGAGCCGCCGGTGACGATTGCAACCCGGTCCTGCAGTTGGAGGGGCTGAGATTGGGTGGTTTTCGGTGGTGAGACTGTGGTGATTTTACTAGCCATAGGTGTTGTTGAGTCTTGAAGTTTGAGTGGAGAATTGGAAGTTGGACAGAAATACTCTCACACAAACGGAGGACACAAACGGCTGTTAAGCCTTTGGACCAATTCCACAACAAATTAAACCTTTTGGACCACCGGTGCAAACCCAAAACTTTTTGGACCAAACATCCAATTTTTGACATACCACATGGACCAAACTTACAATTTTGTCTTATAAGAATGATTTTGCCTCCTTCTCTTATTTATTCGATTGTTTTTTTTTCATAATTTTGAGATATATTTATTTTCTACTTTAACATTTACTTCATTTTTCATTTCCAATATATGTTTAATTTAGTTTCCATAAATTAAACCTAAACTATTAATTTTAAATTTTAAATTTCAATTTCAATTCAAATAAATTTATAATTTAAACCTTTGTATTTAACATTTTGTTATAATTAACCCGTTTAGTATATGGATTTGACAACTAAACACATGATTTTAATTTATTTATTTTTTACATGTTTTTTTCTCATAATTTTCACTTATTTTAGATTTCCTATTCAAATAAATTTCTCATTTAATCATTCCTATTTAAA
The DNA here is from genome assembly GCF_052849685.1 of Lactuca virosa. Classification (NCBI taxonomy): domain Eukaryota; kingdom Viridiplantae; phylum Streptophyta; class Magnoliopsida; order Asterales; family Asteraceae; genus Lactuca; species Lactuca virosa. Next base: position 163,807,118 of record NC_136428.1, read on the forward strand.
AGTTTGATTTAATCAATCCGTATAATATACGGGTCTCACAACTAGTTTGTTAAGAAACACAAATTTTCGTTATTTATTACTATCCACCATAAAATGTCTAATTCATAATAAGGAAACGAATTAACTTATTCAAAATTGTCGATCATAAAACAAACAAATAGTTGGATTAAAGAAAAATCTATATGATGAATTATTCAAATTGTATGTAATTCATTATTGGAGCATCAAACAATCAAAATGGATTAATCTTTCAAATTGTTGGAAGACAATTAAAGTACAAAACAAGTTAACTATGAAGTCTTTTGCTTTTTTTTTTTGAAGTACATTTATTAATTAGTTATCAATAAACAACAATAAATACTTGCTTCCTACTAAATATTTTCGTGTACAACAAATGTTATTATACATGTTAAAATGGTTAGGTCTTAGGTGGTCTTGGTAATGTGAGCATATTGAGAATATTTTCGTATACAACAAATGTTAGTGAAGCAGAAGGAAGATTTTTGAGAAGATTTGCTGTGATGCCTTTGTAGAAACCACGTACACCCTCTACCCTACAACCCAACAGAAATTCTGTTATTTTCAAACGTAATTAGAGACACTATAATATAATATATAACATAACATAACATAACATAACATAACATAACACGTGTATTACACTCACTTAGCAGTTTTCTTCATGACATGCCAGCTGTCCACATATCTTGGAATTCCATCTATACCTGGTCTTTGCTAAAATTTTAAACGATTTAAAAAAAAAAAAAAGTTCAGATATATATAAAATTCGAGAAATGATGTAGTTAAAATCTCGTTTACCTGCAAGCGAGAACGAATGACCTGAAAAACGTGACACCATTTAAAAAGATGAGAATTAATTAATTAAAAAAAAAAGTTACAAGTTTTAATTAGTTTGTATAATTGGATATTTAGAAAACCTGAAATGGATACGTGACAAGGATCGCAGCCAGTTTTGAAGAAGCTCCTAAAGTTGCATAATCAATTGTTGTCTAGAAAAAAAATATCCACTTAGATTATATTTTAATAAAAACAAATTTTCATTTTAAATCTTCGATGTTGTATATATATATATATATATTCGTGTTAATATTTAGTATGAATAATCAAACTTACCAATAAATCAGCACTATTGGAAATCAACACGCTTTGGTCAAACCTAAAGTTGACTAGAACTTTACGAAGCTCCTCATATGCAGTAAACTGAATAGCCCCATGAGTCACTTGCTGTATATATTCATTAATCAATATCAGGTATCAATTTGTGTTTGAATATTCATGAAATGTGATGATGTTCTTAAATGGAACTTCAAATATAAATAATAAATTGAAATTAATACCAAATCTAACCAGAATAAGACCAGGTGCAAGCCCTTTGTATAACGCCTTCCACCCTTCATCTTTCACTACGGTTTTTAAAGCATCTGAAATCATACAGAAGATTAGTTAATCAAATAAATGTAAATTTTAAGTTTTTAATTTAAGATTCAGAACACACCATGGAAACCAGAATATGGTCGATTAAGATGTTGAGGAGTCTGAAGTTGTAATCTTGTTTTCACAAGCCAAATGGGATTGGTTAAAAAACATACCTGAAACAATATGATAATTTTTATCATAATCAAGGTAATATATATATATATATATATATATATATATATATATATATATATATATATATATATATATATATATAAAAATGAGATAAAACAATGGAAGAACAAACATACTCACCAAACCTCCGGCTTCTGCAGCTGAAGCAAGATGAAGACCTGGGGTTAGTTCATCTCTATTCTTCAGATACCTTTGTTTAGCTTTGCTATAGCTATAAAAAAAGGATAAGATTGTTTCAATTTCATATAAGCAACCCCATTAAAGTTGAGAAAATTGTCATAAGGAATCACTTACAAGTAGAAGTATAAACCCCAAGAGATAGTTGAGCCAAGAACAGCAGGATAAAAGCCACCATAGAGTCCTCTGAGACCCTGAAAAGGATCATATCAAGTAGTTCAATCCAAAAATTTATGTTCTAAAAGGTAATTAAACTTCTCTATTCAATCCTAGAATACGAACATCGTGATTTCAATTGGATTCAGTAGCTTTAGGCACATACATTTGGTGTACTTGAGCTATAAAAGCGTCACTTACTCTACGCGAAAATCCAGAGAAATTGCAATTAAGCATCAATTAAGTTTAGGAAGTAACCTCTGATCGAGCAATGGTGAAGAGAGCCTGACGAGTGTTCTTGTAGCTCGGGAGATGAGGGTTTTGACCATCATTAACTGTTAAAAATCGAGTAGAAGGTAGAAAGAAGAGCAGTATTAGGTTTTCTTATTTATGACAAATTTAGTAGATTGATACTAACGCACCTTGGAATCTGGTACGAACGACGTCCAGGGGATGCGAAAACGTGACGGTAGTGAATCCGGCGACGGATCCGGCGGCGGCGTTCTCCCACTGCCAGTGTGCCGCCTGAGCGGCGGCCATCTTTACCTTTTCCGATGACGGTTGCTTCAGTAGTGTTCCTTGTGAGAAGAAAAAAAAAAAAAAAAAGGCAGTTTGGTTGGCAATCTCGGTCTCCAGAAACATGTACTTGTAAGTTGCAAGTTGCAATTTCAAAACATATTTAAACCAATGTTTTAAAATTTGGTTGTTTTATTAGCTGAACCCGTATGCCGATTGGTTTTCGGTTTAATCGGTTCGGTTGCTGATTTATGTTTATGAATTCTAGATAACTTTATCAATCAAGTTATTCAAGTTTTTCTAAAAATTGATTGTTTTTGTTAATAGACGAAATGAAATCTAACGATTTAAGTTTAATAAATTGATTCAAACTTTTTTTTTTTACTATTTCTATCATACTGGTTCAACCCGGTTTTTGAAGAAACCGTCCGATTCAATACGATCTAGAACTTAGCATAAATCGGTCATTGTTGAACCGCTATACTCCCCAGTCTGATCGGTTTTCAAAACACTAATTTAAACTAGGTTTATACACGTGCGTTGTATATGATTAATAAAAAAAAATAGAAAAACGGTCTAAAAGGGTAATATAGTTCTCATTTTATACACACTTGGTCCTTTTTTTTTTTTGAAATCGCTTACTATAGACAAAAATAGAAAAACGGTCTAGAAGGGTAATATAGGTTAAGGTTCCAGTTTGTACACATTTAGTCATTAATATTTTTTTTTGTTGCAAAATAAGTCAGTATTGTTTTTGTACACATTCAGTCCTTATGATCGTTTTTTTTTAGATTTTGCTCATGTGACATCCTACGTGGGACAATCATTAATGATGTGTTTTCATATGTGCTCATCCTTCATTTATATCAGTAACCTACCTAATTCATGAATCAGTCAAATAATGTTGGTGTCATACTCTTCTCAAAAAAGAAGATGTCTTCGACTTCAGCTTCATCTATGTGCACAGCAGGCAACAATATTCTTTGTGATTGCTTTCTCCAAATTCGAATTTGCACTTCCAAGATAATATAACACACTGAAAAAAAAAAGTTTAGAGTCTTTCCTAATTTCTTGGTATGCCGATTTTAACCATTTTTCAACAAATGAGTTTTTTTGTTCTTTTCAAATTGACCTTCTTTCTTACCTGCTTAAAATTTGTTTTTTGATACCGAAGAAACCAAGTAAAAAGTCCACAGTTTGGCAATAGGTTGATGTAAATGTCAAATTGACCCTGAATTTTAAAGATGTTTGTAACTATTAAAGAGGAGGCTTCCTGTCTTAACCACCTTGAATCACATAATACTAAAACCGTAGAACGATTAGGGTTTTCTCACGAGAACTAAGGACACGTGTCACGAACTTGTATTAATTTATTAATCACTAATATATTAACAAACTGCATCCCCTATAAACTCTCATGTAAATAATTGCTTAAGTATGTCCTTGCATGTAACCCAAAAGGACTATGCTATTAATAGTAATATTACCAAATATTATGATTGTTGACGCTATTTCCAACAATTGAAATCATTATGACTAATGTATTTTTTCACCTGATGTAATGTAGTTAGCATTGCTATTGAATGAAGCTTGTATTAGTGTTAAATATAGTTGGTATTGTACTATAATAGTTGAGATTTCTTAGGAGGATTAGATTTCTTCATTCCTGCTTCAGTTTTTTGCAACAAGTTGTGGAGTTGCATCAATGTCGTTTCTGTGTTGTTCAAATGATAAGTCAGAATTAACTGATCAGAACAACTAGCAAAGAGTGGAGAACCATAACAATGGGTAGCTCTTTATCAAAATTCACATTTAGCTTCTTAAATATTTCCACATATCTCTGCATTTTCTGCACATAAGCACACATGGATTCTCCTTCCTTTATCTTACACGCCATTAGAGCTTTGACGACCTCCTAGCGTTCTCGCTTAGCTTTATTGTGAAACATTTCATTAAGAGCTTGATTCATCTCGTATGGCTAATAATCCTCATAGGACTTTTGCAAATTTGAGGTCATAGTAGCGATCATGATGCAAGCAACTTTCGTAGCATCGTCGACATGTTTAACATTAACATCTGTTTCTTTTGGAGTTAGCGGTTTCCATGTCGATCTTTTGAATATGATTATCGAGAACATACTCTTTGTTCTCATACCAAAGATTCATCTTCAAGTTGCGCTCCTTCCATGTAGTTTGGACCCGTGAGCTTTTCTTTGGACAAAATCTAAAATAGAGTGAAATTTAGACTTGGAGGGTTGGGAGGAGGAAGAGGAAGATCACCATATCCAGGCATCTGTTATATCAGAGAAAGTTTTTAGTTAGCTGATTTTAACCCTTAATATTTTACCCCAGATTTAATATTTAAGACTAGGATCCATATTTTCAATTCGAACTTTGAAGAGGGATGTCGCAATCAAATTGCAAATCTATTTTAGGTAAGTAAGACTTTTTCACCAATTCCACTCTCTATGAAACTCCTATACCTTTTGAGATTCATTGAATCCTATCAATGACATGTTTAATCTCAGATTATGCTCTTAATTTTGTGACTGAGATGCCGATGATCATAAACGAGATGTGAATAACCATGCAAACCCGCGTGACACCCTCGATGTCTTTTATGATCTCACATTGATGTGTCGGTTAACCACACACTTCATCACCAATCATAAACTCGAGTTTATACCATCATTCAACTTTATAATCCCAAATTAGTATTTCGGTTAACCACACACGCTCCATTAAGGACTCATAAAGAAACGATGTGCATTTTTATGGATTAGCATATAATTTCACATTTTTCCTAAGTAACTAGAGTGAGATTTTAATGTATGTTCTAGTACTTATATGCTATACTTTTAACGTGATTAATGTCCTATCATAACCCTTTCGGCTAACGACAATCCACTACATTAAGAAGCGATAATTATCGTTTCCTTATATCTCTCTTATAGCATGGCTTCATGAATACAGATAAAATTTTGCTTTTAAAATTCATTTAATTCAATCATGTAATTCATAAGATCCCAAAATGTTATCTGTATTTTTGGGATGTTACATGATTGTTTCAACAATATATATATATATATATATATATATATATATATATATATATATATATATATGTTTTTTTCTCATTATAGCTACATATTGTTGAAAAAATCATGTAACATCCCAAAAATACAGATAAAATTTTGCTTTTAAAATTCATTTAATTCATAAGAAACTGATACCAAGTATTCAAAGATTCATATTGTAACATGTTATCAGAGTACAAATCCCAAAATCACTAGGTACAGAAAAACATAGAGTGATGCGGTACGATCAGGCCGGACCCTTCCCCCTCGAACTGGAAGTACCTGAAACATAAACTGAAAACTGTAAGCACAAAGCTTAGTGAGTTCCCCTAAAAACACCACATACTAAACAAACATACTGCCAAGCATATCTGGGTGTCGGCCTGCCCTTTCGGTCTATTTCAACCGGATACTGCCAAACATATTTGGGTGTTAGCCTACCCCTTCGGTCTATTTCAGCCGAATACTACCAAACATATCTGGGTGCTGGCCTACCCATTCGGTCTATCTCAACTGGATACTATCAAGCATATCTGGGTGCTTACAATCCCCTTCGGTCTATTTCAACTGGATACCGGGTCTATTTCACCCCTTACTACTACCACATAATATCATAACATAAATCACAAAGTCATCAACCAAATACAGGCATATCTGACAATTGTCACAAATACAATCATCATAATACAACATAAACTAGTGGGCCGACCTTGGTGCCTTCAACCCACGAATACTGGGAAGGAAGACTCACCTTAGACTGTGGGTATTAAATTGTACTTAGCGGATGACTCGTGAACTCCTCTCCTTATCGCACAAGCACAAAACCCTAATTAGAAATTAGGTCACAATCTAACCCGAAGGTCCAAAACCCTAATACTTGACTCAAGGTGAAAAGGCTCCTTTACCTTTGCCTTATTGGATCCTTATCTCCGGGGCCCAAATCCACAAAAATCCAAAAGGCATCCAATCCCACCATAGGGCCTCTAAGGCCCAATATGGCCCACGGACCCCAAACATGGCCTTAGGCCCAAAATAACTTGTTACACTCAGGTGGGCCCCGAGGTCCAACTTACTCAAGTCTAAATCCCAACACCAAACGAGCCCAAAATCTTCTAAGCCCACTGATTGTGTACGCATGACATACTTGGCACGTACGCGCAACGTACGTTGGTGTTGACTAGGGGTCGAGGCGCTGACCTAGTACGCAAAGCGTGCACTTGAGTACGCACGACGTACTGGTCTGCCAACCCACTCTCACTTCCATGACTTAATCCTTTAATACATAATGTCCAAAACTTAGATCCAGACCCCTAGAAACTTCCTAAACCATAAAGTTGCAAAATTTATGCTTTTGCATGCAAGGATGGGGCCCAAAACATAAATCAAGTCCATAAACACACTTGAATGATTCCTAACACTTGCATGGTTGGTGCTTAACCATCAAGATCTGATTTTTATGACTCAAAACACCTCCAAGAGCTCAAAAGGACAACTCATATGGTATGAAGTTCCTTAACTCCAAGAATCCAAAACATGGGACCGAAAGATGACATTTTCCACCCTAAAACTAGATCTAAGCATGCGATGGTCAAGGTTTAAGCTTTATACCTTCAATGGGTCAGAGATGGTGCCAACCTTTTGGATCTTCAAGCTCTTCCCACCTCCTTGCTTCTTCTCAAGCTTCCTTCTTTTCCAAAGGCTCTAAAGAACACCAAAGATCACTCAAGAAGCTCACAAATTCACTAAGGTGGCTTAGGGTTTGAGATTTGCACTTCAAGGGAAATGGAGGCTGAAATGGTAAGGGACTTAAGGTTCTTAAATAGGGTGCAAACCCTAAAAACTAGGGTTTGCTTCAGACGCTAGTACGCCATGCGTACTCCACGTACGCCAAACGTACGTGGTCAAGATCCGCGACCAATTCTGTGGCTAGTACGCTGAGGGTACTTAATGAGTACGCCCCGTGTACTAACCAAGGGACTAAATTGAAAGAGATTTTACGTTAGGGACTTAAATGGAACTTACCAAAACCTGGATGCTACAAATCATAGGCCCTAGTCATAATCGAAATTTAAAGATAAAATTACATACCTTTAGTGTTACAATAATATGTAGCACTCTTGAATCCTCATTTGAAACCTCAATTTAGAGAGAGAAGAGGGATGTAATTTTTAGCTATGGCTTTCTCAAGGAATCAGTTAGTCGCAAATCCCAGATATAGGGTCTATTTATAGCTGCAAGATATCTGGGAGAAACCCTAATTTGAATATTAAAATATTTAGATTTAATCTAATATCCCTATCAGCTGAAGGAGGCTTCCAGAATTGTTCTGGAGGAGCCCTAAAAGCGTATACTCCTAGGAGGTTCTAGAATCTCTCATTTGCTCAAATATTGAAGAAATTTAATCAACCCTTGTACTTCTTGTTAATTCTAGTTAAACCAAAATTAATTTCCAATTAATTCTGATTAATTCTAAACAATTTCTAATTAACTTTCTAATCATATAATAATTTAATAAATCATTTCCCTCTCTCTCTCTCTCTCTTAACTATTTATGTATATGAGGCCAATCCAAAAAAGACTTTGGTTTTATTCGTAAGAATATACAAATTTAGTTAAGACCTTAGATACCTTAATCCAACAAATTTTCACTATAAGTTTTGATTTGTTCCCCTAGTTTGATTTGAACTATAATTTCTTCTATCATTAAACCTACTATTAAAAGAATATGACTAAGTCTTAAACACAATAGAAGTAGAAACAAGAGACCAGTTTTTTTGATGTGATTCCTCCCTAGAAATAATAGAAAAAACAACCTTAACATTGGGAAGAAGATCCATTAGAAGAATATGACTCTTAACATGATTAAAGGAATCATCAAGACCACTAAAAAACTACATTAATTTCACAAGTTTTGCAAGATCAATACATTTAGTAGCAGGCTTACAAGTACACTCTGTAAGATTTGTAAGACCATCAATTTCTTTCCATAGATAATCAAGTTTTTTTAAAAGTATTTAGAAAGAGAAGAGTCATTTTAACTAAGAGAATTATTGCGTTGATGAATGTTGAAGACAATAGGTCCATTAAATTTATTGTAAGTTTCAAAAAGTTCATTTCAGATTTCCTAAGCATATTCTGAATAAGCATGTCTAGAATATATAGATTCAGAAAAGGATCCAAGGATCCCAGAACATACCACATCATTAGCACGTTCCTATTTTAAAGATTTAAGTTCATTATCATAATCCTATTTAACAGATCCATCAACAAACCCTAATTTGTTTCTATCCTTATGACTCCTTGTCATAGAGCTTCGCAAAACATAAAAGTTTTCAGTCCCAGTAAGTTTAAAATCTACTATAGTAGTATAGTATTATTAGATGAACGTATATACAATGGACCATCAAAATTAGAAGATTCATTTTTTGTTCCACTACCACCAACATTAGCTGGAGGAGTTTAACCAACCATTATAACAAGAAATCAACTAATAACAAATAAGATCAACAAATAGCAGGCAAGAGGAAGAAAAAAAAACACAAACAACTGTGAGGATTGAAGAGTCCAGGTGGTCACCATGGTATGGTGGGGGCAGAACAGTCAGTCACAATCGAAAAAAAATCAATCAACAATCAACCAAGTAATATATCAACAAATAACTCGTGTACTTAAGACAACTAGGATCTCTCACATCTATAACTAAGAAAGAGATAGATAAGGGAACAAGAAAACGCTCACAAAGGTGTTGTATACACTTTTGAAGAGTAGATAAGTGGAAGACATATCGACTCCCTTAGTTCGATTCCCTACTAAAGTTAGTTGGTGATGAAACCCGTTATGTAGTAGAGTTATTTCAGAATCTATAGAGATTAACCGATTGAAGGCCAAAATCGGAAGTCCACATAGCAACTTATAGGATCCCAAGATATGAAAAAACACAAGTACTACAGAGTAAAAAAGATCTTAAAGAAGAATGCCAAACAACATTTTGATTTAGGAAAACATCAACACAAAAACCCTAGATCAAAATAAGAAACCCTAAATTTACACAGCTAACCGTCAACAATCCAGAGTTTTCCAAAGATACCCCTAAATCGACTCAGGCTATGTACATCTACAAGGACTTAAAGAAAAAAAGAAGGAACATATTGTAGATTGTATATTTCAACTCATACGGACACATAAAGGACTATTGATTGGCAGAAACAAAGAATTAGAGCACTTTGTCTCTAATACCATGTAAAGAAATGGATAAATCACACAAACAGATAATTTCACAACTTCAACAATTTCCTTATAGATAAGAAACCAGTTAGTTATACACGACGCCTTACAACTCTATACTCACTACAATATTCCTAACCTACACTCAAATACAAATCACTTAGATATGAAAATTGAATGAAAATGATGAATAAATTCTAACATAGTGAAACCCTAGTTCACTCGAGAGAAAAAATAAGAGAGCATGCAAATATGAATATATATATATATATATATATATATATATATATATATATATATATATATATATATATATATATGTGTGTGTGTGTGTGTGTGTGATATTCGTCTGAATGAGTTCACGATCACTCATCAATAATTATATAGTCGGGTCACTGATCTGGCCCATATGCAAAAGATCCGCATGTCTACTCCAGCTAGTTTGATGAAACACGAGCCGCAACCCACAAGTTACACATATAAAAAAAACTTACCATTGAATCAACTTTTCTTGACAAAAAAGTCTAACTATATATTACAATATAAACCCTACAAAATAGATCAATATACATAAAACAACCTAGTAACAAAATATGTTAAACTTGTATAGTAATAAGCAAGATATTTCAACACCTTGTCCTGCATCAATAGTTTGAAAAAAAAGGATATGTGAGCCCTTTATATAAAGAAGCCAAGAGCTGGATGGAGGAACAAATGTGAAATCTTTGGGCCTTTCGTTACTATAGACTGAGGCCACTGTTTAACCCGATTACGCGTTTTTATCATTTTTAAATTTCTCTGTCTCTCTCTCTCACACACTTTTATCAAGATTCAGTTTTCTTGGTTCAACCAATCTAGTTTTCACCAGTTTTTCAGAATCTAACCTGTTGTAACACACAAAATCTAGAAGTCTAATTATGGAAATAAATCCCCTTTCCTAGGGAACAACACAGTGAGTTGATGGTGGGATACTCGACGTGTTGGAGGCTTTTGGGATGCGCGTTCTTATGGACCAACTCGGTGAGTTGGTGAAGGGAACTCAGCGAGTTGGGCGCTGATTGAGAAACCCTAATTTTTAGGGTGTTGTACCCTATTTAAAGACCTTAAGTTCCTTTGGCTGGCCTCCTTATCAGCCTCCATTGTTAGCAAAACCCTAAATCGAGTTGTAGCCTCCATTGTCAAGCATTTGAGCCTTGGAAGGAAGTTTGGTGTCCTTTTTGTGCATTGTGAAGGAGTTAGAAGACCTTGAAGTTTCTAAGCTTAGATGAGAGGCCTTGGAACCAGAATCATTATCCTTTTTGCAAGGAGTTTGAGGTATCAAGTTCTTATCTTGATGGCTAGATGTTTAGATCTTTCTTTTTGGGTTAATTGTTATGTTTGAGTCATGGGTTGGATGGATGTTGGGATTAGGACGTCCCACAGCCTTGTTCTTTTAAATCTGAGGTTTTCATGGACTCTTTTGGCATAAAGGTTCCAACTTTATGGATTTAAGGGCTTCATGCATTCTTTAAGTCCCTTATTACGCCCTTTTTGAGCATTTGAGCCTCTCCTAGTCATGTGTGAGCGTAAAGTTGGAAATTTTACGTGGTCTTCCAGCTCTAGAGTATCAGATCTGCAATTTGGGGCTTTGTCTTTAAGTATTAAGTTCTTAATGGTTAATACCTCATTCTTTTAAGTCTAGGGTTTGGGCTTGGATCCATTTCGGTGGTTCCTAGGGTTAAAGTTGGAAACTTTACCCTTCTAGATTTCATATTGGTTAAGATCTGAGTTGTGGAGTTCTTGGAGTCGATAATGTTGACTTAATGTATTAAGATGTGGGTTTCTGGCGAACCCGGCGAGTTTATGGATAAACTTGGCGAGTTAGCTCAGTTTTTCCCCGACTTTGTGGTTGTTAGAGGAACTCGACAAGTTGAAGGATAAACTCGGCGAATTGGGTCAACTCAGGCCGTTGACTTTGACTTTTGGCTTTAGTCTTTGATCAAGTTGTTCTAAGGGGGTATTTGAGGTAATCAGAATTGTAATTAAGAAAATTATGGGCTTAGGATAAGACCCATATGGGGTTAGGCGCAATTTGGAAAATTGGGCCATTAGTGGGCCTTTGTGGATCTTTTGGATTTGGGCCTCAGTTTTGGTTAATGTTGGGTCAGGGGTAAATGGTCATTTTACCCCAAGTAAGGATTATGGATTATAGTTTGGGACCCAATTGCTAATTGGGTGTGTTGTTGGTATTGATAGCTTGGGAAGCCGGCAGGGCAGCAACTAAGGATTTCTTTCAGTGAGCTTCTGTATTCGAGGCGAGTCTCCTCACTGTACTATGGGTCGAAGGCACCAATGCCGGCCCATTAGGTTTATGCATTATAGGAAGACCAGGGGGGGTGACCCTTGACATTGGTATGAAAGACCCGAAGGTGACTCTTGGCAAATCTGTATGCAAGACCAGAGTGTGAACTCTGGCAGTTGAGTAGTTAAGTATTGTAGATTATATGCTAGTTGTCTTTGTGATGCTTACATGGAAGACCCCGGGGGTAGCCCGTGGCATTGGGATATTAGACCATGAGGGGGAGCCCATGACATTCCAGGTAAAGACCATGGGGGGAGCCCATGGCATTCCAGATAAAGACCATGGGAGGAGCCCATGACAACTATATATATGTTGCTTGATAATAGCACTATCTATCATATGTTTGATATGTTTGATTTAAATGACATGTTTGGCTCGTTCGATATGTATGTGGTATTTCGGGGAAGTCACTAAGCTTTGTGCTTATAGTTTGTGGTTTATGGTTTTAGGTGTTTCTGGTTCAAAAGGGAAGGGCCCGACTTGATCGCAGCGCATACACCCGTGTTTTCCGCAACATGTGATTTTGGGATTTAACTCTGATAATTGTTTTATTTTGAAATGCTTTTAAATATTTGGATACAGTCTCATTGGTGTTTTGATTATATTAAATGATTTTTTTATCTTTTAATTTTTAGGATGTTACACCGGTTTTTACTAGTTTTAATAACAACTATCTTTTTTCTAGATTTTCAACTTTTTGGAACTCGTGACCTTACCTGGCCGGTCCGATCCTGTTTTTGACTCATATTATCGCAGACGAACCAAACGTTCAATAAACTATTCGTGAACCGTTCAGTGGGAAGTTTGTTTATGTTCGTTTATTTAGTAAATGAACGAACGTGAACACAAATTTTCATTCGTTTTGTTGAATGAACGAACATGAATGATGGTCTTGTTCGTTCAATTATGTTTGTGGCCATTTATTTATGTTGTTCGTTTACATTTATTCATTTAAGTTATTTTTATGTTCATATATGTTCAATTGTGTTATATTACATTACTATCAGGGTCGGCCAAATAGATGAGAAAGTTGGGGCAGAGGCCAGGGCAACAAAAGGGAGGTGGGCATAGGTTTAGCCTAGGATATTAATATTACTAGTAATATTTTGGCCCAAAATGAGTTCAACATCTTCTCGATCCACTGTGTTGTTTCTAGACTTCGAGGGTGTTTGGGATTACTTTTTAAGCTTAAAAGTTCTTTTTGTAAAAGTTCTTTTTGACTTTAGCTTTTGAGGGACAAAAGCCAAAAATTATTTTAAAAAGTGTTTGACTTGCATTTCTTGATTTTTGAATGTAATTTACCTTTTAAGAGGCTAAAAGTCAGAAAAAGACATAATCTATTGACTTTTAAAAAACCTTCTTTTTCTTCTTGGCAAAAAGTTACCTTGAAAATTACTTTTTATTTCCCAAACATCTTTTTGAACTTTTTGGCTTTTTTGAAAAATTAAAAGTTAAAAAGTTATTTGAAAAACAATCCCAAACACCTTCTTCATACTCTTGGAATCTAATTCTCCACTTTACAATCGTCTCTCATAGAAAGATGAAAGTTCATGATGTTGAAGACAAGGAGTCGATTGGTTTTCCAATCGTCGAACGGTCAAAAAGGATGGATACCTAATAACTAGTCTAGATACCCTCTCCTAGTCTCCCGATTCATGCCAAGAACACAAGAAGTACTGTAATTTTTCTAAACTCTCCTCTCTCGTCTCTCAATTTTTGGATACTTTCTCCTCTCCTTATTTCTGTGTATGTCAATAATATCTCTCGATTTCTAGCTTTCATGTATTTGTTTTCAATTTTTTTTTTCGATTTAGGACTTGGGAGCTATTATTTTCTAATATTTGAAGGTTGTTGGATGTATAAAATTTTCATGGTTGCTTATAATATTTAGAAAAATAGATTCTAATTTATGATTCGTTTTTCAGGTCACTTGCAGATTGCAAGTGAAAACAGAAACAAAACTTTGGTTAGATTGTATCTGTCTTTGCTTAACAATTATTGGTAAATACATATTTGTATTTGGTTTTTTATTGATTAATTTAATATATTAAATACTATGTATTTATGTTTTGTAGATTTTTAATCTCAAAAGTAATTAAAACTAGAAAAGGATCCCGGGCTTCGCCCGGGTTAGATAAGAATTTGAAAAAGGTTTTATTTACAACCCAAAGCATTTAATTTGAGAAAATAAGGTAGCTATACTTCCATGTTCTTCGGTGTCTCTGTAAAATGCAAAAAATGGCAAACTTTACATTACCTTGTTTAAAAGGGCAACGAACAGGAGCTTCACCAATATGCATTTCCAATCCATAACTATTGCTACCTTGAAAAAAAATGAACTACACTTTATAAAGCAAAAATGTTATTATATAATACCAATGATTAACTATATACTTTAATTAAAAGGGCTTTTACTTGTTATTGGCACCATATAGTACAAAGTTGTTACATATGCCATTTCTGATTCAGCAATGTTGATGAAATGATTAAATTTCTAACATAGCATTTATTATATATAAAATTATAAAAATCAAAAGTAACTTCATAAGAAGGCTTATCCATTTACCTTTTGAAAAACTTCAAAGACAAGGAAACCATTAGTAGATGCAGCTAATTCCTGTTCAAACTTTTCGAGGCCTTAATAAGTGACTGCATTTGTTCTGGTAATCATTTAAACTATATCTATAAAAAAGGTCTTTCATTTATCATTTTCTTTAAAAGAAAATAAGATTATGTTCAGGAATCAAAAACATAGGATTGGAAAATTAGGCATACCTTTCATCATGTTTGTCTTGAAAACTCTTCACAAATAAAAATATACCCATGATAAACAAATAGTAAAGTCTTCTAGGCATTTCATCGAACAGTTGGGTGTAGAAACATGAAAGAAAATCCATGAAAAACTTACAGTCACAAATCCCTAATTCCTCAATTGACACAACACCTGCAAATAATTTCAAAAATGGGTAAATCAACAGCATGAAAAATTAAATAGTCTGTTCTTTGCGACTTATCTGTTTTCGATTTCAATATTTGTAATATTGTTTCGTCATGGAAAACAACTGCAAACAAACTGCTAAGGGTTCCATAATTTGACAAAAGAGTTCATGTGCTTAGTTGTATCTTGTTCTAACTTGAATACATGTCAATCAAAGTGCAGAAAACCTGAATCGGTAAAATCTTGATATGATCGAATAAGAAAAATCGATAATCCGGATATCCAAACATAATTATACAACTAATTGATGAAAAACAGATTAAATTTCGAGCTTTAAGCAATCAGTATAGTCACCTGAAAGTAAAGGTGCAAGACACGTTTTATGGACACTACAAACCAAGCATGATGTGGCAAGTAAATTTAGGGGAAACGGTACCGCTTCTTTTTATTGGGTTTTCATATTATTCATGTTTAAGTAGATTTTGTTGACATATACTATCGACGCTACAGACCAAAGTGTAGTCATTTAGCTCAAAACAAAGGAGTTGAATTTTTTTTGCAATTTTGGTCCTTATTGACTACTTTCGTAACATTTTTTGACCTTGTACCATTTAAAAAGGACTATTATGCCCCTTAGTTCATTTTTGTTTAATTTTATATCATTAAGAAATTAGTTGGACCCATGATCCATCATCCGTACGCCTACCCCCAATTTAATAATAAAATAAACATAGGACAGGACCTGTGTTGAAAAGAGCTAAGTGCAGTTCCAATTCTACTCCATTTCAATTTTTGCTAATCTGGACATTCTATTTCAATTTTTGCTAATCTGGAATGCAATTGTTGCTTTCTTTGATCTGAATTTTAATTAATAGTTTGTTTTAAGTTATATCGGTTGAGTCATTTACCATTTTTATGTCCGCTGATTGTTGCAAATTGAGCACGTCTCTTCTTCTTATAACTGTAAAGAAACAAATATCAGTTGATGAGAAACTATACAAAATTAACATGAAAATTAGATTTTCCATTCTACTCCTTGATTGAGCAAGGCATACTGAAATTAAAACAAAAACAGAAATTCATTTTAGATGTGTTAAGATTGAAGCTGTTAATACAGAATAATTTGTTATTCACAAAAAATTAAACACTTTACCACTTAAAACGCACAAAAACATACATGCAGAGTCTGTTCAGATTAATAGAACCGAACAAATTCTAGTGATATCATCTTCCTGGCGTTGGGGTATGTCATCTTCCTTAATGCCATGTCATCTTCGTTCAAGATAGTATAATTCTTCTGAAATACCCTGAATCTTTTTGTGAAAAAACTCAATGTTCTTCAAAAACCCATATCAATGGAAAGCATATAAAGCAACATAACATCTTCAATCATGTTCAACATTTCATAAAAGTACCAGATTTCACAAACCAACAATACAAATTAGGTCAAAATGTTTTCTTGATCATAAACCAACAAAAATAAAATTTATTTGGATGATTAAATATTTGATTGAAAAGATTGTGTGTAAGAATTTGATGTTTATTCATTTCTAACAGCAAACAAAAATATTGAACTCTTACCTTTGTGTAATCTGGCGTAAATATCCCTTTTGCACAAATCAAATAACCATCTGTTAAAACTTCGTATTATCTATATATGAAGCCCGATTAGCAACTTGTTAGCTGAAAAGTCATAAAAAAACTGAAGGTTATTAGGATATTAAAAAAGTCGAATCATTTATAGCCATATGAATCAAAAATCATGATTACCATATCAAAATTACAGATTATAAACATGTGTGGAGTAAAAAATTAACCAATTACTAAGAAATTCTGGAATCACCGTTCAAAGCTGAAGCAAAGCAATAGTCGTTGCAAGTGTAGTCCAAAATATGAAAAATTGAGTATACATCAAAAGAAAAAAAGAACAGGTAGCAATATACACAACACCCATGCTCACACCTAAATAGAAGACAATAAAAAAAATCAATCAAATGAAAGCGGCAATAGCTAGGGAAATGAGAGCTTATATCAAATAGAAATATGACGGGTTTCTCTGTTCTTCAAAAGGACAAACGAACCGGGCAAACGTAAAAATGGAGTGAACAATGCACTGAAAATCAAATAAAAAAGGAATAGTACCTTGAAGTTTATTCATTGACAAATTTCCTGCAACGAAACATCTTAGTCAATAGAGGTATCAGCCGTGAACACACAATCAAAAGGCAGAAGTCAAATGAATGAAAAAATTAGTATTACCTTCCATTTTTGCCATCATCAACAACAGATTTTATCCGTGAAAAATAAGTAGTACCTTCCTTAAAACTGGGGCCTTGCCCATTATAACAGTGACCAGAGCACATTTTAATTTACGAAAAAAAAAGTATCCTGTGAATTAGAAAAGCCTACAGTAAATCTGTAAATAAGATCTTCAAATAAGTTGCTTTATAAAAAAAAATCTACCAAATGTGCAAGTATTTCTTGAATTCCCATGCTATTCGGTTCCATACCCTTCTGCAATCAAAATTAGGATTTGACCGGAATTGAATTCCAATTGGTAACGCCTCTTACTTACCAATAAACACGAAAAATAAAAAAGAGAAAGTGCTGAAAAGTAAAATTTGTTGGTGTGACTAATCTTTTTTTTTTGTTTTCTGCTCAAAGGAATGCAGAATATTGTGACCCAACAACACATGGATCTATATGAACAACTAATAATCAGTCACATGAACATAAAAAGGGATATAAATAATCCTGGTTAATTACATACCTCGGTGGAAGTAACCTAGGGTGGAGTAATTGTATACCTGAGAGAAAGCTGAAGAATGTAGCTCCAACTAAAGAAAAAAATGAAGTTTGAAACGCATTTTGAAATCCTTCCCATGGTCTGAAGTAATTATCCGACATTCTCAAATTCGTCGACCCTTGGTTGCAATGTGTTAGGGATGAATTGAACACAACAAAGTGGAATAAACAAAATGAATTGATTGTTTTCTTAATTTTTTGTTGAAGGATTAATCCACAAATTTATAACTTCATGATCAAGTGAATAGTAGCAACAAAACGAAAAAGAATAGAAGACTTACCAGGAGGTACCTGTGGGTTTGATTTTATTCCCTCTATCTCTCCACTTCTTTTAAGCAAATACCTTCAATGTCATTTTCCTGCTTTGAATCTGCTCCCGTCTCCTTGTCGCTTGTGAATATCCTTTTGGGAAGCCGGAAGACGGTCAATTGTACTTGCTCGTGCTTGGGCTGAATGAACAATCGACGAATATGTGCTTACAACTTCATAATAAAGTTGGTACTTGCTCGGACGCTGTGTGTTGTAACCCTTAAAACCTTTGAGTAAGACCTTTAATATAACCTACACACAAAATTCAGAATAAAGATGATAGAAGGCTAAAAAAATAAGTCAGAAAATAGGAAAACCAAAAGGGCATCAGTGTAGAAAAACATAGTAAAAAGAGGAAACGTAGAGGAAGAAAGTCATAACAAAATCGAACTTATTAGCAACTGGAAAAAAAACCCAAATCAAATGAGTAGAATATCAAACAATCTCATCCTTGTAACCCATAAAAAGCGTAGTTGACACAAAAGCATGTGTTCTTGCCTAGGTAAGAAATACCCACCCGAATGCTCCACAACACTCGTGAACAACCATCACATGCCAGTGTCGATAATCGAAATCGTCAACAACCATCAACCCATGATTCCTTAATCTTGACAAAAGAAACAGAAAAAGCATCGACATCTATGAAACATTCGTGAATTGAAGCGGGTATGACAAATCTGTAAACAAAAAACAGAAAGGGTGAGTGAAGTAGGCAGGAAAGAAACAGACGCCTCCAGATTCGATATAAGGGAAGAAACCTAACAACGACCAAATACAACCCTAAATCACACAAAATAGCACATCATATCATCATAAAAGAACATAAGGAAAAGGGAAGTAGAAACTCATAACAGAAACCTGATGAAATCTGAAGTGCGATGGATTTTGATAACCCTTACCTGAGCGGCGACGGTCCTTGGTACCGGTGCAGCGCTGAGCGATTATTTTTCGCCCCTGTCTCAGCCGATCGTAAGTGCTGTTGGACCGCCGTAAATAGTATTGGAGGCTTCGAGATCGGGTGAGAGAGAGTGTGTGTGTGTGAGTCTGAGAGACGGTGGAGAAATCTGGAAAGGTTGGAGTTAAAGCAACGGTGGAGGGATTAAACCAACCCAGTTGAGGAGTAAGCTAACCCCAGTACCTGTAATTGGTGGTTCGATTTATGGCCTCTTGCTCTCGATTTCTCTCTCTATCTCAGCAAGGCAGAAGTTTGGTGGAGCAGGAATTAGAGGAGAGAACACCCAAATAGAGGTCGGTGAAGTAGAGAGGATCGGTGAAGAAGAAGATGGGAGAAGATCGGAGGTTTTGTGCTGAGACCGGGAGTGTCATCTATAGCGGTAAAGTGACACACAAACAAAAATAGAGGGACCGAAAATGTAATTTAAGGGACCAAAATTGGGCAAAATGTCTCAGGTTTACTGTTAAAACTTTTCACAACTTTAATATATATATAATAATATTTGTTAGAACTTGTTTTGATTTTGAAACCTAGTGTCCACTACACCATGTCACACTTTTGGATATTTGTATTTGAGATTTGGAGTTCAACGCAGCTTTCATAATTCCACAAAATACTTATCTTTTTTGTTATTTTAGTTTTAATATTATTTTAATTTTACATTACTTAAATCGCATACTTATAATCTTTTCTCTTATTTAGTGTTAAATACACATGACTAACATACAAGTATTACGAGGTATATCTAGTCGTTCATCGTTTATTTAATCAATTATTAGAATCATGTTTTATTTTTCAATTGGAAGTAGGACGTGCATTGTTTGCTTGAGGCTTGATTATTTTAGATAGTGTAAGGTAGATTCTAAATTTGTGAAAATGCATTGTAATATTATTACCTATGAAGGGTATAATGAAGGGTATAATGTACAGTTGTACTAGTGTGGCGCTTAAGTAGATTCTTAATCGGTGAGAATGTATTTGTAAGGTATTTAACTATGAAGGGTAGAACTGTAAAGTTGTATTAGTATGTAATTTAATTACATAAAAAATTATTGCATTTCTATTTTAATTTTTTTTGTTATATAATTGTTTAATGCAATGCTCCGTCGGAGCACACGTCATCATTTTTTTTTATCTCGTCCTAGACATAAAAAACCAATGGACCGTCCTGAGGATTACTGTTTTATATGTTAGTTTATGTTCATATATATTCATGAACGTTTGTTTATGTTCGTTCAACATGTTAATGGGCATAAACGAACAAATATTAAAAATGTAATTTGTTAAACGAACGGACATGAACAAAAAAACTTGTTCGTTTAGCATTCGTGTTCGTTCGTTTGTTCGGCTAACTTGAACGGATAAGCCTAAACAACCATTGTTCGTGTTTGTTTAGTTCCAGCAAATTACAAGGATGAAATATTTAGTTTGTAATACTTACAATTATTTATCTGCAGCAATATCAATATATGACATCAAACAATTCGCGAGCCTATTGCTTAAGATTGCGAAATACTTACAATTCTTCATCTGTAACTAGCCAACCAACCGACATCTTTTGCAAAGGAGACTTATTTTCACAATCAGTCATATTGATTGAAGGCGATCTACCATAAAAGAAGTGTGATGTATGGATCCCCCCCCCCCCCCCCCCCCCATTTTACTAAAAAACCTTCCAGCATCTCTTTTAACTGAAAAACCTTTTTAGCATCATCATTTGCTAAAAATCCCATCTTTTGTACCATTTTTTTGATAAAAAAATCTCAAATTCTCACAACTTTTAATGTTTTTATTTGTGTTTAATCTTTTAGACAAAATTGCAAAAATGGTCATGTGGTATGAATTTTTTTAGGGTTTTAGTCTAAAACCCGATTTTTTTGGTTTCGTGGTCATTTTGAGCTAGTTTTGTTGCGTTTTTGGTCCCTATGAATAGTGAAATGACTCTAATACCCTTGGGGTATTTATTTTACATTTTTCTTTCATTTCTTTTTAAATTTAATACTAATTTATTTATTTTAATAATTAATAAAATAAGAAGGGGCCACCTTCTCTCTCTCTCTCTCTCTCTCTCTCTCTCTCTCTCTCTCTCTCTCTCTCTCTCTCTCTCTCTCTCTCTCTCTCCAAAAAGTCATTTGATGAAGCTAGACAGGAAATCACCATATCCATATTTTGAGAACGACGTGTGGGATTTAGCTAGAACATGTAAAACCCACTTGATAAATACAAAAGGGTATTAAAATATTCTCTTTTTTTTTTGAAGAAGAAAATGTCTGGGATTTAGATCTAGCACGTGGAGCTGCATAAACCTTGGTCGCAGGTTGATCCTAACATTTCCAAAACATAAAAAAGATGAGCAAGAATTGTGAAAAAAAAGTATTGAATGATTGATCAAATCATATACACACAAACACATACACATTCAAGAACATATAGACACACACTCTTATAAACACATACAAACACATACACACGAAGAATACTCCCCAAAATCGTTCCGGAAATGAAAACCACACATGAAATATCGGTTTGTTCTTGAGTTCGTCCCCAGATATTTGGGTTTGCTCTTGAGTCCCAGAAACGAAACCCACCTTCTTCGTGTTGCTCTTACCGACCCCCAATTTCTACATCCTCGTAGGTTTCAGTCTTCCAATCCTACAAACACCAAAATAAGTAGTTGAGTTTCAATAGTTTAGAAATTTACATTTCATTTACAATTGTTGAAAGATTACACCTGATGATTGTCAATTAATTTTGCCCTGACGATGTCACTTTCGCAAGGCGTGTCAAAGAGTGTTGCGAAGGTGATAGTTAATGGAGATCATGTTAGTCTGATTACAGTCACAACTTCTCAATTAGCATAACAAACACAAAAACAAAGAGGATAGTGAGGGAGATAACCAATGCATTTTCTGTTTACCACGTCGATTTGGTTTTGAAGGACGCAGGGTCGGCCGCGACATTTCAGAGGCCCTGTGCAATTTATCAAAAAAATAGGCCCTAAAACTTAAGAGATCAAAAAAATTATGCAAAAAAATAAAAAATTTCATTTTTATTTCAAAATATATAGAAGTAAAATTTCATTCAAAATAATACACAAAAAAATAAATTTGCTTCAACTTGAAAACAACAATCCTCCTACTATTCGTTGAAATAAACTTTTCAACAATATCTTTGTTAGGAGTTGTAGATTTCATCTTGGTTATATATTTTGAAACTTGAGCAGTAAAGGGCATCAAACTGTATAAAAAAAATCAAAAATCATAGCAGCAAGATATATTTCATTATCAAGAAAAAAGAATAATGATCTGCTTTTAATAAAAAAAAAGTCCCGAAATCATAAAATTACCTTTACCTTCTGATTTTCAGACCTTTCAACAAGAAAGGTTATCAAAACCGTAAGAAAAATCAAAAGTGAATTTAGCATTATACATTTCATTATCAAGAAAAAAGAACAATGCTCTGCTTATAAAGAAATCCAAAAATAGAAAAATACCTTTTGATTTTCTAAACTTCCAAAAAAATCTGAAATCACAAACTTCTAAACCTCAAAGTCGGATTGATTTTCACTGAGTCATAAAGAATGAAAAAAAAACTGAATTAATTCTTACAAATCAAAAACTTACCAAAACGAAAAAACATAAATTGATTTGCTTGTACTTTTAAAATTCAGAAATTGATTACCTCAATTTCTTGTTCCTTCTGAGTTCTAATTTTCAAAGTAGATATCCTTGTTCCTCCGATTTTGGAAACAGATTACTGATTAGAGTGTAGCCTACCTTCCAAAAATATTAGAAATTAGAAATAAGAAACTAAGAAGAAGAAGAAAAGAGGTAAAGACCTATAAAAAACAGAAATACCTTAATCTTACATTCTGATTTCGAAACCTCAAGCAGGTAAGAAATTTGAAGCTTCTAAAAATCTGATTTTTGAGAAGAAATAGGATGTGAAGAACGATTGTAAACTTTGTAAGAACTCAAATTGACTGATATTGCAAATTACCTCTGTTTGGAAACTAAAATCGTTGCTTCAGAATTTTGAGAAGAAAAAAAAAAGAAGTAAGATTGTTGATTGCATCTGAAATTGAAACTGACTGATGCTTTAGAAAAAAGCAAACAATAATAACGTTACTGTTTCCTGTCAAGGATTAGAGAGTTTTAATTCATCCCTCATGCTTGTAATCGTTATTAGTGAAGAAGAAACCAAAGCGTTGTGTTTGTTTCTTTTCCCGAAATTTTTGATTTTCCCGCTCCTTCTTGCGTCGCCCGATATATGATCTGATGAAAAGATTAACCTAATCGTTTGGGCCATTAACCGAACATAGGCTATAAATGCTAAAAAAAAGTGGGCCCTAGGTTTGTTTTGGGCCCTGTTCATGGACACTTTGTGAACTCCCTATGGGCCGGCCCTGGAAGGACGTCATAGAATTCAATATCCCAATTGAGAGGTTCAGAGAAGAGAGGGAAACAGACATTGAAGTGAGCAGAAGCCAGATTGTAAGCCTGGAAGTGTAGATCTTCGGATTCGAGAATAACACCATCGCAATCGAATATTAGAGCTTCCATTGCCCCAGCGATCCGATTGATTTTTCTCATATCTTGTTTGTAGTTTGATTTTTTCTTGAATGGTCGTGTTTGTTTGAGAGAGAGAGAGAGAGAGAGAGAGAGAGAGAGAGAGAGAGAGAGAGAGAGAGAGAGAGAGAGAGAGAGAGAGAGAGAGAGAGAGAGAGAAAGAGAGAGAGAGAGGTGGGCCCAATTTTATTAACTATTTTCTTTTTTCTTTAAATTAAAATGAAAAAACATAAAAAAAATATATCAGAAATGGCATTTTAGTCATTTCAGTTGTCCGAGAGACCAAAATTACATGCAAACATGGTCCAAAGGACCACGAAACCAAAAATGTCGGGTTTTGAACTAAAACCCCAAAAAATGCATACCACAGGGACCATTTTTGCAATTTTGTCAATCTTTTATGACAGATTTTTGATAAGTTATTTGAAATAATTCATTGATAAACTAACTTTTAAGCAAAAAAACTAATTTTTTTTAGCTTTCCAGCCAAACACATCCTAAACTTTAATTTGAATAGTACCATAC
Organism: Lactuca virosa; assembly: GCF_052849685.1. Classification (NCBI taxonomy): domain Eukaryota; kingdom Viridiplantae; phylum Streptophyta; class Magnoliopsida; order Asterales; family Asteraceae; genus Lactuca; species Lactuca virosa. Next base: position 163,831,340 of record NC_136428.1, read on the forward strand.
ACTATCATTAATTGAATCCGTTTTATTCGAATCACCATATATAAGCCTCTCCACTAATTTTTTTAATATTTTAATGTATTTAATATCCTTAATTTTATTAATTTGACCTTTATTGCTATATATTTTCTAAATTTAATAGGTATGAGCAAACTATTGAACAAATAAGAAAAAAGAAAATAATGTGCAATTGTTTATTTTGCTTGGCACGGTTTGACGGCAATCAAAATAAGAAGTCAAATATGCTTTTATTAGTAAGGCTACACCACCCTGCCTTGTGACCTTCGTTAGTGCTGTTACTTTTCTTTACAAATGAGAGAAAAAACCTTCTTTCTATCTCTCTTCTTCTTACTCTTCTTCTCCCCCTCTCGTTAGCAACTCACAATGGAAAACCATTTCCTAACCAGGGAGTGGGAGGTGTTAAGCCTCGCCACCTCCCTCGCTAGTAAAGTGTTACCCCATTCCTTCCCATTTGCTAGCCAATTCGCCAAATGTGTCTCGCCAAAGATGTAGTGTGAAGAGAGAGGAAAGAGAAAATGATTAGCTGAGTTATGATTGGTTGTTTCCCTTTTATCTTTTTTCTATTAAGTTTTTTTTTTCAAACTAAACCTATTAAAATAACACACCACCACTCCCTATCAAATGCTAAAAATTAAATGTTAAGAGAAAAAGTTGACATGACATTCAAAAAGCTGATTTAGAAAGATGCTAGGAGTGTTACCACTCCCCTTAGCCTTAGTAAGTATCATATGGAAAGGTGTTTGGTTGATGTGTCTAAGGCTAAGGGAGTGGTAACACTCCTAACACCTTGCCACGTCATATTTTTTAGTGTCATCTTATTTTTGGCCATTTAACATCTAACCTTAGCATTTAGTAGGGAGTTATAACACTCCTAGCGCACTCTTTTTTTTTTCTTTTAATTTTTCTAATTTAATTAAATTACTTTATTTTTAATATAAATTGGTAAATAAGTTGTAGAAATTAAATTCTAACAATTAATTTCAATTGAATTAGCAATGGTTTTCACATTTTTTATTAGTATTAAATATATTAATTGTTTAGGAAATTAAAAAAAGTTTGGTAGTAAGCCTGATGCAATTACCTGTATGCATGAAATTGGCTTGGCATTCATTAAAAATACCATTTATTAATTACTAGAAACTACAAACAAAAGTTGCATGGTTTGTAACCTCCAATTCAATTCAGTCAACATTTTTGCATTCCAGTCAAACACCCATGGACCAATCACCTTGCACAAAAGTTTGTCTTCCCGCTCGCCAAATTCTTAACGACATTAATATAGCGAACCCCCTAGCGAGTGCTAGGGGACGCAGTTCATCAACCCATAGCGAACTTGGCGAGTTGTTTTAGCAAGACCACTCTGTTTAGCCTAATAACTCACAATGCTTAACATTCGTCTCATGCACCTATGCATCACACTGGGCAATAGTGAGGATTACACTGAATTGGATTACACTGACAACATTATATGAAAGACATGGAGTCAGATAAAGTTAATGTTGAGCAAAAAGGCAAATTAAGGAAATTATAAACTTGATAAATGTACAGCCTGCTACGAAATATAATGTTGATATGGAAATAAAATAGTGGTTTTGATTGTGATTACATTAACATTTCAACAGGCTTCATTTTTACTAAGGGGATATGCATGTTGGGTATGCAAGGTGAGAGGTGAGATCAGGTCTTAGTGATTGTAATAGTTTTTTGCTGACCAGTAGACGTTTCCTCTGCGGACACTAGAAGGATACCATTGACATCTATGCTGAAGCAAACCTCTAACTGTGAATACCCATTTGAACCTAGAGTGAGGCCGTAAAGGGAGAACTCCCTAAGTAATATGTTGTCCTTAACTTTGATGCCCTCACCCTGATACACCAAAATACAAACATTTGTTTTATTGAACCTTGAAAAAACTGTTTTTTTCATGCTTGTGGGTATGCATGTTTTCCTGGGAATAACAACACACATGTTTCCATCCACACCATTAATACAAACACTTATTCCTAGGGAGAGAGGAGTGACATCCAGCAAGACAACGTCATGTTTCTTCTCCATATCATATCCACTTAACCTTGCAGCCTGACTTTGCAATTAAAGTTTATGACACAAGTATCTTGGGGGACGGACTACACATTAAAATGAGGGGGACCTAAATTAAAGTTTTGTTTAGCACACATAAGCTAAATTTGGGGAAACCACAAAATTAGTTTATATTAACTTAGGCTGGAGGGAGTGGTGCCACCGAAACCGCACTCCATTCACCGCCACATAAGCGTCACGTCATTTTTTACCACATGTGGTTTCTTGCCACACCAAGGGGGTGGTGCCACACTTTTATTTTATTTTTTATTTTTTGTTTTTTTAGCTATTTTACTTAAAACTTCTTTTTTAATAAAAAAACATAATTTTTCATTACTTGAAAAAAAAAACATTACATTGAAAATTCAGAAAACATTACATTGCATTACAAAAAAAAAAAAAAAAAAAACCCGAAAAATACACACATGACATTAAAATAGTCCTAGAAACTTAAAAAAACACAAATAAAATAACTAAAGCAAACTACTTAAAGTCGTTCTCCGTGAACTCGTCTTCGGAGTCATCCAGTGGATCCAAATTAAGGTTAATGTTTTGAACCTCGTAAATGTGTTCCACCAAGTCATTGCGAAGATTGTGAAATGTTTCAGTGCAACGTATCTCTGCTCTCCTGTTTATATACTCTTCGCCACCAATTTCTATTGGTTGTGTCTCTGGTATGGTTTCTTCCTCGTCAAACGCACATATCGCTCTTCCTTCGTCTTCAATAATCATGTTATGCAATATGAGACATGTATACATGATTTCTTGAAGTTTTTGCTCGCCTAAATTAATTGCTGGTTTTTTCAATATGAATCACGGTTTCTTCAGAGCTCCAAAAGCACGCTCAACATCCTTCCTAGCTCTTTCTTGAGCTCTCTTGAATTTTTTCCGTCTAGAACCATGTGGACACGTAAACGATTTAACAAACACAACATACTCAGGATAGATTTGATCGACCAGATAATAACCATACTTATATGGCGTTCCACGCACTTCAAAAGAAGAATCTGGTGTAGATCCATCGTATATGTTGTTAAATATAGGTGAACGATTAAGAACGTTGATGTCGTTAATCGAACCAGGAGAACCAAAAAAAGCATGTCAAATCCACAGATCTTGTGATGCAACTGCTTCAAGTATGACCGTTGGGTGACCATGATCACCTCGAGTAAATTGCCCATGATATGACGTAGGGCAATTTTCCCATGCCCAAATAGAGACAATCTAAGCTTCTTAGCATTCCAGGAAACCCATGCACACTAGCATGATGAGCTTGCAATTGCAAGATGTCATTACGTGTAGGCTTACGTAAATATTTTGGACCATAAAACTGAATCACAGTTTTGCAGAAATAGTGGAGACTGTCTCGTGCGGTCCTAGCAGACATCCTAAAACTTTCGTCTAACGCATCATGCAGAATGCCATATGCTAACTGACGAAGTGCGGCCGTGCATTTTTGTAAGGGAGTGAAACCGGGTGTAACTCTAGCATCGTAGTCTTGTTGAAAAAAACTGCACTCCCTCGTTACATCTTCAACTATACGTTCGTATAAACCCTTGAACATTCTGAAGCGCCTACGGAAATAATACCATTGATAAGTGGCATTCTCTTGAAAATAGTCCTGTACCAAACGTTGGTTGACTTCTTTACGATTTCTAAAAATATATCTTCGTGTTCTCCGTTGAGAACTTTCAGCTGCGTTATTGCATAAAGCATCGTATGTTTGTTCCGTCATTTGAGCAAACGCAACAGCGGCATCAAAAATAACTTAAAATTCTTCAGAAGATGAATAAGATGACATTTTTGAGAGATATTGGTGATTTTTTTTAATAAATTAGAGAGAGAAGGGTTTGTTTTGTTTGAAAAACAAATGAAATGTATGTGTATATATAGGAAAGAAAGGAAAAAGGAAAGAAAAAAAAATTAATGCGCAAAGGACCGTTCAACGGTCAAAGGAATCAACACCAAATCACGAGACGCGGCCTTTACTCGCCACACCGCGGCCTAAACCGCAGGAGACCGCAGTCAGGGGCGGTGTGCGCGGCTGAGGTGGCACAAACTACGGTCCCAAACCGCGGCCACTCCGCAAAGCCTTATAAGCTAGATTTTTGATAAGTTATTTGAAATATATTATAAACTAACTTTTAAAAAAAACTAATATTTCAGCTAGGGAGCGAACACAGAGTAGACTTTTATATCAATAGTAGTATACGCTATCCTTAATTGAATCGGTTTTATTCGAATCGCCATATATAAGCCTCTACGCTAACTTTTTTTTTTTTTCAATATTTTAATGTATTTAATATATTTAATTTTGTTAAATTTGAGCTTTATTTCCATATAGTATCTAAATTTATTATGTATGGGCAAATTATTAAACCAATAAGAAAATAATGTGCAGTTGTTTCTTTCGTTTGGCATGGTTTGTCGACAATCAAAATAAGAAGTGAAACATGTTTTAATCTGTAATAGAAGGCCCTTTGTTCAGTTGTTTTGATTGTATTCTCGGTTTTGCAGTTGTTACACTCATCACGTCTTATTTTTCTTAGGCTATAAGGTATAGGCACGGCAAATCTCAACACCATTGATCAGATTTCACGCCGCCGCGTCAAGGAGGCGATGGTGGTGTTTCTACATGGCTGCAAGCCACATCAGCACCACACCTTTTGCGTTGGCAGTTCATCCTAGAGCCTTATAGATAATAATACATGACATGAGTAGTACTACTAGTGACTAAAATATGAGACTTTGAGAGAGAGGAGAGTACTAAACAGGTAACAAGGAGTCTGGTCCACCGGAGAGGAGATAAGAGAGAGAGCACCGAGCAGGCCGACTGAAAGAAAGTCAAGAAGGCGGTGATCCGGCGGAGAGCAAGTCAAGATGATTTCAGGTTAGATTTCGAGTTGCAGCCGGCAAAAGGCGGCGCAGCGTTATGCCGACACTTTTTATAGGGTTTTCAATTTTTCTAAGAACTTAGTTTATAAATTGTAAATTAGATTGGCTATGGGGTTAATTTTTATTATTATAGCGGTGATAGTTTCCTAATGAGATTGATATTAAAACTTGTTTTGAGATTTTTTAGGGATTAGATTGAGCAACTTTAATCATCTAAACAAACGTGTGTCGTATCCAGTTTTCAGAAGTAAATTAGCCAGACAAATCTCCAAAGTGTCGTGCATATTCCCCAAGAGCTTAACTAGCGTTAGTTGGAACAAAGTCTAGTTGGTCGGTTTTTCAACTTTCAAAGTACATAGCCGTATCCTTTTAGGCGGTTTAATGTTTTTATTTTTGTTTAATCTTTTATGCATAATGCACCCATTGAATCCGGCACTACTCTATTTGGATTAAACTAACATGTATGAATGCTATGGAGACAGAAAAAGTATGTTGAGCAAAAAAAGCAAATTGAGGAATTAGTAACTTGATAAATAGCTTGCTACGAAATTTGTAGTTTACTTCTTAAATGTAAAGTAAACTAGAAAGCTAAATTGGAAATAAAATATTTGTAATCCTCGTGGTCTTGATTATGATTGAATTAAGGAAACCAAGTGAGTTCAGGTCTTAGTGATTGTAATAGTTTTTCCCTGACCAGTGGATGTTTCTTCTGCAGACACTTGAAGGATCCCATTGGCGTCTATACTGAAGCAAACCTCTAATTGTGAGCGCCTATCTAAACCTAGAGTCAGATCGTGAAGGGAGAACTGCCAAAGTAATATGTTGTCGGTAACTTTGATGCCCTCACCCTGATAAACCGCAAAACATACTGATGTAATGTTTACTAGATCCACCAACAACCACCACATCATCCACTTCCTCCTTCCGCATTTTCCCATCACTCAAACATCCACCTACTAGTTTAATGCACTTATCAAAGAAACTTGAATTTAATTCCTCAAATTTGGCTCTGCTGATTTTGGTCGAAAATTCAATGCCATTATATAAACATTCAATATCAATTGATGTTACAGTGGTTGAGGATAAGTCCCTCTTTGCTTTCTCACAAGCAACTTTCAACTTGGCCAAGGCTCTAGGATTTCTGCTCAAGTCCTCATTGTGTTTTTTCTTGAACTCCTTAATGCAGTGATTGACGAGTGTAATATCAAAATCCTCGCCACCTAAATGAGTGTCGCCTCCAACAGCTTTGACATCAATAACACCTGTGTTACTAACTGTCAAAAGAGATATATCAAAGGTTCCGCCTCCCAAATCAAAGACCAATATGTTCTTATCCTTCTCTGTCATATTGTCGACACCATATGCAATTGCAGCAGCTGTAGGCTCATTTATCAAACGCATCACATTAAGGCCGGCTATAACTGCTGCTTCCTTTGTTGCCTCTCGTTGCATGCTGTTAAAATAAGCAGGAACAGTGATCACAGCATCAGTGACTTTGGTCCCAAGAAATTCTTCACAAGCCTCTGTCATCTTCTTGAGAACCATGGCAGATAATTCTTCAGGTGCATATCTCTTTTCATCGCCCCTGAACTCGACTACGATAGTTGGCTTCTCCAAAGGTCCTCCAATGACCTTGAAAGGCCACGACTCCATATCCTTCTGCACTTGAGGGTCACCAAACCTGCTCCCAATCAAACGCTTAACATCTGAAAATTTAGAGAATTCCAATTAGCGTGATGAATCAAGTTATATTTTTAAGTGAATTCAAATAGAGAAAGAAACAAAACTGTTTTCGCCACTTCTTTGATTATTAAAATTAAAACGAAAACATGAAATGAGAAATTATGATTAAAAACACTTGCCATATACGGTGTTAGTAGGGTTCCTAGCGATTTTTTGCACCCTCGCCTACCAAGACTTCTGTGTCATTGAATGCTACGATAGATGGAGTGATCTTGTTTCCTTGTTCATTTGGTATGATCTCCACCCGATTTTTGTTGGGAAGCCAGACACCAGCACACGAATAGGTAGTTCCAAGATCAATTCCGATTGCTGCTCCTTTAACTCTTTTAGACATATTTGAAGAAGACATGAAGCGACAAGGGTAGGATTCAAAATAATAAGGTGGTATCTTAGTCTTGAATACGTTTAAAAAACCATGAAACTTGATTCATTTATATTTCGAACGAGTCTTAATTTGCAATTGAAGTTCATGACACAGGTATCAAACAGACCAACTGTCCAACTCTTGAGCCGTAATAATCTTGGATAGCATTTGTCATATCCTGAGATAATAGGATGATCTCCAAGAGTCGTGTACATTCCCCAAGAATTTCACTAACGTTCGTCTGGACCAAAGTCTACTCGGTTGCTTTTTCCATGAGTCGTGTCTTTTGGGTGGTTTATACATGTATATCAATAATGATATTATTTTAACCTTTCAAAATTTATCAAAATTAATGATATTATGATGCAAAACCAGCTTAATGAAATTTTAGACGACCATTACCAAAACCAGCTTTTCTTGAACCATAAATTTAACACAACTAGAAATTTAAGATCTAAAATTTTAACAAAGTCAATGTACTGCTTTGTAACTTATCCACCGGGACTCCTATTGTTAATAAAAATAAATGTAACCGGGTAATTTTCCTATTGTTAATAAAAATAAGTGTAAGATGGTAATTTTTCATAATCGAATAGAACCGCAAGTCTTTTTATTTTTATTTTTGTTAAATTCTTATTTTTTATTTTTGAAAAAAAAAATATTAATAGAAACAACAAAATTTAACAAAAGAAAGACTTGCAGTTGAAATTACCCTGTTACACTTATTTCTATTAACAATACTGAGGTGGAATCCAGGTAGATAAGTTATATTAGTTGGCAGTTCAGTGCAAGAAATGCATCGTGTGCCGACAACATAAGTCATCGCTATTAACTTATCCTGACAACAAGTCGTCAGTATAGAGTTGACTACATTTGTTTGACCTTGATATCTATATGGACAGACATGTGGTCGCCATAGCTTAGACAAAAAATGAAATAAGTTACGTAGTTTTCTTAAAACTTATTCTTACGACAGGCCGTCGGTATAGGTTACGAGAAATATAATTTTTATGTATTTATATTTTATGTTGCGAAAAAAAGCAATGGCGTTTTTTGGAAAGTTATGTCGATGACAAGTCGTCGGTAAACTATGCTGGTGATCCGTGTGAAATCTATCCCGACGACAAGTCGTCGGTATAGATATTTTATTATTATTATTATTTTTTAATTTACAGAAACAATAAAATGACGTCGTATATCTTAATTGTTATGCCAACGACAAGTCGTCGTTAAAACATGTTGGCGATCTGTGTGAAATCTATCATGACGACAAGTCATCGGTACAAATTTTTTTATTTTTATTTACATAAACAATAAAATGATGTCGTATACCTTAACCTTATACTGACGACTTGTCGTCAACAAAGTTGTAACACTTAAAAATACGGTCCAAAAATTTTATTTTTAATTATTAAATAAAACCATAGTTATCAAAACATCCGTCAAAAACATAAGTCGTAGTATCTCAAACATCATAATCAAAGTATCCATATCAAAACATATGTCAATATATCAGAGTAAACATCTCAGGCTAAACATCATGGTGTGTGCAATGCAATCATCCCGAGCCCTTCCCTTTGCTACTGGAAGTACCTGAAACCAAAACTGAAAACCGTAAGCACAAAGCTTAGTGAATTTCCCCCAAACTACCACATACCATACACATAACATGCAACTATGAGGTACAGGCTCCGCCCACACTCAAGGAGATACGGGCCTCGCCCACACTCGGATAACGGGCCTCGCCCTATGAAACACGGGCCCCGCCCACGCTTAGTGAGATACGGGCCCCGCCCACACTCAACTATCTAGGAGATATGAGCCCCGCCCACTCTCGGCTAACTAGGAGATACGAGCCTCGCCCACACTTAGCTAAGATACCAAATTTACCAATCCATTCCATATCCATACTCAAGTAATGTACGGTATCTGCCCCACACTTAGCTACTAATCAGCACACATAACGTACACGGGCCGACATTGGTGTCTGCGACCCGTTCAAACCAGGAGGAAACTCACCTCAATGTCGGGTGCTAGTTGAAAGGTCTCTGCTCCGGAATCAGCTCTACTCAAACCCCTAAACAGAACAACCTCTTAGATAGCAATTCATACTCATAACCCCCTTAGGGTCAACTATGGTCATAGTCAAAGTCAACGCTCCGAGTTGACCCAACTCGTCGTGTTACCCCTTCAACTCGTCGAGTTTCTGAGAACCACAGAATCGTGATTTCGCGATCCAACTCGTCGAGTTCTTCCTTATTAACAGAATCGGGACCCTTCAATTCAACTCGTCGATTTCCTCTGAGAAATCGTTAAGTTCTTTAGTCTGCTAACCCTTCTTAATCCATTCAGCCATTATTCTTCAAATCTAAGTCCCGTATTCCAGATCTGGGCCGAAAATACATCTAGGAGGGTAAATTTTCCAACTTTACCCATCAAAGCCCACTCTAGAAGAAATAAGCTCTAACCCTAACCCAAAAAGCTCAAGGTCTTGATCCAACGCCAACTAAAACTACAAGATAGACCATGAGGTCATACATCTGGACTCTAGGGACGATATGATCACGTAAACTCTTAACCTTTATATTCATGCATGGCCATTAGAGCTTTAAAAGACCAACATGATGGTCTAAAGGTTGCATGGGACTTCCATGGTCATAAAGTTGGCACGTTTATGCCATGAAAACCATTCAACGCCTTAGATCTGGAGTATTCTTCACTTGGGATGTCCAAATCCCAACAACCAATATACTTGGACCAAAACATAAAAGAAAGCATCCTGAAACTAGATCTAAGCATGCCATGGACAAGGTTGAAGCTTTATACATCAGATGAACGAGAAATGAAGCCCAACTTCTAGATCTACTCTCCTTCCACACGTTCTTGCTCCTCCTTCAAGCTTCCTCTTCTTCAAACTCACCAAGAATGCACAAGATTAACTTACAAGCACTAAAAATGGCTTAGGGTTCAAGATTAGGGTTTTGGACAGTGGAGGCTGGAGATGAGGCCAACACCTTGGGGTTAAGGTGTTTAAATAGGGTGCAAAACGTCGGGATTAGGGTTTCATTTCTGCCAGCCTACTCGTCAAGTTGAGGCCTCCCAACTCGTTGAGTAGGTTTCTTAACCCGCGTCCCAAATCATCTCTAATTGACGAGTCTGGGGCTCCCAACTCGTCGAGTTTCTCTACAAAAGTGAATAAATTATGATTTTAAATACATACCAGGAACCAGGCGTTACAATAGGGTTTTATGATACAGAACGGATCAATCGATCCTCATTTTATCGCACCAAAATCTGTTTATTTCTCAATCATCGACGATTCTCGTTTTTCTGCGGTTGCAGCGTCGACCCTCATGTAACTTCTAGGTCACTCTTTCTTCTCCATTATCCCTCTTTTCTAGTTGGATTTTGAGATGCTTGGGTTTTTCCTGTTTTTTCTTGGTTTCCCGATAAGGTAGTCACCAGAGGACCACTGACGACGACACTGAGTTCCAACAACCACCTACTTCCGGCCACCACAATAGGAGTTGCATGTAAGGTTTTTTGATTTCTCAATTTTGTTTTTTCCTGATTTAGGGTGTTTTTCCGGTGACCACCAGCCACCACCGAAGGACCACCATCTACATCCACCACAACAGGAAAACATATAAGGTTTCTAGTTTGATAACGAATGGGAACGACATTGATTGGGAAGGTCCAAATTTTTTTTGGTAGCTTGTGGTTCATTATCGTCGACTTATGTTGGTTCGCTATTGTCATCCGTTCTTGCAATTAAATTGTGTTGGGGAAGAAGCAACCAAAATTACAATTTTAGTCCTCGATGGTTCAACTTAATGACAATTTATACCCCCGAAACTATAATCTTTACAAAGTTTGGAGATTTTTTTTCGGGGTATCAAAATTGTCATTTATGTAAAACGTTTTCCAGCAACATGAACAATATTGTTCATTTTTCAAGTCAAAGCGATCCGGGAATTCAAGTTTACGACAATTATCATATTTTTCGTGTTTTCTGGTTTTGAAGCTTCTCATTTTTTTGTTGCTTATCGTGGGGGAGTATTTCATGGAAAAATCCATTATGAGCCCTTTATTATTCCCTTTTTGGAATTTTTATAATCATATTTCGATTATAAAAAGGGGGAAAAATTTTGATATGGGTATTCAAAAGTTTTTTGGGTATTCATTTTCGTAGCGAATAATAATTTATGATTGAAGACCGATGTAACTTTGAGGAGTTAATATTTTTTATGAAGTGATTCGGATTCGATATTCTGAAATGGTTCATTTTTATGAACGGTTTGGACTTATTGAATATTTTTGGGGTGTGCTTTTAAGCTTAATGATGGGTAATTTTCCTCGGAGTTTTGGATACTCAAGGACCTAAAGTTGCCTCTTGTTCTTGTTGCTTTGGATTGTAATGTCTCACATCCTAGAACCCGGATTAGAATACTATTGAAGATTTGAAGATTTGGTGTTCACTTCTACATTTTTGTCACGCTTGAGGTCTTGTTCGCTTGTTGCTATTTTGGAATTGTGAAGCCGGGTCATATATTCCAAGCTTTGAGGAGAGAGAATGTTAGGGAGCAAAGCTCTTCATTGGATGATGACTTAGAAGGCTTATTCCCTATTCGATATGGAAGGTTTATCTGTGAAGGTCTTTGAGAAGGTTGAAGACGCTTCTCTATGAAGGTCTTAGAGAAGGTGGAATGTGCTTCTCTATAAAGGCCTTATGGGTTGAACTTGCGTATATATACTTGTACACTATACTTTGTAGGTTTAGAGTAGGGATGAGCATATGGACCGGGGAACCGGCCGGAACCGGTACCGGAACCGGAACCCGATGGAACCGGTCGGGCCGGGACCGGGACGTTATTTTTGTGGATTTTTGGAACCGGGAACCGGTAGGAACCGGAACCGATATAACCGGAACCGGTAGAACCGGCAAAAACCGATAGAACCGGCAAAAATCGGAACCGTATGATGCTATTTTTCGAGGACCGGTTCCAACATTTGAAGACACGACAAGAACCGGTAGGAAGCGGGAACCGGTAGATCGCCGGGCCGGTTTGGTTCTTGATTTTGGCCGAAGCCGGTTCCCGGGTCGGGTCCGGTTCGGGCCGATTCCGGCCGGTTCGGTCCTTTTGCTCATCCCTAGTTTAGAGAGATCCCATTTAGAGATGCACACAAAAACCGGTTTCACTATTCAAAATTGGATCCAATCTGAAACCGGATTGGGTCAAAACCGGTTTTGACCAAACCGGATCGGATCGGATTTAAAACCGAATTTTCAATCGGATCGTAATCCTATATTCCAAATCGGATTTGATACCGGATCATAAACCGGATTCGCTAAAAACCGGATCGAAATCCGCCCCAAAATCCGCTTAAAACCCATTAAAATCGGTTTAAACAGGTTTCAAATCGGATTAGAATCAGATTCGGATTTTGGTTTGAACCGGATCAGATTTTGACCGGATCTGGATCAGACTTTGACCGGATCGGATTTTTGATGACGTAAGCAAAACCGGATCGGATTCGGATCCGGATCGGATCAGATCGGATTCGGGTTTTATGCATCTCTAATCCCATTGTATAGATGAATAGTTTAGTCTAGAGAGAGAGAGAGAGAGAGAGAGAGAGAGAGAGAGAGAGAGAGAGAGAGAGTATTGTAGTTAAGCAAGCACATGTTTCTACAAATTTTGTACTACTCCATTATCTATAAAAATTGTGCTTAAACATTAGTTTGTGTCTTTTCGATTATGCATTACATCATAATTCGGCAATGTCAACTTCCATGGGATCATACAGTAAGTAAAGAACAAGAAGATCTAAATAAGATTTGGTTTTAGCTCAATATATCCAGAGAAAAGTACATAAGTATAGTAATGAGAATGAGAGCTCAAAGCATACAAGTGTGCAAAAAGTTACGACACTATGCAGTACTCACCCTATTTATAGGGTACTCACGAAAACAAAAAATACTATGACTAAGCATTACAATACGAACCACAACTGTGCCTAGTAAATACATAAGATAACGAAGTCTTGATGATTATAGACTATTCGACATATAAGACTCTACTAAAGGTTCGTCATTTCACAAGATATTTAGACTCTACAAAATCGACTAATGAAGGAGGGAAGCATGCAAGGAATCACAAACCTTGGGTCGATTCAAAGAGTGTAGAGGAGTTGATTTTTTTTTGCTAAATAAAACACATACATGTAAAACGGAGACAATAATTATAGCTTGATTCAAAATAAGGGAGAATGGGAGGACCGAACGACCTTTCATCGTTCTTGTCTCTATTTGTGTACACACATAAGTCAAAGACGGTTGTGGGTCTGTTTCTTTGCATGGTGTGGAGAAGAAAGTATATGGAAAGGAGCATGGTTCTAAAAAGCGCGTCATGACGCGCCTCAAGGCGTGCCATGGCGCAAGACATGATGTAGCTGTTACAAAAACGTCCAATGCGGGTTTGTTAAGCGTGGCACCCAAATAACGTGTCAAGGCGTGCCTTATCGCGTTATGGCGCGAGTTTTTTTTAAGGCACGGGTTTTTTGTTTTTTTATTTTATTTTATTTTGTGATCAGGCCTAAAATAATTAAGCTTTTGTTAACTTTTTTATATTAAATATTAATATAACACTTCTAAAAAGTTAATATATTTGATAAAATTCAATAATTATATAATTTATTATTTTTAATTTATATAAAATAGTCATGCCTTGAAAAACGTTTTGACTCGCCAAAGCTCACGTTATTTAGAACATTGAGAGAGAGAGAGATATATATATATATAGAGAGAGAGAGGTGGGGGTTTGGTTTTCTATTTATTTCCTTTTTTAAAGAAAAATTATAAAAATAAAAAAGAAAATTGTAACCGAAAAGAGTACAATAGTAATTTAAGATGAATTTTGTAACAAAAAGAAATCACAGGGGTCAACCATGCAACTTTTAGAAACCACAACATCATATTCGTCAAAAATAATTAAGAGAGACTGAATTTTTGACATTTGGTTAACCAATGGACCAATTATGTACTTTTATCATAAAGACTTTGCGGCTTTAATAAGAATATCGGCTGAACAAAAAACTCTTTCAAAAAGAGTTGACTCGAAAGAAAGAAACGACAGTGAAGAAACTCTTTTAGAGTTCAAACAAGGGCAAATTTGTTGCCGCACTTGTGATCTGCAATTCAAGAGGGAAAAAAATCACGAGACTCTTTTGAAGAGTTAGGTGTTGTTTGTTTTTTGAAGCCAAAATGTTTGCAGTCTGCGGCCCATATCTGCAAGCATCTACAGCAAAAGAGGTAGACCAAATGTTTACAGTCTGCAATAACAAATCTGTTTGTTTTTTAATGTATGCATGTACTGAAATAAACTGATTTTTCAAATTAATTTCATGTCAGAAACATAAAAAAATGCATTTTCAGCAAAAAAAAAAGATATGCGGCAGAAAAAGGAAAAAAAAGATAGGCGGCGTTTTTTTTTTTTTTTTTTTTTGGTTTAGGTTAAAATGAGGCGTGAAGACCTTTGAAGACAGTAGCCCATGTCTGTGTCAGGAAGACCTCGCGCAGACGTTTTTTGATCTGCGTACTTCCAAAAACAAACACTGTGCGGGGACATATGTGTCTGCACGGCTCAGACAAAAGTGGTTGCGCAGATCTGCACAAAAAAAACAAACAACCCCTTAGATAGATTCCCATAGTTGTGTACATCATAAGTCGCCCAAGAAAGAACCCAAAATGCCAATGACTTGATTGGAAACCCTTTTGGAAAAACCACATAAATGACACTTTTTATAAAATTTTGTAAACGTGATTCAACGGAATTAAACTCAAGGGAGTGACTACGGTCTCCCTTCCACCCAAGCAAAAACACCGCCCCTCTACCGCGGTCTGGGTCCGCACTTCGGTAGCCGATGACCACACTCATCTTCTCAATTTTCAAACTCATGACCGTTCAACGGTTAAAATTTTAATTATTTTTTTAACCTTTAAACTTTCTTATTTAAACCTTTCAAACCTTATAAATTTTTATATCTTTCTATTACTTTTCCTCAAAAAAAAAAAAAAAAATCAAAACCGACGTCGTTCGATTCTTTTGAAGAATTTGATGTTATGTTAGATGTTGGTGTCATTGCTGCTAAATTGGCAGAGCAAACATATGAAGTTGTATGCAGTAGTGCAGCCAAAAGTGCTGAACGGAGAACCCAAAGATATATTTATAGAAATTATGAAGAAGCAAACCAACGCTGGATCCTCCGGATGACCCGGAAGACGAGTTCTCGGATGACGATTTCATGTAGTTCATTTGTTTTTTTTTAATTTCTATTTTTTTTCTAAGTTTCGAGGATTTTTTTTAATATGATATTTTTTTCCAACTAATGCAATGTAATGGGTTTTTATTTTTAATTAATGAAATATTTTGTTTTTAATTAAAACTAAAATTTTTAATTATTTAAAAAAAATAAAAATAAATGTGGC
The DNA here is from genome assembly GCF_052849685.1 of Lactuca virosa. Classification (NCBI taxonomy): domain Eukaryota; kingdom Viridiplantae; phylum Streptophyta; class Magnoliopsida; order Asterales; family Asteraceae; genus Lactuca; species Lactuca virosa. The sequence goes on from NC_136428.1 coordinate 163,846,927, forward strand.
ACTATTCTTTGGGTGTGATATGAAACCACATTTTTGTGGTAAATCCTGACACAATTCCCTCCAGCCTTGCAAGAGCTCTAAACTAATGCTACATATAGAAGGAATATGAATGACCGAAATAAACAATCTAAACAACTTTATAGATAGCCATATAAAAATAAATCATAGTCTGACTCTAAAACCACTCATGTTTAAGAAATCCCAAACTAAAGTCTCGTTTGATAGTTGCTGATTGAGAAAGAGCTGACTGGGAAATGTCTGTTTGGGTAAGAAATCATGACTAAGTAAGAAACCATGCTATTTGATTGTACATATGACGGAATGTGTTGACTGATGAAAAATGATCATTTTACACTTCTGCTATATACAGTGATGAATGAAGTTGGTGAAGAATTATAATACATACAAATTGTCATACAAAATGTAAATTACACACAAATCCTTTAAAAATCCAAACAAAAATTATAAAACACATCATTGTTTTTATAAATTTATATGGTATGTATTTCAAAAGGAGAAATGGAATTTTAAGTATAACAAAAGGAATAGAAATTTACATGGTATGTAGACATAAAATTGGTTTTCATTAAGCAATCAATCAAACACATGGTATGCATTTCAACAACCAATACATTAAGATGATTAAAGATAAAACAAATCCATGTGTAAAAAAATCAATTAAATAGGAACCTGAACGTACATATTGAAATCAAGAATAAAGCAATAGTTCTTGATTGAAATTTACGAGGAATAACCAAAGCGCATAGAACCACTTATCACTTCATCATTTACCATATCCAATACAAAGTACATGAATTGATTTCATAATCATATAATCCAATTCGACATGTCAATTTTGACTTTTTGATTTCAAGATCAGATTTTCAAGGCTTCAATCAGGAAATTCAACAGCAAAATAAACATTCAAGAGCAAACAAACAGCAAAAATAGGAACTTTCCCATTCGGATTTTGAAAAATCAATAGCATAAATCGGAACATTCAACAACAAAATAATTTGAACTTTTAAACAACAAAATCGGAACTTTTATCCCTCTCAACAACAAAAATCGTAACATTCCCAAATATCGTATCATTCAAGCGTACCAGATAAGATGAGGAAGGAGCTTCGACTGGTTGGCGGAAGAGGAAGAATGGGGTCGATGATGCTTGCTGGTTAGGGAGAAGAAATGAGACGCTGAAACAAGATTCATCAGGAGGCATTGGAAGAGATATATTAGGGAAGGGTACTATTGGAACCTTTCTCAGTCAACCCATTTTACACTTCTTTCCCATTCAGATATTCCTTTGCGATTCAGATGCACAAAACTTGATTATCAAACACTTATAGCTAACCGAGTCAACCAAAAAGGTCTGACTCGACTCAGTCAGACGATTCTCATACACGACCTAAGAGGAATTCGACTCACACCATACAACACTTTATAGCTTCTTTAATCCATTTATCTTTATCTCTAATTTTTCTTTACAACATGGTCGCTAAGTACGTGCAATAATGACACTCCACTCCTTGTGTCCTTTATTTGTTTGTGGGACTAATGTCATAAAAGCCCTTAAGTTTTAAAGAAATATTCGGTTTTACCTTTTTATATGTAACTTCCAAAAAATAAGACCATAAAATTTCATTTTAATCAAATAAAAACAGTGCTCAAAACCTTATCCATACAAGTTTAACAAAATAAGTGTATGAGTATTATTTCAAATTAGAGTAAGTTATAAAATGCGGAAACATGTGGTGCGTGCTATGCAATCATCCGGAGCTCCCTTGTTTGAAAACTGAAGTACCTGAAACACAGACTGAAAATCGTAAGCACAAAGCTTAGTGAGTTTCCCCTAACATACAACATACCAAAACAACATACTACCGAGCATATCTGGGTGCTCGACCTACCCTGCCGAGCATATCTGGGTGCCCGACCTACCCTCCGGTCTATTTCAACCGGTTACGGGGTCTATTTCACCCCTACCACCACCACATATTAACATACATAAATCACATAATCATCAAGCAATACGTGAAAAATGATAATTATCACACAGACAACCATCATACTATGCAATAAATAAAGGGCCAGCCTTGGTGTCTTCGACCCGTAACTTCCACGAAGGGAGACTCACCTTAAAAGAAAAATGAACCCTACAACTGCTTCTGCTGCGAACCGGCTCCAACCACTAAACCAAAACCCCAAAACTAAACTCCATCAATACACACGTCTAAACCCAAGCACTAGGCCCACTAATGGCCCAACTAACCAAGCCCACAATTGACCCAAACCCATTGGGCCTAATCAATGCCCAACTCCATTGGGCCCACTCTGGCTCAATTCACCATCCAAGGCCCATTAGGGCAAGCCTAGCAAGACAAGCCCAAACAGAAGTCCATTACTCTAAAATCATTAGTCCATTATGAGCCCAAACCAAAGGATAAGTCCAAGACCAAGCTAGCCAACAATCAAAGAGCCCAAACTTGCACAGGGGATTTTCACGTCATGAGCACTTCATGCTCACGTCGTGAGATCGTGGCTTTTTCCCAGAAACTTCCTCGACACGTTCTCACATCGTGAAGTCTTATTCCTCACATCGTGAGGCCGGATCTAACCAAAAGAAATGAGCATTAAGCTCCTAATCCATTAGGCCTTAACATGGGACTATCTAGAGGGTCTTCCTTGACCCCAAGGACCATAAAAATCGAAGCTTTTCAGTCATGTGTGTCCAATACATGACTCAAACACCAACTTAGGCCAAAATGAAGGAAAAAGGACCAAGACTTAAACTTGGAGTCCATAACCATGACCAAAATCCAGATCTGAGACTTATAAGAATTAAGATACCACTATGATCCATAAAGTTGCCCACTTTATGGATCCGATGCATGCTAACCAACATTACAAGCCATAAAATGCACGAAAACTTAGATCTAGCAATAAAGGAGAGAAAAGGCATGAGCTTGAGGACTTACAGAGGGCCAAAAGCTCCACAACTAGCTGATGATGAAGCCAAGATGCTAACAAATGCACCACCAATGATCTTCTTCTCCCTCAATGAGCTTCAAAGACCCAAAAGCTATTGAATAACACCAAGAATGACCAAGAACTTCAATGGGGGCTGAGATTAGGGTTTCCAGAGGTCATGGGAGTGAAGGAGGATGAGGAGGAGCAACCCTAATCATCTCATAACTTTAAATATCCGGAAATAAGGGTTTTGGGGACCAGGTGCCTCTCACGTCGTGAGCTCTACATGCTCACGTCGTGAGCCTTAAATGAGCTTGGTCAACAAGTCAACGATCACTCACCCGAACCACTCCAACTTCAAACGGCCATAACTTCTTCGTTTCAACTCCGATTTCGACGTTCTTTATATCCACGGAAAGGTCTAGAAGAGCTCCACCTTTATATCAACTCCCATTGCCATAAAACTTTCCGAAAAAAATCTAATTCCATAAAAGGCCCGAACTGCCACTTTATCGATATACCCTTGGTCTCCAAAAACACAAACCGAACTCTCAGATCATCAAAGCTACATGACCCACACTCAAATGGGTCTAAACCTTTATTCCCCAACATCTGAAGCCTCCTGATAACATATATTCGGGTCACTGTCCCGAATATGAATTGGCTTAAAACAGGATGTTACATTATGTATTTTAGGTTCAATAAAGCCACAAGTATGCGTAAATTTTACGTTTTTACCCATTTATCAGGTTACCAAGTTACCTCTAGGTTGCATATACACATGGCACGTAATGTAGATACCGATTAGGTTAAATATATTGGCATTACGCTGATGTGGACTGCCATATCAACATGTTTCCTTTACCTTTTAAAAAATGTGAATATATAAAATTGAAGCTAGCAGGAGTCGAAACCTAATTCCTCCCGCCCACAAACAACCCAACCTACCACTAAGCTAAAGCAATTTTTTTTATCTCTTGAACGTCCATATATATTGCATAACGTTGAAAGATTTTAAATACAATTTATATTATTATTATTATTATTATTATTATTATTATTATTATTATTATTATTATTATTTTAAATACAAACTCGCAACAAAATGAAAAGTTTTGACGTCTGATGCTAATCCAAACCTTTTAGCACGAAAGTGACAATTTTCAGCTAACCACAAAGACCATTCTTCCAGGTGCGCGACATGTTGCGGGTTGCGCAGAGTCGCCAGAGAGTTACGCTGACCAACGCCGTTCGGACCTTGAGTTTCAGGTGGGAGACTTTGTGTTTATAAAGGTGTCACCTTGGAAATGTGTTATACGATTTTGGAAGCGGGGTAAGCTGGGTCCTCGATTCATTGGCCCTTTCAGGATTACTGCCCGAGTAGGCACGGGTTGCATACTGGTTGGATCTTCCTGATGAGCTTAGTCAGATCCATAATATTTTCCATGTGTCCAAGTTACAGAAATGTGTAGCCGATGATTCAACGGTGATCTCGTTGGATGATATTCAGGTGCATGAGCGTCTGAGTTATGTGGAAAATCCGGTCGCGATTCTTGATAGGAAAACTAAAACTCCGTGTAACAAGGTGGTGAACCTAGTGAAGGTGCAATGGCAGCACCGTAAAGGCTCTAAGTGGACATGGGAGTCGGGGGACGAGATGAGAGAGCACTACCCAGATTTATTCGCATCAGCGAACTGTGATGACGAATTCTAATTCAAGTGGGGGAGATTTGTAACACTTGGACCCATGTATTTTCCCTTTTAACCCTTGAAGAAAAAATTAAATTTCGAAAGGAGTCCCCACATACGCTGGGCGTACGTTTATGTACACTTAGCGTACATGGGCATGTGGAAGCGGGAACCCAAGCCACGTACGCGGGGCGTACGTGGCCAATGCTAAAACCCTAATTTTAGGGCATGATCCATATTTAAGCTCACTTATTATTATTATTTTAAATACAAACTCGCAACAAAATGAAAAGTTTTGACGTCTGATGCTAATCCAAACCTTTTAGCACCAAAGTGACAATTTTTAGCTAACCACAAAGACCATTGTTGCAGTTTTGTCTTAGTTTTATTACAAATTTGATCCGAATTTAAAATTTTGTAATTAATTTGTCCAAATTTAGTTTTTTTTTTAAATATTTTGCTACAACTTTTTAAGATTTTTTTGTAATGGTTTATAAGAATTCTCTCTGAAATTTTTTCCCACTTAAAAAAAAATTATTTTACAATATTTTCATAACTTTTTTTGCAACTTTTGCATTGCCTTATATACATCAGCAAATTGAATTTTTTTGTGATTTTTTGACAATTGAATTTGATGAAATAAGTCAAATACCGTATATGATTTAAAATCCGAAGAAATAATAAAACAACCCGTCACAACGAGACATCGGGGAAACCATGCATCATGCTGAGCGTATGCGTACGTACGCCCATCGTACCCCCTTTGTGACCATTTCTCATTTTTATCGCTTAATGCTTAAGACAAAAACGTCCAAACTCATATCTAACCTCTAAGGGATGTCTTAAGTCATAAAGTTCTTGACTTTATGACTTTACATGGCTTAATGGGGTCCAAACCAAAGCCCTAAGTTTCAAACTTCATCAAAAGACCACCGGTTCATGCATGGAATGAGTATACTTATCAAGATCTGCTTTTTATGACTTAATGACCTCAATAAAGACCAAATATGAGGCTCAAAGGTTCTGGAATAACTTCTACTCATAAGAACCATAACCATGGGACCAAAACATGACAAATCATAACCTCAAAGTAGATCTACATGAGAAAGCCATCAAGATTAAAACTTTATACCTCCAGAAGCTAAATCAAGATGAACAAGGCCTAGATCTACAAGCTCCAAGACAACCAACACTTCTCCAAGGAGTTTTTCTTCTTCCAAATGCACTAAGAATCGACCCAAAATCACTCCAAGTCTCAAAATCCTTCCAAATGGGGCTAGCATTTCGAATTTGGGGTTAGAGGGGATGAAGGCTGAAGATGGAGGGTTCGAAATGAGTTAAGACCTTTAAATAGGGTCCAAGACCCTAAATTAGGGTTTGCATCTGACTGGAGTACGCCCATCATACTCCAGGTACGCCTAGCGTACTCAATGGCACTCCGCGATCGTCCCAGTCCAATACGCCTAGCGTACGCCCAACGTACTTGGCTTAGCCCAAAACCCTTATAACTTCAAATGATCATAACTTCTTCGTTCCAACTCCGTTTTCGATGATTCTTATATCCACGGAAAGGTATTGAAGAGCTCTATAACCCTATATAATTACTTTTGACTTAAAACACTTCGAACTAAAATCCTTAATTCATGAAAGGCCCGAACCATCACTTTTACCATTATACCATTGGGTTGCAAAGCACAACCGAACTCTTGGATCACAAAAACTAAATTACGCACATCCATATGGGTCTAAACCTCACTTTCCTCAACGCCCGAAGCCTTATGATAATTGATCTTCGAGTTATGGCCCCGGATTATGAAACGACTCGAAATTGGGTGTTACATTTTTTAGTTGAACCGGTATGGTGATTGGTTCCCGGTTTAACCGCTTCGACCGTCGGGTCAACCAGTTTCTGTAATTTTCATTTGTTTTCCTATTTTTCTACACACACAGAGACATCTGCAAATTTAAACATTAAAAATACATACAAATAAAAGTTGTAGATCAATCCAAATGCATTAAAAAAACAAATAACCATAAGTTTTACATCAATCCACATATATCAAAAAGAAAATAAAATATAATACGGAAAAAATATAGTTTTGGATGAATACAAATGCATGAAAAAACTTCATAACATTTACCATATGTTTTTATTCAAATAAATCTAAATAGATGTGAAAAAATACCAAAATTTGTTATGCAAAATGATTCATTTTCGTTTGTTTTTATTTAATTTAACCGGTTCAACTCGATTTTGATGAAAACCGGCAGGTTCATTCCGGTTCAGAAATAGACATAAAGCTAATTGAACCGTTTTCTTCTTTGGTTCCCGGTCCAACCAGTTCGACCGACCGGTTAAAACCGATTTTTAAGACATTGGTTTAAATATACCATTAAAATGGAGCAAATATTTTTGTGATTCCTCAATGAAAGTGCATCTTATTATATAACATAAATTTCAACATTTGACAAGAATATATGGATTTCTCAAAGTGATTACTAACTAAAGCTAAACTGTCTGTGGACTGTCATTATTTACATAAATGATTTCACAATATTGCCAAATTAGTGGTTAATTATCATGCGATATACATAAAAAGGAGGATGATAGGTGATAGGTTCATGATAATACATCTCTGATTTTGGTATTTTGTGATCTCCAAAAAAATTGAATGCTAAAATCACTATTATATTTTCTTATATTAGTATATTCGATACCCTTTGATATAAAACAAGAGATTCTGTTATCCCAAATAGGATTGCCATATTGCAGGGTACATATTGCAAGATATAAAATACAACTTATCACACAAAATGAGATACATTAATAAAATCGTCTACAAAAGGAGATAGAATCAACTGTTGACTTTCCTGCAAATCTTCCTGACTTCACCACTCTTACCGGTCAACGGAGTGATGTTTCCCATTTTAACCATCGACTTGGCAAACTGCTGGAAGAAAAGCTCTTGATTTGCCGCATACTGCTTCACATACTGCATCGTTTGCTGGTTCTGAGTAAACAATATCTCATCAGAGCTTAGAAGCCCCTTCGAAGCTATCAAGTTCTTGTAGTAACTGTTATCGAACTTCGTCGGTGACACAGGATCCAAGAAAAACAGGTTCTGATCGCCGCCGGATCTCGGGCAGTTCTGACGCAGTTTTGCAGCATAAGATTGGTCTAACGATAAATCCGGCTGCCCATTGCCGGAGTTGTTGTATAACCTTTGCCTGAAACTAGTGCACCTAGCGTTTCCGATTGTGTGACTTCCTAAAAAATTAAATACCATAACCTTTATCAGGTAACTATTTTCGAATTTAAACCGAGTTTTCAAGATTTTCTTGAACTTTAACCCAGTTTCCAAGATTTTCTTACCAGATAGAGTAACGAAATCAACAATGTCAAGACCCTTGAGCTTAAACTTGGTGAGAATGGTCTGAAAGGTATTGTTTGGAGCTGGGATATTTTGGTTAGAACCACTCAAGCTTGCACCTAATGAATCCCTTCTTCCCAATGGCACTTCCCAACTAGGTCCACCAGCCTGCATGCACAAGTTTAAAACATGTTTATTTCATTTACAGACAACAAAATCGAAACTTTTATACATGGATTACGATACGTACCAGAACAGTCGAGTCTCTTGCTGCCAAAGCCAAGGCGTCCGCACAGGAGACAGTCTGAGGGCAAGCCTTCTCCAATGCAGCTTTGATTTGGTCAACAACTTCGAACCCGCGAGCTGAGTTTCGGTTAGGAACGGACCCCTTCTCGCTAATGATGCTTCCACTATTGTCTAGAAGTATTGAACCATCACAACCCTTTATGATATCATTTGGTTGCAAAAGAAAGTTAGTTTTCTAATCAAATGATGCGTTTTTGTAGCAGTGCGTGGGTTAAATATAGGCATTAATTATGATTAAGAACAAACTACCTTTACGAAACAGTCATGGAAATGGAGTCTGAGCAATGAAGCAGCCATGCGAGCCTCTTTTGCGACAGCTTTTGTCACAACAGACCTAACGATGTCTTTAGCCTGTGGGCAGGAGTGGTCGTAGAACTGAGGGTAGAGGTTGGATGCATTGTTTAGAGCTAGGATAGATATGAAGACGATGATCATGGTGATTGAGTGAGCCATTGTGTTCATGTGATGCAGCTAGCTTTGAATGAAGACGTTATGGTCAATGGAAGGTTTGTGTTGTGATTTGTATAAGAAGTGGAACCTAGATTCATGTATTTATAGACGAATCATTTTGCTTTTGTATCAACATGTAAGCTTTTAATTAGTTTAATTGGTTAGCTTGCCAATAACTTTTCAGTATATTTTTTAAATACTAAACAATTCTTATATTAAATATAATAATAGAAAATATTGTTAAGAAATGATTTCATTATTTTGAATAAACTGATTTGAAAAGGATGGAAATTATTGAAGCGCTTTTAACTACTCCTAAGACATTCAAATATGTCTTAGTTAACATCTTTGCTACAAGTATAAATTGAAGTATTGAACCCATTAAAATAGAATATAAAACACATAAACACACATACATGTAGAGGTGAGTATTTGGGCCTCCGGACCGGCCCTAGACCTGGACCTAGTAAGCCTTAACAGGTCGGGTCCCAGGTCCACAAATTTCTGCAAAATCGGTCTGGTCTAAGTTCTATCAATTCCTGCAAAATCACTATGGTCCAAATGCTAAACATACATTGTGAATGCTGAAAATTGAGTTATATGTGGTTCAGATTCACAATGTGAATAATTGTAAGTCAGATCCACATTGTAAATCCTTAAAACTGAATTGTATACAGTTCAAATTCACAGAGTGAATAAATCTACTTTCGAATTTTACAAAATTAAATATCTTTTTTTTAAATAAAAAACCCTACTTTGTTTTGTTGTTTTTTTAACATTTAGGGTTACTTTTTATTGAACAGATAAAATAAATATAGCAAAATTCATATATTTTTTTTATTTTTTTAAATGGACTTTCATAAAAAATTGCAAAATTTTAGTTCAGATTCACATTGTCAATATGTTCAAAACTGAATTTTATACAGTTCAGATTCACAATGTGAATAAATTCATTTGTGAATTTTACAAACTAATTTATAAATAATCAAAACGTTGAAATATTATAAAATAAAAGGAAATATACTTCGATTCACAAGTAAATTTCACTAAATTAATTTGTAAATAATCAAAGAGTGAAAGTAATAAGTCCGATTCACATTGTGAATGTTATAAACTGAAATATTTACACGTCATACTAACAGTGTGAATCTGATCAGATCAAGATGAAAAAATATATTTTTTATATCGACATTGATATCTATTTATAGAAAACAAAAACTTAAAAATTTAACTATACTTAGTTTTTTTTGTGATAAAAAATAAACCTAAACATTTGAAAAAAAACCAACAAAATGGAGATTTTTTTCGAAAAAAAGTTTGTTTTTTATATATAAATATTGATGTCTATGGAAAGAGAATAAAAAATTATGAATTTTGGTATATTCGGTTTTGTTTTTGATACGAAAAAAAAAACATTGCCTAAAAAAATTAAACTGTAACATCCCAAAATTCAAGACCAAAAATTTCATTTTCAATTAAGTTATTATAAAACCAACAGTATAAGAAAACATTCATAATAACATATCTTGTCAAACCAAAGTGTCAATAATCAAAACATGTTATCATAAAACAATATCAGAGTGTAATCCCAAAGATCTCATGTGTGGAAAACATAGTGTGATGCGCTGTGATCAAGCCGGCTCCTTTCCTTTGAAAACGAAGTACCTGAAACCAAAACTGAAAACCGTAAGCACGAAGCTTAGTGAGTTCCCCCATCATACCACATACCATACAATATACATATTGTCTAACATATCCGGGTACTAGACTACCCCTTCGGTCTCTTTCAACCGGTAACTGCCTAGCATAACAGGGTGCTGGCCTACCCCTTCGGTCCTGTCGACCGGTACCTCGCCTAGCATATCAGGGTGTTGGCCTACCCCTTCGATCCTTTTGACCGGTACCTCGCCTAGCATATCAGGGTGCTGACCTACCCCTTCGATCCTTTCGACCGGTACCGGGGACTATTTCACCCTTACTTCTACCATATATCATACTATCTCATAAACACATAAATCATATACTGCCTAGCTTATCAGAGTGCTGGCATACCCCTTCGGCCCTATCGACCGGTACTAGGGTCTATCCTACCCCCTACCACAATCACATAACATCATAGCATACTAGCACATAAAGCATAACAGATAGTGACATACCAGATAATTATCACAAAGACAATCATCTCTACTATAGCTCTTACTAGTGGGCCGACATTGGTGCCTTCGACCCACTTCTACTGTAAGGTAACTCACCTCACACTGCTGAAGTCTCGCGAACAAAACTCTAGCTGCTGGATGATAGATTCCCGAACTGTCAACATCAAAATAACACCCAATTAATAATTGGGTTCCAATACATAACCGTAAGTCCATGCTTGGGGTAAAAGACTACTTTACCCCCATCTTAGCTTGATTCAACCTCAAGGCCCAATCCAAAGGCCCAAAAGTCAAACTATTAACCAAAGCCCAACATATGGCCCAATTTTCCAAATTGGGCCCAAACCGTTACATGGTCCTACCCTAAGGTCCAACCATTTCTTCCGGTCCAAAAATTTGGCATTCCAATGGTCCAACCTCTTATGATCCTCAAGGCCCAGTTATGACCCATTTATGGCCCAATTTTCCAAATTGGGCCCAAACCCTCACATCGGCCTTACCCTAAAGCCAATTCAAATATTCTAATCCAAATACTTGTCCTTGGATAGCCCATAAATAGTCCAATAACCTAAGCCGAATAAAAAGGCCCAACTCAAGGCCCAAGCAAAATTAGGGTTTTCACATAAAATGACGATTAGGGTTAAGTGTTTCTTACTTAACCCAGTAAGGACTTAATCCATTAAGTCCATCACTCTACTAGGTCAACTTACAATGTGGTCGGGATTAATTCATGATTCCAATCCAATGGTCCAAACTTGCGGGTCATGAGAATTCCAAATTAACATATACAAAATTAGGGTTTTCTAAACCCTAATTAGGAATTCCAATCCAATCACATCCCAATTAGTCTATTTGTTAAAGTTTTAGGTTAATTAACTGTTAATTTAGTCGGGCACCACCCACTACCACCTCGGGTAGTGGTGGTCAATGGCAGCTCACGGCGGCGGCCACCACCTGACGGTGGTGGTGACAGATTCCCTTAATTATTCCGGTCAAAGTACAATATTACAACGAAATATTCAAATGAACACACACACACACAGATAACACCTACACACACACCCAGCCACCCTCGTGGCGGCAGACGATGGTTGGAGGTGGCAGCCACCACCTCACAGTGGTGGTGGTGGATTTTCTTGTGAATTCCGGCCAAACAACACCACACACACCACACTCCAACAACGGAAACACACCCACACACGCTTCTGTTCGCAAAGCATCCAGTCACCGACCTGGTGGCGTACGGCGGCGACGATGACACGAGATGGCGGCAACAGCAGCGGCACCACCGGCGGTCATGGCGTTTGGCAGCAACTGAAGGTGGAACATCAACACACGAACACGAACGACACCTCCGACTGAGCTATCCACGAGAAACCGGTGACAACTTTGTCTTCAACGGAACCGGGCAGCGGCGGCGCCAACGGAGCTGAGACGCAGCGACGACGAACAGAAGAAGGAGGAGGAGTGAATACGGCGAGGGAGGTGGCGGTTAGCTGAGAATCAATGGTTGCTCGGAGACTTAGGCTGAACGAAAACGATTCACGACGTCCAATAGTAGGACATCGACAGCGGTGGCGCCATCGGCCGGAGATTGCGACGGCAGTGGCGCTATCGATTTGTTCCCTTCATTTCCGTCTGAACGACGACATCCCACGTCAGTCTTCATCTTTAGCAACCACGAGATAGTAGCGGTTGCGACACTCGACATGGCGGTGGCTACGGTGGTCGGAGCCGATAACGGCGGCTGGAGGGGAGCGGGAGGTATAAGGTGGTGGCTAGGTATCTTTAGGGTTAGGGTTACCGGGGTGACGGGTTATATACCCAGAGCCCCATAAAACTTTATCTCATAATAACAACATTGGTCCCTCATTCTCCCTTTTCCTTCAAAACGAATCCATAATTTACCCTTTTAGCCCCAGCCATCCAAAACCCCTTCAAATTAAGTCCAAATAATTTACCAAGCAGCCCCTCCCTCTACAAATTATTTTCAACTGAAGTCTTTATGTTACCAAATGGCCCCTCCTCTACAAAACCTTTTCAACTTAGGTCCAGAATTTACTCTTTAGCCCCTGCTTCCATAAATCCTTTCATATGAAGTCCAAATGATACCAAACACCCCCTGTCTTCTAATAATCTTTACAAAATAAATCTCAAATTTAAACTTTAACCCCCGAATAACCAAATTATAACATTTGGCTCCCCAAAACCAACTGTGACAACCCGAAATTTCTATTCTATACAACCATTCACTTCAATAGGAGTCAGAACTGTTTCTGCTAATTTTCAAGCTTTTTGGAATAAGTTTGAGCATTTTAAGATTAGTACTTCAGGAGATACCAGGAGAGAGGATGCCCTAGGGTTTATTGTGCAACAATAATATCCCAAAACTCCAAGAGTTTGGAGTTTACGGCCTAAACAAAGGTGTTTACGGCCGTAAACCCTGAAAGAGGGTATAAATATGACACTTAGTCATTATTTATCACTTTTCACATTTTCAAGATCCAAAACTCAATTCTCTCTCAAGTATCATCGACTTTTCTTCTTGATCTTTAACATTGTAAGTGTTTCAAGCCCTAAAAAGTTGATATCTTGCTTAATCTAGTGATCTAACATGATTCCATCCGTGAAATCATTCCAAAAGTGTAGATCTTCAAATTTCACCAAGAACACCAAGAACACACACTAGTGTTCTTGGACTTTTAGCACCTTTTCAAGCTTCTACTTGTAAGTACTCTTACCCTAGTGTGTAATAGGGCTTGTTATACTTCTTAATCAACTAGAAAACACCAAGAAACAAAGGATCAAAGGTGTTTACGGTCCAAGAACACCTTGGACCGTAAACCCTATTAAGGGTGCCAAAGTGTGCCCTAGTTCCTTCTAAGCCTTGGAAACTAGTCTAGACCCCTTCCTTGATGTGCTAGGAACTCAAAACAACAAAACGACCATAAACCATTTGGGTTTACGGCCGTAAACCCAAAGACAAATGGTCCAAGGACCGTAAACTCCTCAAAGGAGTGAAATGGTGCCCTAATCTCTTCCTAAGGCTTATACATGAAGTAGGAATGCTTTTTAGGACTTGTAAAGCTTCAAAACTCAACATGGTAAAAGGAACATGAGTTTACGGCCGTAAACTCATGGGTTTACGACCGTAAACTCAATGAGTTATGGTCACAAAACCGTAAACTCCAATAAAGGGTCCCCTTGAACCCTAAACTCAATAGCAATGGCCTACAACACTTAGATGCAATCCTTAAGACTTATAGCACTTAAATAAGGTGTTTTACATGTCCTAGGATGTCTTAACTTTGTTAATTAGTTGTTTAAAGACTAATTGGATACATATATGTGTTATTATATGTTAACTAGGATCCTTGTGTGTGTACAAGTCTTCACTTGACACCTAGCAAATCCTATATCACCAGTTCATCCAAACCACTCACTACAGGTGAGTTCATACCCCTTAATTAACCTTTTAAATGTTTTAAATGCTTTTATGGGGGGGGGGGAATACAAGTTGAACAATTATAGTTATTATGTCAATCACATGTGATTAATAACTACCAAACAAGTGGATTTCTTACTTTTCAAACTGTGTTACCAAACTGTTTTACTTCAAACTGTTTTACAAACTCTTTTTCATATCAAATGCTTTTGTCAAACCCTTTTACATGTCAAATATTGTTACTTAAACTCTTTTAAACTTATATTCTGTTAAAAGTGTATCTATATAGATATAGTTATATAAGTAGGATTGAAAGGACTTAGGATTGATAGCTCACCTTACTTCCTGTTCCTTGTTTGGTTGTGGACTTAGGGTATCAGGGTTATCTGTCCGAAGGTCGTTTGAATCCTAGTTATATATTATGTATATGTATATAGATATAAAAGGTTATTTCTTTCCAGTTCAATACCTTTGGGTAGCAAGGGTATAGAAACATGTTCATACATACAAACAACATTACTAGTAAACTATAATAGGTATAGTTTAGGAAGTTACAAATCTATTACTAGAACAATGAAACATACAATGAGTCAGTTCATTCATGAATAACACATAGTGATGAGAAACAAACATAACACATAGTGATGAGAAACAAACATAACACATAGTGATGAGAAACAAACATACAGGCTAGACAGAGAAAGAACACACAATACAGCTAGCACATACATTACATATACATTACTTACAGTTATGTGAGCCACTTAACGGGGGCATGACACTACCTGTCATGACCCGTTTTGTATCCAGAATCTCCTTAAGTGGAGAGCGTATGAGTTTGTGTATAGATCTATACTGGATTGACTATCCTACACCTTGCTGCTCGCTACAGTGGGACTTGCAAGTCTACGGGTGCCAAACGTCATTTCTTACGACGTCTTACATCGTCGTTTTTCTATGAGTCGGTAGCAGGATACAGGCCGATCACATGGTACTTTAAATAACAATTGGTTTAAGGTAGTTAGTACAGCAGTAGTTACTTAATACAACACTACAGTACTATTTCATTTTCCCTTTACATTTACTTTGTGATATTCACACAATAAACAATAATGTAAAAACTATATTTTTGGTTAATGATAGTCAGATTTGGGAAAATACACACTCTTACAAGAGACACACACACAGATACTAGATGCCTTGGTAGAAGGCTACTTTTAGTAGGAAACATAGGGTTTTCTAGGAGAGTTCAAACAATTACAAACTTTTACAAAACTTATACATGACAAGACTTACAAACACTTTCATAACAAATACAGACACTAATATACTTATGAACTCACCAACTTTAAAGCTGATAAACTCTTTCAAAATAACTTGTATTCTCAGGTCGCCAGTAGACAGGTACCGGAGCCAGGTTTTTGAGAAGATGGAGCTCGTTCAAGACTCATCTTTTATTTTGATGTAGATTTTTGGTGTCTATAAAACTTGACAGAACACACCTGTATTAAATTATATTATTAATGCAATGGATGATGTTGTTGCTTGTTTACTACTTTGCATTGTTGTGATACTGTACATGACGTCCTCCACCCCCGAACATTTCCGCCGTTCCGGTTTTGGGGTGTGACACCAACACCCCACTAAATATTATGGATTTTAGGGCTACTATTCATATTAATGTTATCTATTTATTTATTTAATAAACATGGTGTTACAACTTTCCCCCACTGAAATTAGATTTCGTCCTTAAAATCATTCCTTACCATCCTTTACACGCCAAACCACTCAAGTAACATAGCCACAATCCTGGACACACCCTAGCCTTCCCAGGGTAACCGTGACCAACCTTTGCAAGACCCTAAAATACGCAGGTGAATGAATTCCTTACAACAATCACATTTACTCAACCTGAAATCTGCAGTCTCGAGATGGTCTGATTCCCTAACAAACCACCCATGCTGAGCTTTACCAAGCTTAATTTTCCTCGACTGACCGACCAAATGCACACATTCTGCCTTGATTATCTCGATGCTACCATTAGAAACAAAATCATTGACCATAGTCAACTATAGAGCACTTATTCTTGATCAAAGGCTCAAATAATCCTTCGAGTAGAAGATTCATCCCTGCAACGGTTAGACTCAGACGAGAGCTGCACAACAGGATCAAATCGACTACTATGAGATTATTTAATCCCACTTTGAGTGACTTATCACTTCCCAATCAATCAGTTATTCCGTCCATACTTGCAAACCTAAAACACTAATACTGCCCGAGACACCGAAACTGCCCGGATCACTGAAATGCCTGAAATAGTATGCTGCCTCATGGCTGC
Organism: Lactuca virosa; assembly: GCF_052849685.1. Lineage (NCBI taxonomy): Eukaryota > Viridiplantae > Streptophyta > Magnoliopsida > Asterales > Asteraceae > Lactuca > Lactuca virosa. Next base: position 163,863,652 of record NC_136428.1, read on the forward strand.
TCTCCAAAATCCACCGAGACCTCCCTGGTCTCAATTTGTTCACCAATCATCTGACATACCGGGTTTCGACCTGGTTGAGGAGCCAAAGGACTCCCACATAGTCGCCTCACACGACTTCCAAACGAAATCCTTCTCTATAAATCGTTGCCACTAGTTATCATGCCACTGTGGCTCTAGCGACCTTCTGATCTAACTGATCGGGTTCATACGTCTATTCCTGACGTCACCAAATCCAAGGCTAAAAGTGATTGCTACTTAACTAAAAGGTAGCCTTGTACCATAAACGACCTTATACGGTCCATTGCTTCCTCGATCTCATGACTGTGGTGGTGTTCCTATAGTCTTATCACTGGCTCAATCAGGTCTAATCCCTATGGGGAAATCAATAAACCAATCTGTGGATTTTCTACACCCTCACTGCTGCACCCGGACTGGTGGGTACTACTGTTCCTTGCGCGATCTAACAACGCTCTCATGCTATCTACCAACCTAGTGAATGCTACGGCTACACCCACAGTCTTACAACACTCTAGCACTATCTGCCGACCTCGTGAATGCTACGGCTACACCCGCAGACTTACAACACTCTAGCACTATCTGCCAACCCTGTGAATGCTACGGCTACACCCGTAGACTTACAACACTCGAGCACTATCTGCCAACCTCCTGAATGCTACGGCTACACCCACAGACTTACAATACTCGAGCACTATCTGCCAACCTCGTGAATGCTACGGCTACACCTATAGACATACAACACTCGAGCACTATCTGTCAACCTTGTGAATGCTACGGCTACACCCACAGACTTACAACACTCGAGCACTATCTGCTAACCTTGGTCCTACCACCAATCCAACTATACCCATTCTGGGTCGAACACGCACTCGGCCTAAAACTTATCTGAACTTGTGTCCTAACTGGACCTCTAACCTGGTTTCAGAAACCTGCTATCCAATGCCAAGGAAAAAGCGTGAACCAAATGTTGGAACGTGTATCAAACGCCCAACTCACAATCCTCAACCTAGACGGCCACTCGACCACCTTTCTCCCTATCGGGGATGCGAAACTCATCCTAGTTTCACACCAATTTCTACTCTTGAATACCTGATCGATTCTCCCCCACTTTGATTCAACTAAGTCTTCACAGCACATGAGAATTGAAGGATTCCCAATGCCTCTTGCTTAATAATCCACTGATGACAACCTGTGCTTACTAATGCCAGCGATCACTTACCAGTTAAACCCTAAGATCGCCCATCCTCTGAAATCTTGAAGAGTACTCTTGAAATCTGGTCCAGTCTGAGACCTCAATCCACCTCCCATGCTGACGACTGGAGGCCTTAATCTTCACCCTGGCTGACGAATCCTCGTTCCCACTTCCAATCTCGCAGCACCACTGAACTCTAACCATGCGAAAATACAATTCTCTTGAACATCCAATGACCAAACACTTAAGCATCTAACACCCGTATCTCCTTGCTACCACTCCTCTCCTAGTGCCAATAGTGCTAGAACCCAGAAGTTCTCCCATAGGCCACCGTCGATCATACCGGAACAGATGATAAAACCACTATATCCCATCGACACGGGTGGATTAGCTTGATGAAACTAACCACAAGCCTTCCATATAGTACCCCTGACCGATCTCCACTACGAACCGAGAGAACACTTAACACCCCGATCCACCAAAAAGGGGAACGACCTTTTACTAATTACTCAGTAATTCACGGTATGCAATTGGCATATAATGATATTTGATGATCTAATGTAATAGTAGCAAATAAATAAACCAGGGATACAATTGCCCAACCCGCTACAATAGTCCAAACTAAAGCAAAATTCTCACAACAATGTGCCGATAAAACTGAAAGAAGGCAAGGTTACATACCCGCAACATCGCTTGCTGGAGTTCTAACTTCTCCTGTCTGATACTGTAGGGCCTGGCTCCTATCTGCCGGGGCTCCTGTCCCACCCTCTCGACCATTACAGATTTGCAAAATAACCAGAGCAGGCACCTTCACTGCTTCTCCCCTCCTCCTCGGACATTCGGCCTTCTTGTGGCCCACTTGATCGCAGTGAAAACATAATGGGCTTACCCCCTGAGAACAATTTTTGCTAACATGACCAACCCCGCCACACTTGTAGCAGCCTAAACCCCTAGAACGACAAACTCCCTTGTGTACTTTCCCACATGTGCTGCACCGAATCCGGCCCTGCTGGCCTTTCACCAAATGATCAGAAGTCTTGGGTATCTTCCCTGGACCCTCTACTATGTACACCTGGCATGACCCTCTCTTCTCAAAGTGCTCCAAATCGATCTCGCATCCTCGGACTTTGGAAGTCATATCCTCCATGGTCTAACACCCTGTTACACTCACTAGCTCACTTGCCAATGGTTGAGCTGCAACAACCAGAACATACTTTGCCCCCAAACCGGGTCATAAACTCCTCCTCGAAGCTTCTCAGATTCTCCAAGACACTCTCCAATTCGAGTACGGATCATGTGCTTTCAGTAGTACGGGCCCAATACTACCTTCCACACCTATCCATACTTTCCTCAGCAATCCTCCCGAATCCTCCAAGTCACTTCCTGAAAATGATGCACCCAAGTCTCACTAAACCTCACTACTAACCCACCGATACATATCCTAGGCTTTCCTAGGTTCCCGAACCCAACCATTCCTCAGCTGCTGAAAGATTCCCAGTAATCTCAACTAGCTACCTCATGAATATAGTTACATGTAACAGAGACCAGATAATCCATCGAGTAAAAGACCCATCCCTAGAACGGTTGGACTCAGACAAGAGCTGCATAATAGGGTCAAGTCCATCACTCTGAGATTATTCGGCTTGTGTCCCATGTGACTTAACATATTCACTTAGTAGCTAACTCACATCACTAAGAGTCCCACAAAACACAAAGCAAGCAACATTCAAATAATGGAAAATCTAACCAACATACTCCAATCAAACCTTTCTATCCTCTAATCAGGAATCTGTACTAGCATGTAATTCAAAGGCTCATACAATCATGCATAACCTAAACAGGCTATCCTATCACTAAATGATCAGTACTAGCATGTAGATCTATTAGCACATACAGTAGGCATATAAGGCATCCTTCCTAGATCCTTATCCCTAATCTAGCATGCAATTCTCATAATCATATCATATCATAACATAACATGTATGGGTATCTTGGGGAAAACTTACTTGAGCTCGGCTGATTGCACGCATCACACACCTTCTTCTTTTCAAAGTTCTTTTCCACTACAAGAAAAAGGGGTATCAGAGACTGACATATTCAGTCTTTGATGGTTAATAATCAGTCTCTAATGAGAATCGGGGATTGATTTTGCTAGTCCTAAGCTAGTCCCAGAAACCTAGTCCTAGATAGTGTTTTTTTTAATATCTACGACTAAAAATCAGTCCTTAATATGTAAAAGTATCAAAGACAGATAATCAGTCCCTGATAGTATCAAATTCAGTCTTAAATGTGTTTTCTTTAAATCCACGATTTCATATAAGATCAGTCCCTGATAATAACGTCTGGGGACTAAAAATCAGTCTTAAATACTATATCATTCAGTCTTCAATACGCTTCATTAAAATCCTTACTCAAGTCATATCAGTCCCTGATAGTATCTATTTAAGACTGAATATCAGTCTCAAATATTATCATCTTCTATCTCTAACCTGATTTTTATTGACTAAATATCAGTCTCATATACACTTTCATTCAGTCCCTAACCCGATTTTTTAGTTACTGAATGTCAGTCTCAGATACATTTTCATTCAGCCCCTAACCCGATTTTTCAATAACTGAATGTCAGTCATGGATAGAATTTCATTTAGTCCTAACCTGGATTTTTTTAGTGACTGAATATCAGTCTCAGATACAATACCATTTGCTCCCTAACCTGATTTTCCAGTGACTGAATATTAGTCTCAAATATAATGTCATTCGGTCCCCAACCTGCTATAGTTTCAAACCAAAGTTTAGACTTATAGTGACTAATATAAACAATGCGCTTGTTAATACACCAAATGAACTAATACTAGATAAATAAACCGTAATTTAGATATCATATCCAAATTTAAAACAACAAACAAAAATGTCTAAGACACTAGTTAATAACTAAACCATACATCAAAGAAGTTCCAAATTTTAATGAACGGTCATGAATGTTACGCTTGCTACGCTTGCTATAATAGATCTGTTATGTCATCGTACGCACGGGCTTCATCTTCATCGGGTGGACATAATATGTTTTGAGAATCCGGGAACTTCGAGATAATAAACTGGAACATTTTTTCACATTTTTCCTCACTTTGTTTGACTTTCTGTTCGTTTATTCGAACCTCCTCCTCAAGTGCAACAATCTTACTTTTCATATCTTCTTCGTCTTTTGAGGCTGATTGAGATGTTTCTGCGGTTGATAAGAGATGTATATCTTTTTTCCTCATAACAGGTCCACTTGAAGCCTCCCATCCTGATAGTAATGTTTTATGTTTGGCACAAACAGTTTAATGACTTTTTTCTCTATGTCGTATTCCATTTCTTGAGTAATGGTTGTTCCCGCCGAAACTAATTTGGCGCATTCTTCCTCCTTGAGTTGGAGAATATTTTCCAAATACAACATAAAAACATATTATAATAACTTATAACACCAATATCAATATATTATAACTAAAAATCAATATTAGTCAAGAAATCATTCTTACGTATTGAATGCGTGACTCATCATTTATCCATTTCTTTATAGGATGAAAATGCAACTTATGATATAATTCGATTGGGCTGGGGGGCATCTCAGTCTCTTTATTTGTCTGCAATAATAAAGATTAATATAAGTAAAGGTAAAAAATAATTTTTCTTGAATATATTAATTCAAATATGAATTAATTTGATAGTTTACCATTGCAAATTTGTGATTTGCTATCGATCGTGAGCCTCCTCTGCTTGGAATAACAAATTTTCCCCGATTATGTTTCATTTGTTCAGCATATTGCTACAAAATTTGAACTATACGTGGTTAATAATACATAAATAAGAGTTAATTACATAAAAGGTGTGTGTGTGCAAGATTGAGAGAATTTTGTTGCAGGTGTATATTTTAGTGTAGTTGACAGCGCATGTTTTATAATATTACAAGACATAGAATAAGAATTCTAAGATGAAATTATAAGGTTTATAGAATTTAATAATTACCTTCGCTTTATCCGATTCCCAATAATCGCACAAATAACCCCAATCTTCTTCGCTACGACAATCTGGCTTCATTTTAGATCTTGCTAATTGTGGATCTGTCATTCCTCCATTTTTCTTCCAATAATCTTTGAAAATATTTTTTGTGCGTTTCCATTGCCTCCGCATTTGTTCATCTACATACTCCATCAAAACTTTATCTTCATGCAGTAATTAAATTTTTTCCTACATTTAATACATAAATTAAAATTGAACGTTATTAATAAAATTTTAATAATAAATTACTTCCATTTATGAAGTTTAAATTTTGACAAAAAATGAATAGATTGAGGAAAATGATATATAACTTACACGTAATCTGTTAATCATTTCTTCTTTATTTTCTTTTGCTACTTTCTCTCATGTATGGAATTCCATTTGACAAAAGCTCCGCATCACAATTCCAACCTCCATTTCAAAAGATCTTGCTGAATCCCCAATGAATTTCTTTGTATAGGTATCTCTTGTCAATGTAATTCGAGCATCAGATTGATTTTCCAAAATCTGTGAAGCTTTTTTAATAATATTAGGGCCTCGCCTCCGCCTCTGTGGTTGATCTACACGACATAAATTATACATCATATTATGCATAATTTGTAATATCATAAATAAAAGAATAAATTGTCTACTATTTACTTGGAACCACTTCCTCTGTGGCTAATGAAGCCCGTTGAGTATTTTCTCTAGAACCACTCCCTCCTGTTGTTGTGGTCACATAAGCGTGTAAATGAATAAGCATAAGTGTAGTTAAAAAACGTGGATGGTCTACTAAACATGTATTACAAATACACAAAACATTGTTTGAGTGGTCAAACTAAGGGTACATTAAAATATGAATGTTGTACAAAAAATAAAATAAAAAGATTTCTGGGAATTAATTCACTTAATTCACAGAGATTATCACAAGAAAGAAAGAAACACAGAAATCACAGCCGGCCAGATACATAAAAACAAGATACAGAGGCGGAAAAGGTGAAGAACAAAATAGAGGAAAAAAATTCTCGGAAAATTTTCTTGTACTCCAAGCTTTGTTGAGAAAAACATGAATAAAACTTAACTAAAACATCATAGACACATATCCTATTCATACTAAACCAAAAAAATCCAAATCTAACACAAAAACTAAAAATAGGATGGTTTTTCCCAAAATACCCCTGGGTCAAACATGTCCTAGATTTTGATTATTCCAACAGATGCAAAAGAAGACATAGAAATGGCTTTTCATAAAATAAAAAACAAAATTATATTGTAGTACGGGCCCAATACTACCTTCCACACCTATCCATACTTTCCTCAGCAATCCTCCCGAATCCTCCAAGTCACTTCCTGAAAATGATGCACCCAAGTCTCACTAAACCTCACTACTAACCCACTGATACATATCCTAGGCTTTCCTAGGTTCCCGAACCCAACCATTCCTCAGCTGCTGAAAGATTCCCAGTAATGTCAACTAACTACCTCATGAATATAGTTACATGTAACAGAGACCAGATAATCCATCGAGTAAAAGACCCATCCCTAGAACGGTTGGACTCAGACAAGAGCTGCGTAATAGGGTCAAGTCCATCACTCTGAGATTATTCGGCTTGTGTCCCATGTGACTTAACATATTCACTTAGTAGCTAACTCACATCACTAAGAGTCCCACAAAACACAAAGCAAGCAACATTCAAATAATGGAAAATCTAACCAACATACTCCAATCAAACCTTTCTATCCTCTAATCAGGAATCTGTACTAGCATGTAATTCAAAGGCTCATACAATCATGCATAACCTAAACAGGCTATCCTATCACTAAATGATCAGTACTAGCATGTAGATCTATTAGCACATACAGTAGGCATCTAAGGCATCCTTCCTAGATCCTTATCCCTAATCTAGCATGCAATTCTCATAATCATATCATATCATAACATAACATGTATGGGTATCTTAGGGAAAACTTACTTGAGCTCGGCTGATTGCACGCATCACACACCTTCTTCTTTTCAAAGTTCTTTTCCACTACAAGAAAAAGGGGTATCAGAGACTGACATATTCAGTCTTTGATGGTTAATAATCAGTCTCTAATGAGAATCGGGGATTGATTTCGCTAGTCCTAAGCTAGTCCCAGAAACCTAGTCCTAGATAGTGTTTTTTTCAATATCTAGGACTGAAAATCAGTCCTTCATATGTAAAAGTATCAAAGACAGATAATCAGTCCCTGATAGTATCAAATTCAGTCTTAAATGTGTTTTCTTTAAATCCACGATTTCATATAAGATCAGTCCCTGATAATAACTTCTGGGGACTAAAAATCAGTCTTAAATACTATATCATTCAGTCTTCAATACGCTTCATTAAAATCCTTACTCAAGTCATATCAGTCCCTGATAGTATCTATTTAAGACTGAATATCAGTCTCAAATATTATCATCTTCTATCTCTAACCTAATTTTTATTGACTAAATATCAGTCTCATATACACTTTCATTCAGTCCCTAACCCGATTTTTTAGTTACTGAATGTCAGTCTCAGATACATTTTCATTCAGCCCCTAACCCGATTTTTCAATAACTGAATGTCAGTCATGGATAGAATTTCATTTAGTCCTAACCTGGATTTTTTTAGTGACTGAATATCAGTCTCAGATACAATACCATTTGCTCCCTAACCTGATTTTCCAGTGACTGAATATTAGTCTCAAATATAATGTCATTCGGTCCCCAACCTGCTATAGTTTCAAACTAAAGTTTAGACTTATAGTGACTAATATAAACAATGCGCTTGTTAATACACCAAATGAACTAATACTAGATAAATAAACCGTAATTTAGATATCATATCCAAATTTAAAACAACAAACAAAAATGTCTAAGACACTAGTTAATAACTAAACCATACATCAAAGAAGTTCCAAATTTTAATGAACGGTCATGAATGTTACGCTTGCTACGCTTGCTATAATAGATCTGTTATGTCATCGTACGCACGGGCTTCATCTTCATCGGGTGGACATAATATGTTTTGAGAATCCGGGAACTTCGAGATAATAAACTGGAACATTTTTTCACATTTTTCCTCACTTTGTTTGACTTTCTGTTCGTTTATTCGAACCTCCTCCTCAAGTGCAACAATCTTACTTTTCATATCTTCTTCGTCTTTTGAGGCTGATTGAGATGTTTCTGCGGTTGATAAGAGATGTATATCTTTTTTCCTCATAACAGGTCCACTTGAAGCCTCCCATCCTGATAGTAATGTTTTATGTTTGGCACAAACAGTTTTAATGACTTTTTTCTCTATGTCGTATTCCATTTCTTGAGTAATGGTTGTTCCCGCCGAAACTAATTTGGCGCATTCTTCCTTCTTGAGTTGGAGAATATTTTCCAAATACAACATAAAAACATATTATAATAACTTATAACACCAATATCAATATATTATAACTAAAAATCAATATTAGTCAAGAAATCATTCTTACGTATTGAATGCGTGACTCATCATTTATCCATTTCTTTATAGGATGAAAATGCAACTTATGATATAATTCGATTGGGCTGGGGGGCATCTCAGTCTCTTTATTTGTCTGTAATAATAAAGATTAATATAAGTACAGGTAAAAAATAATTTTTCTTGAATATATTAATTCAAATATGAATTAATTTGATAGTTTACCATTGCAAATTTGTGATTTGCTATCGATCGTGAGCCTCCTCTGCTTGGAATAACAAGTTTTCCCTGATTATGTTTCATTTGTTCAGCATATTGCTACAAAATTTGAACTATACGTGGTTAATAATACATAAATAAGAGTTAATTACATAAAAGGTGTGTGTGTGGAAGATTGAGAGAATTTTGTTGCAGGTGTATATTTTAGTGTAGTTGACAGCGCATGTTTTATAATACTACAAGACATAGAATAAGAATTCTAAGATGAAATTATAAGGTTTATAGAATTTAATAATTACCTTCGCTTTATCCGATTCCCAATAATCGCACAAATAACCCCAATCTTCTTCGCTACGACAATCTGGCTTCATTTTAGATCTTGCTAATTGTGGATCTGTCATTCTTCCATTTTTCTTCCAATAATCTTTGAAAATATTTTTTGTGCGTTTCCATTGCCTCCGCATTTGTTCATCTACATACTCCATCAGAACTTTATCTTCATGCAGTAATTAAAATTTTTCCTACATTTAATACATAAATTAAAATTGAACGTTATTACTAAAATTTTAATAATAAATTACTTCCATTTATGAAGTTTAAATTTTGACAAAAAATGAATAGATTGAGGAAAATGATATATAACTTACACGTAATCTGTTAATCATTTCTTCTTTATTTTCTTTTGCTACTTTCTCCCATGTATGGAATTCCATTTGACAAAAGCTCCGCATCACAATTCCAACCTCCATTGCAAAAGATCTTGCTGAATCCCCAATGAATTTCTTTGTATAGGTATCTCTTGTCAATGTAATTCGAGCATCAGATTGATTTTCCAAAATCTGTGAAGCTTTTTTATTAATATTAGGGCCTCGCCTCCGCCTCTGTGGTTGATCTACACGACATAAATTATACATCATATTATGCATAATTTGTAATATCATAAATAAAAGAATAAATTGTCTACTATTTACTTGGAACCACTTCCTCTGTGGCTAATGAAGCCCGTTGAGTATTTTCTCTAGAACCACTCCCTCCTGTTGTTGTGGTCATATAAGCGTGTAAATGAATAAGCATAAGTGTAGTTAAAAAACGTGGATGGTCTACTAAACATGTATTACAAATACACAAAACATTGTTTGAGTGGTCAAACTAAGGGTACATTAAAATATGAATGTTGTACAAAAAATAAAATAAAAAGATTTCTGGGAATTAATTCACTTAATTCACAGAGATTATCACAAGAAAGAAAGAAACACAGAAATCACAGCCGGCCAGATACATAAAAACAAGATACAGAGGCGGAAAAGGTGAAGAACAAAATAGAGGAAAAAATTTCTAGGAAAATTTTCTTGTACTCCAAGCTTTGTTGAGAAAAACATGAATAAAACTTAACTAAAACATCATAGACACATATCCTATTCATACTAAACCAAAAAAATCCAAATCTAACACAAAAACTAAAAATAGGATGGTTTTTCCCAAAATACCCCTGGGTCAAACATGTCCTAGATTTTGATTATTCCAACAGATGCAAAAGCAGACATAGAAATGGCTTTTCATAAAATAAAAAACAAAATTATATTGTAGTACAGGCCCAATACTACCTTCCACACCTATCCATACTTTCCTCAGCAATCCTCCCGAATCCTCCAAGTCACTTCCTGAAAATGATGCACCCAAGTCTCACTAAACCTCACTACTAACCCACTGATACATATCCTAGGCTTTCCTAGGTTCCCGAACCCAACCATTCCTCAACTGCTGAAAGATTTCCAGTAATGTCAACTAGCTACCTCATGAATATAGTTACATGTAACAGAGACCAGATAATCCAGCAAGTAAAAGACCCATCCCTACAACGGTTGGACTCAGACAAGAGCTGCGTAATAGGGTCAAGTCCATCACTCTGAGATTATTCGGCTTGTGTCCCATGTGACTTAACATATTCACTTAGTAGCTAACTCACATCACTAAGAGTCCCACAAAACACAAAGCAAGCAACATTCAAATAATGGAAAATCTAACCAACATACTCCAATCAAACCTTTCTATCCTCTAATCAGGAATCTGTACTAGCATGTAATTCAAAGGCTCATACAATCATGCATAACCTAAACAGGCTATCCTATCACTAATGATCAGTACTAGCATGTAGATCTATTAGCACATACAGTAGGCATATAAGGCATCCTTCCTAGATCCTTATCCCTAATCTAGCATGCAATTCTCATAATCATATCATATCATAACATAACATGTATGGGTATCTTGGGGAAAACTTACTTGAGCTCGGCTGATTGCATGCATCACACACCTTCTTCTTTTCAAAGTTCTTTTCCACTACAAGAAAAAGGGGTATCAGAGACTGACATATTCAGTCTTTGATGGTTAATAATCAGTCTCTAATGAGAATCGGGGATTGATTTTGCTAGTCCTAAGCTAGTCCCAGAAACCTAGTCCTAGATAGTGTTTTTTTTTAATATCTAGGACTGAAAATCAGTCCTTAATATGTAAAAGTATCAAAGACAGATAATCAGTCCCTGATAGTATCAAATTCAGTCTTAAATGTGTTTTCTTTAAATCCACGATTTCATATAAGATCAGTCCCTGATAATAACTTCTGGGGACTAGAAATCAGTCTTAAATACTATATCATTCAGTCTTCAATACGCTTCATTAAAATCCTTACTCAAGTCATATCAGTCCCTGATAGTATCTATTTAAGACTGAATATCAGTCTCAAATATTATCATCTTCTATCTCTAACCTGATTTTTATTGACTAAATATCAGTCTCATATACACTTTCATTCAGTGCCTAACCCGATTTTTTAGTTACTGAATGTCAGTCTCAGATACATTTTCATTCAGCCCCTAACCCGATTTTTCAATAACTGAATGTCAGTCATGGATAGAATTTCATTTAGTCCTAACCTGGATTTTTTTAGTGACTGAATATCAGTCTCAGATACAATACCATTTGCTCCCTAACCTGATTTTCCAGTGACTGAATATTAGTCTCAAATATAATGTCATTCGGTCCCCAACCTGCTATAGTTTCAAACCAAAGTTTAGACTTATAGTGACTAATATAAACAATGCGCTTGTTAATACACCAAATGAACTAATACTAGATAAATAAACCGTAATTTAGATATCATATCCAAATTTAAAACAACAAACAAAAATGTCTAAGACACTAGTTAGTAACTAAACCATACGTCAAAGAAGTTCCAAATTTTAATGAACGGTCATGAATGTTACGCTTGCTACGCTTGCTATAATAGATCTGTTATGTCATTGTACGCACGGGCTTCATCTTCATCGGGTGGACATAATATGTTTTGAGAATCCGGGAACTTCGAGATAATAAACTGGAACATTTTTTCACATTTTTCCTCACTTTGTTTGACTTTCTGTTCGTTTATTCGAACCTCCTCCTCAAGTGCAACAATCTTACTTTTCATATCTTCTTCGTCTTTTGAGGCTGATTGAGATGTTTCTGCGGTTGATAAGAGATGTATATCTTTTTTCCTCATAACAGGTCCACTTGAAGCCTCCCATCCTGATAGTAATGTTTTATGTTTGGCACAAACAGTTTTAATGACTTTTTTCTCTGTCGTATTCCATTTCTTGAGTAATGGTTGTTCCCGCCGAAACTAATTTGGCGCATTCTTCCTCCTTGAATTGGAGAATATTTTCCAAATACAACATAAAAACATATTATAATAACTTATAACACCAATATCAATATATTATAACTAAAAATCAATATTAGTCAAGAAATCATTCTTACGTATTGAATGCGTGACTCATCATTTATCCATTTCTTTATAGGATGAAAATGCAACTTATGATATAATTCGATTGGGTTGGGGGGCATCTCAGTCTCTTTATTTGTCTGCAATAATAAAGATTAATATAAGTAAAGGTAAAAAATAATTTTTCTTGAATATATTAATTCAAATATGAATTAATTTGATAGTTTACCATTGCAAATTTGTGATTTGCTATCGATCGTGAGCCTCCTCTGCTTGGAATAACAAGTTTTCCCCGATTATGTTTCATTTGTTCAGCATATTGCTATAAAATTTGAACTATACGTGGTTAATAATACATAAATAAGAGTTAATTACATAAAAGGTGTGTGTGTGCAAGATTGAGAGAATTTTGTTGCAGGTGTATATTTTAGTGTAGTTGACAGCGCATGTTTTATAATACTACAAGACATAGAATAAGAATTCTAAGATGAAATTATAAGGTTTATAGAATTTAATAATTACCTTCGCTTTATCCGATTCCCAATAATCGCACAAATAACCTCAATCTTCTTCGCTACGACAATCTGGCTTCATTTTAGATCTTGCTAATTGTGGATCTGTCATTCCTCCATTTTTCTTCCAATAATCTTTGAAAATATTTTTTGTGCGTTTCCATTGCCTCCGCATTTGTTCATCTACATACTCCATCAGAACTTTATCTTCATGCAGTAATTAAAATTTTTCCTACATTTAATACATAAATTAAAATTGAACGTTATTAATAAAATTTTAATAATAAATTACTTCCATTTATGAAGTTTAAATTTTGACAAAAAATGAATAGATTGAGGAAAATGATATATAACTTACACGTAATCTGTTAATCATTTCTTCTTTATTTTCTTTTGCTACTTTCTCCCATGTATGGAATTCCATTTGACAAAAGCTCCGCATCACAATTCCAACCTCCATTGCAAAATATCTTGCTGAATCCCCAATGAATTTCTTTGTATAGGTATCTCTTGTCAATGTAATTCGAGCATCAGATTGATTTTCCAAAATCTGTGAAGCTTTTTTATTAATATTAGGGCCTCGCCTCCGCCTCTGTGGTTGATCTACACGACATAAATTATACATCATCTTATGCATAATTTGTAATATCATAAATAAAAGAATAAATTGTCTACTATTTACTTGGAACCACTTCCTCTGTGGCTAATGAAGCCCGTTGAGTATTTTCTTTAGAACCACTCCCTCCTGTTGTTGTGGTCACATAAGCGTGTAAATGAATAAGCATAAGTGTAGTTAAAAAACGTGGATGGTCTACTAAACATGTATTACAAATACACAAAACATTGTTTGAGTGGTCAAACTAAGGGTACATTAAAATATGAATGTTGTACAAAAAATAAAATAAAAAGATTTCTGGGAATTAATTCACTTAATTCACAGAGATTATCACAAGAAAGAAAGAAACACAGAAATCACAGCCGGCCAGATACATAAAAACAAGATACAGAGGCGGAAAAGGTGAAGAACAAAACAGAGGAAAAAAATTCTAGGAAAATTTTCTTGTAATCCAAGCTTTGTTGAGAAAAACATGAATAAAACTTAACTAAAACATCATAGACACATATCCTATTCATACTAAACCAAAAAAATCCAAATCTAACACAAAAACTAAAAATAGGATGGTTTTTCCCAAAATACCCCTGGGTCAAACATGTCCTAGATTTTGATTATTCCAACAGATGCAAAAGAAGACATAGAAATGGCTTTTCATAAAATAAAAAACAAAATTATATTGTAATCTATCTTCGATAAATTGTGTTAAGCATGGGTGTATATGCATGGTTTGATGATCTTTACATGTAGTGCCCGATTTGGGAAAATAATCTGTATTTTGGCAAACTACTGGTTCAGTTGTGTTAGAGACAGTTCCTTCACCAAAAAGCAAAATTGATGTTGATTGAGGGTTTTTTCTCGGACCACTTCCTCCTGCATAAATTAGAAAGTAATTTCCCGAACCCGAATAACCAGAAAATATAATTACCCAACCGAATAACACCCATACATTGTGTAAGTTGTTTATAAGGTTGTAAAAGGTACATTGTCCAAAATTTCAGATTGAAAGTTAAAAACACAAATCAGGTCAAAAACAGAAATCCGAAATCCATTACATTTAAATTTTTCTTTAACTCGTTTTTTAGTAAACAGTAAAAACATATAAGGTTTACCTGTTGCATCAACGGATGCCATAGCACGTTTACGTCGACGAAGCATACACAATTTTGGATTGAGTTCACCTTCACTTCCTTCACCTGATGACGTGACTGAAATTTGTCGAGGTTCTTTCCTTACACGCTTAGTACCTACGAGATTAACAATCGTCATCATCACCAGAAATATCCACATTTTATCTGCAAAGGATGTGATTTATAGACAAGTTAGTCAAGAGTACAATTATTTATATTCATCGTCTAAAAGTTTTAAATATTATCAGACTAAAAACACACCAATGAAGTAGAAATATAGTACAATTATCCATAATCATAGTAAATAAGTTTAAAAAATGTAACAAATTACAAAACACACCAACAAAGTAGAAAAAGATTACAATTATTCATATTCATCATCTGACTCATCAAATAGGGCTACATTTCTTTCATTGCTATCATCTAAACCTTCTACATCTTCAGGTAATTCCTCACTAATTTCTTTGGGGATAGTATCATAATCAAGAAAATCATCTAAATCGTATAAAACTACCAAAAAGAACTAACTCTTGTTCAACTCTTGTCCATATTATCTTAGTATGAAGCTGTTAAACTAAAAGGAACCAAAAAGAAGAAAAAAAAAGAAATAAAACTACCATTAATGTTATATAGATAAAGTATGTTTACATTTTGGTTGGCGGAGTGCAAAAAGGGACTATTCTACCCTTTGTTTATTTGATGTAAATTTCTTCAACAGCTGGAGATATAACTTATGATTATGAGTTAATTATGTTTAGTAATGTATACTTGATTTGTGTTGTAGCTTAATTGTTTTTGTGTGTGGGTCCAGGTATAATGACTATTTATTCCTTGGGGATTATTTTGACCGAGGAAAATATAGATGCTGTAGAACATAAACTAAAAGCATAATGAATTAAAAATATAAACTTAATTATGTACAACATAATACATATTAGTATAATATATTAAATATTATATGGTCTTAATACGTTAGAATTCAAAGGAATGATTCCCAACAAGCACTTGTAGCTTGACAGAAAAACATGATACAAAGGAGGAACTAATTCACTTAATTCACAAAGATTAATTATCTGAGAACTAATTCATTAAATTCACAAAGATTATCACACAAAATAAACAAACATAGAAATCACAGCAGGACATGGACAGAAAAACATGATACAGAGGAGGAACATGTGAAGAACAAAACAGGGGAAAAATTTTCTGGGAAATTTCGCTTGTACTCCAAGATTTGTATAGAAAAGCATGAATAAAACTTAATTAAAATGTCATGTATACATATCCTATTCATACTAAACCAAAACAAATCCAAATCTAACACAAAAAGTAAAAACATGATAGTTTTTCCCAAAATACCCCTGGGTCAAACATGTCCTAGATTTTGATTATTCCAATAGATGCCATGAAAGGAGGTAACAGTTATGGAGTAAGGATAGACAGAGAAAAAGAGATATAAACTGAATTGACGGAGATAATTAATACAACAAACAAAGGATTTGGTTTTCTTTTCAGTTGTCTTCTTTAGAAATCACAGTGGAATTCATGCTTGATTTTTTATGGGTTTTTTTCTGATAAAGAAAGAAAGCCTAAAGCTCTATAATATGATTGATGAAAATAACTCTAAGTTTGGGTGTTCTGGTGTTCATCAAACAAAGTGGATATTGATGAAAGCTCTTTAGTTCTTTGTGATTCTAGTCTCGCTAAATCAAATAACACTGACCGGACAAAGAAGCCACGACCAACATGAAATCAAATAACAAAAGCTAATGAAGCAAGAGAGAAGACGATTACTTACCCCAGATCGACGAATGTTTCACGAATAAATGTATCTTGTAGCCTTGGATTTCGATGCTTGTAGAGTTCCTTTGGTAGCAGTTCCTCTCGTAAGGTATTGATAGGGTTTAGTGTTGGCTAAACCGTTCGTCTAAAGATTTCAGAATCATTGATTTTGGGAAGTGATTGTAGTCTTGTTAATTTCGCAATTTCATTTCATTCAGTTATGTGATCCATAATTCCATATGCACGCTTCTCTTTTCTTCTCTTTTATTTTTTTATTTTTTTCAATTTTTATATGATTTTAATAAATACATGGATTTTGAAAATTGTTTATATAATTTTTCTAAATTAGTTAGTTTTATGAATTGATTAAATTTTGAAAGTTAAACTTATTGAATCAATAAATTTGATAACATTTAAAAGCTATTGAATCAAACTTAGCATTCCAAAATTCTTCAATTGGTTCAGGTAATATTATATTTCTGACTTATAAAATGGTTTAGGTAATATCATGTTTCCGATTTATAAAACAAAAATTGTACCATACAATTGAAATATTTTTCTTATTATTTATAGATTACTTTCAATTTTATTCTTTAAATTGAAAAATGCACCATTTCGCCCCACCCAATTATTATTGTCATTTGACCGAACCCGACCATATAAATAACCACTAGTAACCCTATATTAAAAAAACTATAAATCAACCATTGCCAATCCCCCCACCACTACCACCTAGCCCCGCCCTTACATACAAACCCACACGAATACCATACCCTATCCTACCATATCCAAAACCCCTAAATACACGCACCCCTAACCACACCTACCCCTACCTGCATGTACACTCACACGTACCCAACCCCACATGTCCCTAGACCACCCTACCCTGACCCAAATACATATATCTTCTTGCCTTTACCCCATATACCCCATGTGTACCCCGATCCCCACCCCCACCAAACTAATGAAAGTATGTTTCTATTCACCCTCCTCTCTACATTGTATGGGTTCCAACTCAAAAACTATTCACCAAAACGAATAGTATCATACCATCCCTTGCTTTGGGTAGTAAAATTTGTGACTGATTCATCAGTCTTTAATACATCATATATGTGATTAAGTAACATGTCTTAAAGACTAAATTTCAGTCCGTAAGGATTTTCCCTCCAAAGTCAAAAATAGGTATTTTATCCTAGACGAAACTTCAGTCCCTAATAAGTTTCCTTCCAAATACTATTTGTGGCTGATTCATCAGTCTCTGATATATGGCATCTATGACTAACTACTCAGTCTTAAATACTAAAATACAGTTAGTTATAAGTGTTCATTTGAATGTCAAATAGTACAAGTCCGTTAGGGATTGAAATTTAGTCTTTAGAGAGTTTCTCATTCAAAGGAACAATCGATACACTTGTATCAGTGACTAAAATTCAATCCCTAATAAGTTCCTTACACTTGCATAGAGAAACATATGGTACATATGGATTCTTCTGGGATGGTACACGAGACTATCTCAGATTCAACCTTTCTCTTGCATAGAGAAAACTTTCCTGGACTTCCAATGTTGCCATTTCCCATAGAAGGATAGGACATTGATTTTCCAGACAAATTTGCTTGACCAGTGCGCCAAATCATCGCTGATTCAGCAACAATAAGCAAATAAGTCAAACCAGTGAAGGTTACTTGTAAGTCCCTGATCTGCTCGTGTATCAATCAAATCCGTTTGATGGTGCGGAATCCCGATCAAACGGATGATGCCAGATCAAATGAAGAAGAGAAGGAGAAGAAGAAGATGATGAATCTTGTATTATTTGATGATTAGAATGGAGATCCAAATACAAGATTCACACACACTAACACACACTCTTCTTTCTCTCTTGTTTCTCTCTCTACAATATGCTCTCCTTCTCTAGCCTTCTACTCACATGACTCCTCACCCTATATATATGAGACACCAGCCGTACACGTGTGTACAGCCGTACACAGGGTGTACGGCCGTACACAGCCATAAAATTACGGAAAAGTACATTTTCTTAGAAAAGCAAAGTATAAACCATATTTTGACCCAACAATCTCCCCCTTGGTTTATAGCTTTCTTTTCTAACTGACCCAACAAACTCCCCCTAAAAAGTAGCTGGCTTTTCTTGTTAATCTTCATCGGGAGCTTCGCTTCAGCATTAATCTTCAAATTCTTCATAGCATCAAGATGAACATATGAATCTTCCATGAATGACTTCATCTTGAGCGGTTGGGCTTATCTTCAAAATTTGACATTGAACGCACATTGGGTGAGGAGGCTTCTTGAAAAGATTCTTGAAAGATGGCGCTTTCAGCTTGAGAATCTTCAGAGAGAAAATCAGAGAGAACGAATCTTCTGGATCACTTCAGCAGGTTCATAGATAGCGGCAGATTGATTGAGGAGGCTTCAATGCAATCCGTTACATAATCTTCAAGTACAACTTGACCTTGCTTCTGGGGTTGAAAGATTGAATGTTGGAAGAAACAATATTTTTGGATTTTTCATATTTTCTGACAAAAATAAAACAAAAACAAAAATATTTTTGGATTTTCTGATTTTTCTGAACAAGAAATAAAACAGAAATAACACTATTTTTGGATTTTTAATTTTTCCAGATTTTTGTTTGATTTTTTTAATTCTCCCCCTAAATTTGTGCATAGAGGAAAACTATGAGAAAATTTAACAAAAACAAAAATATTTGGGATCAAAGTTGTGAGACAGCCTGAACTTGTTTATCAGTACCTTCACCTTCATGAATAGATCTGGTCAATTGTCGGTATTGTGGTCCACTTAAACACGAAGGATATCGACAAACTTTTCTAAGTAAACCATTTAGCTGACGACGACCACGGGTATTGTTGTCCACTTAAATTAAGCAACGAGATCTACATGCAACCTCTTAAATGGTTCAATTTTAGTTGCACTAGAACGTGTTCCCCACTTCCCGATATACCCTGGTTATCAAGAACTTCCTAAGGACTCCTTACTTTAGGTGAGTAAACCATTATTAAGGAGGAAGTCAGATTTAGAGATAGATGCATATATTGTGTCCCGGGTCGGATCTCTTTCAATCACGCAGAGGGGACAACATATGACTAACAGAGATAGAAGGATTGAGAGGTAGAATGTTGCATATGATGTGTTCCAGGTCGGATATGTTTCAATCACGCAGAGGAGACAACATATGGCTAACAGATAGAAAGAATTTCATAGATAAGAAGGTGCATAGAAATAGAGTTGCATATGTTGCAATCCAGGTTGGATCTCTTCCAATCACACAGAAGAAGCAACATATGACTGACAGATAGAAAGCAAGAAAATAATTTCCTACAGACCTACTTTATCAGAACCCCCCAGTCGCCCTATCAGAACCAGAATTAAGGACATAAGTCCGTACATCAAGGAAAAGTTAAGCCACAGTTCTAGATGCGTATTAATTTAGTGTATCCTATGGGTTCCCGTGTTTATCTCACTGCTCAATCTACCCGAGCGTCGTATGGTCAGTCCAAACAATCCTATCTAAATCCACACTGTCAAATCCTTCTTGCCTACCAGCACATTGAACACAGAGTCTAGACAATTCAGTTTCAGTCCCTTACACATGTTTTGACTGCCTGTTATCACTCACTTGATATCACTTCCCAAACAATACCTACTAAAGAAAAACTATAAAAGATTGTCTTTAAAACAAATTACATTAAGATAAACTCAGGAGTATAGAGAAGAAAACTCAAACCTTAATTCACCGATTCAATTCGCATTCAGAAGGTCTGAGAACAACACGCATAATCTCAGATTAGATCCGAAAATTCTTCACTTCGTTAAGCACAAAACCCATGTGATCCTCTCCTTCCTTCCTTTCTCCCGCAAAGGACACATACTCTCAAACAAAGTTCTGAGTGTTGTACAGTTAAGAGATGTCCCCTATCATGTGCCAGGAGCAGCCAATATCAACAAACCGAAGTCTGATGATATGCCTCCATAGCTGCTCCAACACAGAGCGGGATCAGTTGGTCTTTGGAACCCAGTCCATTTTGAAACTGGGTCGACCTCTGTCATCAACGCAAGATACATTCTCCCACGACATGTCCTGTTTATCACAAACAGAAGATGTAGAAATATTAGAGTCATTAGTTGATTTGGGATATTGAGCTTTTGGAACCCATTTGTAGTTGGGTTTAACCCATTTCTTTTTCGATCTGATGGGTGGCTCAGTACTTGCTTTTGAACTTGAAGTCGGCTTCCGAGATGACTTTGACCTAACCGGTCTTTGTTTCACTGGAGCATCTCTTGGATTAGACTTCTTGGCCGACATACCCTTCTTGACCTTGGGATTTGATTTCTTGGTCTTGGGAGTTGAATTCTTGGCCTTGTGGGTATTCCATTCGCCATTGCGCGATTGTGACCTCGAATGATTTCTTTTGAAGAATCTCCCACCCTGCGCGTTCTGCCAGCCTTGTGCGTAATAGGGAACGTATGCACGATTAGGAAAATTTTTGGCAATGTGTCCAGGTGTTCCACAGTGAAAACATGTCTTTTTCTTCACTGTGAAGTTGTTTCTTCATGCCCCTGGTGGCGTATCCATGCCTTGTCTCTTGCTTTTCCCACACGCACAGTTACATCAGGCACTCTGTTTCACTGGAATTGGTGTCTTGTATTTCTGAAGAACAGGTTGATCAGAAACAGCTGAGTTCGAAGCAACAGATTCAGAGTTCAAGGAGATGTTGGTTTGTTCAATGGTTTTCTCCTTGTTCTCATCTTCTGCTACTTTACCTGCACATGAAGTAGAAGCATTAGTATTTTCAACCTGAATACCTCCTGACACAAATCCAGCTGGTTTGCCATAAACCATGAATGGTTCGTTGGCAATCTCCTCTTTAGTCAAAGGGTGATACTGATATGTGTGATTGAAAGGAGGAGGTACATTATCGTATCCTAAACCCTTTTGCTGGTTATTTTTAAATTGCATACAATGATATATCATGTTCACAACTACTTCGCTTGACACATCAAATTTTCTAAAATCAAAATCTGCAGTTTCAAATTTGCCTTTTAATGTGTCAAGCTCAGCAGTTAATTCAGCAAGTTGTTTCTTAACATAGTCATAATTTTCACATTTATTACTATAATCTTCTTGAAGCCTCCTAAAGTCTTTGGTTTTTGCTTCTAATTCAGCCTTTAGGGGTTTCTGTCCTTTCCTAAGTTGATATCCTTCATATCTCAGGTCCTCAACTTCTCTTTTTAAT
The DNA here is from genome assembly GCF_052849685.1 of Lactuca virosa. Classification (NCBI taxonomy): domain Eukaryota; kingdom Viridiplantae; phylum Streptophyta; class Magnoliopsida; order Asterales; family Asteraceae; genus Lactuca; species Lactuca virosa. The sequence goes on from NC_136428.1 coordinate 163,885,615, forward strand.
AAATCAATTTGTTCCCGAAGAAATTTAATCGTAGTTTCACAAGCTGGAGTACATGAAACTTCATTTACCGGGATGCTTGCGGAACTCATTTTTTTTTGATGAATTCTTTGACTAAAAACTCAAAAGTCAAACCCTTTGACTACAAACCTCAAAAGTCAACCCTAAAAGTCAAATTTAAAAAGTCAAACTCAAAAGTCAAACTTAAAGTCAAACCGAAAAGCTAAATTTGAAAATTTAAAAAGTTAAATGAGAAAGTCAAAGTTTAAAGTCAAAGTCAAACTTGAAAGTCAAAGTCAAAATTTTAAGTAAAAAAAAAACAATTTAGAAAGTAAAAAAATAAAAGCTAAATTTTTTGAAAGAAAATAAAATTTAAAATTAAAGAAAATTGAATTTTGGGCTGAAAGTGTAAAAAATGCGAAATAAGGTGCGAAAGTGAGTCTTTATGAATTAAATCCGGGAGTAATGGAACACCTAGGATACTAGAGGAGTTGGTAAGGCGTGTGGCTGAGTTGGGAAGAGACCCGCATTCGATCCTCGGCACTCCCAAAATCGATTCCTATTTTTTTCTGAAGCGCTTGCGAGGTTGCTGAGTGTGAAGACTGCTGCGAAGCTTGCTGAATGAGATGCGAGACCGAGGACGAGGCTGCTAGTCGCACACCGAGCCGCACACTCCTAGCCGCACACCGAGGACCGCACACTCCGCGGCCGTACACCTTCAACTGGCCGCACACCTTCAATCAGATCGCGAAAAAAACGACGTTTTTCACCATTTTTGCTCCAAAACTCGATCAAAAACTCGTTTTTATCAAAAATGCAAAGAACAAACCCCCCTTATTTTGCCCCGATCTATCCAAAAACGCAAAAACCCTTTCAAAATAAGATCAAATAAGCTCCAGATCTAACAAAAATGATTGATACAATCCAAGCTCTGATACCACTTGTAAGTCCCTGATCTGCTCGTGTATCAATCAAATCCGTTTGATGGTGCGGAATCCCGATCAAACGGATGATGCCAGATCAAATGAAGAAGAGAAGGAGAAGAAGAAGAAGATGAATCTTGTATTATTTGATGATTAGAATGGAGATCCAAATACAAGATTCACACACACTAACACACACTCTTCTTTCTCTCTTGTTTCTCTCTCTACAATATGCTCTCCTTCTCTAGCCTTCTACTCACATGACTCCTCACCCTATATATATGAGACACCAGCCGTACACGTGTGTACAGCCGTACACAGGGTGTGCGGCCGTACACAGCCACAAAATTACGGAAAAGTACATTTTCTTAGAAAAGCAAAGTATAAACCATATTTTGACCCAACATTACGTCGTGGTCCATCACATAGTACTCTCTAATGAACTTACTATATGATTTTGGAAGTGACTGAAGAACCAAGTCAACAACCAACTTCCTTGAGACATCGACAACCAAACTTCCCAATTTATCAATATGAAACTTCATATCCAAGACATGAGCACATACAGACTTTCCATCTTTGTGTCTTTTTGCCAATAGGGCTTGAGTGACCTTGAACTTTTCAAGTCTTCGAACACGTGGTTCAGGGAGAATTATTGGAGGAGGTGGAGGAAGTGAAGCATGATTTCCATTTCCACAATCCAATCGTGGAACATCATCTTCATGTGGAAAACCTTTTCCAACGGATTCAGGAAGACCATAGTTGTCGAACTTTGACATCTACAAAACGGGAGAAATTCAAGTTAGTTGATTAGGTCCTTAATAAAACACCCAAATGAGATATTAAGGCTAGGACCCAACACAATATTCTACAACTTGAAAGGGGGATGCCGTAATCCAAATTGCAGAACATTTAAAGGTAGGTAAATGACGATTCACCAATTTCCACCATGAAAAACGAAAATTGAAGGTTTAAGTTTTAAATGAATTGAAACTCCTAGATCTTTTAAGATTCATTGAACTTTTCAATGGCATGTTTAATCTCGATTATTCCCTTCATTTGTGACTGGGATGCCGAGGATCACAAATAAGGTGTGAATAACCATGCGAATGTACGTGGTGCCCTCAATGTTACAGTCACCTAATCGACGTGCCGGTTAACCACACACGCTCCATCGATCTATGAAAAACATCGAGTCACCCTTTGCCACCAGTGCCAATCCCAACTTAGTCTGTCGGTTAACCACACACGCTCCACTAATTGTCTCGGCAAGGGTACAAAGTGTAATTCCATGGAATTGCATCAAATTCACTTTTTCCTAAAGTAACTAAGATTTGGGAATTTATGAAGAGTGTTTAGTTACTTTGTATTTCATTATACTTATAATGGAAGGTTGTGTCCTATCCTACCCGTTCGGCTAACGACCCTACACTAGTCAAGAGTGCGGTGGGTAAGAGTGGATACATATTCAATCGCCATTTTATAGGCAATTTCCTTAAACACCCCTTAGAGACCAGCTTCGTGAATGAGGCCTACTAACGGTAAGACTGACTCTTTACTTATACATATATAATATGTTAAACTTTTAAATGTTATATAGTATAAGGTGTGTTTTATACTTTTAAAATACTATGTGGTCCAATTTAATAAATTATACTTTTAATTTATTTAAATGTAAACCAAATCATTATGGATTTATCAACTCTCCTTTAATTATACACTTAATTAACTTAATAAAACCATAAGGGTGTAATTTGAACTTTTAAAAAACTAGAGTTTCAGAATTTAATATTTCAAAATTAAAGTTTTAATCAAAATATTCAAATTCCAAAACTTGAGGGCAAGTTTTAAAACTTTTCAAAACTATCTAGATCAAATTACAAATAATTAAAATTAATCAAATAATTGGTAATTATCTAAATTTGACCTAATTTAATTTTCACAAGATAATCAAAATTACAAATAATCAAATCTTTATCTAATAAAACAAATTATTATCTTAATTTTGACAATTATCTTTTATTTTGGTAAGGATAATCACACCAAATCAATAAAAATCGGATTTTATTAATAACAAAACGTTTTTGGTAATTATCCCACAGCAAAATAGGTCAAAAACCCGAAAAATCTGGCATCTGATACTCCGACTCGTCGATCCAACATTGGACTCGTCGAGTCCAACCTCCAGATCCAAAAAATTTCGATTTACAGCTTTGAATAATCATGTAAAGCATCAAATACATCAAACAAACAACCTAGGCTCTCGTACCACTGATGGGTATTAAGCACTACATCAATCCTATGGTGTACATGCAAACCCTAAAGCTTTCGATCTAGTTTGTCAAATATACATGAAATAACCATCCAAAGCTCATAAACCTTAGATCTAGCATATGATAAACGATATTAACATAAGAATAGGGTTTAGATCTTACCTTGATTGTTATATAGCAATAACAATCTCAAAACCTTCTTGATCTTGACTTCTGAAAGCTTAGTGCCTCAAATGTTGCACCTCTAATGGAGTCACAAACACCACTAGCAATAAGGATGAAGAAGAAGGAGAATGAGGAGGCACAAAAACGTTCTAGGGTTCTCTCAAAGAGTTGGACACGTTTTTGGAGGCCTAAGGGTTCCTTTTATACTTAGGCAATTAGGGTTTTTAACTAGGAAACCCTAATCTGACTGCTTGGGCCCTAAGCAGCCCATGGACTCCCTCCTTAGAGGCCTTGGACGAATTCTAATGGGTTTCCCGATAGATTTCGTCCACTCCAACTTCTATGGAGTCCATTAGCCCAATTTATGCAATTATCTTATAATTACAGTATCAGTCCCCTTTATTTAATTAATCTCTTTTAGCCACAAAATTAATTCTCAATTAATTCTTGACTACTATTAATTAAACAATATGATTTCTCTTTTAATATATTATTCATATAATATATTAATAAATCATAATTAATCCTCTTTCTCCTTAATTCATCCTATCAGTTGCTATGGTGAAGGCAACCCAAAAGGACCATGCTCGTAATCGGGTTAAGTACATACCAAAATAGTTATGGGCTTAGACACCTAATCCAACAATAACATCATAGCATACTAGCACATATAGCATAACAGATGGTGACATACCAGATAATTATCACAAAGACAAAGACAATCATCTCTACTAGAGCTCTTACTAGTAGGCCGGCATTGATGCCTTTGACCCACTACTACTGGAAGGTAACTCACCTTACACTGCTGAAGTCCCGCGGACAAAAATCTAGCTGTTGGATGACAGAATCCCGAACTGTCAACATCAAAATAACACCCAATTAATAATTGGGTTCCAATACATAACCGTAAGTCCATGCTTGGGGTCAAAGACTACTTTACCCCCATCTTAGCTTGATTCAACCTCAAGGCCCAATCCAAAGGACTAAAAGTCGAACTATGAAACAAAGCCCAATATATGGCCCAATTTTCCAAATTGGGCCCAAACCGTTACATGATCCTACCCTAAGGCCCAACCATTTCTTCCAGTCCAAACATTTGGCATTCCAATGGTCCAACCTCTCATGATCCTCAAGGCCCAGTTATGGCCCATCTATGGCCCAATTTTCCAAATTGGGGCCAAAACCTCACATGGGCCTTACCCTAAATCCCATTCAAATATTCTAATCCATATACTTGTCCTTGGATAACCTATCAATAGCCCAATAACCTAAGCCCAATAAAAAGGCCCAACTCAAGGCCCAAGCAAAATTAGGGTTTTCAAATAATATGAAGATTAGGGTTAAGTGTTTCTTACTAAACCCATTAAGGACTTAATCCATTAAGTCCATCACTCTACTAGGTCAACTTACAATGTGGTCGGGATTATTTCATGACTCCAATCCAATGGTCCAAACTTGCGGGTCCCGACAATTCCAAATTAACATATACAAAATTAGGGTTTTATAAACCCTAATTAGGGTTTCCAATCCAATCACATCCCAATTAGTCTATTTGTTAAACTTTTAGGTTAATTAACTGTTAATTAAGTCGGGCACCACTCACTACCACCTCGGGTAGTGGTGGTCAATGGCGGCTCACGGCGGCGGCAACCACCTCACAGTGGTGGTGACAGATTCCCTTAATTATTCCGGTCAAAGTACAATATTACAACAAAATATTCAAATGAACGCACACACACATATAGCACATACACACACACCCAGCCAACCTTGTGGCGGCAGGCGGTGGTTGGAGGTGGCAGCCACCACCTCACAGTGGTGGTGGTGGATTTTTTAGTGAATTTCGGCCAAACAACACCACACACAACACACTCTAACAACAGAAACACACCCACACATGCTGCTGTTCACAAAGCACCCAGTCACCCACTTGGTGGCATACGGCGGCGACGATGACACGAGATGGCGGCAACAGCAGCGGCACCACCGGCGGTCATGGCGTTTGGCAGCAACTCAAGGTGGAACAGCAACACACGAACATGAACGGCACCTCCGACTGAGCTATCCACGAGAAACCGGTGACAACTTTGTCTTCAACGGAACAGGGCAGCGGCGGCGCCAACAGAGCTGAGACGCAGCGACGACGAACAAAAGAAGGAGGAGGAGTGAATACGACGGGGGAGGTGGCGGTTAGCTGAGAATCGACTGTTGCTCGGAGACTTAGGTTACACGAAAACGATTCACGACGTCCGACAGTAGGACAGTGGCAGCGGTGGCGTCATCGGCCGAAGATTGCGGCGGCAGTGGCGCTATCGATTTGTTCCCCTCACTTCCGTCTGAACGACGACATCCCACGCCAGTCTTCATCTTCAGCAACCACTGGATAATAGCGGTTGCGACACTCGACATGGCGGTGGCTACGGTGGTCGGAGCCGATAGCGGCGACTGGAGGGGAGCGGGAGGTATAAGGTAGTGGAGGCTGGGTATCTTTAGGGTTAGGGTTACCGGGGTGACGGGTTATATACCCGGATCCCCATAAAACTTTTTCCCATAATAACAACATTGATCCCTCCTTCTCCCTTTTCTTTCAAAACGAATCCATAATTTACCCTTTTAGCCCCATCCATTCAAAATCCATTCAAATTAAGTCCCAATAATTTACCAAGCAATCCCTCCATCTTCAAATTATTTTCAACTGAAGTCCTTATGTTACCAAATGGTCCCTCCTCTACAAAACCTTTTCAACTTAGGTCCAGAATTTACTCTTTAGCCCCTGCTTCCATAAATCCTTTCATATTAAGTCCAAATGATACCAAACATCCCCTGTCTTCTAAAAATCTTTACTAAATAAATCTCGAATTTACACTTTAACCCCCCGAATAACCAAATTATAACATTTGACTCCCCAAAACCAAAACCCCACTAAATATTATGGATTTTAGGGCTACTATTCATATTAACCTTATCTATTTATTTATTTAATAAACAGGGTGTTACATAAACGAAAAAAACAAAATGAGTGTTTTGATATAATCTGGTGCATGTGCGTCCAAGGTACAAATGTTTAACTTCTTCCTTGGTCGTTGATCATTATAATTTTTGACGCTCACGATTAGTTTCTTGTTTCTTTATTTATAATGATTCTTCATTGAACCTCATCATATATATATATATATATATATATATATATATATATATATATATATATATATATATATATATATATATATATATATATATATATATATATATATATATATATATATATTGGGAGGATCAATAATAAAATGCGTATACCTAAAAAACACCCCTACAAACCCTATAAATACATAAAAATTGTTTGATATATTTAATATTTTTATGACTTTACAACCCTAAAAATCGAAATATTCTACTCAAAATTGCTGAAAAAAAATAAAAAATAATGTTTTTTTTTTAATTTCAATTTTTTTCAACGAATTGTTATACATATCTGCGATTTTTAGGTTTGTAAAGGTAAAAAAATTAAATCTCTCAAATTATTTATTTTCATGTATTTCTATTAATTTTCTAGGTTTTTAAGGTTTCCAATGTTTATACATTTTCTATTGATCATTCCATACACACACACACACACACACATATATATATATATATATATATATATATATATATATATATATATATATACACATACATACATACATACATGCACACATATTTAGGATCCTTGATGTTAACGAAGCCTCAGGATCCTTAAACATACCTTAGGATCCTGATCATTGTCGTTATAATTTCGTAACACTTTTAACGGATATATTTCTATTTCTTTTTCTCATATGTGTAGAAATGGTCAACATAAGACAAATTATCAACGAAGAATCACTTCAACCAGGCTTAAGACCCGGGATTACCAAGTCAAACAACGTGTATATACTCATTCAAGAGGATCCTAGATATCTCAGACTTATTGTTATTTAGTCTAGACTATAAATACACATGTAAATCACACACTACAGACACGATTAGCTTACTATTACACTTGTATTCGTATTATCATCGCCATTTGTATAATCTCACATTCAAATCAATAAAAACAACAAGACAGGTGATCATTATCACCGCCGAAGGTTTTATGTCGGATAACTCACTTGTCTCACTTTGATCATTATTCGATACTTACATTAGCTTAAACACCATATCATCTCATACAATTTAGTTGAATAATACCTGCTCAAATTTGACCAAAAGAATTTGGCGCCCACTGTGGGGCCGTGGTCTTCACAATCATTCAAGAATCATGTCTACCCAACCAACCTTATCCATCTTCCTCTATTCCTACAATTTCCTCTAAAAACTTTCCACCACCTCCAAACGGAGCTCCTGAAAAGACTCCTAAGGCACGAAAGAAAAACACGTCTTCAGTCACTACTTAAGGATTTCAGGATCCTCCTGTAGTGATTTCCAACAACGAGCTCTTTTCTATGATGAAGAGACTGGAACAAAAACTTACTCATCAGCAGGAGGACAATAGGATGATTCCTAAGGAAATGGAGAGAATGAGGGAGGAGATCCATAAACCCCAAGAAGCAGCACCCTCGATCTTCCAGCCTAAGATTCTGAACTTTGACAATACAAGATCCTCAGGAAACCATCAGGAGAGAGGATCCACAATACCAACACCTGCCCCCACCTGGGGTGTAACTCTAAACGAGCGAGCCCATGTGATCCATGATCCCGACGAATTATTCATCATTCCCAATAACAAGGATCCTGGTAACTTTGTGAATAATAATACTTTTAATACTAACTTTATGGACCTTGATGCAGGAATGAGTCTGGTCATGGACAAGGAACTTCATCAGTTAAGGCAGATGATCTCAAGTGTGCCCGGAGTTCTCCAACCTATACTAGAGGTATCCCCCACGAGCCACACGATCTCAATATTTGCTCCTGCAATAGCTGATATTGAAGTCCCAAATCGCTTCCAAACTCCCAACATGAAGCCTTAGGATGGAACTACGGATCCTGAAGAACATGTGGCACAATATAGGGAAATAATGGAGATCATCCCCATTCACACAAATTTGAAGGAAGCTTGCCTATGCAAGGGTTTCCGTTCGACCCTCACAGGATCAGCCTTAAAATGGCTTCTTAACATTCCTCCTTACTCTATTACTTCATCTACCCACTTAGTTAATCTTTTTAACTATCAATTTTCTTGTAGCAGAACATTTGAAAAAATCACAAGTGATCTTTACCGGGTAGTTCAGGACCATAAGGAATCCATTAGGGATTATGTGAACAGGTTTGGTAGAGAGGCTCTAAGTATCCCCAACATCAATATGGAAACTGTCATAGAATCCTTCAAAATGGGCCTAAAGAAGGACTTTCCTTTCTACGAAGGCCTTGTAATGACTCCATGCAAAATAATGGACGAAGTAAGAAACATAGCACTAAGGTTCATAAGGCTCGAAGAAGACAAGGAGATCCAAAAGAGGAGTATCCAACCAAAATCATACGATATCCCCAATAGGAAGGCGAACTCCTCGTTCTAAAGTTCCTATAAGTCGAAACTATATTCCAAACCTGATCATCATAGGGTTAATGTCCTTGAAGATGAAGGATATGAAGAAGAATTCCCAAGATTACTGACTATTGCTTTTCTTTGGATGTTTTAGGTTTAATATTTGCTATGCAGGATCTTGGAGACAAAACGAGGTGGCCAAGAAAGGGAGAAAAGTCCACCACCTGGAAAGATAAGTCCAGGTAGTGTGCATACCTCGAGGACTTTGATCACATTACAAAAGATATCATAACCCTCAAGAAGGAGATCAGCTACCTCCTAGGCAAGGGATACCTCTAAGAGATCCTTGGGAGAAGAAAAGAAAGATCCAAAAAAAGGATCAGGATCCTCATAAGATCATAGAAAAACCAGGATCCCCTCCTACAGATGCCAAGGTAATCAATGTTATCTCTGGAGGTTCTGACATTTGTGATACCTCTTATTCTGCAGCAAAAACTCATGCCAAAGTGTCAAAAACAGAAAAAGAAGAAAGACCACAGAAGAACACGCCAATCATGAATGAGAAGGAGATCACCTTTGACGAAATAGATAGCGCAAACATTCAGGAACCTTACCATAGCGGATTGGTGATCACTCTTTATATCGCCAACCATTTTGTCAGAAGGATCCTTATCGACAGAGGTTCCTCAGTCAACATTGTACTCCTGGATGCTTTAAAAAGAATAAGCATCCTAGAGTCCGAAATAATCAAAATATCCTAAGTGCTAATAGAATTCAGTGGCAAAACAAAACATATGGTCGGAAAAATAAAGTTGCCTATCTACATAGAGGGGGTAAACTCTCTGAAATGGTTTTGCGTAATTGATACATTATCCTCCTATAATGTTATATTAGGTAGACCATGGATCTACAACATAAAGGCGGTCCCATCAAAATACCTTCAATGTGTGAAGATTCCCACTCCATAGGGGACAGTGAAGATCACAGGTGATCAACAAGAATCTATGGAGTTCTACAAGACTTCGATGAAGGCTTCCACAGTCCCACGACAAACATAGAAATTAAAGCAAAGGGAACGACATGTACTGGAAGCCGAACAACAAGATACAAAAGAAGTGCCCCTAGACCTTGAGGATCCTAATGCGAAAGTACTCATAGGATCCTGAATGCCAGAAAACATAGAAGAAGATACAATAAAGTTAGTAAAAGAAAGAAGGAAAACCTTCACATGGAAACATTAAGACATGACAAGTATAGACAAAAATATTATAACCCACAAACTTAACATTGATCCTTCTTTCAGGCTCATACATCAAAAAAGAAGGAAGTTTGCACCCGAGAGGAATTAGATTATCCAAGAAGAAGTGGAAAAGCTTCTTAAGACAGGTATGATCAGGAGGTCAAGTTCCCAAGGTGGCTAGCCAACATGGTCGTCGTATAGAAGAAGAATGGAAAATGGAGAGTATGTGTGGACTATACAGATCTTAAAAAGGCTTTCCCTAATGATCATTTCCCCCTGCCACACATAGATCCCGTGATAGATGCTACGATTGGCCATGAATTATTAACATTCATGGATGCATCAGCAGGGTTCTAATAAATTCAAATGGAACCATCTGACCAAGAGGATACTGCATTCATAACCTCAACATGTATATATCGCTATACCGCTATGTCATTTGGTCTTAAAAATGCAGGTGCAACATACAAAAGGCTAGTTAACCGGATGTTCAAGGATAAACTAGGGGACACCATGGAAGTCCAGATCGATGACATGGTGGTCTAGTTAAAGAAATTTGAAGATCGCCTCAAGAATCATGAAGAAGCCTTCAACATACTAGACGAATACAACATGAAGCTGAATCCTTCCAAATGCCATTTTGGAATGAGAACATGCAAGTTCCTTGGATACATGGTAACTAAAAGAAGAATAGAAGAAAGTCCAGAGAAAATAAAAGCCATCATTGATTTAAGATCCCCATCCTCGATAAAGGATATTCAAATACTAATAGGAAGAATGGCAGCTCTAAACTGGTTCATCTCAAGATCCTCAGAGAGGTGTAAACCTTTCTATCACATCTTGAAGAAGAACAAAAGGTTTGAATGGACTAAAGAGCACAAAGATGCTTTTCAGGAATTTAAAAATTATTTAAGTTCAACACCTATGCTGGTGAGATCATTAGATGGGGAACTACTCCTTCTCTACCTTTCACTATCCTCTAATGCTGTAAGTGCAGTTTTAGCCAAGGATCTTAACGGGGACCAACATCCCATCTACTATGTAGTTAAAAGTCTCTTGGATCTTGAGACCAGGTACTCCCACCTTGAAAAACTAATACTTGCATTAGTAACTGCTTCCACGAAATTAAGACACTATTTTGAAACACGTACTATACATGTAAGAATAGTTACCCCATTAAGAATGTTAAGAGAAAAACAGAGATGTAAGGAAGGATGGCAAAGTGGTCCATGAAGCTAAGCATATATGACATCAAATATAAACCAAGATCAGCAATAAAATCGCAAGCACTAGCAGACTTTGTGGCTGATTTCAATGATGATCTACAACCTGAAGCAAAATTAGAAAGCAAGGAACTCCAAAAAGAAGAAAGCATGGGAAGATGGACACTCTTCACTAATGGAGCTTCCAACTTCAGAGGAACATGCCTAGGGATCATACTAAAATCACCATAGAGGGACATCCTACCCAGGCAGTCAGCTGTGAATTTTATGAAACCAACAATGAGGCTGAATAGGAAGCACTGATAATGGCATTACAGTTGGCCAAGGATATTCAAATCAAGGATCTTCAGGTATTTGTTGATTCCTTATTATTAACTAATAATTTTAATGGATCCTATGTAGTAAAAGGTGAAAGACTAGCACTATACGTCAAGATCCTCAAAAAATTAGCCTCTAAATTCGAAGCTTTTTGCCTAAGTCAAGTTCCTAGAGAAGAAAATGTGACATCCCCCATTTTTCAGAACCAATTTAAAAATTTTCTTTATCCTTTTAAGTATTGAAATGCGGAAGTTCCTGGTTAAATAAACATTTTTGAAATAACAAAAGTTATTTTATTAAAACCTTCGGGGTGTCATTAGTGTATATCTGAATATACGTTGCAACGTAAATAAAAAGGTCCTGAAATAACTAATAAAAGCCTATCATTTATTCAACTCAGCATCCTAACTAGGCAATTTCAACTTTGGTACACTCGCATACGAGCTCCGTTTTTGACGTTCTTTATATCCACATGTAGCTATCGACGGGATCAACAACTTTTGTTTAGACTCTGTCAGCTAATTTGACTTTAATTTTAAAATTATATTTTCACAGTCTTAGACAGTTAAATTCCGTTAAAAATTCATAACTTTGTTATCCGACGTCCGAGTTGTATACTGCTACGTTGAATCTTAGAAAAATCATAACTTCCTCAAATGAAGTCAGATTTGGACGTTCTCTATATACACGCTCTTGGCTTAATGAATACTACGACTTTTGTTTAGATTACTAAGGCTAAAAAGTAATTTTTCAAAAATTTACTTTTTACGATACGCAGAGTTGTGCCGGTTTATTCGTGAAACTTCAACGGGTCATAACTTCTTTGTTATAAGTCGGATTTCAGCGTTCTTTATATGTAAGGAATCCTTGTCACATACACTATAACTTTTGTTAAGATTATTTTCCTAAATAATACTCTATCAAGAATTTATTTTTTTTGACGTTTATTATCTTTAAATTGACTAGTCTGAATCTACAGGCGTTACAACAGTCCAAACAGGCTGTAGGCCCAATGTGACGGTCCAGTCATACTGAAGGCTCAGAGAGCGGTCTAGATAGGTTGTAGCCCTAGTACATCGGTCCATTCAGGCTGTAGGCTAATATATACATGATGTTATTTGTTCGGTCGTGTGTGGTACTTTGGGGGAACTTACTATGCTTTGGCTTACAGTTGAAGTTTATGTTTCAGGTACTTATGATGATCGAGGCAAGGCGAAAGCATGATCGTACACATCCTTCGGTTTTATTTTTTTAGAGATATATGATACATTGATCTTGGGAAATATTTGTATTTTGATACTTGATTTTGAGATGGGTTTGTTTGAAAACAATGATTTCCTTTAAATTAAAAATGAAATTTTTTATTGTGTTTTGGGATGTTACCAATGTAATCCTTCCTTCCAAGATGAACACAAAACACTCAAATAGCTCAAAGACTCTCAAATGGACATTAGGGTTCGCAAGCGGTCGTTTGGAAGGATAGATGCTAAGAATGGAAAGGGTTTATGGAAGTTATGTTGGGTTAATTGAAGTATCTTGTCAAAATTTCTATGTATATATTTAGCCTTTATATAATGGATTGGGCCTATCCATCCGCATTTATGTTGCTAGGGTTAGGCTATAAATATTGCATGCATGTATTGTAATAGGGTTAATCATTTTTTGATTCCCTACTTTGTCTTTACAGAAAAGTTCACGTCGAACTCTTCTAAGGCATTGATTATTAATCATTCAACACAACTTCGATCATTGTTCTTGCTATTTGTTTCACTTTACTGTTTTGAATCTATCGATCTACAAGTTATTGTTTCAACAATTGGTATCAGAGCAAGAGATTCTGTAACTCATACGCATATCTTTTGTCAAGTTCCATTAGGGTTTTGAGTTTTAGTTGGATATGTTCTAGCTGTCTTCATCATTTTTCATCGATTATAGGCGATTAGATATGGATCTTTGTTTGACCCTATACTCGATCTTTGTTTGACACATCTGATTCAAAACAGGTTTTTGTTAATTAACATCATGCAACCAGAAGATCCTCATACTCTGTAATTCAATATGTCCAGTAGCATCAGATCCACTACCAGAATCTCAATCCTTTTTCCGCAGAATTATGAGGTCTGGGCGCTGCACTTTGAAGATTACGTTCTTGGCCTTGAAGATCATGGTACATTAATATGGGAAGCCATGACCCAGCAGACGTTCGCTCACACTGCCACGAGGATGATTATTAAGACTCAAGCCGATTACAATGTTGTTCTTGTTGACGTTAAAGATGTTCCTCAAGACGAAAAAGATAAGCTGATAAGTAGTGTCAAGGCACTGAGAATAATCAGGTTCGCTTTTCCTCCAGACACGTTTCGTCTGGTAAGTGCTTGTGATACAGCAAAAGGGATATGGGATAGGTTGAAATAACTTTACTCAAGTGATGCAGATCTGGAACATTCTATACAAACTTTACTTTTGTCAAAATTTGGTGCTTTTGTTCAGAAGCCTGATGAAAAGCTTGATCAGACCTTCAATCGTTTTAATCATCTCTTCAGCAGGATGTTAATGTTGGATCTATATGCCCAAGAATCATTATGGAGTGATATTGCTAATAATATATGATCTTATAGGGTCACACATTTATCAAGTTGGCACATTTTGTATATTTATTATAAATATGATTATTAATAGATAATATCAATTCTTGTATTTTAATTAGGGAATAATTATTGTTTTGTGAAAATAATAATTATAAAAGAGTATTACTAGTTATTATTTCATATGGTATGAATTAATAAGTCATGCACAACATTTTGGACTAGTTGGATTCTTTTGTCTTTTACCTAAAGACAAAGTTTATATTTTATAAACTTGGAGTTTATAAAAAATAAAGAATCTTAATTTTAAAAGGCATGGGCCAAAACATGATGATAGTGTAGGAGGTTGCTTTTCAACTTTCCACCTTTTTTCTCCCACGCTTCTAAAGGCTACCATTACTTTAGATTTTTTTAATTGTTAGGTCGTACCTCTCATGGACTATATAAGAGTGTCTTATGTATGAAAATTTGTGCAAGTTTTTGGTCTTCTTTCTTCTCTTGAAACTCATGGCCGAAACTCTCTCTTCTTTTCTTCCTCTCTCTCTCTCTCTCTAATTTGAAGTTAGTTTGGTTGTTTAGAAGACATCTTGAGTTGTTCCCTTTAGTGCTTAATTGAGTTAAGCACTTAAAGGCTTAAGACACTCAAGAATACAATAAGGAACTAGCATTCCAAGTGCCTTACTCTTGATGGTGGATACTTGTAGAGAAGATCATACACTTTGATCTTTTGTTATCTTCATCAACACCCCAAAACCAAGTAGGTTCAAAGGCTTCAAAGGTTATCTCTAAAACATCTTATGGTTGGTTTTATTTCATTCTAACCTCTATAAATGGATCCATGATGATTCAGTTTTGTTATGAACAAAAAATAAACTTGTTATATTTAAAGTCTTCCGTTGCCAGTTTTTGTGAAAAACAAACTTTTATTTCGTATCAAAACCCAACAGTGGTATCAGAGCCATCTTTTATATATTAGAATGATTTTTTATGTTTGATAATCTTTGGTTTTTGGAAAACAATCATGGATTTCTTCTGGTTAAGAAAAATCCATATTTTTTTTTCTTTGGCAACTTCTTGGTTAAAATTATTTATTTTTATATATAACCATTTTTCATGCACTTCGGTTATATAAAAGTCGCCTTAGAAAAAACAAAGAGTTGTTTGTTGTACTATTTGATATGTTGTTGTGTATAAACAAGCCATTTGGACCTTTGTGTTATGTTTGGTTGATATTTATTTATTCATAAGATGTAATAGATAAATAGGTAATTTTTCATTTGTTGATTTGTTGTAATAAATTAGTTAGACTAGTTGTATTCTTTTTAAACGTAACAAGATGAAGAAATGACCTCCTTGAAGATGAATTAACCATTTAAGATCATAATCCCAACCACAAGCTTTGACTTTTGGTTTTGGGCTTAATTATAGTCTTAATGGTTTAAGTGTTGCATCTTTCACAACATGAAGATTTGAAGTCCTTTTGCAAGCGAGAGTTGACTTGGAAAGTGGGAGCTTGAAGACCTTTTGAAGTGTCCCTTAAGTCCTTTAGGAAAGACTTAATAATTCTTGTGATGGTTCACAAAAATTATTACTAGACATGACTTAGTTTATACACCTTATAATGCATGCATGTGATGTTTAATTTATGTTAAATGTATGTTATGTTTTATGTATAAAAATGGTTTTTACATGTCAAATAATATTTTTTTCATAAGATAATATCACTTGGAGTTTGAGTAAAAAAAATATTTAAAAGATAACATAAGATGTTTATAAATGAATATTTATAAAACTTTTACCGGTTACCGGTTACCGGTTAAAACTTAATTTTTTGTTGAAAATAGTTTTATTGTAAAAACTTATAAATACCCAACTTTAAAATATTTGAAATGGTTTAAAAGATGTTTAAACATTATATAAACCCCATGTCTTTATAATAAGGAGTTTTTATTAAAAATACTAATATCGGTTTATAGCGTTATAACGGCAAATAATAAACTAGTGATTATTTTTTGCGTCAAAACTTAATATATCATATTGGTTTTTTTAAACATAACGCAACATGTTGATATTATGTTTTATGCATGCTAAATGAGATTTAAAATATAAGTATCATCACCCAAGTTTTGGTTTATCAAAATATGACTTTTATCATAAGATGCATAAAATTGAGTTTATAAAATAAAATGAATTTATTCTATAAATTCATGAAGTCATAAGTTTTTGATTGTTAAAAGGAGATTTAAAATAGTGATTTTATAACTCATCCAAAACTCCAAGTTTTAAGTATAAAAAAGTTTTATTAAGATTGTTACCAGTTCTTAAAATCGATCTACGACTAAACTTTAAAATACCGGATTTTAGTTTATAATTGATCGCGGTTAATGGCAAATAAAATAAAATTTTATTTTGGACCTAAATAACCTCATAACAAGTTATATGAATTTTACAAAAGGGTACATGAATTGTTGGATGCATGCAATATTCATGAGACCATGTTTTTATAAACTATAATTGTAAAACATATATAAACCCTTATTTACAAAACTTCAAATCTATGCAATCCATTTAAAATTCACTTGGGATTTTTATGCAGTTCATATGGATTTTAGGGTCACCTTATTCATTTGAGTTGTCAAAAAAATAGTCAAGGTGTTTTTGTATTTGCTTATGAGATAAAGGTCACCTAACCATTTGTGAAATAGAACTCACATGTTTTTTAAATGAATAATTTGATCAATTTCTTATGTGATAAAAGTCGCCTAAGCATAAGAGTTTTGAGGCATAGATGGGATAAACATGTCAAACTAAACAATAGTTGTTCAGGATTCCATAATCTAGGAGTTACATATCGTATGCAATTGGTAATCGTTGCCTACCGAGTTTGATTAAGTTTATGGGATAAAGGTCGCCTAACCATTTACTTGTCTCGTTACTTGGATCCTATACTTTAATAAATTAATGTTTCAAGAAACAATATAAGGTATTAATTTTTTAAAGACTAAATATTGAAAATACTAAATGAAACTTTGTTAAATTCTATTGATAACTGTTAATAATTTTTACGCCCTGCAAAATCTCTCTCTTGTTGAGTTTCAAGAGACAATAACATTTGATGATTATAATTTTTATAACTGGTATAATATCTTGAGGTTCTTCCTTTACGATAAATAGAAATTATATATACTAAAACATCCCATACCTGAGTACCCTCTGCAACCAGTTAGTCTGATCATGATACTTTGATGAAAGTATTGTTGTGATGATGTTGATGTGTCTCACATCATACTGAATAAATTAACCATGACTTGTAGAAAATCTTGGATAATTATGAAGCATAGCAGATGTCTCGTCAAGTAAAGCAGATATTCAATCAGAACACTAGAAATAACTTCAAGTCTATTCAAGCATTGAATAAAAGGAAGTCTAAGAGATTGTGCACTCATATTGACTTACAACGCAGTTAAGGGAAATACATCATAAACCCATAAATCAAGAAAGGACCAAATGATTAGTGTTGTTTCTATTGTGGAAGAAACTGGACACTAAAGGAGGAATTGCTCCTCTCATCTCATCAAGCTGAAGAAGTCTGACTTAGAAAAGACTTCAGATGTCTATATGATAGCACTATTTATTTTTCCATCATTCACTTGAGTATGTAATACTTCATGTGACACTAATAATTGGTATTATATGTTGATGAATGGAAGAAATAATCAACTGATTACAAGCGAATGGTATTTCGTGTTGAAGATATAACTAGTGTTGTTACAATCCTTTAAAGATGAATTGTACCTATCCTTATAAGGACATGTAACAGTTGTAATTTATGAATAAATCTAGATTTACTTATCGTTTAATGGATGTTCATATTCATGTTCTGAAACGATGTATTCTATGTCAAAGAATATTTTCTCATAATGTTATTTGTGAAGTAAATATATAATCTTTCATTAAATTAATAGTTCTGATCATAACACCTAAATGATCAAATGATATTTGATTGAAACTTATCTATGTCATAATCATCATGACTATATAAATCAGAAATACATATACCAACTTCAAAATGATGGAATTTTTGAAGGAAAATGAGCTTGATTCATTTGATATATGTGAATCCTATTTATATGGGAACATGACTCACAAGTGTCTTTATCTATTAGTAGTTAAAGAACAAAAGGCTTGACAAAGAATTATACATAAGTGATGTATATAATCTTTTTCAATCCATGAATAGATTTGGCGATAGATGTTCATTCAATTTCACTGACGACTTTTATTCGTTATTGTTGAAAACTAGTTAAGATTGAAATACAACTTAATGAATCCATCATTAACCTTTCGTTGTGATAATGAAAATGAGTTCTGTAAACCAAGTCTTCTTGGAACATCTTAGGAATTGTGGAATTGATTCACAACTCATTCCGACGAAAACACTCACTTATCATTAGTATGTACTTGTGGCACAGGATCACCTGGTCACTTGAATCTAACTTTTGATATTCGAGGTAGCCTTTGTATTCTCTAGTGGAATAAGGTCACCTGGCCACTAGCTGAATGTTGATAGTACAAGTTTTGAAGAGGATAAAACATAGACATTTCAGTCTATTATATGATGTTTTAAAAGAACTATTTACTTTACAAATTTTTGGAATTATGCTTGCTGCAACAAATATATATTGAACATATGTATTTTCCAACCAAACAAGTGGATTAGATGCTTATATTTGGCTAAGGATAGAATGGTTTATCCTTATCTAAAAGGTATATAGTTATAGAGCTTATGTTAGACAATAAGTTTAACCACTCTAGCATCTACTAACTGCATTTATGTAGAATATCCTAAATGATTGTTTAGGGTGAAGTTTCTACTAATCCCACTAATTGTCATTCCATAAGACAAGTGATTAGAAAATGCTTTTTCTAAGTGGGAGCTATATGGAACTTTAAGAGCTTAAGAACCATAAACTAAGTGCATCATAGTTTGAAACTAGCAAGTTTTCAACTGTTGTTGAATCTAATTAATGGTTGACCAGAAACTAATAAAACACATAGCGATGTATTTGTGTATGATTATCAAGTATGGGCTTGATTAATCTTGCTTGATATATTGCGAATATAAAGAGTAAGTGAGTTTTTAAAGGAGAAAACATACATGAATGAAAATCTTTCCAAGATTTAAGCTAACATCTAAAAGTAAGAATCTTCTTTCTTATAAGTTAATTACATGGTGTGATTTAATTATGAATCTAGATGACTCTTGTGTTTTCTACAAAGCTAGTGGGAGCGCAATAACATTCCTAATGTTATATGTAGTCGACATATTAATTCATGGAATAATAATCTATATAGATAGATCATGGAAACTTAAAGGATTAAGTAAAATTGCATTGATTGTCAAGGATCTTAAAGACGTTAAGATAAAGGACTCTGAGAGAGTTATCTTGTCAAAAACCACATGACATGATTTTGAGCAAAATCCTAGTGCAAATGTTTTTGAACTAGATAACATGATTGCATTCCATCTGCTGCTGCAATTGAAGATATCATATATGTCATGATTATGCATAAAGGCCAAATAATTCATATGCTTAGAGCATGTCGAATGATAGCAGTGTAATCCGAGAACAAGTTATTGTGTGACTTATAGGAATATTCTACAGTACTTGCGAGAACTAGAGAAATATTCCTAGTCTATGGAGTATTTGAAAGAAAGCTATGTTTAAAGTTATCACACATGTGCTAAATTTTGAAATAGATTGAGATGACTCTTAGTCACAATCAGGCGTGTCCTCATTATGAATGAAGAGATAGTTACATGGATAGTGGTTCCATGTAGATTTTAATTACTGTTACACATCATAGTTACATTACCTCGTGGTTTGGGGAACCACGTACAAAGATGCCTAATGTATAGTTCATTATGACTATGATTAATCCCATTACACAAGTATTGGTATCTAAGTCATATTCAAGCATCTAATTCATTCTCATTAGTTTTTCTTTATATATGAATTATATATAAACCTGAACATGATTGTATTCGCAAAGTTTATACAAATCAAGTTTGTCTAATCTACTTGACAAAGTTGCTTCATTAGCTAAAACATGAAAGTCAAGTCGGTGCTATGGGGCCTTGTCGATATAAGTAGATGTATTGATTGAAATTTAGTAGTTGGATATTGGAACAATAAAGCAACATATATTGTAATTAATGATATATTGGATATGAGTCTTTCATTAAATAATTGTTGTGTTCTATATTACCATGTTCAAATCCTTGAATAACTAGGTTATTCTAAATGTCCATAGTCGTTCATAGTTGTGGGAGAATCTATGAGGTAAGACTAATATGAGTGGATTGGTGGATTCTCATGGAGATGAGAATGGCAAAGAGCTGCTACCATCTTCATAGATACTTGATTGGGAGAATAAGTATTGGACTTGACCCGCATCAAAACCACTTTATGGATCATAGTCAAGAGTGATGTTTTGATCAAGGTTGTATCTTTTTAATCTTAGACTTGAGATACATATATGGGACTTGAAGTGTAGGAATTGTTGTGCTTAGACATGGTTTAACGTTGTTTCGTAAAAAGCAGTTATAAGGGCCATTGTTGGGTATGACATGAACTGCATTGATGGGCGTATGTAATCAAGATGATCTTTATATTCTTAGACCTGAGATGCATATTTGGGACTTCAAGTGTAGGAATTCTTGTGCTTTGACATGGTTTAACGTTGTTTCGTAAAAGGAAGTCATAAGGGCCATCGTTAGGTATGACATGAACTACATTGATGGGCGTATGTGGTCAAGATGGGATTTGTCCCTCTTATTTGTTGAGAGCATGACATCGAAGGCCTTAGTTAAAGTTCCACAGTAAATGAGATTGATCGTGATCCATATCTCATGTTCGACATGATGTCTGAGACAAAGGAATAACTAATACCATACCTTTAGTAACAATTGTAGCTTAGAGCTCCTGGAATTGGTTGTTGATGAAATGACACCCTTCATATGTTGTTAGGGGCAGTAGCTCGTTGCTAGACGTCAGCTACTGTTCTTGTTGACGTTAAAGATGTTCCTCAAGACGAAAAAGACAAGCTGATAAGTAGTGTCAAGGCACTGAGAATAATCAGGTTCGCTCTTCCTCCAGACATGTTTCGTCTGGTAAGTGCTTGTGATACAACAAAGGAGATATGGGATAGGTTGAAAGAACTTTACTCAAGTGATGCAGATCTGGAACATTCTATACAAACTTTACTTTTGTCAAAATTTGGTGCTTTTGTTCAGAAGCCTGATGAAAAGCTTGATCAGACCTTCAATCGTTTTAATAATCTCTTCAGCAGGATGTTAATGTTGGATCTATATGCCCAAGAATCATTATGGAGTGATATTGCTAATAATATATGATCTTATAGGGTCACACCTTTATCAAGTTGGCACATTTTGTATATTTATTATAAATATGATTATTAATAGATAATATCAATTCTTGTATTTTAATTAGGGAATAATTATTGTTTTGTGAAAATAATAATTATAAAAGAGTATTACTAGTTATTATTTCATATGGTATGAATTAATAAGTCATGCACAACATTTTGGACTAGTTGGATTCTTTTGTCTTTTACCTAAAGACAAAGTTTATTTTATAAACTTGGAGTTTATAAAAAATAAAGAATCTTAATTTTAAAAGGCATGGGCCGAAACATGATGATAGTGTAGGAGGTTGCTTTTCAACTTTCCACCTTTTTTCTCCCACACTTCTAAAGGCTACCATTACTTTAGATTTTTTTAATTGTTCGGTCGTACCTCTCATGGACTATATAAGAGTGTCTTATGTATGAAAATTTGTGCAAGTTTTTGGTCTTCTTTCTTCTCTTGAAACTCATGGCCGAAACTCTCTCTTCTTTTCTTCCTCTCTCTCTCTCTAATTTGAAGTTAGTTTGGTTGTTTAGAAGACATATTGAGTTGTTCCCTTTAGTGCTTAATTGAGTTAAGCACTTAAAGGCTTAAGACACTCAAGAATACAATAAGGAACTAGCATTCCAAGTGTCTTACTCTTGATGGTGGATACTTGTAGAGAAGATCATACACTTTGATCTTTTGTTATCTTTATCAACACCCCAAAACCAAGTAGGTTCAAAGGTTATCTCTAAAACATCTTATGGTTGGTTTTATTTCATTCTAACCTCTATAAATGGATCCATGATGATTCGGTTTTGTTATGAACAAAAAATAAACTTGTTATTTTTAAAGTCTTCCGTTGCCAGTTTTTGTGAAAAACAAACTTTTATTTCGTATCAAAACCAAACAGTGGTATCAGAGCCATCGTTTATATATTATAATGATTTTTTATGTTTGATAATCTTTGGTTTTTGGAAAACAATCATGGATTTCTTTTGGTTAAGAAAAATCCATATTTCTTTTCTTTGGCAACTTCTTGGTTAAAATTGTTTATTTATATATATAACCATTTTTCATGCATTTTGGTTATATAAAAGTCGCCTTAGAAAAAACAAAGAGTTGTTTGTTGTACTATTTGATATGTTGTTGTGTATAAACAAGCCATTTGGACTTTTGTGTTATGTTTGGTTGATATTTATTTATTCATAAGATGTAATAGATAAATAGGTAATTTTTCATTTGTTGATTTGTTGTAATAAATTAGTTAGACTAGTTGTATTCTTTTTAAACGTAACAAGATGAAGAAATGACCTCCTTAAAGATGACTTAACCATTTAAGATCATAATCCCAACCACAAGCTTCGACTTTTGGTTTTGGGCTTAATTATAGTCTTAATGGTTAAAGTATTGCATCTTTCACAACATGAAGATTTGAAGTCCTTTTGCAAGCGAGAGTTGACTTGGCAAGTGGGAGCTTGAAGACCTTTTGAAGTGTCCCTTAAGTCCTTTAGGAAAGACTTAATAATTCTTGTGATGGTTCACAAAAATTATTAGTAGACATGGCTTAGTTTATACACCTTATAATGCATGCATGTGATGTTTAATTTATGTTAAATGTATGTTATGTTTTATGTAAAAAAATGGTTTTTACATGTCAAATAACATTTTTTCATAAGATAATATCACTTGGAGTTTGAGTAAAAAAATATTTAAAAGATAACATAAGATGTTTATAAATGGATATTTGTAAAACTTTTTACCGGTTACCGGTTACAGGTTAAAACTTAATTTTTTGTTGAAAATAGTTTTATTGTAAAAACTTATAAATACCCAACTTTAAAATATTTGAAATGGTTTAAAAGATGTTTAAACATTATATAAACCCCATGTCTTTATAATAAGGAGTTTTTATTAAAAATACTAATATCGGTTTATAGCGTTATAACGGCAAATAATAAAACTAGTGATTATTTTTTGCGTCAAAACTTAATATATCATATTGGTTTTTTTAAACATAACGCAACATGTTGATATTATGTTTTATGCATGCTAAATGAGATTTAAAATATAAGTATCATCACCCAAGTTTTGGTTTATCAAAATATGACTTTTATCATAAGATGCATAAAATTGAGTTTATAAAATAAAATGAATTTATTCTATAGATTCATGAAGTCATAAGTTTTTGATTGTTAAAAGGAGATTTAAAATAGTAATTTTATAACTCATCCAAAACTCCAAGTTTTAAGTATAAAAAAGTTTTATTAAGACTGTTGCCAGTTCTTAAAATCGATCTACGACTAAACTTTAAAATACCGGATTTTAGTTTATAATTGATCGCGGTTAATGGCAAATAAAATAAAATTTTATTTGGGACCTAAAGAACCTCATAACAAGTTATATGAATTTTACAAAAGGGTACATGAATTGTTGGATGCATGCAATATTCATGAGACCATGTTTTTATAAACTATAATTGTAAAACATATATAAACCCTTATTTATGAAACTTCAAATCTATGCAATCCATTTAAAATTCACTTGGGATTTTTATGCAGTTCATATGGATTTTAGGGTCACCTTATTCATTTGAGTTGTCAAAAAAATAGTCAAGGTGTTTTTGTATTTGCTTATGAGATAAAGGTCACCTAACCATTTGTGAAATAGAACTCACATGTTTTTTAAATGAATAATTTGATCAATTTCTTATGTGATAAAAGTCGCCTAAGCATAAGAGTTTTGAGGCATAGATGGGATAAACATGTCAAACTAAACAATAGTTGTTTAGGATTCCATAATCTAGGAGTTACATATCGTATGCAATTGGTAATCGTTGCCTACCGAGTTTGATTAAGTTTATGGGATAAAGGTCGCCTAACCATTTATTTGTCTCGTTACTTGGATCCTATACTTTAATAAATTAATGTTTCAAGAAACAATATAAGGTATTAATTTTTTAAAGACTAAATATTGAAAATAGTAAATGAAACTTTGTTAAATTCTATTGATAACTGTTAATAATTTTTACGCCCTGCAAAATCTCTCTCTTGTTGAGTTTCAAGAGACAATAACATTTGATGATTATAATTTTTATAACTGGTATAATATCTTGACGTTCTTCCTTTAAGATAAATAGAAATTATATATACTAAAACATCCCATACCTGAGTAACCTCTGCAACCAGTTAGTCTGATCATGATACTTTGATGAAAGTATTGTTGTGATGATGTTGATGTGTTTCACATCATACTGAAGAAATTAACCATGACTTGTAGAAAATCTTGGATAATTATGAAACATATCAGATGTCTCTTCAAGTAAAGCAGATATTCAATCAGAACACTAGAAATAACTTCAAGTCTGTTCAAGCATTGAATAAAAGGAAGTCTAAGAGATTGTGCACTCATATTGACTTACAACACAGTTAAGGGAAATACAACATAAACCCATAAATCAAGAAAGGACCAAATGAGTAGTGTTGTTTCTATTGTGGAAGAAACTGGACACTAAAGGAGGAATTGCTCCTCTCATCTCATCAAGCTGAAGAAGTCTGACTTGGAAAAGACTTCAGATGTCTATATGATAGCACTATTTATTTTTCCATCATTCACTTGAGTATGTAATACTTCATGTGACACTAATAATTGATATTATATGTTGATGAATGGAAGAATAATCAACTGATTACAAGCGAATGGTATTTCGTGTTGAAGATATAACTAGTGTTGTTACAGTCCTTTAGAGATGAATTGTACCTATCCTTATAAGGACATGTAACAGTTGTAATTTATGAATAAATCTAGATTTACTTATCGTTTAATGGATGTTCATATTCATGTTCTAAAACGATGTATTCTATGTTAAAGAATATTTTCTCATAATGTTATTTGTGAAGTAAATATATAATCTTTCATTAAATTAATAGTTCTGATCATAACACCTAAATACATATACCAACTTCAAAAGGATGGAATTTTTGAAGGCAAATGAGCTTGATTCATTTGATATATGTGAATCCTATTTATATGGGAACATGACTCACAAGTGTCTTTATCTATTAGTAGTTAAAGAACAAAAGGCTTGACAAAGAATTATACATAAGTGATGTATATAATCTTTTTCAATCCATGAATAGATTTGGCGATAGATGTTCATTCAATTTCACTGACGACTTTTATTCGTTATTGTTGAAAACTAGTTAAGATTGAAATACAACTTAATGAATCCATCATTAACCTTTCGTTGTGATAATGAAAATGAGTTCTGTAAACCAAGTCTTCTTGGAACATCTTAGGAATTGTGGAATCGATTCACAACTCATTCCGACGAAAACACTCACTTATCATTAGTATGTACTTGTGGCACAGGATCACCTGGTCACTTGAATCTAACTTTTGATATTCGAGGTAGCCTTTGTATTCTCTAGTGGAATAAGGTCACATGGCCACTAGCTGAATGTTGATAGTACAAGTTTTGAAGAGGATAAAACATAGACATTTCAGTCTATTATATGATGTTTTAAAAGAACTATTTACTTTACAAATTTTTGGAAGTATGCTTGTTGCAACAAATATATATTGAACATATATATTTTCCAACCAAACAAGTGGATTAGATGCTTATATTTGGCTAAGGATAGAATGGTTTATCCTTATCTAAAAGGTATAGAGTTATAGAGCTTATGTTAGACAATAAGTTTAACCACTCTAGCATCTACTAACTGCATTTATGTAGAATATCCTAAATGATTGTTTAGGGTGAAGTTTCTACTAATCCCACTAATTGTCATTCCATAAGACAAGTGATTAGAAAGTGCTTTTTCTAAGTGGGAGCTATATGGAACTTTAAGAGCTTAAGAACCATAAACTAATTGCATCATAGTTTGAAACTAGCAAGTTTTCAACTGTTGTTGAATCTAATTAATGGTTGACCAGAAACTAATAAAACACATAGCGATGGATTTGTATATGATTATCAAGTATGGGCTTGATTAATCTTGGTTGATATATTGCGAATATAAAGAGTAAGTGAGTTTTTAAAGGAGAAAACATACATGAATGAAAATCTTTCCAAGATTTAAGCTAACATCTAAAAGTAAGAATCTTCTTTCTTATAAGTTAATTACATGGTGTGATTTAATTATGAATCTAGATGACTCTTGTGTTTTCTACAAAGCTAGTGGGAGCGCAATAACATTCCTAATGTTATATGTAGTCGACATATTAATTCATGGAATAATAATCTATATAGATAGATCATGGAAACTTAAAGGATTAAGTAAAATTGCATTGATTGTCAAGGATCTTAAAGACGTTAAGATAAAGGACTCTGAGAGAGTTATCTTGTCAAAAACCACATGACATGATTTTGAGCAAAATCCTAGTGCAAATGTTTTTGAACTAGATAACATGATTGCATTCCATCTGCTGCTGCAATTGGAGATATCATATATGTCATGATTATGCATAAAGGCCAAATAATTCATATGCTTAGAGCATGTCGAATGATAGCAGTGTAATCCGAGAACAAGTTATTGTGTGACTTATAGGAATATTCTACAGTACTTGCGAGAACTAGAGAAATATTCCTAGTCTATGGAGTATTTGAAAGAAAACTATGTTTAAAGTTGTCACACATGTGCTAAATTTTGAAATAGATTGAGATGACTCTTAGTCACAATCAGGCGTGTCCTCATTATGAATGAAGAGATAGTTACATGGATAGTGGTTCCATGTAGATTTTAATTACTGTTACACATCATAGTTACATTACCTCGTGGTTTGGGGAACCACGTACAAAGATGCCTAATGTATAGTTCATTATGACTATGATTAATCCCATTACACAAGTATTGGTATCTAAGTCATATTCAAGCATCTAATTCATTCTCATTAGTTTTTCTTTATATATGAATTATATATAAACCTGAACATGATTGTATTCGCAAAGTTTATACAAATCAAGTTTGTCTAATCTACTTGACAAAGTTGCTTCATTAGCTAAAACATGAAAGTCAAGTCGGTGCTATGGGGCCTTGTCGATATAAGTAGATGTATTGATTGAAATTTAGTAGTTGGATATTGGAACAATAAAGCAACATATATTGTAATTAATGATATATTGGATATGAGTCTTTCATTAAATAATTGTTGTGTTCTATATTACCATGTTCAAATCCTTGAATAACTAGGTTATTCTAAATGTCCATAGTCGTTCATAGTTGTGGGAGAATCTATGAGGTAAGACTAATATGAGTGGATTGGTGGATTCTCATGGAGATGAGAATGGCAAAGAGCTGCTACCATCTTCATAGATACTTGATTGGGAGAATAAGTATTGGACTTGACCCGCATCAAAACCACTTTATGGATCATAGTCAAGAGTGATGTTTTGATCAAGGTTGTATCTTTTTAATCTTAGACTTGAGATACATATTTTGGGACTTGAAGTGTAGGAATTGTTGTGCTTAGACATGGTTTAACGTTGTTTCGTAAAAAGCAGTCATAAGGGCCATCGTTGGGTATGACATGAACTGCATTGATGGGCGTATGTAATCAAGATGATCTTTGTATTCTTAGACCTGAGATGCATATTTTGGACTTCAAGTGTAGGAATTCTTGTGCTTTGACATGGTTTAACGTTTTTTCGTAAAAGGAAGTCATAAGGGCCATCGTTAGGTATGACATGAACTACATTGTTGGGCGTATTTGGTTAAGATGTGATTTGTCCCTCTTATTCGTTGAGAGCATGATATCTTAGGCCTTAGTTAAAGTTGAACAGTAAATGAGATTGATCGTGATCCATATATCATGTTCG
Organism: Lactuca virosa; assembly: GCF_052849685.1. NCBI lineage: Eukaryota > Viridiplantae > Streptophyta > Magnoliopsida > Asterales > Asteraceae > Lactuca > Lactuca virosa. The sequence continues at coordinate 163,914,076 of NC_136428.1, forward strand.
ACATGATGTCTGAGACAAAGGAATAATAGATACCACACCTTTAGTAACAATTGTAGCTTAGAGCTCCTGGAATTGGCTGTTGATGAAATGACACCCTTCATATGTTGTTAGGGGCAGTAGCTCGTTGCTAGACGTCAGCAACTGTCTGTGTCAGTCTATAATGAATCTTGTGCAAGTGGGAGATTGTTGGATCTATATACCCAAGAATCATTATGGAGTGATATTGCTAATAATATATGATCCTATAGGGTCACACCTTTATCAAGTTGGGACATTTTGTATATTTATTATTAATATGATTATTAATAAATAATATCAATTCTTGTATTTTAATTAGGGAATAATTATTGTTTTGTGAAAATAATAATTATAAGAGAGTATTACTAGTTATTATTTCATATGGTATAAATTAATAAGTCATGCACAACATTTTGGACTAGTTGGATTCTTTTTTCTTTTAACTAAAGACAAAGTTTATATTTTATAAACTTGGAGTTTATAAAAAATAAAGAATCTTACTTTTTAAAAGGCATGGGCCGAAACATGATGATGGTGTGGGAGGTTGCTTTTCAACCTTCCGTCTTTTGTCTCCCATGCTTCTAAAGGCTACCATTACTTTAGATTATTTTAATGGTTAGGCCTTACCTCTCATGGACTATATAAGAGTGTCTTATGTATGAGAATTATGCAAGTTTTTGGTCTTCTTTCTTCTCTTGAAGCTTATGGCCGAAACTCTCTCTTCTTTTCTTCCTCTCTATCTCTCTCTATCTCTCTCTCTCTCTCTTTTGAAGTTAGTTTGGTGGTTTAGAAGACCTCTTGAGTTGTTCCCTTTAGTGCTTAATTGAGTTAAGCACTTAAAGGATTAAGACACTCAAGCATACAAGAAGGAACTAGCATTCCAAGTTCCTTACTCTTGATGGTGGATACTTGTAGAGAAGATCATACACTTTGATCTTTTGCTATCTTCATCAACACCCCAAAACCAAGTGGGTTCAAAGGCTTCAAAGGTTATCTCTAAAACATCCTATGGTTGGTTTTATTTCATTCTAACCACTATAAATGGATCCATGATGGTTCGGTTTTATTATGAACTAAAAATAAACTTTTTATTTTTGAAGTCTTCCGATGCCGGTTTTGTGAAAAACAAACTTTTATTTCGTATCAAAACCCAACAGTTAAAACACAAGATCAGGGGCGGTTTAAAAGCTCATGAACAGTTTAAAAGTTATTCTTTGGCAAAGCTGGTGGGAATTTTGAGGTCACACGAAGATGAAGTAACGAAAGATGTTAAGCTTGTCTCTAGCATGGAATCGTTGGCCCTAGTTGCGAAGGGTAAAGAGGTTGCTGAAGAAGATTCAGAATTTGACATCTCAGATTCTGAATTTACCAAGGAAGAATATGCTATGATGGTTTCTAATCCGAAAAGATTCATCAAAGAGAACTTTGGTCAATTCAAAGGCAGAAACAGGACAGGAAACTTCAGTTCGGAAAATTCGAGAGACGAAAGCTTCAAAAACTCTCAAAATTATAAAGAGAAGCAAGAGAAAAAGCTGCTAGGTAACTCAGGGTACGACTATAACTATTGCCATGGTAAGAACCATTTTGCCAAATAGTGTATGCTAAGAAAGTTGAACGAGAAGATGGAGGATAAGAAAGATGAAGCTTACTATCTTCAAAATATAGAAGAGCTTAGAAAGAAAAAGAGTGTTGATAGTGCTAAGCATGCATTTATTGTGCAGGAGGATG